>NW_025335568.1:38586243-38710999 GCF_004798865.1 Varanus komodoensis
CTAGGACATTGTCAAAAAGTGCCTACTCCAAAATTCCAAACATTCCAAAATTTGAGCTTTCGACATTGTATGAATTTTTAAAAAATAAAACAAACATGCTTGGAGTACAAAAGCACTCCAGAATCTCATAGGAACAGCTGGGCAGAGTCCTTCTATACCCCTCCCCCAAAAAGGCATAAAGCAAGGTTCACTAGAGATCATCTAGGAGTCATTTTAAAGCTGAGTTTGGAGCTAAAACCATCAGCGAGAACAGCTAAAATCCATTTGATAGGTCTGAAAGGATGATTTGAAGTAAGGGAGTAAAGAGATTTGAAAAGGTAACAAAAAAAAGTACTTAGCCCAAAGGAGGGGAGGGGCCAAAATCAGATAGCACAAGGTGTGGGGAAACAGGCACATAGGCAGGAGGGCCAAATACTTCCTGATGGTTTATTGACAAGCTTGGCAGAACAAAATGAGCCTATTGTAGCCCACCGGGGGCAGGGCTGGATTGGGAAGAAGGGCTGGTGTTGGGGCAGCACGGAGTAGGCAGGCGGAAAGAGTGTAACCTCTCGGTACCCTATTAGCCAATTAGGGGAAAGGAGGAGGGAAGAAGCGGCCGGGAGCAGGGTTCAAAAGGGGCATGTGCACATGTGCTCAGGCGAACAGAAGAATGGGAAGGAAACCATTCCTTTCTGTTTCCTTCATTGCAACGAAGTTTTAAAAAGAACTCTCTGCATGCCTGGAATATTTTTCTCTTCCGACAGAAAGGAAAGAGTGATCATAACACATTGAAGGGAAGCTGTGCTATGATTCGTATGTCAGTTGTAGTGGGGGGTAAAATTTCAACTGGAAATAATGGGGTTTTTTAGGTTGAGATTTTTTTTCTAAACTGAAGCACATTCTACTTGGGTCAATAATGTGACTAGGGCAAGTTTTGTTATTCTGAGGTGATGAGGATTAAGAGAGCTTACGCCCTGTAACACATGGAGAACTGCCTTCTCAGATATTTTTGCTTTGCTCTAATGCCTTCTGCACATTACTGGGTTTTCCTGAAAAAGAAAACAGTTTCATGAAGTGCAGAATACTAACAGGCTGATGGATCTGTTGACATTTTGTGTGTGCTGTTACATGCACAAAACTACTATGAACAACACAATTGCTATCCCAGGCCACAGACTTGCCTTGACAGGAGGGTCCCTGGGCAATTGGAGGAGACAAAAATAACAAAGATGAATTAGATTCCCACAGTGCAATCCTAAGCAAGTCTAAGACATCAGACTCTGATGAGGCAAGGTCCACAAATGCACCAATCGTTCTACTCTACTCTCGTTCAATTCTGAGCTCCCTTTCAGAACTTGCTGAGACAACTTGGCAGTGCCTGAACTGCGGGTGGTGGAGCCCACACACCAGGAGACATGGAGCAGAGAAGCACGTGGCACCTCATCACTCCAGCCGCCTTCAGCCATCACCTTAAGACCTGTACAGGGTTTGACTTTGTCACATTTTTACCTCTGAACAAGCTGGTTCTTAAAGTTGCTGAAGTGCTACAAAAATGTTTACCAGAACTGACAGTGTATGCACCAAAGGCAATAATACCTCTTTCATACCATCTTCAAAACTGTCTGGAATAGCCAGCATCTGTTTATAGCCTAAAAGTAACATCACACTAGAAAACATTCAATGTTACACTACCTTTCTCATTAAAAATAGTTTATAGAAAACGTAATTATGGGGCTAAATATCTTGACAGTAGATGAATGTGAGTGATATGCACCAGAATTAAAAACAACATGAGCTTTGCTGTTTGCAATGTAAGCTCTTTGCTTTAAAACACTTAAAATGCATTAGCATCTCCTCTCCCAGCCCTTCCCTCCTTCTCCTAAGTGGACTGATTTATGAGAGTGATAAAAACCAAACAACAACAACAGAAGATAAGAGGGGAAAGGGGCATTTTATACACCATGTCCCTGGTCCATATTTATGCTCCATTCTGACAAATTTGGCGAGGATGGTCTGGTTTATACTGCTGTTTCATGAAATCCTCCAGGTCCTCACGATAAATTTGATACCATGTGCATCCCACTCAATCTGCTCTCTCTGCTCTAAGTGCTTAAAAGAGTGTGTGTTGCAGTACTGCATGCTTTGTACGAAGGGAATGGAATTCTGCTCCTCATCAAATGTTATCTGTAACCTCTGGATGCAGTTGTGGGTGTACTTTCATGGAATCCAGCACTACACTCCAATATTAGTAGTTAACTTAAACACAGTGTATCCAACACAGTGTATCCAATCTGTTCACCAAACCTGAAAAATTGCAAAGACTCAGGTCACACGATGCAACAACCCATAATAGTTTATAAGCTTATATGATGCCTCCTTCTTTGTGCTTCTGCAAGCACTGGTTGTGCATCAGCTGATTTGCCTTATTTGTTTGTTTGTGTATTTGTGTTACATTTATGTGCTGCACCCTTGGCCAAAGGCTTTCTGGGCAGCTTACAATGGTGCAGCAATAAAACACCGGATTAAAACAATTCAATTCAACACGGTGATAATAAAACCATGAAATTTAAATTTGTTGTCCTGCATCAATGTCAAGGCTAGCACCCAGTTCCATCACCCTTGGTCCTTGTGCTCCAGCCATAGACACTTGTTGCCTGTGTCCTGGAACTAACACCAATCATCACTAAGGAGTTCATCTTTCCATCTATCTACCCACCTACTCACACCCCCTCTCACCCACCTACCTGTCACTTGCTAATGTGAAAAGAGAGAAGGAGAAAAAAGTCATGAAAAGGTTAAATCTTTCATTTTGTTATCATTTTCTGCTATCAAAACTACAGTACAAATCTGCTTTGATCCACCTCTTTTGCCCTCCTATTATACTACAGAAATTAGACATGGACAAACAACTTATTTTTGAGCTTGTCTTTTTCCCATCCCAATGCTTGCTTTGCCTCATTCACTCTTGCAAAAGCAAGCATGGAAGTGCATTCTCAAACATGGAAAATTCAGGCTTTTCCAAGCACAGCCCCAAATTCATATTCTCTTTCCAATATTGATTAAAGCATGAAAATGAAACTTTCTGGAAAAATGTAAATTTTATATTGCACATTTTTCAAAAAGGATGCATTTTGCAAATGTTATCACAAGGTCTAAAATAAGGAAGCATTTACCAAAATGTGTGATTGCAATCATGTTTGGGGTTGTCAACAAGCTTTTTTGATGAATTTTTTTCAAAATTTCCATATTTCCATAGCAATAACAATCTGAAAGCTAAAGTTGGGAGCTAGAAGATCTACTCTAGCTTTCAACTTTCATTCAGCTAATCACAAATTGTCACCTTCATGCTCATAGGACAGTGTCTCCAAATGTACAGCCTCAATGCCAAATATAAATAACACTCGGTATCTGTGTGTATATAGACATTGTAATCCATCCTTGATAAGTGCTGTAACTCAGATACATATCCATTGACTTGAGGTAAGTAAATCCTAATGTAGTTTTTCTCTAGGTCAGCAGAAGCCCTTAAGCTTGAAAAATTATTGGATGAAATGGTGAGTCCACTTCAATTACTACGTTGAATTCCAATTTACCATTGAAAACCTCACAAGTTAGATAAATGAGTTGGACTGGGTATACATGGCAGAAGTAGGGGATGGCAGGGAGATCTCAGTAATTCAATATTTAGAATTTAAAGGGCACACTTTGGATAGATAAAATGAGCCATATAAATGCTGCATTGCTAAGTATAAAGAGAAGACATTTTGGTTATAGCCACTGCTTTTCTGTATAAAGTATAATAAATAAACTTCTTATTTTTGGTTTCTCGCTTAGCATCCTTGCTCTACTGAACCTTTATGGGTAAGAACTTGCATGAACATTGGAGGACATCCTAGATCCCTTTTTGTAACATTACAAGCCACTTTTTCAGTAAACAGAGTGCCCAATCCCATGACCATCTGTGAGTATTGCAAGTAAGTAGTGTCCACACAGCCCAGCCCAAAGCAAGCTGATAATACAAAACCACAATTCCTCCCAGAAGTCCTCAGAGCACACTGAGTGCCAAATCTTGGCTGTGCCAGCTCAGCTTCATATCATCATAGGGTAAGGACCATCAAATAGTTCTCATGCCCCATGAGCCAGTGATCATGTGACAATCTTCCCCCCCAGTGAAACACAGACAACCCAACCACTGCTAAGGGACCTCTCTGAAGATATACAGTATGTGGGATGAGCCTGAATAAAATGGAATTGTCTGTGTCTGGACTTACACTTGACAGCCTTTAAGTTAATCCTCATACCTTCAACTTTACGACCTTTAAAATCTTAACCATAAGTTATGTTAACATGGAATCTACTGTACTGGAAAAGAGACTAAGGAATGAATATTTCTTTATATGGGACGCTACTACTTTTGTGCTTAAAAGTGCACATATTTCTCTCCAGGGAAAGAGAAACATTCACTTTTGAGCCAGCTAAACAGACATGCAAGTAAGTTCCATTAACATAGGAATGAATTTATCACATACCATATTGCAATTACACATGAGTGAGCTCTAAACTCCATCACCTCATTTAAAAGAAAGTTAATCCATCTCCAAATACTTCTAATACTGTATTTTTAATAAAGACCAGCTTTATTAAAGATAATTGTAAAATAGTATAGTTCCCACAGTGCAACATGTAGTTGCTGGTAGCTACTGATTCTTTTGTGGATCACTACTTTTATGGTTAAACATAATGTGAAAAGTATAGCTACTGTTCCTTTTGTCCATCACTACTTTTTTAGTTAACTGGGCAAAGTAATGTTGAGACAGGTGGTGAAGGCTGGTCTTTAGATTTCTCTACTTCAGAGAACATGTTGTACATCAACTCTTTTCAAAGAGGATGGAGGCACATGCTCCAGGAAGCATCTAGATAAATCACATGGAATACTGATCACAGAATACTGGGGTCATCATTTCTGTGAATAAGTTAAAGACTATGCTCTCAGGAGAGGTTTTATTGAGGAATAACTGGAACTGCACAGTGGTTTGTGATTATAATTTTCATGCATTGCACAGGCCACAACACCTGTATATGTTGTGTGTTTAGTGTGCATGCATGTTTTATTGCTTAGTGTTACATCTCATGATAGTTAGAAGCCTATATAGCATGGGTTTAACTAATGCAGACAAATGTTATATTTAAACAAGAGGTATCATGAACACCAACAAAAGAATTTTGTAAAGGAATCGTTGTAAAAAGGCAAGAGAGGAAAAAGTAGATGCACAAATGCAGTAGAGGATACTTGCCTGATTCATCCCACACCTTTGTTCGCACACAAACTACATCTGTTCATGGAACAACCAGGAAGCCCACCATTAAAGCAAGAGTAATTTTGCTATAACCTAGTCCATACATCATAAAGTGAAAAGGCAGCATTTTATTAAGCATATGGAAAGTTTTGCCCACTGGTGATTTAACTTGCCTCTTCCTGCTTCTGGTAGACCCCAAGTAAGCAACTGGACCAGAGAAGTCAGACAACTGGGTCAGACAGCTAAAAACTTTTCTTCCTGTCTTGAAAGACACATACAGGTTTCTGCTGGGACCTCCATCAGAGCTTTTGTATGTCTACCAAGTTTGCCTGTATTAGGAGTTTCTTGATTGGAGGACTTTCCATACCCATCTCTCTCGTGTCTGAAGATTTCCTCTTATACTCAGCCTGGCCCTGCAAAGCAAACTGAGCCAAGAAGGAGTCCACAAACACCCATGGACCTAGTTGCACAATCGGCAACCTTCCCCATCGGGAGCGGTTGCAGGATGTGGAAGGGGAGTGGTGTAAGCAGGCATGCCAGCTTTCATCTCCAGTGACCAACCTTCCTCCCTACTGGCAGCTGCCCTGTCAATGGCAGTGGCAGAGCATGGGGGAAGGGCCTGATTCCTGGCAAGGACCCCATGGATGCAGTCCAGGAAGCTGAGCCCAGGGAATCTGATGGATTCCCGCCCCACAAGGGATTCCTTCCACACCCTGATGGAGGACTATGTGACTGGGGGCAAAAAGTTAAGAGCTGAGAGCCTGCATTTCCTCTTTGAGGTCAATGTTGCTAACTTCTCATTGCAATGATAAATCCAGACAGAAGATCTATTTCTTCTTGAGCTCAATAATTTTGTCCCTGCACATTGTCTTGTAGTATTGGATGGAATCTTTAAATAGCTTCAGAGAGGCTTTTTCGCTGATGACCAGACTGGCTACTGTACTTTGACAACACTTTCGGATAACTAAATCTTCCTACCAAGAATGTCATATTTGTGGGCATTGCCATCCTCATCATGCCATTGACAGGTTCTCACAGCTTGTCAGGAAGGGGGCCCATGTTCTAGTGTCATTTCCTCCTTCTTTGGCACACTGAAGAACATTCTGGAGAGTAGCAGTTAGTCCATGTGGAATGGCTTTGGCAGAGTGAAATGAAATGGGAACATTAAGGTTTTAGAGGAGGCTGGACTTTTCATATTATCAATCTTACTTGAAAGTATCAATCAAAAGTAAAATCTTACTTTTCATATAAACAATCACCTTTGTGTCATTTAATAAAATACTATTTTGCATGGTTTCCGTTATTTCTGTACAGATATTCTTTTGCAATGCACATTTCCCACAGAGCTGCACCTTTTGTGTCGAAGTGCTGCCAGGGTTGATCATCTGGAGACCCCCCAGGGGCCGAGTGGTGCTGAGCCTTCTAAAAGCAGAGTGGCCTGTGCCTGAGCAATGAGATCCCGGTCACAGGCTGCAGCTCAGCCACCCCAGGAGGAGCCCCACTGGCTCCTTGCACCACTCGACTTTGGCAGAATGAATAGCTGCAGCAGCTTCCTGTGACTCCCAGCATTGATGACGCTCCCCATGCAGCAGCCAAGCAGCTCCCTCCTTCGCCAAGCTGCTCTAGTGACTAAGAGACCTCTCCTGAAATCCAGCAGTCCCCTTTCGAGAGTCCTAGCTCACACACCTACTGCTGGCGATGCATTGTGTGTGAGGATGCTAAAGTGGTATCACTGCCCTTGCCCACCCTTACCTCCTCATTCTGGAGCACCCAGGAATCTTGGGGTTCCCTAGAACAGTCTGAAAATCCTAGAACTACCTCCCTTAGGTCGTTAGTCCATTGCTCCTTTACTCCCTTAGACAGGAATGTATTGCTGGGCAGATACAACAGTGGTCCCACGCTTCCTTTTATAAGTATGCAAAGGCCAAGAAACAGAATGCAGCTCCAACCCTAATACCTCCCAAAATGAGGACGATGTTGATGATGGTGATGAGCTGGGTCCCGGTTTTTTGAGGACCACTGGGCAACATCAATCCCTCGCACTTGTAATTCTATCTTCATAACAGTAGAAAGATCTAATAGTGTGTCTCACCCTCTTTCTCATCATTGCTACAGGCAGAGAGCAAACAGGCAGCGGCATCCACTGCTCCTCCTTCTCACCAGAGGTTGTACTGGTGAATCCCAGGCAGGTCTTGCCAGTGGGCCCCTCCCGGGGTGTGGACCTTCAGCAATTGCCCCACCATGCCTACCCTTGGAGACAATCCTGGTTCCTGATAAGTTCATTTACTAAGATTTAATGTTAGTGCAAAAGGCTTTTTTTTTTCTTGTTCTAAGCTTCACAGAAACATCTTGGAAAGACCAGCTTCTTCTCCAAGAAAGTGAATAAACCAAAGTCATTATAAAATGAGCTGTTCGAAGTTTGCTGCTTTTTATTAACTCAGATAAAGCAGAACCCATTAAAGGTTTTCATTATAACTTTTTCCCTGATATAGGACACTGTACAACTTGCAAGCCACAATGGTGAATACAGGCTATGATATGTCATTCCTTGGGTCACATCTGATGGAGACCCTGACTTAGCAGAAAGCAGGTGAGGAATCTGACGTTTGCCAGTTCCCTGCACCTACTTATCCCCTCCATGGAGCTCCTCCTCATGATGGGGATACGCAATGAAAAAGGATAGGATGATATGGAGGGCTGTGGTAGACTGGAGGGATGGCAAAAAATGTGCAAAGAGAAACACTTTCTGTCAAGATAAAGCCACCATTCAGTTCAACACTGATTTTCTAGGTCTAAACACTATGCAAACTGAGGGAGTTTGATTGCTCCTCTTGAACCAACTGACCATTCAGTTTAAAGTGTAATGAATCATGTAGACTTACATCACATGGTCATCAGGCTGAATTTTAAGAGTCATAAGCAGTCAGGGCCAGTTGTAGGCAATGCTGGGCACATGCCTAGGGTCTACAGCTCCCTCCACAGTGACAGCACCCTGGGCTTATATCTCTTCCTTACTCTGTCCACCTGCTCGTTTACCTGCCCTTCCTCTAGTCCAGGCAATGGTGGATGTGAGAAGAAGGAGCAGCAGATATTACTCCCTGCTTGCTCAATGGCTCTCTGCCAGGCAAGCAAGCAATTGAGATGATAAGAAAAAGGAGCAGAAGCAATAACGGCTGGTGAAAACAGGTGGGGTCTCTGCAGGAGGAAAGAGCCCTCGAGAACTTGGCACCAGCATTGTCAGGCACACCACTTCTGCTCCGATGACCAGGTCCTGGGCATTGGAAGTCCTGAGCAGAGTCCCCCGCACCCCAATGTCTACTCAGAAGCTGTGGTTCTGGCTGATGTTTTTATAATTCCAGAATGCTGGAAATCCCAGTCCCAGCACTCTGTGAGTACATGGCTAAGGGGACTGGGATGGGGTCCCGGGCAGTGTACCCAGCACAGAGGTCATCAGCAGAATGGACCCGTCATTGCCCTGACTGTGGAGTATGGCGGTTCCTGCCCAGCCTCAAGACCTCTGAGTCATGGGGACACAGGTAGGAGGGTTACAAAATGCCTATTACGAATTGCTGAATATTTTACAGGAAGAAATATTTTATCCAGATGGCGTGAACTGAAAGGTGCATCAAATGTCACCGTAGACATTTAAAGACTAAGAAAACAGACTAACAGAGTCAAGAGGACAATGCACAGAGGCATAGGATGAAATCAATACCATTTTTGTAGCTTGTTATTCTCAGCCTAAAAGACAGTTTAAAAATCAAGCACATATTGGAGACACTGTATCTTCTTTGGCAAGATTTATGTGAAACAGGACTGACAGAAAAATTGAACTTCCATATTACCAAAGATACCAGATCTTTATTAGCATGTTGGGTAGGAGTGGACAAGGGTGACACAGAAAATCTATCTTCAAAATAATTATATACAAAGGAGAAAAGACAATACTAATGATCGTGATAGCAAAAACATGGTCACGTTGCACTGGCACAGTATTATTGGGAAAAACAAACCACCATTATGAGAATTTGAAGGAGTCTTTCTCCCTGCATTAACCTGTGTCTTAACATCACTGGGGAGGCTCTTCTTGAAGCACCTCAAGTATGAAAGAGATATAACTCTGGTGCTTCCCTGAGATACTTGGGAAAGATTCTATTAAGTGAGAGTTGGCGTACTCTACCATTCTATGTGGGTTGTTTTGGATGCAAGTTTAGTAGTTCTGATGTTGAACGGTAGGTTCTGCTGCACAGACTCCATGTTGGTATATGCAGTAAACAAGCATATCTGGGACTTCAGTCCACTACTCTGACCACTATTCAGGTCCAAGGGACTGGTGAAGCTGGCACTAACCATCCCATACTGCCTAACTTCTACCTCTGTAATTTTCAAGCATGTTGAAGTTTGAGGAAACAGCCAAAGCTCTTAATACAACAAGGCTGGATCTATACCAAGCTTGTATTGAAGTATTCACCTGACTAACTCCTAGAGCACCTGATGATGCTCATGCTATTGGTGCTCCCTCCCCTTTTATTCCAGAATTTTCATGTCACCTTACTCTGATTTTCTCCTTCTTGCACTCCAGTTGTGGTACATGCCATTATGGAGCTGTTCTCACCTTCCCTGTGGAGTGCAGGAGGAAAGGAAGCATCCTACGAAAATGTTTGCAGCGTCTTTTAATTCCTTATTGTCCTCTTGAATAACAAGCTGGCTGAAATACCTGTCAACTCAGAAGTAAATCATATGATTTTCAATGCCCTTACAACTAAATCTCTCTGGCTCCAATGGAGCAACTCATGATAAAGTCCACATAAGAGGAAGCTGAACTCACTTGCTTTGAGACAGAAGGAAAGGAGGCACTGGTCTCACTGGCGTGTTCTGTTTTTGCTCCTTCATCCCTTTCCACCTGTGCATAGGCAATTGAACTAAAAACAAAGAGAAAAGAAAGGGAACTTCAAAGGTTCATTTCCCTGCACACATTTCCTTTCCACTGCCTGTTGACACATTCTCAGCGGTGAACATCATCAGTGAATGTAGAATGTAGAAGTAGCAGCACCAAGATGAGACCTTTACGAAAAGAGGTTAGATGTAGATCCAGCCTATGTTAAACCAAAACAGGGTCTCTGTTAATTGGCTATTCTGCAACAAGGGACCTTCTCTGTTATGGCACTTTGGCTGTAGAATTCCCTCTTTATGAAGGCACAACAGATACCAATATAGCAATGGTTGCAGTACCAGCTTGAATCTCTTTGTTTGCCTGTGCATTTTGATAGAATAATATGATCCACTGGTTCATTGGATTCTCCCAGTCTCTTAGTTTATTATGAACTTTATGGGTTTTAGTCAATATTTTATGATGATTTGAATCAAGCTTTTATATACCACATTTGCCATCTGCAACATTTTAAAAATATGTAAGATAAACCAAGGCTGCACTGGGCCCTATATAGAAACACAGAAACAGAGTGGGTCAGAAGGGGTCTCCCGGACCATCTAGTCTGACCTCTGGCACCAGCCGGCTCCGCTCACGAAATGCCCAGTATGTGCATGTCCAGCCTATCTTTGAACACCCTCACTGATGGGGCCTCAACAACCTCTCGTGGAAGCCCATTCCACACCGTTGGGGACCTAACTGTCAGGAAGTGCTTCCTAGCATCCAAATGGAACCTTGGCTCCCTGAGCCTTGCTCTGTTGGAGCGTGTCCTGCCTACCTTTGCAGGGGAGAACAGGTCTCTACCCATCTCCATGTGACATCCCCTCACACACCTGTATGTCGCCAACATATCCCCTCTGAGTCCTCTTCTCCAGGCTGAAGAGACCCAGTTCCCTCAGTCTTGCCTCATACCCCGTCCCCTGCAAACCGGCCACCAACCTTGTGGTCCTACACTGCATTGACTCTAACTTGGCTAGCATCACTATTATGAGCCTTTCCATTGTTTTTCCTCCAATGGGCGTAAGGCTAACAGGTCTGTAATTCCCCATGTCCCTTCTACTACCCTTTTTGAAAATTGGGACCACTGATGCCACCCTCCAGACCTCTGGAACTTCACCCATTCTCCACGAGGCCTCAAAATGAAGGCCAGCGGGCATGAGAGAACCCCTGCCAACTCTCTAAGTACTCTCAGGTGTAACCCGTCAAGGCCTGACACCTTTGTAATGTCCAATGCCCTGAGGAGCCCCTTGACTTCAAGGGGGGGTGACTCTAATCTGTGCCCCTAAGTTCCCAGCCTCATCTAATCTTCTGTGCAGATATCTCCCATCCTGCTTTGGGGAGAACACAGAGGCAAAATAGTCATTTAACATCTGTGCCTGTTCCCTCATATCAGTCACTGGATCTCCTTCCTACTTATTTAGTGGTCCCACCACTTGTCTCCCCTTCCTCTTCCTATTTACATGCTGAAAAAAGCCCTTTTTGTTGCTCTTGATATTTTTGGCAAGTCTCAGCTCGTAATCAGCCTTAGCCTTGCGAAGAATCCTTCTGCAACGGGCCTCCTCCTCCCGGTATACCCTTTTGTCTATTTGCCCCAGTACCCATTTCCTACGGAGGTTCCTCTTTTGTCTAATCCCTTTAACCACCTCCTTTCGCATCCATGGCGGCACTCTCCTCCACCTCCCCACCTTACTGACTAGAGGTATCATCAAGGCTTGCGCCTCCAAAACCTCCCTTTTGAGAGCCATCCACCCCTCCTCAACTTGCTTATCTTCCAGTAACCTATCCCAGGAGACTTTCCCCAGTCTGGCCTTCAGTTGGCCAAAGTTGGCCCTCTTGAAGTCCCAGCTTCTAGTGCTCGACCTGCTGCACATTCCCAGTCCCCTGATCTCAAAGCAAAGGATGGAGTGATCACTCACATCCAGAGCTCCCCTAATCTGTACTTCATCTATCAGCTCCTCTCTATTGGTCAAGACCTAGTCAAGGATGTTTCCCCCCACTTGTCACCTTTCAGACCCTCTGTGTGAAAACCCTCCCTCTATAGCTTCTAGGAAGCTATGTGAGCTGGCTGTCACCGATGAGTGAGTCTCCCAAGTAATATCCGGGAGATTGAAATCTCCCATAATTACTGTGTCTCTCCCCGAGATATCCTTAGAATCTGGCCTGTCAGGCCATCATCCAGGGTCTCAAGTTGACCTGGAGGGCAATAACATACCCCCACTGTCAGGTCTCCTTCCCTGTCAAAACCCCTAAGTTTCACCCAGACTGCCTCTACCGAATCCCCATCTGTGCTGCATTCTATCTCACTGCATCCTATCCCTTCCCTGCTGTATAAAGCCATGCCCCCACCTCACTTTCTTCCTGTCCTTTCTAAAAAGGTGATACCCCTCTATGTTCACATTCCAGACTTGCCTTTCATCCCACCAAGTTTCTGTGATTACCACCAGGTCATACCCTCCTATTCCCAGGAGAGATTCAAGCTCTTCCTGCTTATTACCCATGCTCCTAGCATTGGTGTACATGTACCTCAACTCCTTCCCACTGCTTCCTTTCCTTGGAGTTCCCAGCCTCCTCCTTCCTCCCATCCTCCCTCATATGTTAAGATGAATCAGGCAAATCTCTAAGCCTTTACCTGCCTTGTGTGGCTCTTAGGAAGATAAATGAGATGAGTGTAAAAGCATCCAAATATGCCAAATAAATAATGCACTGTTGCAAGGGCTTTTGCTTTCCTTGCTTTCCTCTGTTCAGAAATCATTTTTAATTTGAAAAACTGAGCGTATATAATTAGTGAACAAAGATCAGATCTGAGCTTCTGCAGCACTTTTATCATGTTATCCAGGGCTTTTGCAGCAACATAAAGGGTGTTTCATTTCTGCAACTCATTCCCTTTCAAAAATTCTCATTCAAAGATAAAACATTTCAATCCCTATATGAAATTTGCTTGTTTTATAAATTCTTCAGTAGAGGGGTAAATTACAATCTGGAAATATTTTAGTCACAAGCTGCACTAATCTTTTCTTGTTTGAGCCTGTACATAAATTCACAATTTCCTCTTTGGATTTTAAATTTAGAGCCACCTTCTCTTTTCTTATTCTGACTTTCAAACTGTTCACCGCTGTCAGTCTGCATACAAATTAGTCTGACTACAGACACTTTAAATATTATAGGCTGCAGCGGAACCTTGCAAATATGCAGATCTATTTCTCTTATCACTTTTCTTTTTATTTGTAGCTTTGTTATGGCCTGCAGCTAAAATAATAAATAAATTGAACTTGACCTGAATTATCACATTACAAAATAGGAACTTAACACTCAGCTCTCAGAAATAATTGTGTAAGTGTCCCAGTCACTTGTGAAAATCTGTCTTGAGGATTGCCAAGATTTCCCAGGCCTGGCGCAGCAGCAGAAGCTCCTGTGCATGCAAAGCCTCCATAGAAATGATGTCCACAATATGGGCACTTAACGAAGAGGCAAGGCATTGGTAGAGCAACTATTCCGTAAGATAAAAGTGCCCAGAGCAGAGCAGTGGCTCTTAAAAGACAAGATGAGACTTCTTAGGGGAATGACTCATACACTGAAAGAAGAAGCATGCTTTCCTAAATCCACCTCTTTCTGAATTGGTTTAGGAGGCAGAAGGTCAGTTGGCTTTCCTAACTAAGGCAATGCAGTGTGAGGTGGGGATAGATGGATCAGTCTATTTCCAACCCATGCCAATTTCACATATATTTCATTATAAATCCATTCTGCCCAGTTTCCATATCAGCTTGCCCTTCGTTTTAAAGTACATCAAATTTTGTAATTATGTTCATATGAATTTTTCCCTAACAGGTATTTGTATACAACTTTTCCTCATATACATGCTTTAAATACAACCAATTTTTGTATGGTACTTCTTTGAATATACACATTTTATGTAAGTTGGAGCTGAAAACTGTACTACAAACATTGAAAAAGTGTACAATCGAAGAATAATTCTATCTCCATCAACATATTACTCCAGTAAATGAAAATTTGGTTGGGTTACTTAAAACTGTGAACCAAATGCATCTCTCCCCCATCCTAGTGGGAGGATAGTAGAAGGCTGTGTGAAAGACAAGGACCAAGTATTGTCTTTTTTTTCTCCAGGCTACAACACTTTTTAATTCATGCTGGCATCTTAAAACATGTTCACTGCCTTAAATATTTTAAACTCTCTGACTTTTAATGCCACTCTTATCTGCTAGCTCTTCTGAGAATATTCATGGCTGTGTAAACCACTCTGAAATCTCTGACAAAAGACAGCACATCATTGCATTTTTTAAAAAGACTACGAACTCATGGTCCCTTGGAGAATGTCCAAGAAGCAATAGGACCTCCCTCTCCCAGGATGGAAGAAGAAATCCGTGGGCAAAAAATGGGTTTAGCCTTGCTACATTCACCACAGATTGCATGGAAAACCTCTCCCTCTGAAGTCAGTATTCTAAATGTGGAGGGATCAAAAAGGAGACACTTAAGATGAAGGACTGGATTGGCATGATTCAAGCCCTCCTGTTCCCCAGTCCCACTAAATGCAGCAAACATACATCAGCATTGCAGCCATTCATAGTAGCTTCTAGTTTTCAGCAGAATGAATGAAAGATGAGAAAAAATAGCCCTAAGAAAGGTTAAGATGAAGGAAAAGAGGTAAAAGGATACCCTCCCACACCACAAGTGGGTCCTAAATCAAAGAAAGTCAGAACTAGGACGCAGGTGGAGGAAGTCCCATGACAAGTCCGATCGAGCTCATTATCGAGCCTGCTTAGTGGCAATAAGGCAAGCAAAGCGTGGATACTTTGCCTCCCTTGCTGCTTCCTTGCAATGCCGTCCATCTGACCTTTTTCAAGTGGTCCGGGGCTCCTACAATCTGGTTCTCTGGATGAGACCCTGAAGCCCTCAACAAATCTGTGTGAGGACTCTGATTTGCTTTACACTTTGAGGGAAAAATCACTCGCATCTGCCTGGAGCTTGACTGCCATTTTTGCAGAGCAATCTTTGGATGTGTCTAGTGCACCATCTAATCGTCTATTATTGGATGAGTTTCAGTTACTGAGACCCAAGGATGTGGACAAGGTGCTTGGCTTGGTCCAATTCACGACATGCCTTCTTGACCCTTGCCCATCCTTGTTGCTTGGGAGAACTGAAAGGGTTCGGCCCTGGGTCCAGGAGACTGTCAACACCTCATTAAGAGAGGGAGTGGTCCCTGCCCCACTAAAGGAGGCAGTAGTGAGACCACTCCTAAAAATGCCAGGCCTGGATCCAGGGGTACTGGATAACTACCAGCCCATTGTTAATCACCCCTTTTTGGGCAAGTTGTTGGAGCGTGTGGTGGCCAGGCTGCTGCAGGCACTGTTGGAAGATATGGATTGTCTGGATCCATTTCAGTCAGGCTTTAGGCCTGGGTTTGGAACAGACATGGCCTTGGTTGCCCTGAATGATGACCTGTGCAGGGAGAGAGACAGGGGGAGTGTGACCTCATTGGTTCCCCTTCAGTCATGGTGTTATTCTGGACAAGTTGGCCGGGGTTGGGGTTAGAGGCACTGCTTTGCAGTGGTTCTGCTCCTACCTAGCTGGCTGAGTCCAGAAGGTAGTTCTGGGAGACTGTTGCTCTGCACCATGGCAGCTGCGTCATGGGGTACCACAGGGCTCAGTGCTATCCTCCATGCTTTTTAACATCTATATGAAGCTGCTGGGAGAGGTCATCCAGAGGTTTGGGCTGAGGACTCAGCAATATCCTGGTGATACTCAGCTCTACATCTCTTTTACATCTCACGCAGGTGAGGCTGCTGCCATCTTGAACTGGGGCCTGATCTCGATAATGGACTGGCTGAGGGTCAATAAAATGAGGCTCAATCCTGACAAGACAGAGGTGCTGCTTGTAGGGGGGAGGGGTCATCTGACTGGCTGGAGGGGCATTGCCCTGTCCTTGATGGGGTTACACTCCCCCTAAGGGACAGGGTCCACAGTCTGGAGATGCTCCTGGACTGTTCCTGGACTTTCAGGTGAGCTCAGGATCCAGAGGTGCTTTCCTCCAACTACAGAGGATATACCAGCTTCGTCTCTACCTGGACAGATAGAGCCTGAAAACAGTCACCCATGCACTGGCAACACCCAAAACAGATAACTGCAATGCATCCTGCAGGGGCTGCCCTTGAAGACAGTCCAGCAATCACAATTGGCACATAACTCAGTTGGTGACGGGAGCCCCTAGAGCAACCCACAGAGCACCTATGCTGAAAGAACCGCATTGGTTGCCAGCTGTGGCCTGCACCCAATTCAAGGTGCTTGTGTTGACATATTAAGCCCTAAGCCACGCAGGCCCCGGCTGTCTTGCAGAAAACCTGCACCCAGATGAGCCTATCCAGCCTTTGAGATCCAGATGGGGAGCCCTCCTGTGTGAGGCGTCCCTTAAGGAGGTGAGAGGGATGGCCGCTAGGAGCAGGGCCTTTTCTGCAGCTGCTCCCCATACCTGGAATGTTCTCCTTCAGGAGGTTCACCTCGCATCTTCCTTGCTTTCTTTTCAGCACCAAGTGAAGACCTTCCTTTTGAAAAAATATTTTAACAACGAATGCCGTGTGACCTTTGTTTTGTATTTCTGTTTGTATTTCATTGTTATCTTATTTTTAATGTGTTGTTATTGGTTACTATTGCGTTTTTATCTTGCAATTGTGAACCATCCAGAGGCGCTGTGGCACAATTGGGCGGCACACAAATGTTTTAAATAAATAAATAAACTTGCCCTGGAAGCAAAACTGAAACGGAGTTGAAACTGAGATGAAACTGAGGTTGTTGTGCTTCGTGAGAAGGCAACTGGAAAAAGCAGTAAAGTTGGGCAGAAGAAGAAAGGGAGGATCAGGTATGAAATGCTTTGGTCCCGCAAAGGAAGTCACAGCCTTAAGTCTTCAAGGGCTGTCAAGGTGAGGGCATTTGGGGGCATCATTCGTAGGTCCACTATTGGTCAGAGGTGACTTGAAGGCGCATAACAACAGCAGCAGTCAGATCCATGGTGGCCTTTGGCCAGTGATGCGGTATGTCCACCACTAGTGCGACTTCACTCAAATCCCTCATGAAATGAATAGGCAGAATAGCAACAGCACATTTCGCCTCGTATCTCAGATTCTACAAGGCCATTTTTTAAAATGAAAGCCGCGAATCTGGCGATTTATAGTTAGTCCCCAGGGAGTCAATTGCCCTTACTTGCCCTTTCCTACAGATGCCCGTGAGCATGGATGAACTTTGGAATGGCTCTCCTCATAATACGACAGACAGCTCTCCTTTTTTCTTATATTCCCTTTCAGCACTTTCCCAGCCTTTGTGGGTGAGAGCACAGGTGCTTCCGTGCGTTAAGGTGCTTCCATGTCCTAACATTAATGATCCAATCCTATGCATGTTTATGGAGACTGGGGGTAGGGGGTTAAGCCACAGAAACTCGGCATAAATAAGAAGTGTGTCTTCCCTTCCCTTGTGATTCTGGGACTGGTAAGGTTTGCCCTTCCAAACAGCACCAGATAGATGGGCAGCATTCCTGTGTTCTGCCCCCACCTTACTTCAGCTCAGGTGTGGTCTGAAAAACAACTGATGGTTACCCTTTAAAGTAAACTCAGCCAGAGGCCCATGTCACTGGAACAGGATGGGAAGTCCGTGATTCACAAACCCAGCAAGGGATGCTTTACAAAGCAGCCACCAGACTGAACGGTTAACAGGGTGAGTGCTGCAAGGATGCCAGCCTGAGATAAGAGCACCAGAAAAGCCATGCTGGATCAGACCAAAGGTCCCTCTAGTCCAGAGGGTAGCAAAGGGTAGCAAACCAGCTTCCCCCAAGATCCCCCAAGCAAGAAGGGTGCAAGACCTGCTTCTGCCCAAGCTCTTCAGCAGCTGGTGCATTCAGGCCAATTAGTCTAGTAACCACTGATAGCCTCCTCCCTCATGAATCTGTCCAATCCCTTTTCAAAGCCACCACTCAAACCACTACTGGATTTCAATTACATAAATTCTAGGGAAAGGAAACAGAAGCTTGCACCTTGCAACTAAGAATAGCCATGAAAAAGCAGAAGGATACAATCCACACACATTTATGGATCCTTTATAAGGGACCTGTCGTGGGTGGCCTTATAGGTGATAGGTGATGGGAACTAACAGGGACCTGATGTGGGTGGCACAAGCCTGAAGCGTTGGAATCACTAAAGGATAAATTAAGTGAAATAGAAGTCCATGGTGAGCATGGCATCTGGCTTATACTACCAATCAGCTGAAATCTACTAAGCAAAACGAGAGCAGAAAACACAGAGCTAGAGAGAAAGTATTTAAGGCTAGTGCTGAACTGTCTATTTAGAGGTTGACAGTCATCTGTCTCTCCATGAACACGGTAATTATACTAATAACCCTAAACTCACAGAATGTCATAAAGATCTGCCTTGGGTTTGTTAAAAGGCTCTTATGAGTTCTTGAGATGCTGGTCACTACTTAGGTGCAAGTACCATTAAGTGCACATATGCATCATCTCTGCCTTCGAAGCCATTAAGAGTGAAGAAGAAAAAAGTCATTAATGAGATGACTGAGAAGAGAGAAATAATGGAACTGACTGACTTCCCACGCTCTCAGCTTTGAAGTACTACAGGTCATTCTATATACCTGTGTGCTTAATCACTGAAGCCCTATAGCGCTATGCTAAAGGAAACAATACGATGACATTCTGGCCCAGATCCAGAATCTGAAAAATCTGCTTCCAAAGAGTAATATTATTAAGACCAGCATTAAGATCTTAGCTTCATGCCTGCAAAAGAAGTCCTAGGAAGCAAGAAAGAACAATTGAAAAGGTAGATGTATGGGTTTAGTTTTAATAGTGGTTTTCATAAAGAAACAAAATTTTTCATAATGGAAATTTTCATTCCAGAGTGGGGCGGGACGGTATCTTGCATCTTCCAGATATCCCTCCTCTGAGCCATGAAGTGGTACAGATCTTGGAGCTACAGCTATGCCTTCCAGGAAGGTAGGAGTAATACAGTGTCACCAAAATACACATAAGAGACCTTTAGTAACATCTTCTATCCAGTACACCCAAAAGGTCTGTAAGCAGTATTAGACCAGATGAAAAAGTAATAGTACCCTTTGAATAGAGAACAAGTTGTCTTATCTGGGCAAAAAAGAATGTCCTCTAGTCATTTTGGAATGCAAGTTTGGAAATAAGTTGATTTGTGCTTTCCAGGGAAGTGACAGGCTACGTAGAGATTTTAATCTTGTCCAACAATAGTACTCCTTCTGGATTCAAGGACAGCTACAGAGCTTCTGTCAAATTCCATGAGGTTCCTTCCTTTCAGGTCCTATTTGTGTAGCCCATTCACCTCACAGATATGCCTCTTTCTTTCCTGGCTGCAATGGCTTTGGACAGAAGGAGGGAGAGCTTTTTCCTGGCTCCTAAGGAAGTATGAGTTGCTAAAAAAGGTGTGGTTGAGCCAATGGACTGTTGTGCCTTTGTGTATGATGCGGAGGTTATTGCTGTCTGCAAGGGACTGTAGCTTGGAGATCCTTCCAGTAGGAATTGGAAAATTGTTTTTAAGATCAATTCTTTCAAGAGAATTGATGCCGTCCATGTCAAAGTTCTATGAAGGAAATAAATAGATGTTGAGTGACTAAATGCAAATAATACCCTTTTCTGGAACTTTCTAGTTTGGCTGGTGTAAAAGAGGACACTCCCTTTGCAACCTAGTAAATACTGAATACATTCCAGGTTCCTGTTCCCATTTCACCATTGAAGATCTTCCATGGATGTGACATCATAAAAGTTTTCTCCTGAATGAGGGTAACATCCCCAAAGCTTTCTGTAAGTAGATGTCGGGTGCACAGGCATGTAAAAGTACCTCGGTGCTAAACGAGAGAATCTGTTGTTTCCACTCATTGATTTTGGAACTGGCGAAGTGCCTTAACACATAGGCATTTGTGCAGGTCACAAAAGCACTTATGATGGGCTGAGCACTGAAAATATATTAAATCCACTCAGACAGCCAGCTGTGGTATGATAGATACTGTAAGTCCCTACAGAGACAAAAGATAATACTATGCACCTACTATATAATGAACAGTCTCTCTCCCAGGACCAGGGACTGAGGATAATTTTTGCCAGTTTTCCCTTTAATATGAATGCCCCCAGTGCTATGCTTTCCAACTACTACATGAGCTGAAATTCAGTCATTCTTCAGGATTTATACTTCTCTGAATTTTGTGGTGGACTTCTCCAATCAGAAAAAGACATTTGAAAAAAACATATATTAGGAAAACTATGTTTGAAATTTATTTATTTATCTCATTTCCATACTGCCCAATAACAGAGGCTCTCTGGGTGGTTAACAAAACTTGAAAACACGCAACAAGCAAGAAAGCGAAGAAAAAATATTAACATAAGACAATAAAGCCACAGCAAATGCAAACTGAATCAGCACAGAGGTATAGCAGTGGTACAGGATTAAATGCAATATCAAAGCTAAAGTTAAAAAAGACTATTAGAATAATGGAAAAATTAAAAGTGTTTCACCTGGAGCCAGAAAGAATACAGAGCAGGTGGCAGATGCACCTCTTTGGGGGCCTCATGCCATAGCTGGGCATGAGGCCCCCATATGTCACAGCTGAAAAGGCCCTTTTCCTGGTAGCCACCCTCCTTACTTGCTTTGGAGATGGCTCCCACTGTAGGACTGCCACATATGACCTTAGCATCCAGGTAGGTACAAATGGGACCAGGTATTCCTTTAGATAACCTGGCCCCAAGCCATTTGGGGCTTTGGGTGTTAATACTAGCAGTCTGATGGACCAAAGTTTTGACTGGAGAAATTCTTTAAGACACACTAAACTTATGACATGAAAAATGAGGAAAAATTGTCACTGCCCCGGACTACTCAGTCCAACCCACTTGCCTGTTTGCAATGCCTTTAGGTGGATGATGTCTCTGGGATTTCATTCATAACATTTTTCTTAAAAGGTTCATCAGCTTCAGCCGTGCTAGGTGGATGACCCAGTAAACCAGACAATTTATGCTTGTCACAGACACTGAAACATTACTTCCATACAAATGTTCTCCCATCCTGATAGGCTAGCATTTCTCTCATATGCTGTGCTCTTAATGACATACTCCCATTTAATATTTTCCTTCTCCCAGAAATATATACTTGTGTTTGAATATCTTTAAGTAAAATTACTATGCTATAGTGTTGACATATAATGCTGTTTATTTCAGGAAAAGAAACTCAGAAGACTCCAGTGCACAACTCATGAACATCACCCAAAGAATGATTGATCTCGAGGTCTTCAGCCATTCTTTATTGTGAAAATGACAAATAGTTCAGTGGCATGTTTGATTCCCTAGGTAAAATGAAGTTGAAATCTGTCTGTATACACAGCTGGAAAAACAAAGGACATAAAATAGTATCATCTTGACAGGCAAAGGATCATAAAAAAATGACAGCCAAAAGGTTTAATGAAAAGGAACAACTACCAAAACAAAGGGAGAAGGTGACAGGTAGCTAGTACATAATGATGGGAAAACTCATCGAGGTTTGCCTGCTTGCTTGCTTGTTTTTAAGCAATAAGAAAAGACACAAAGTACTGTGAAAGTAATTACATTCTCAATCTGAGAACAAAAGGGCTGGGACAAATTCCTCCTGTTGTCAAGATAAAAGCTTCACCTACCATGCTCCCACTTTCTACTTATTTGTTCTGATTATCCTCTTTGAGAAATCATCCCATATCAGGATTCAACAAGACACACCCCAAAAACACAATGGCAATTCATAGCTGACACACAATCGCAGTCCCATCACTCTTCTGTTGTTTGAGCTGCTGCGGTAGCCCTGTGCCTAGCACTAAACCCAGCCAAGCGAAGGCCAAAAGGCTGAGAGGAGCAAAGGTGTCGCATCTGTTTGCTCACTGATCTTCCTGTGTTGAGCCAGGAGGATTGAAGACGAGAAGCCCCTTGGCCTAGACTTGCACAGCACCCAGAGAAGGGAAAGAGACAGAGCCGCTTATGGCACTTTATAATGATAGGTGCTAAAGAGCCCCAGTTGCCACAATCTGCACAGAAGGACAATACATCTCCTTGTGAAAGAACAAACTGGGTCGGGTGCCTACTCAGTCTACAGTCCAGGTGCTCAGTGCTGATGGGCAGCTGCAGGACCCCCGCTGTTCTCCTTTCTTGTGGATCTTGGTCTTTAAAAGGGACTCGGATTGACCAGCCTTGCAAAGTGAAAGTGGATTCAAATAGAGGACTGCCCTCTGTAAAGTGGGACGCAGGCCCCGCCCCACTTAGCTCCCACGTGAGCAGGCTGAAGGAATGCATAAGGCAGGGGCTTCCTTTACAGCTCTGTGGGCCAGCCGTGATGGATAGAGTGAAGAGATGTACGTGAAGGGTCAAGGGTGCACTCGATGAAGGCCAGCTGAAGACGGCTCAAGAGCCATGCACTGAGAGAGCTCAATCAGACCAAGGTCCATTCAGCGTAGGCGCTTGAACTTTCATGCATTCTTTGTTACACATTAGCTGCATCTTTGTTTTTGCTTTCTACTTGCTTTCAACAAAGGCTTCTTCTGACGAGTAAAGCACATATAATACCTAACTCCCTGGAGATTTCATGGCTTATCTATTTCCTTCCTGGGTTTGACATTTTTAGAGGCCAGCTTGATTTCATTACTGTTAAGATTGTGTTGTTTTCTGATTTGCAGTAAAATACATACATATATTTATTTATTTCCCTTCCTAGGGTTGGTTGGTTTATTTATTCATTTATATCCCTTCCAACAGCTCTGCAAAGTAGATTGGGCTGAGAGTTTGTGCCCGGCCCGAAGTCACCCACTGAGCCCATGGCTATGTGGGGACTAGAACCTGTTGCTCCCAGTTCCCCAGTCCTCCACTCATAACCAGCACACTGCACAGGCTTTCTAGATTACATCACACACATACAATTCATTGTCGACAATTCATAAGCTACAAAGGAGGAAAGCAAGTCAGCCCTGCTGTCTTTACTTGTGGTTCTCCAAAGGCAAAGTTGCACTAACCATGATGGAAAGGACAGAAAGTTAAGTTCCAGTCCCAACAGCTGAACTGGAGAGATCCAACCCAGCAATCATCTTGGAAGCCAATTATATCAAAGCAATTTGCAAAAATCAGCTCCAACTCAATCCTTCAAAGCTGTGACCCTCTCAGGGTTGAAAAAGGTAGACCATGAGAAGGATTCCCTTTCTCTAGTAGTTGCACTGAAAGGGGAAATAGTGTTTTTACCCATCTCATGTTTTACTTTGTTTTGGTCAAGGTGAAAGTTGGGTGAATGAAGAAAAGAGTGAGGTATACATATTACTAGAGGACTGGCTGTCTTCCATTCAATAAATTAAAACTTTCCCAAACAGAAACTACTCTGTTTGGGAAACTACTATTTACAAACTACTATTTTCTTTTTGGTTGTATTAATGATCCAATCCTAAACATACTTTTGCAGAAACAACTTACACTGTGATAATAAGTTTACTTCCAAGCAAGCATGGTTAGGATTTTAACTTTAGCTAAAAATTCAAAGTTACAATTGTTATTTTTATATTATTTAGTTATTGTCTCTAGGAACAAGAATTTGTGACTGTACAGATAATAAGAAAAGAATAACATTGACATCATAGAATAACATCAGATTTTTTCTGTACAGAAAATAACAGCAAAATAACATCATCAGTCTTATACAAAAGCATACATAGGTTCCTATTTTTAAGCAAACCAACCAGAACTGCCTTTCTCAACACAGAGATGGATCAGAAGAATACAGTTTTTTAAGTTTTTCATTTCTCTGTTGTGCACAAAACTGTGATACAATTCTTAGCTCAAAAACAATTTCAAAATGCATAAAAAGGGCACCTCTTAGGTACAAAACTGTGTAAAAGCATGCAAATAATGTGCATTTAAAATAATGAGCATTTCATGTACTTTATAGTCATTATTAACATTATTTTCATTCCTATATCAGCCAATAGCCAAAGCATTCTCTGTGATTCACAATTCACAAAATAGATATAAGATAATAAAATACAGTGTCGAATTTCAATATACAACATTTTAAACAATTTAAGACACACTCTTATGATTTCCAGATATCATCTGTGAGACCACAGGACTTTTTCTGAGTCTGAGCGCCGAGGTCCTCCAAGGGGTCAGGAGCGCCAAGGTCCTTCCTGACCCCTTGTAGCCAGAGCAGAAAGAACCTGGCCAACTACCTCCCAAGGCCACAGCTGGGCTAAAAGACAGGGGTGCTGGGGGCAAGAATGAAAGGTGATTGGTGCCACAGTGTGTTCCAGTTCCAATGAGCACCAGAGCCTCCTTCCTTCCCTTTGTCATCCCTAGACATCCACAATGGCCAATGAGAGGCAAAGAGGAGATCTCTGCCACCACACCTCATGCCTTGTCCTGGATGCCCATAAGCCTCCAAGTTCAGAGGCATCTGCCATGAGGGCGATAAGACTGCAGCCTTACCATCTATGAACACTTCCAGTAACATACTAGCCCTATTAAAGCCAGCTGGCAGCAGTGCCATAACATGAGTGGAAACAGCAGTAGGTCTTTGCCTGAAACCAAAAGGATGACTTTGTAGGTACTAAGTAGGCCTCAGTGGGGTGACCTTCCATAATGCGGGGAGGGGGGCAGACCTACGAAGGCCATTTCCCTTGTTGCCACATTCCAAGCATCCTTTGCTGATGGCACTCAGAGGAAGGTTTCAGGTGTCAATCATAACACCTAGGGAGCTTCATCTTGGGCGTGATGCTGCAACAGGCATTACACTTTCAATATAGTCTCAGACATATCGGTCCCAGTCATTTATTTGCCTGTGGCCATTCACAGAAGCTTCTGAACAGTTCTTGTTTTAAAACAATGAAGATCGCTGCAAAAACTGGGATCACTTGGGTTCATGAATGAGTGCCTCAGAAGCTGAGATGGAACATCCCTAATATAAGAATGAAATCCATTTATCCGAACTGCTTTTACCTAGCATTCAACCTAGAATGAGGCTGTACAAGCAAAAGACTGCTGCATTTTTTGAATTCCATCCCAAACATCATTCTGCTTTGAATTCATATCAGATTTCTAGTTGTTTTTTAATTAAATCCATGCATATTTTGTGCACATTTTTTCAAATGTTTGCATCCTTCTCCCATTAATTAAAGCACATGTGTGCACATTTTCAACAGTACACATGAATAGGCTTTTTCAAATCCATGCCATCAAACACAAGTTTTGGACCCATGAATAAAATAGCAATGGCTGACCTGTACACTCTCCACATTGTGTCTGAGTCTGGAAGGCGCAAACTGGTTATATCTCGGTATTTGCTACATCCTTAACTGCCTTGATAGAAATGCGCTCACACTTCCTCTGCAGCCACTTTAGAGAGCCTGAATCACCCCAGAGCAACTCCAGAATTTCCCAGCTTGAAAAACAGGCTACCAGGGCACAAAGCAGATGAGAAAAGGTGGAACCTCAAGCTATAGCTGAAGGGAGAACTGTGTTCCTGGGGATGCAATTTGGGGATATTATTAAATAGGTAGCAACCAACAGCAACCCTCTGTCTTGCTTCCCCATCGCTTTAAGCATAACTGTGCAGTGTTTTTCCTTCCCTTCTCAGACAGAATATACCAATAGGCTTCTAGGGAAGGGGATTAGCCCCGCTGGAGAGTGATTCACCACTTTGTATCTTCTGCATGAACACTGGACATGTCTGGAGGAAGCCATTTTGCATGGCTGACTCTGAGCTAGAATCCCACCTAAAAATTGTGCTGTAAATGGGATGGTGGTGAAGCATTTGCTCCATTTAGGACCTTTTCCCAGAATCTTGAATTGCAGCCAGCTGCTTCTGGGTGGGTGGGGTGGAGAGAGAAAAGGGCAGCTTTCTGGGTGGCCATTTGCTGGCATGCATTTGCTGGAAATTATCATCATTGCATACCAAAATCAGGCCATTTGCACAGAACAAAGACAGGAAATTATCAGGACGCTGCACCAAAAAAAGCTGGACCTAGTAGTACCCAGGCATGGGTCTGCCAGAAGCAAGATGAAAACTTTCTGCCATCCAGGCACTGGCTTCCAATCATTTCTCCCCAGGTCTGCTTTTCCCTCACTGGCTCTGAAATACAGCAGGTCATAAACTAGGGGAGGAGGGGCACAGAAAGGGAGAAATAGAAAATGTTCTTGCTTCAATGTCAGGGAAGATGACAGTCTGTCCCCCTTCCTACCTCCACTGCAGTTCATATCAATCTAATTCCGATTCGCCCTCTCGCACACTCGCTGCAGAGCGGGCATCCTTCAGATTGCACTGGGTGGATGTGCTTCAGTGGTCTTAAAAGGGTTACTCTCATCTGTTGCCACTTCACATGGCCAGTCCTCAATGGGAGATTATTTTATCCTCCATTACCTTCACAATGACCTTTGACAGAAGCATGGCTATTATGAAACCCCTAGTCAAAGCCAGAAATTTTCCTATCATTTTTAAAGCACTGAACAATCTTCCCCACTCAAAGCTCGATCCTCTGGCCTGGCTAGTTTATGTGACCTGTAGACTCTCTCAATCCATAATGACATTGCAGTCAAAATGAAAAAGTGCCTTTTTTCGGTCTTGCTCAGAAAAAATAGCCTCCTCAATTCAATTGAAATCACTTTGGTAAAAGATAAGACTGCAACCTGGCCATTTGCACTTGATTTTAGAATTATTTTATGAAGTAAATTTGTCTGATTAAAATTGTTCTGAACCATCACAATTGAGGCTGTCAGTTAAACCAGTGATAAAATGTCCTGTGTTCTCCAGGGACATTCAGAATGGTGCTATCAGTTCTCTTCAAAAATATGCTTTTTCTTATGTAAGCTAAAGTGGAAGGGGGGGAGTACAATAAATCCCCATTTTCAGTAGATTCAGAACATAATCACAGTCAACGCTTGTTTAAAAGAGTGATTCTCTAAATTGCAAAAAGTCTAGTTTCTTGTTATTGGAATGTAGTATTAAAAGCTTATAAGTAATTATATGGTGAAATTTATTCTCCTTTTCTCCAAGAGTTTCCATCCCCAGCAAAAGAGGCTTCCATTTTTCTGCCTCATTCTTAGGACACTTTAGAATTTTTTTGAATTTCTTTCAGTGTGAAAGAATTCTTTCAGTTTTTGAGTTTACCTTATTGTGATGTGTGTGACTTTTTTCCTTCTCTTTATTATACATATGCCCATCACTCTGCAGCTTTCCTGGAATTACCCAGTGATAACTTCTCATAATCATGGAAAGCATGGAAACCGAGGAGGTTCACATCCACCATGGGAATGACTGAACAACAAAAGACATGCAAACACCCTTGCCACTTGTGAAGAAATGTTCATGAGGGAATCCTGCCCTCTCCCCATAAGAATTTCATCCAAAAGGTCTTCTCCTTTGACTGCAAAGCCTCCAAAGGAACAAATCATGCCCAGAGTAGGCCAGGATCTGCTTGGGTCTTGTGCATGCGCACATGTGTGTGTGTGTATGTGTCATTGGGGAGGTGGCTTCTTGGCCTACTCTAAAAGCATTTTTCTCTCCCACTCCCTGCCTGGATAATTGGTCATAGTGGTCATCTTGGAGTCACCTCTGGACTGTAGGATACCAACAGAAGCTTTGTAAGAGCTGTCCATGGTGCTCCATGGGGTGACCCTATTTTGAGGATGGAGTTCAACATCATGGACAAAACTCAGGGCAAAAGCTTCAGTGGATGAGGAATCCCACTGACAGAAGAGTTACCAGCTGGCTTGTCTGCTTCACTGAGCACTGTAGGCATCTCTGGCCTGCAGTATACCCCAGTTTTAGTTACTTGTAGCCTTAGTCTGGAAAGGAGTAGTGAAAACATCAGCAATTTCTTCAAGAAAAGCCACCACCATGGAATGATGAATCTCAGCCCATGCTTTATAAGTCCTTGGAGTAAGTCTCCACACCCCAGTACAGAAAAACACGGTTATTTCCTTTGGAAATTCAATATGGTTCCCTTTGGTTTCCCAGTGGTCTCATATCCAGGCATTGATTCAGTCCATGTCCTAATGCTACACCATTAGGGGATATTCCCAGGCAATTACCTCATCATTTTGCAAGAACAGGTCTCAAGAAATGGGCTCACAAATGCACAGATATGCAAACTGATGCTTCACAGCCGATCATGCAAATGGACTGTATTGTGTTTACCCTGGTGTGGAGCATTATAGAAATTCCTCTCCTCTGCTTTTTCTCTTCCAGCACATGAATGAACTGCTGGTCCTAGAAAAATAGGATGACATCTGGACAAGAAGAACAGCTTCGTAAAAGTAGATAGCATCAAGACAGAGTGAAGATTCCAGCCCGAGAATAAAAATGAGAGTCCATTAAGTCAGCATGTTAGAAAATTAGCCTGGAGAAAAATTAAGAAGCTTTAAATAAGAATGCATGCTGCCAGTGCTAGGAAACTGATTGACTGGTTGGTGTGAGGTGTTCTTTTATCCCATCTTTAAATCCAGCAGTTCTTTTCTTGTATATTCTGAGTCTGTACAAAGGATCCAACAATGATGACAAGCTGCCTTTAAGGAAAAAGAGCTCAATAAAGGAAGGAATATTAATACTTCACATATTAAACAGATACAGATTTGGATATTTACTGCATCTTGTTCACAGCAGGATTTTTATTTTCCATCACTGGGCAATTATTTATGGAGAGAGAAATATCCATTTCTAAAACAGAATGGATAGTGAAGTAGAGAGAACAGTGAGGCAGCTTCTGGTCCAAGGACAGGGCCAGTTCAGCTGCCTGCTCTACCTGCAGATGCTCAACCCCAAATGTCTAGGCAGGGCTGGGGAAGTGTTCTGCTGGAGACCCCGGAGAGCCATCGGCCATCCGTGTTGGCAGTGCTGAGCAAGATGGTCCAATGCTCTGTCTTGGCAGCCTCCTCAGTACCAAAATAGCATCCTGAGCTCACTGTTTCATTTTGGAAAAGCTTCTTCTTTACTGTATGTACGTGTGGGTTACCTCTGCTGTTTTGTGTGGTCTGCCTTTGAATGGCACAGCAATGGGTGGACATTACCTGACTGAGAAGTATGATAGCCATATGAAGCTGTTCCCTGACCAAGGTGGAGCAGAAGGGGGCTGCAGGGATGTACCACAAGCTCCACCCTGCCATCATGGACCTGCTTCAAAGTGAAGTCTGCACCAGGAAGCCAGCTTTGCTGCTGCTTGTGCCCCAGACGATACAGAACTCTAGGGAGTCAAGGAAGATTAATTATGGGGCGGGCCTGAAAAAGACAGCAGGGTTGCTGTGGCTGAGGTTTATCCTGACCCCATGAGAAGCAGAAGGAAGCATGCGATGGCAGAGGGAGGGGGGCTAATGGAGAACAATGGCAAATTTCCATTGCGATCATCCCTGCAGGGAGAATTAAAGAATGCAGCCACAGTGTTGATCCTGTATCGGCAAACCCATTTTAATGGCGTTCATCTTCCACAGGAGCAGGTGCCTTGTAAAGCAAATGGATCGTAATGGTCCATTCAAGACTAAAGCACCCCGAACTGGCAGTAGGGATAGCTCGCTGCAATATACTGATGCTCGAAAAATCCATTTCCCCCCAGCTGCAAGCTCAGTGGGCAGAGAGAAGTCTGGAAGGGAGGACAGGGACGTCTGGTTCCCTGTTATTCAGAAAAGGTGCTGCTGCTGCATCTCAGTGACTCGTGGCTGCACAAGTCCTGGTGCCCCTTTGTATTTGACTTGCTCCTTCACCTGAGTCATGGGCGCTCAAGGTTTCTGCTCAACCCCTTCCTTGCAATAAACCATACACTTTTGTTAAAAAATGCATCCTTTTGAAAAATGTTACTGCTCGCCTTTGCGTGAGTGTCTGCCCCCACCCGAGCTACTACTGAAGTATTCACTCGGCACTGCATTCAGAAAGCTCAGAAAGCACAGCAGTTGTTTTCCTTCCCTCGCTTAGCACCACTAGATAACGTCTGATCTGTTGTATTGGCCGGGGTGGCTCAGGTGACTGATGGTAAATTTAAGTGTGTATTTTCACTCAGAATACATATTTTGCTGTGCCTAAGCCTCTGAAAAGTGTGTGTGCCAAGAACATCTGGAGAATCGCAAAATCTAGTGGATAGCCAAGTTTTAAAAACTGCACATTAGCACAAAAGGTGTCCCTCAGTGGATTCATAAAGGAATTTGCAAAATCTGAATTCTTCAGGCATCTCTGATAAAAGGAGATCTCTCAGTAGTATTTATTCTGCAGTACATCTTCGGCGAGCAAGAACCAGTGTGATGCTGGACTGGTGACCTGGGACATCTGGGAGATGAAGCTCACTGGGTGACTTTGACCAAGTCCTTCCCTCTTAGGGATGATATTGAGAGGGTAAAAGGGATCTATGTAAGTTTTCTTGCATGCCTTACAAGAGAAGCAAAGGTGGAATATACATCCAGAGGAGGAGGAGGAGGAGGAGTAATAATAATATCCTATATATAAACAGGAAAGAGCTGTAGCACTTAAGAGCTAATCTAAGAAGGACAATTACAGCTGAAGTGAGAATTTATCTGCTCAAAGCATGACAGAATAACTAGAGAGAAGATCAATTTTCATAAGTGTTTTGATGCAGTAAAATTGCCACAAGGTGGCATTTGCTGTTGCCATATAAATCAATACCTTGTTACTTCTACCCAGCAAAATCAAAAGTTACTAGATACCAAGACCAATTGAGTTATCTCCCCTAATTATTTTAAAGATGGAACATCTTTTGGTTTTATTGCATGGTTATGCTATAACAAGAATATTTAATGCATCTATGTATCCGGGAAAAGACTGGTGTGTAACCATTTTACCACGTTAAAAACTATAGAAATTGCATCTAGTCGTGCTAAATGGACTGTTCTGTGTTTACCCTGGTGTGAAGCATTATGGAATTCCTGGGCCAAAGGCAATGCTTTTTTTTGTGGGGGGGGGTCACCCTAAGTCAGAGATGACTTGATGGCAGTGCTTTCTCATATTAAAGCAAGGATCGCCATCCTTTGGGTGGGGATGGCTGGTGAAGGGAAAGGCTCAAAATATCCCCCCTCCCCCTGCACTAAGGTATCTCCAAAGTGCATCAGTGCAGAATGCGGTGGGAAGACAGGTTAAAACTGACCTGTGAGGATGTATTTTCAGGGTGTGGGTGTTGAGGAGCAGAGACCTAGCCATCCCCTTTCTGACACTGTGCCCTCCCCACAAAAGCCTCTCTCCCACTGCTTGAGCGGTTTTCAGAATAGCCTCCACTTACAGCACTGGAGGCGTTTAGCAAGCCAGACCGCAGCAGCAGCAGCGCAGCAGTGCACAGAACGTAGGTGTGTACATTTGAGTGCGGGGAGGCAGGCAAGCATCATATTGCCCCTTGCCAGCAATGGGTGAGTGGAGTAGCACAGTGCCAGCTCTTCCCTGGCCAGATGCGATCCCCAAAACAATACCTGCCACAAGCAGTTAAAAAAACCCTTTATTGATTCTTCACCTAGAAGATGATTTTCACAGGGGGTCATGACACATAGGAAAGGAAGGATGAACTTTCCTCTCTACCCACCCATTCTCCATCCATACTGCACGGAAACGACACTAAAATTACACTGCACAGAAACGACACTTTAATAAAATGTCCCATTGATCCCCATGGAAGAGTTCTTAAAAGCCAACTGCTGCATGGAGGAAGAGAGACCATAGCTAGATGGGGTGACCCGAGGAGCTGCATTCAGCCTGCAGGCCACTAGGTCCCCTTGCATGTCCTACACCACAGGAGAGAGGTGTGCCCAACATATATCCTGCTAAGCTCCTTTGAGATACAGATGAGATCACGTAAACCAGTTTAGTGGGAGCATCCAGGAAGCAGATTGAAGGGCTTTGCCTGATGGAGCTGCCATACAGGCCTTCGTGTGGGCACCTCTCTCCTGAAATTTGCTCCCAAGTCTCAGTCTCACACTTGATCTCCTTTGCAGGAGCTGCAGAAAGTATCCCCCAGGGTGGCTCAGGTTTGAATTCCCCAGCTGCCAAACTGGAAGTATGCCAACTGTTCAAGGAGCCAGGAAAAGGATGGCACAGGAAAGAGAGCTTTTCTGCCAGGGCTGTGCTTCCCAGCAATGCTCACGGACAACGTGTTTTTCAATGAACTAGTAGAAGAACTAGTAGAAGAAACACATGGAATGCTTTCATCTTTGCCACTGCTGGGTGCGATACCTTCCATAATGAAACGCAACAGCCAGCAAGGAGCACGCACGTCAACTTAGGTAATTTTCTGCTGTCAGTTCTCAGCTCCTGGAAGCCTTGCCCCAGACTATCGGCAGCTCTGCCAGGTGTTTTGATATCAAAGCCCCCTCCCTGCACATAATCAGATTGTTCTCTACACAGACAGAGAACAAAGACCCTCCCTACACAGACAGAACCCTCCACAGCCTTTCTACTCTCTCGTTTGACCATATCCAGGAGCACCTTTTGATTTTGTGTTGTTTAAGGGCCTCTGCATGAGGCATTTGTTGTCTTCATGGTTGTCTAGGAGCTCCTAACACCATGATCCTCATTTTTGTGGGGAGAGGGGAGGTTCAGGGAACTTTTCCTTTTTTTTTTTAAGACTGAGGGAAACGTGTGTGTGTGTGTGTGTCTAAATGGGGAAAGCAGCTTGCGCATTTCAGCTACATCAAGCTCCACCTCAACTTATTTATTATTTTTCTATTCTACCTTTTTTCCTTTCAAGGAACTCAAAGCAGCTTGTATAATTCTTTCGCCCCTGCACAATCCCCTCCTCTCCTCAAAACAACAGCCCTGTGAGGTAGGCTGGTCTGAGAGTCTGTGACTGGCCAAAAGGCACCCAATGAGCTCCATGGCTGAGTGGGAACTAGAACCCAGAGCGCCTGAGCCCCACTCCCACACTGTAGAAGTTACACAGCAGAAAAGCCAGAAAGGAAAAGCTCTTTGTGAAGAGGCGAGGTCTTAATTCTGGAATGGAAGGGAAAGTAGATGCAGGAGTTAACAGATTCATGTTTAAAAAAGCTCGAAGTAAAGAGCTTGGAGCTTTTGCCTCTCAAATAAAGCATCCAAGCTTTCCCGATTCACAGGCTGCTGTATTCATTTCAGTGGATTGGGGGCATCTATATGCTTTTTATTTGTATATGAACTATTCTTTTTCCATTAACATGCAATGGCACAGCCAGTGTACACAAGGGTTTCATGCATGCACTGAAGCAGGACATTGAATTAGAGTGCTTGGGTATAAATAGAAAAGTAACCTGAGTGCTCATTCGCAGTCACAGAAGTTGATTGCAATAATACAATCTTCCTCTTTAATTAGAATAGTTAAATAAAGGCATAGGAAAGAAGATAAAGCCACTGACAATTTTTACTGAAAATTAATCAAGTGATAAATGAATGCCTAGTTTTATTTTAAAAAGCAAATAAGGAACACCAATATTTTCTTCTGCTGCCCTTTGTTACTGTCATGAAGAAAAAAAATCTATTGTGCATCTCAACATTTAGCAAGGATGTAAAAGGTAACATGAAAATTAGAGTTTATTGAAGACTCATTTGTAAGAACATATGATAACACTTCCAGGTTGTTAGTAGACACTCAATTTATTCAGTAGATTTGTTGTTCAGGAAGACTGGATAATTTAAGAGATTAACAGGTCATTTGTAACCATGGAAATTGTTTCCTCCATGCCTAATAAACTAATTTCCACATGAAGCAAAGCAACAGTTGTTTGCTTACTTGCTTGTTAAATGCTATTTTCAATTGCCTTCATTTCCTCAGCTAAATTGGCACACAAATATTAGTGCAAAAAAAAAAAAAAAACTAAAACAAAACAGTGAGAAGGTGGGAGAGAGAGACCACGCCATGATACCATGTTCTTCAGTCATCCAGTGTAGTGGAATCTTTTATTGCTTTGATTTTAATTGGAACAGTAGCATGGGGAAAGGTTTCCTCCACACTGTTCAGCCTGTTGAAATACCCCCACCTCAAGCTGCTATTATACCAATGGTGAAAGAAAGAGAAGTAACTTTGTAATACCTCCTGTGGGATTAGTAGCAACTTTAGGGAAGATTCTGTTTGGAGAGGTTGGAGCCCCAAAACGGCTGCTGCATTACTTTTAAGGAAATTGAGAAATCTGATTATGGGTTCTTCGTGTCAAAAGTGAGGCCATAGGTAGGTGTCAACAGCAGATGCTTTTCACATGGTGAAATTGTATCTCTAAGTAGGGCTGGGAAAAGACTCCTGCCTTAAGGACAGAAGAAAACTTAATTCAATCCACTGTTCAATTCACACTTTCCAAAACTAACCATGCACTGGAATTCAATTTGTGTTCAAAACTTATACATTTCCAAAGTTACCCTAACCCATCTGCCATAACTCAAAAAAAGTATACAAAATGTACACTAAAATGCATATATGTGGTCAAACAGAAAAATAGAAGTCACAATGACATGTGGAACCCAAATGGAATGAACTCTGCATTGAAAGGATGAGAAGCTGAGAGAAATCAAGACACCTGTCCTTTCAGAAACCTTGGAGGCCGTATCTATTTACCATATACATATGTCAGCCTCATATGTTGCTGGGGGACTCTATTAAAATCATCTTATAAGGGAAATATTTTTTTTTGCATCCCATCTTTTGCCTATAATTTTGTTTCTCCCACCACCACCTTTGCCAAAGGGTAGAACACATTAGGATTATGGAATAATTTTGCTTTTACCTTGCAGCTCCTGCAAGAATTATTAAGAAGCAACAGCCAAAACAACCTGCTCCCAAGGAGTATATTACTCCCAAGCCAGAAACAGAATCACTTCTCACATTACCAGAAGCAACTCAGTGAAGATGTACAAATGTACCCCTTGCTCTATTTGTTGCTTGGTCTAATGTGTGTGAACGAACCTGGGCAGTTCTCCTGGGGAACACACAGGTCCTTTAGGTATAGATGGGAAAATTCATTTGAACAGCTCCTATTGCTTTCCCAACTTTGTTTAACAAAAATTAAAGCATGATTTGAGGCACGGTCTTATGCAAATTCAGACAGGAAAAAGGCCTACCACTCCCCTTGTGTGCCAGCTGGCATGGCCTTTTTCTTTCTAAATATGCCCGGAGTGCTCACGGGTTGCTCTCATTTTTGAAAACAATAGAGTGTTTTCTAAACCTTACATTAAAATCATCTCTTAGATCTGTTCCAAACAGTCTATAGAAACAGAACAATAATTTGTGTGAACAATAATTTACATAGCATATACATAATTCCTCTTCTCATGACAGCTATTGCCATCAAAGCAAAACCAGCCGAGAACAGCTTTGTGTTATTGGAAATGGAGGAAGCTTGAGTCTGGCAAAGACATTATTCCATAGAATGCTTATTAAAATGTGCTACTCAGCTAGAAAAGAAAATGCTTCAGTTTGGTTCAACTGGGCACTCCATAGCGGAATGGACACAAGGGAAACAGCTATACCCTGGTTCTGCATCCAAACTGCAGATAACACTGCAGTCCTGTGCATGTTTAGTTAGTAATACGCTTCAAGGAGTTCTACAGATTTTATTCCCAAGTAAGGAGACACAGGATTGCAAACTAAGGCAGAGATAATATGCCATTATCCTACTATGGCCCCACCTTGGTGGAATGGAGTGTGAGCACAGCAGGAACAAGAGGTTTCTAAAAGAAATTTTGAGTGGTCACCAGGGGTCACCACCTCTCATTGGGAGGGGCAGAAAGCAGTGGCAGGACTGCTGGTAAGGACCACCTGGGCCCTGCTTCCAAAGCCGCTGAGAAGGTGACACACGGAGAGCAGGAAGCCGCTCCTCAGAGAACTGGAACAACTGGCAGAGGGTGGGGAGGCAAGGTCAGGCATGGGGAATAAAAGGTGACCAGGCGAATAGTTTTCTTACCAGCATGCACTAAAGTAGCACTGAAATAAATGTGAAAGGATCAAAGCAATGCCCACTTGGAAGATCAATTAAGTCCCAGGCTGTTACATGAGCCAAGTCACCCCAGATTCCACCTTAGTACAACAATAAAAAAACAACAAACCACAGAGCCTATTAATCCTGTGTAAGGAACCCTGAGCTAATCCCTTGTAGACAGAAAACCTTAACAGCAGCAGCATACACACAACACATCCTATGGAAATCACTTCTGTCCTTGAACAGAAAAACTGTACATGCCCAATTAGGAGGGACCTATAAATTGTTACAGCAATGCCTTGTATCAGCTGTACTGTAATCGCTTTTTCAGCAAGTTGGGGTGAATTTCTTAATGGTGGAGATTTGTTTTCCCTATTCTGATCCTATTGGCTGAGGACTATCAATAGAATCTAAATCTTAATCTAAATCCATGTGAAAAATCACTGATAAGACTAGATTCAATCCATATAATAACAAGAGTGGCTAATTCTGTACAAATGCAATAAAAAGTGAAACCTAAACTGAATGGGATTTAATCCCAGAGAGCCAATCAGGGGTTGTAGCCTAACCTTCAACTCCCTTCAACCCTGGTCAGCAGAACCAATGCTCAGGAATGCTGGGAATTTTAGTCTAAAACATCTAAAGAACACCAGGTTTTGGGAAATGGTACTAATCCTATAGAAATAAAATTGGCCAAGCCTAGTTAATTAAATGAGTTTAGAAACACAGCTTTCCACAGGACTGGGCTATAGCCAGGTGGGATGTTGAGCTGAGAAGTTGGCAGTTCATATTGTGCCCTACTGAAGCTGGTTCAGACTCACTAATAAGCAAATCCAGCCTGGTTTCTGAGCATGTGTCCTGGGTTCAGATGGTCATGTGGTTTCCACATTTCCTTTCTCTGCCTTTCGTCCTAATAGTGGTTGGCACCCAGCCAGCGCCTCTCTGCCTGAGTTGCCTGCCACTTCCTCACTGGCCCGCCCACTCCCCTGGGAATGGCCTCATCTAGCAGCTCCCGGTGTGGGATTTTTTCCCTTCTGCTCAAAAGAAGCAACCATTTATTCACTGGAGTAGCACATGTTGGGGAAATCCAAATAAATCATTATAGAGAAAGGTTGCTTATATGTGTCTTTGCGATATAAAATCAAACCTGCAGTGCCCCTGCTTCTCCTGCCCAGAAAGAACCAGAAATTCAAGCCAGGTTCCTTTCCCTGACGCATTATCAGACATCTTTAAGAAACTGTGGCTCTCCACTCACCTGAAGTGGCTGCTACATTTAGCTGCAAAAGTTAATCCTCTGCAGAATGAGGCTCCCAATGAAAGTGAATTATGACCATTCTGCAGTGGGAAGCTGCCAGACTGGTTTTTCTAGCAGTGTCACATAAACTCAAACATGTAAATGGTTCATGTACAGCAAATACCAATATTTGCTGTACAATTGTCTCATGTCTCCTCTGCAGATCTATCACGTTGTTTTGCTCATGAATATATTGTTGCTGTGCCCATTATTTTTCCATCACCTGCCCTCTTCTTGTATATACGAGTAGAAGTCTATATAACACTCCGTATACGTGCTAGAAACTTGTAGTTGGTGGGTGTGCCTCTAGCCCACAGTGCTGTTTGTGAAGGATTGTCTCTGCAGAGGGGCTTCCTGGGTGTTCTCACCCAATAAAACAGCTGAGGTTCATAACACGCCTGTGCTTCTGAACACACATTCTTGCAGGCTGCTAACCGAGACACCCTGACACACTCCTTCGTGCATCCCCGCCCACAGTCTTCCCTTGCTCCAGAGGGATCCATGCTCCTCCCTAAACAGGACTCACACAAGCTGGAGAGCGCTGCCTCCCTGAGGGCCTCAGCACAAGCCACCATCCCAGGGACTGAGGCCGCCTTCCTGCTGGGAAGAGCTCCCCAAGGGATCCTGAGAGTGGATCTGCCTGGGGAAATTCTTGGCTGGCTGCCAGAGAAGTGCTTGCTCCACCGCTGTGGACAGAGGTAGGGGAGAGCGGACAGAGGTCAGGGACAGAGGAAGTCAAGCAGGGTATGAGCAGAGGCGTGGAGGCGTGGGGGGACACAGAAAGGGAGTCGTGGGCTTCTCGTGCCTGAGCACAGCCTATGTGCTCTTCTTGTGTGATAGGAGAACGACGGCTCTGCACGCAAGGCAAAGGCATAGCAATTTAAAAGCGCTGCTTGGGGAAACTGCAGGGACCAGATAGGAGTGCCACAAGTCATGCAGCAAGGTAAGAAAAACAAAGGTACAGACACTGGAAAGTACTGAAATGGTGTTCCCAATTGAAATCTGGTATAAAGAGAGTTTCCACAGCCTCACCCAAATGTGCAGCCACAAGTCCTCTGCCCTTTGACAAGAATCTGACTCATGAGAAGTATGTTTTCTCCTAAGTAGGGGTGCAGCTTCCACTAATAAATCCAGACAGCTTTTGCCCATGACCCTTGAAATCAATATTGATACTTGTGAATGGGACAGCAAAATAGTGGGGAAGCATTTCAGAAGCACCACCAACACCACCACCACCACCATCATCATCATCATCATCACCACCCTTCCACGATAAGACTGCCCATTTTCTCCTAAGATGCATTTGCTAGGGCAGTCAAAAAAGAGGGCATTTGAAGCTGGAAGAGATGAAGGCTATAACATGCGTGGTGGAGCTCTTCAATCAGAGAATGACGTTGTTCCATTCGTAAGCATTTACCTAAGGGAGCACCACCACTATCTCTTGCTGTAGGGGCACCCTCTGCCCTTTAGTAACATCTACTGCTGTTAGACCAATGCCTGCCCTCCTCACCATTCAATCCTCATGTTTGACAAGGGCCTCAAACTAAGGAAAGAAAATCAGCCATGGTATGTCAAACCAAGATGCCACACATTAAGGTGGGAATGCAGAGGTGACAACCAGCTGGTAGAGTTGTTACCTGGAAATACAACTGAGATTACAAAGCAGGACTTGATGAAGTAGTAACACTTTGGCCAAGGTATGGATAAGAAGAAAAAAAATGGAAAGGAAGTCCTGTTCATGAGTTCAGCATCTCACAAAGATACGTATACAGTAGTCCCCTGCAATTTGCGGGGGTTGCGTTCCTAGAGCACCCGCAAATTGTGAAAAACTGCGAATTTGGTGCTGGCAGTGTGTGCTGGCTGCCAAGGCGGTGCGGGTGGGTAGCGTGGGCCAGGCCAGGCCGGGGAGATCGGTCTGAGCTTGCTCGGAGAAAATGATCTCCTTGAGAGCAAGCCACCGCACGGAAACCTCCGTGAAAGACTGAGGCCATGAATGCTGAAGCACGACTTCACAGAGGTATACTGTAATTCTAACAGTAGACCTTTTCTGCTGAGTATTTTAAGTGGATCCAGTTGTTCAGTGGGTCTGTTGAAAAAAGACTATCTGATTACAAGATCAAGCAAGCTGGGCATCTGTTTTATTTTCAAATAATTCTAGAAGGGGAACTACTTATTCTACTTGTCCAAATAAAGAATGTCCTTCAATTTGCACTGATCCTGCTTGAGCGGTCCTGTGGAAAACTGGTTTGTCACCATAGGTGTGGAATGCTGGACTAGTTGGACCTTTGGTCTGATCCAGCATGGCTTTTCTTATGCTCTTATGACTATTACAGAACAGTCCCATGACTATATGGCCCACTGAGTTCAACTGGAGTTACTCCCAGGTAAGAGTAGATAGGGCTGCAGTCTTAGACTTGACAACTTTTTCATGGAGAGCGAAGAAATACATTATTTTACAGGGCCACTACAAAAACTGGGGCACACTGTTCTCCATGTGATAAAATAAGTTACTGGTTTGCTAAAAGTTGCTTTTGCACTATTTTCCTGCATGTTCCTTGCTTGCTTCCCTGTTCTTAATTTGCTCTGATTTTGACTTGGCTGTATCTGGTTGATTGATCTGGTCCTACAACTTCCTGGAAAATAGATGGGGAAGAAATGGAGGTAGTGACAGATTTTATTTTCCTGGGCTCCAAGATCACCGCGGATGGGGACTGCAGCCAAGAAATTAAAAGACGCTTGCTCCTGGGGAGGAAAGCTATGGCAAATCTAGACAGCATACTAAAAAGCAGAGACATCACCCTGCCAACAAAAGTGCATATAGTCAAGGCTATGGTTTTCCCAGTTGCAATGTATGGCTGTGAAATTTGGACCATAAGGAAGGCTGAGTGCTGAAGAATTGAGGCCTTTGAATTGTGGTGCTGGAGGAGATTCCTGCAAGTCCCTTGGACTGCAAGGAGATCAAACCAGTCAGTCCTAGAGAGATCAACCCTGACTGCTCTTTAGAAGGCCAGATACTGAAGATGAAACTCAAATACTTTGGTCACCTAATGAGAAGGAAGGATTCCCTGGAGAAGAGCCTAATGCTGGGAACAATAGATGGCAAAAGAAAAAGGGGACGGCAGAGGATGAGGTGGTTAGATGGAGTCACTGAAGCAGCAAGTGTGAGCTTAAGTGGACTCCTGGGGATGTTGGAGGACAGGAAGGCCTGGAGGAATGTTGTCATGGGGTCTTGATGGGTTGGACACGACTTCACGACTAGCAACAGTAACAATGGATTAAATCATTCCGTTGCACTATGGTGGTTTCTGCAAAGACATTTCTTCTTTTGTAGGGCTCCAGTTATGTGAAAAGCACTAGATCCAGGCCGTACCAACTGTCTAACTATTAGAAAACACCAAAGAAATGATAATTTATCACTTCTACTTCTACCACTGCAATCAGTATGTGTGATATGTTTGAAAGGGGTTTTGTGAGGAAAATCACTTAGATAGACATCAAAACTCAGCACCGGCAGGAGAGAAGGGTGAAGGTCTAAAGTTAGCAGAGCATAATAAATGAAAATTATGCACTTAACACAGGTTAGTAGAGTGGACACCTATTTTTCCTCATAGAGTTGCTAATGTTTTTTGCTAGCTATAGTTCTCTGACAGCAGATCACATAGGAACATATTAAATAAAGGAAGCCTTTCCTACCACTTACATCCATGTCTGCAAAAACTTTTCTGCTGATTTTCTGTTTGGGACTTCTGTTAAGGAGGAAGAACAATTTAAAATAAAGGTGTCAAGCTGCCAAAGGATTAACTGGCCCTGTATCTGTGCCTTTAACAGTACCCTAGTTGTAGATCTTAGCAGGTGGTCACATTTGTCTGTTCTGAAAAACCTGCTGATTTTTGCCTGTTATTAGAGGCTGTTAATGATAGAAGGGCAGTCTAGGCAATTTTCTTTCTTGGCCAATTGGCAACTTTCATCAGCACAGTTACTTCTCATTTCCATCTTCTCCAAACTTACCCAGAGTCCTCTGAACCAGAGATACAACTGATGGGCTGCTTTTGGCCCACCGCCCCCACCTCTACAACCTAATTTGTCACTGCAGGAGTGGCAAACAGTGGAGATTTTGCAAGGGAGCCCCTCGAAGAGTGTTTGAAGTGGAAATGATGCTTGCATTCACACAACATTGTTTGATTGATTGATTGATTGATTGATTTAGAATGTTTATATGCCGTCCTATCGTGAAAGCCTCAGGACGGCTTACATAGATGAAATAACATAAAATATAGCATGAATAAATTACCGACCCACACTGACTGAAGTTTAAAACATATAAGAGACAATATTAAAAGTTATTAAAATAAAAAGGTCTTAACCTGGCACTGAAAAGCAAATAAAGACGGCGCCAGGCGGACCTCTCTGGGGAGCTCATTCCATGGGCAGGGCGCCACCGCAGAGAAAGCCCTCCTCCGGGTACTTCGCCTCCTAATATCTTTCATGGAGGGTTCCCAGAGGAGGGCCTCTGCTGTCGATCTCAGGGGGCGGGAGGGCAAATATGGAAGAAGGCGTTCCTTTAGGTATCCAGGTCCCAAGCCGTTAAGGGCTTTATAGGCAATAACCAGCACCTTGAATTGATCCCGGGCTTCTATGGCAAGCCAGTGAAGTTGACAGAGGACTGGGGTTATATGAGAATAACGCCCAGTCCCTGTCAGCAACCTGACTGCTCTATTTTGCACCATCTGAAGTATCCGGACTGTCTTCAAGGGCAGCCCCACATAGAACTCATTGCAGAAATCCAACCGGGAAGGAACCAATGCATGTGTCACTGTCGCTAGGCAATCTTCCTCCAGGTAGCGATGCAGCTGATGGATTAGCCAAAGCTAAAGGAAAGCACTCCTCACCACTGCAGTCACTTGAGCTTCCAAGGACAGCTCAGGGTTGAGGAGCACTCCCAAACTGCAGACCCTGCCTTTAGAGGGAGTGCAACCCCATTCAGGACAAGGTCCAAGTCACCTACGCAGGAGCTCGATCAACCCACCAACAGGACCTCTGTCTTATCTGGAGTAAGTTTCAGTTTATTGGCCCTCATCCAGCCCATTACCTTGACCAGGCACCGGTTCAGTACAGCCACTGCCTCACCTTGACTGGTTGAAAAAGAGAGGTAGAGCTGGGTGTCATCAGCATACTGATGATTCCGCAGCCCACACCTCCTGATGACCTCTCCCAGTGGTTTCATGTAGATGTTGAATAGCAAGGGGGACAAAATGGAACCCTGAGGTACTCCATGGCATAGCTGCCATGGCGCAGAGCCAAAGTCCCCCAGCACCACCTTCTGAAATCAGCTGTTGAGATAGGAGCGGAACCACTTAGTGCCTCCTATTCCCAGTCCCGCCAGCCTATCCAGAAGGATACCATGGTTAATGGTATTGAAAGCCAGTGAGAGGTCCAGGGGGACCAACAGAGATGCACTCCCCCATCTCTCTCCCTTCACAAGTCATCATACATGGCAATCAAGGCAGATTCAGTACCATACCTGGGTCTGAAGCCAGACTGAAATGGGTCCAGATAGTCAATCTCATCCAAGAGTGCTTGGAGTTGTCCCGCCACCACCCGTTCCAACACCTTGCCCAAACACGGGATGTTGGCCACTGGTCTATAATTGGTGGCCATCTCTGGATCCAGGAACGCCTTCTTTAGGACAGGCCCGATTACCACCTCCTTTAAAGGAGCAGGCACCCAGCCATCCCTCAAAGAGGTGTTAATGACCTCCAGGATCCAGGCACTAATCCCGTGTTTGGCTTTAGTCAGCAGCCACAACGGGCAAGGGTCAAGTAAGCAGGTGGTGGGATGTACTTGTCCAAGCACCTTGTCCACATCATCAGGTCGCAATAACTGAAATTCATCCATTAATACCTGACCAGACGGAGTCATTGGCATCTCCCCTAAAGGATCTGAATCACTTGTGGAGTCCAGCTCATGACGAATCTGAGCAATTTTCTCTTTAAAGTGCTGGGCAAAGTTGTCACATTGAAGGTGGTACAAGATCTTTCTTAGGGCCAGGATGTATCAGCCATGTACCACTCGAAAGAGCTCCACTGAACGGCACTGTGAGAAGGCAATGGAAGTGGAGAAGAATTTCTTCTTCACCACCCTCACCGCCACAGCATAGGCTCGATAATGAGCTCGTACGCGTGTTCGGTCAGATCCATCCTGTGATTTCCTCCACCTATGCTCTAGATGTCTCCGAACCTGCTTCATCGCCCATAATTCAGATGTGTACTATGGGGATGAATGGGCTCTGCTGGGCAGGAGAGGATGCTTAGGAACGATCATGTCAATAGCTCTGGCCATTTCCTCATTCCACAGTTCAACCAGAGCATCAACAGGAGTGCCAGCTTTATCAACCAGAAAATCCCCCAGAGCCTGCAGGAATCCATCCGGATCCATCCGGCTCCGAGGGTGGACCAACACAATAGGGTCCGCACCCTTACAGAGGGAAAGGCCGGCATCGAGCTCAAACCTTATGAGGAAGTGATCTGACCATGACAAGGAAGTCAGACACAAATTCTTCACTCTCAGATCACCCTCTTCCTGCCCCGTCGAGAAAACCAGGTCCAGCATGTGTCCACATTCATGGGTTGGGCCTATGGCATGTTGAGACAGCCCCATGGCCACCATGGAAGCCATGAAGTCCTGAGCCGCCCTGGTCAGAACCGTCTCGGCATGGAGATTGAAGTCTCCCAGGACCAACATCCTGGGGGTCTTCAACACCAGGTCCAAGACAATCTCCATCAGCTCAGCAGGGAGTCTGATGGGCAGGAGGGTGCACGGTACACCAGCAGAATCCCCAGTCGGTCTCGGTCACCCAATGCCAGATAGATGCACCCTAGAGCCAGTCTCGAGAGGACAGGAAGCCCCGTGAGGGAGATGGAAGCTCGATAAATTAAAGCGACCCCTTCCCCTCCCCTCCAGACGTGGCTGGTGCTGGACTAGATACAACATGACAGTCAATGCTGCATGGTTACCATGGTTCACAGCTTTTTGCCATGATCTACGAGGTTCTCCCACTGTGGACATGTTTCTGATCAGCCGCTGCGCCTGAACTTGAATCCCAATGCAATGTCCCCCAGCTCTTCCTTTTTGGTCCACACATAGAGGGTGGATTCCTGCAGTCGCCACTCTTTCCGGAGGACCCTGTGGTACTTGTGAGCCTGGGTTCAGACAACACAGCAAACCATGGTGGTACATAGAACAAACTGTTGTTTCTTATCCTGATTTCTAAAGACCAAAATTACCATGATGCAATATCGCAACTGGGTTTGGACAACAAACAGACCAACGATGGGAAAAAAACTCACTATAGCTTGTTGTGTTTTCCTAGACCAGCCAATGTGTGTGCTCTCAGCATGTCTGATTTCCTTACAAATTGATGCAGATTTGGTCTCCACATCAGCATCAGCAAATTTATTAGCCAGTCTGGTGCTAGAAGCAATTTTGGCAGTGAGGATGAAGCCTGGCCTCCAGTGTTCCAAGGAGAGTGCGCTTCCCCTCCACCAGCCACCTGAAGTAGCTCACACCTGTTCTAAAAGGAGGAGAAAATAATGCTAGACCGGGATTGCTATCTCAAACAATGTGCAGGTATAAAGGGAACAGATGAATGGGGAATACAGTTATCTGACCCATGCAGGAATAAATTCAGTAGGAGACCTATACAATAGTAATAATACTCCCTTTTTAGACTGGGATATTCTGAGAAAAGCAAATACTTTTTTGTCTTTTTTTTTTCTTTTTGCCAGCCTTTGTTTTTTATGCCTGCAAGGTATAAAATAAAGAGATAAAAGATCTATTGCTCATAACAGTCTAGGGAGACCCCAGTGGTTATTGTCCACAAGCACTCAAAAGCAACATAATCTGAGCCGTTTGTATTCGCAAAAGTGCTATTATTTACACTCGTTGAATGTTAAGGATTTTTACCTTATTTTCTTTGGCAAAAAGTGAGAGGAGTGTTTATCTGATATAGATTTCAACCAGAAATCAGTGAATTACTTTAAAGTGATGCATTATGGCACTGGGTTAATACATCTGTCAACACTGTGGCATTGCAACAGTGGGCTGTGAAGGGAAAGGGAGAGTTTGGCTGCTTAAAATATCCAATTTTGGAAGTCGGACCTGCACCTGAAGGAAAATGAGGTAGCAGAGTTGGAATACAACATGCAGAATTCTTGGATGACCCCCTCAGTCAAAATTTCCCTGCAAGCATCAATGTAGGAAGAAATATGCTGAGCTCAAATATTTCTTGCTGGTGTGCTAGTTTTTGGTTTGGGTGAGGTGTGTGTAGGAATTGATAGCAACATAAGAAGCTGCCTTATAGCAGTGGAAACTCTCCATCCGGTGTACTGTTGTTTATCTGACTGGCACGGCTCTCTGCCATTGCAATGGAGCCTGAGGCCTCTCAGTGGTATTGCACTCTAACTCCTATCGATCTCAACCAGCATGGGCAATGAAAAGGCTGGTAGGAGCTGGAACCTGATTGGTTTTAGTGGAAATTGAAACTGGAATCACCTGCATGCAGGTGACAGGCCCTTCTCAAGAATGCAGCCCTTTAATTCCTGGGGACTTGGGCTTTTGTAGGAACGGAAGCCAGAGGAGAACGGCTTCTAAACCTCCAGCCTGAGGTTGGTTCGGAAGTGGCACCTCTCAAATACTGTCTGGGGTGGTGCAGTCCACTTGGGCACCTCGGTATCCTACCATCTGCTACTACCATATGTGTGCCCTAAAAATACTTTCAAATGGACATTCAGCACCCCTATATTGTCTGCATCCAGGCAGAAGGTCACACCTCTTCTTTTTCTGTCTTTTCTTAAAAGAAACTAGTCAGCAAAAGCAGTGCCCTGCTGGGATTACTCTCAAAGGCTTTCCTCCACCACCACCACATGCATTCATTAAGCTCATGTTCACAAGTTCCTAATTCCACAAAGTGAGTAGCGCGCAGTGTGTAAGAAGCCGAACCACAGCACGAATTGCACCCAGTGTGTGCCGCACATGCTGCTGAGTCCAGGTTTTGTGGGATCTTTCTCACTCCTGTCGTCATCAGCTGCTGTTGCCACCCATCCTCTTTCTCACCATTGCTGCTTCCTGTTCTCCTCAGAGGCAGAGAGCTGGTAAGCAGGTGGACAATCCCATCTGCTCCTGCTCCAGCTCCTCCACACCGTCACTTTTGTCTTGCCAGTGAGAGAGGCAGGTGAGCAAGCCAGTCACAATGGTGAGCAGGAGGAGGCTCAGCTCCTGGGTTCTCCTCAGCAGGCCCCTGCTGGGTTGGGCTGTGGGCTCTCAGCAGGTCTTCAACTATGCCCACCTGCGATGGCAAGCTCACCTCATACTCTCATGCACCATGCAGCCTCAGACCTGGGCTGGAAGGAGTTCTAGTTTACCCTGTCTCCTCCTGCTCTGGCCCTTTTCTTGGCTGCCTGTTGTCTCCTCTCTGGCCCTCAGCCTCAGCATCCTGAAAGAGGCCAGCAGAGGTAAGAGATGTCAAACCAGATGGTGAGCCTTCTGGCCTTGCCATCACAGTATGGTGCTGCACTGACAGGCCCTCCATAGATCACTGGATTCAGCTGCTTCAGAGGGGTTTTGACAGAGCAAACATAGTACTTCCATCACCAGATGGCACCAGAGCCTCTTCCCTTCCTGGTGTGTAATCTAGTGAAAGCCTGAGGCGGCCACCATGATGCCTCATTCCATGCACTGGATGCACATAAGCCTCCAGGGGCGGGACGCATTGGATTAACCCTGATTTAGCTTTTCACTCCTCACAAAATGCACAAGGGTGTTCATGAGGACAAAGATATGATTTCTATTTGATGTGCACTCAAGATGGCTTACCACTGGCAACGAGAGTTCCTGGATGAAAGCAATCTGGAGTGATCCACCCATCTGTTGTGATCCGACACATCTGGAGGGCCCAGATTGGAGAAGCTGCCCCAGTGAATGGCTGGGCTACTGGATTTCTGAAGAAAATTCCATGGAGACCCTTCTAAAGCACCTTGACAAAAAAATAAAATGGCTCAAAAGTGTTCAGGTGTAGGTACTGAAGCATGTGTGCGGGTGGAGGTATGTTTTGGAATGGTGCTCTTATTTATCTTCTATTCTTATAATATTTTTAAATGAGGAGCAGACAATTGAAATGTATTTAAAATTTTCTGGTCAGTCGAATAAGAACAATGGATGGCATCATTCCTCTCATCTGCTGTTAGAATGAATACGTTGGACAAAACAGTTGCCATGATTTTAATTTGGCCATATGTCATGCTACATAAAAAACAAGGCCAAAACCATTCCCTTCCTAATTCAGAGGTGCAGCCTCTTTGTAAAGTGGGAGGCTATTGCTCCAATTACAGTGGCCATTTACACTTCATCGAAGCAGAGGGTATGCATCATAAAAAGGAGACAAAAGAGGGCATGCATTTGCATAAGCTTTGAATACTCTAATGTATATGCACAAATGCACATTTTGAAATAATTCCTATAATTTAGACAAGAATATAGTACACCAACCATGGTTGGAGGATTGTGTCCAGGTGACCTTTGTGCTTGTTGGGTCTGCTGCCCAGGTGCTAATTGCTGATGGGCAGATTCGAGACCTCTGCTCTCCCTTTTTATGGCTCTTTTTCTGTAAACAGGGTCCCCTAACAGCCCTTCACATAGAAAGTAGTCCTCTGTAAAGTAGAGCACCTGGCTTCATTGGCCCAGTTTTAGAAGCATTGCCCACAAATACCAAAAATAGTTCAGTCTTGAATCCTGAGTAACTGCTTAGGATGATACAGAGTTTGGATTCAGGGTGTGCCTTCCACTAAAGGAGGGGGACTTCTATGCAATGGGGGCTCTCCTCACTGAATTAGAGGATTATTTAGAATCTAGGGCCTACCCCATTTAGCAGCGTCTCCAGACACTTGGAGTAACATGTATAGCAGTGAGGAGGGGCTGCTGTAGAGAGGAGGAGATAAAAAAGCCACTTCCACCAATGCAGTCGATCCAGCATAAACCTGGATCCAACGCCATGTCTACCCAGGCATGAATCCCATTGATTCCAGGGATGCTTTCTCACAGGGCAGCGAATACAGGGCTCAGGCTCGGGTTCAAACATGCCCATCAATGTTCACAGCAGGAATTTCAACCCACTGTCAGTGCTGCCAGGTCAGCAGGGGTATAAAAAGGGACTCTGTCATGCACCCGGGGTCAATTGGCCACTTAGCTGTGATCAAACTTTATTCTTGAGAATAAAATGCAGTTTCATGCCTCTTGCCCTGTTCTGCTTAATTGCGCTGAGTGCGCCAGGTATACACCCCTTGTGTACAGCATGATTATGAGGTTTTTGTACCTCATAGCAAAGCTATGAATGCAGAATGTGCCAATGGTGCAGTGGTATTGTTTGAAGTGTAGGAGCTCGTGATGATAGTCCCCAAAGAGAACAGACAATCATGCCCAGGAGAATTATAGAAAGAAACATACAGACACAGTATAGCTTCTGCCTAGAAGGCATTGAAGCGATGTGTAATTAAAATATTATGAAAATGTCACTTCATAAAACAGTAAATGCATAAATGCACAAACAACCTAAATTATGCAGGGGAATGGACTGAGATCTAAATGCAAGATTTAATAAAAGAATTAGATGGGAAAATTAAGCAGTTTTAACAGCTACAAAGCAATATAGTATTTAGTGCCTATTTAAACACTGCAAGGAGGGAGCTTCCGTCCCCTTCCTTCGGATGGTGTCCCGCACTCCGTGGGCTGCTGCCAAAACCGGGTTTGTTCCAAAGACCCACCCACCTACCCTCCCTAGGTGGGGCGACATATTATAGGCCCTCCACTGGCCGTTGTGAAGTACAGGGGAGTTTACATGGGAAGGGCCACCCCTTCAGACATCCTGGGCTCAGCCCATCATCAAAATAATCAACCTTTAATCAAAATCAGCACTTCAGAGACTTAGAAGCAAACAAGAAGGCAGTAAAAGTAGATCCAGGGCCACTGTCCAGCCATCTCCAAATTTCCCTGTTCATAAGAGGAAAAAGAGGGAGATATTCCAGAGCTGACAGGGGAAGCAATGCGGGAGAAATTCCTTGGCCCAGTCATGGAACGACAGGTGAGATGAGTGGGCCAAGGGTGACATGTCGAGCATTACTGCTGCCCAGCCCTTGAGCGGCAGGATCCACTGGAGGTTGGAGCCAGAAGCCTTTCTGAACGGGAGGGAAGGAGGGGACGTGTCTGCTTGGATTCAGCTCTTTACGTGGGCAGGTGCTTCTTCCAGCTCTCAAGGAGAAAGCTACTTTGATTTATACTCTTTTGTAACCTGTTAAGTATTAATTAAAGGATTGTGTTTCTAAAGTTGCATCAGAATCTGCTGAAAAGGAATCTGTGACACATGGAAAGAATAAGTTTATATTCTAAAACATTATGCACAAATCCATAATATATTAGGATTTTGTTAAAAGTGCATGCCAGGGGTTCCAAACATAAATCAAATATTGATGGGGAAAGAGGGCATTACTGTCTAGTATCTCTTTTAATTAAAATGCAAATAAGATTAAGAAAATAAGAATAATCCTGGAGACAGGACTCCAATTATCCTAACTGTGGCTCTAAGCATTTCATATAAAAATTAACCATTTCTGAAATTCTGGGGAAAAGAAACATTTCTCAATGGGGCAAAAATAAATTTCTATAAATTTTTTCAAACACTTTTTTTGCATCCAAACAGATAATACTAGCTTTGTCATTACCTTTATAAGGAAATATGCACAGTAGCAATACCAGTGAAATTCAGAATTAGCTGGCTCAACATCCAAATCTGCTAGGTTTATAGTGTCCATACATGTACCCAACTTGCATGGCTATCCAATGAGCTTTGCTATTCAGTTCAGTAACTGATTAATTACAAGTGCCTGCATGGATTGCATAACTTCTGTCTCAGCACCTTCAATTCCCTGAGTGGCACTGTGGCCTTAACCTAAGCAGTTCATAAATATAAAAAAGCAGCCATGCAACTTGGACAGTTTTAGAAGAAGTGCAAAATTGTAGCAGCATAAGGAGGATCCACAATCCACTGATTGATTGGGCTGTAGGTATTCTTCCTCCCAAGCTTGAAGAACAAGTACCTTTGCAACAAGGCCTTTCAATACCCACCTTAGCTGCCTATTCATTAATCTACAAGGATGTGCTTTAAAAGTGCCTGGGCAAGTGCTATTATCACAGATTTTCCAAGAATAAAATTTATACAGCAATGGCATCCTATGCAAAAGAAGCCACTGCAGGTTTTTGCCCACATTGTGTGCTTCAATGAGTTGCCATGATCATTGCATCACCAGCATTTGGCAGAACTAGCCACGTTGCTCTTACCAAGCCTCTACAGTGTCCAATAGACACATGCCCACAACTGGAGTATTGTGTTTAGTTTTGGGCCCCTCGTTACAGGGAGGCTATAGCCAGGTTAGGGTCAGTGCAGCGCAGGGCCACAAGGTTGGTGGCCGGTTTGCAGGGGATGCCGTATGAGGCAAGACTGAGGGAACTGGGTCTCTTCAGCCTGGAGAAGAGGAGACTCAGAGGGGATCTGTTGGCGATATGCAGGTATGTGAGGGGGTGTCTCACAGAGGTGGGTAGAGACCTGTTCTCCCTGCAGAAGAGGGCAGGATGCACTCCAATGGAAGCTCAGGGAACCAAGGTTCAATTTGGATGCCAGGAAGTACTTCCTGACAGTTAGGACCCCGGGTATGGAATGGGCTTCCACAGGAGGAAGGGCCCATGAGTGCGGGTGTTCAAGGATAGGCTAGACATGAACATGGTGGGCATGTCGTGAGTGGAGCCAGCTGGAGCTGGGCAGTCAGACTAGATGGCCAGGGAGGTTCCTTCTGACTCGCTCTGTTTCTATGTTTCTATGTTGGCTCAGTCTCAGTTTTAAAGATACATATGGAAGCTAAGCCAACTTTCCATTGCTTACACCATAGAGAGCAATCCAATTCCTTATTCCATTCATCTCTGACCTTGCAAACATCTATTTTACTACATTCCAGAAGACTTTCGCAGGCAGCTATTGTGGACTTCTGTAAAGAACCAGTTAATTCCTCCAGCTCTACAGGAGGTGCTGACCCTAAATGCTGAAGCTGAATACACTGCCAATATTACTAGATGATACATGGAATCTAATCTGTAGTACTGAAAATGGGAGGAATTAATTGTCCAAACCTATTAGCTGATCTAAAATATAAATTGCATTGTCAGGCCAACATAAAAGGTCCTCTCTTTATTTTGAAAACTGGATTCTCCTATCAGTTTAGCATAATAATATGGATCAAACTGCTGCTGATGAGCCATTGCAATCTGTCTCTCTTGCTACTTAGATTTTTGGTGGAGTCATTACTTTCCTTTTAATACACCCAGACACTAATGCTATCTAGCCAGAAAGAAGATGATTTTCTGATGAGAATTCTGATTTCCCAGTGTTCTCAACAGCATAAAGGACCTCCATGGAATTCACAAATCTCTCCTCTTCCAAAAATTGCCTTCAGTGACTACAATGAAGAAAATATGTGAGAAGGGGGCAGTATTTGCCACCTAGTTTGACTGATAATTTCCAGGTAGGGTCACCATCGACTCACAGGGAAACTTTGCACTGTTTAGCCAGGTTAGCTGGTCAGGGTCCAGCAGGTCTGAAAGAGGGGCTTTGCTCCAGCAACTTGGGCCAAAGAGGCACGGTAATTAAATCTCTGCTCGTCCAGCTGTAAGCCTGAAGTGCTCCGTCCCAGCATCTCAAGAAGAAGGGCAGGACATACACTGGTCTCTTTGGGATCAGGGCCACGCACAGGGTTCCAGTACCCTTTCTTCTCATAGAGTTGCATTGTATGGTGAAATAAAGCAGAAAAAATACACAATAAAGAAATGTGTGAGCATATATAGCAGGAAGCTATGGTTATATGCTGAACTCTGTTTTCAGGAGAGTAAATATTTCTGCAAATATTGCAGCTAAATCCATCTGTCGACTTGAAATATGATAGATTAAGCATTAGGTTCGCTAATATGAACATCCTTACCAGTATTAGTTACTCATGCCCACCTCTCTGTACTCCGTATCTAGTGTGGAGGAGACAATCTCAACGCTGCACCATACAGGGTCCAAATGTTCATTGAGATGACTTGCCATCCATTGCCCTGTGCGGCAGCTTGAACTAGGAAGTGACTTTTTCTCCTGTCACTGGGCTTCCTTGCTCCTCCAGTTCACAGTGACCTATTGCTGAATATAGCTCTGCCCTTTAAAAGAATTGCCGATAACTGCGTGTTCATTGTTTGCAAGGATAATAGCCTCCAAGATTCTTGCTCCAAGTTCAGCTTTAAGATTCCTTTTGCTTTTATGGGGTTTAATACAATGGTTTTGTTTTATTACTTTTTTCAGAATCTTCTCATCTATCCTGCTCAGACCTAGCTGGGCTTCCACTTTGGTAATACTTCAGAGTTGTTCTACAATTCTTTCTCACTGACTTGGGGCAATTTGTCTTTCATTTATGTTGTGTCGGTTGGCTGAACATGGAATGGTGGATTGATAACCATAACCTTTCTTTGGGCTATTATCAGGCTTCACATTTTTATAACAATATCTGCTACAATATTATTGGCACATTTGATAAAGTAGCGACAAATCCCTCTATTAAGCACTTTAGTCTTTTCAAATGTTACATTAAAATTAAAAAGTTATAATATAAATCCTCTTAAAAAAATGGGGGTTCCCACACATGCACGCAAACATGCACATACCCCTTGGGATCGGTGAGTTCTCTAGGATTCTCTAAACGTCTCATCTTTCTGCTCTTCTCACGCCCAATTATTTATTAAAAATAAATAATTATTTTATTATACCCCCATTATTGTTTTCCCCTGAATCCATGGAGCTCTGTCTTCTGGAAGGTGTTGCTTATTGCAGTTCAGTGGAAGCAACAATCGTGTGTTTATTTTGAAATTGCATTTTAAAAACTTTATCCTACCCTTTGCAAGACATGCCCTCAAAATACCCCATTAAGAAGCACATCAATAATAGCTCTTAAGTTGCTGCTTGGAAGCCCCTGAACTTGACTTCATTTCCCATGCCCTGCCAACCTCAACTCAGCAGCATAGGAGAGAGTGCAGATGCAATCTTTGTTTTTTCATTAGATAGACTTTTCAAGGGGAGGGAAGGAGGCTGGAGGAGGCTCAGGGCAAATAGCATCCCGTGCTTTCTGGTCTTCTCCCTTCCCCACCCATCAGAATGCCAGCTTTCCACTCTCTGAGTTCTATTTCCCAGCCTCCAAGAGGCAGTTCTTGTAGTTATCTCCTCTTGTGAGGGAGAGGCCTTCTGATTCTTCCTTCCAAGTGGGAGTGCTGTCTCTGTCTTTGGAGGGAGGATACTAGAATTTCACAGTTCACTGAATGCTCGCCCAGGGACCCTAAGAGGATGATGGTGTTAATGGAAACACTCTTGCTTTGAGGTGGCATGGCCTGCCCTCCTGGATGCACCCAGTTAGTGAGCTCCCTCTCTCTGCTGGCTCCAAGAAAGGAAGTATTTGGCTTCTGGCATTAGGACCCTGCTAATAAGCCCCAAGCGCTCAAGGAGCTCGGCCAGTAAGAATAAACCCACATAAACAGTTTGTGATCAGCTCAGGAGACAGCAAAGAGTGCCCTTTTGCAGAATAGTTCAGGGCAATATAAAGACTGTCTTCTCACAAAGCAGGAGGTTGGGGAGATGGAAAGAGAAGAGGTAGGAGCAGAGAACAGCTGCTTCCTTGCCTGGGAGAAAGCAGCAGGGTTGCCTCAGCCAGGAAGCCTCCCTGCCCACGGCTGCCTCGACAGCTCCAGGGATGCCCTCGTGAGCCTTCCCCCAGCGATTCCTTGCAGCTCCTCCAGGTATGGAGTTGCTTTCCTGCGCCAAGTAACCCTGAGGTACATGCCTTTTAATACCTCTCCTGGTATTTTCCTTGCTCAGGCACTTTGTATTCCCACCCCCTAAGCAGAGGCTTGACTCTGCAGGGACAGGAGGGGTCATCCGGCACTCAGATGATCAGAGCCTGCAGAGATCCGGGCCTACAGAAGAAAGCTGGGGCAGTTACACGCCTCCTTTCTGGAGGACATGAATCCTACAGCCTTCAGAACAATACCAGAGGGTGTTTAAGGAGCACAGGGGAAAAGACATAGATATAAAACAATAGTTCAGTGCCATGGTGTAAATTTATTTATTTATTCCAGAGGTCCTCAAACTTTTTCAACAGGGGGCTGGTGCAGCTGGCCAGCCCTTGGCTTGACTGCCAGCCATGCAGTCTTCTCCTTGCGGCAGCTTTCTCGCAAGGAGAAGACTACATGGCTGGCCACCCCCGGCTTGCATAATTAAAAATAGATTTAAAAAGTTATATTTTACTTAGTTTCAATCCTTTTTTAGTTTCTTCATCTTTGCCTTCTTCATCTTCATCTCTCTTTCTCTTCTGCCCACCTCTCTTCTGTTTTTGGCTTCGCGTTCCCGCTCTATATATGTGTGCAATGTGGGGGAGCTGGCGCATGTGCAGTTGAGCTGTTGCAATTTGGGCATGCCCCGGCTCTCTCTCTCTGCTCAGTTTCTGAGACTGCCTGCACTAACTCAGAGGTTTTGGACTCGCTTGGAGATCGTTTTCTCCGGGTGAGTCCAAAACCTCTGAGGCGGGCCATATAAATGGGCATGGCGTGCTGGATCCGGGCCGCTGGCCATCATTTGAAAACCCATGATTTATTCAATTTATATGCCACCCCACTAGCCATAGGCTCTTTGGGCAGCTTACAACATGTTAAAATCCAGCAACATAAAACAATGCACACACAATATAACATTCAACTACAATACAACCAATAATAATAAAATTCGTGAATAAATTAACAGAATTAGATAAAACCAAAATATTAAAAAAGTAGAACTAATACATACTAAAATACACACAGAGAGACATCAAGGACAGAACGTAAGCCATATTAAAATTAATAAATAGCTATCTCTCATTTAAAATTATGAGAGATGATTTCTGCATCATACCTAGTGCTGCCTAATTTCATTTAGGCTTAGCACTTGCTGATTCAGCATTCGACTCATTTTGTAATACCATAGACACCAAGGCTTTTCCCCCTCTCAGCCTCAGCATTTCATCAGTAAAATGGTCCTGGTTTTTGTTTTGTTTCGTTTTACAGTTGGGACCTCATGAGCCTTTGGAGAGTATGAAAGAGACCAAAACCACTGGAAGTTGCTATGTGAAACAATGGCTATATGATATTACAGTGAATAACTGGCAGTATATCTTCACTTAAGGATGCTTGAATGATAGACCCATTCCACATAAAACAAATGGAAGGCAAGATCACACAAAGGGCTCTATTTCAATTCCCTCCTATTTTACAGAGCATGAGAACTGTAGGTCTAGATTATTGTAAAGTCATAGAAACATAGAAAACAAAGCAAGTCAGAAGGGGTCTCCCGGGCCATCTAGTCTGACCTCCGGCACCAGCCGGCTCCACTCACAACATGCCCACCACGCCCACCAAGTCCACCAAAGCCACAGTTCTGCTTCTGATGGTGAGCAGTCAGAACCCATGTGCTGCCCATAACCAAAGCACGATGGTCCTTTCCAGTAGATTGTATTTAAAGGCATGCTGTAGTTGCACATGGAGGCTCCATTTCGCCACCAGACTGAGATGAAACAGTGCTGGCTGGATGCACAAGGGACCCCGCATTTCGATTGATGATGCTTCCGCAGCACAGATAGATACCACCCATGCCAGCTTGCTTGTACAAGCGCACGCTGAACATTTCAGAAAGCTCCCCCAGATGCATCTGAAAGTGACTCCAAATCATACAAATGTCCAGGGAAATAGGATGTGCCACATAAACGGGAAATTCAATTGCAGCATCTGAAGGTGATTTTAATAAATGCATCATTTCAGGCATATTCTTGTGTCTTTCGATTAAAAACAACAAAAGATCCTGGCATCTTTTCATGTCTTATGTTGTTCTAATGGAAAACAGATGGCTGAACATTAAAAGACATTTACGCCCTTATGATATTTCGACTAATGGACGAACTGAGCTTGTTCTAGTATCATAGACAGCTATCAAGTGGGAGAAATAATATATGTACTTGATTAGTTCCAATACTATTTTCCTTTTTTTTACTTTTGAGATGCTCACAAATGAAATGTGATAGAACTGTACAAAGCAGAAGGAACATTGCATTGTTTTTATTATTATTATTTGCTCTGTAAGAAACCCAACCAGACCATTTCCTCGTTCCAATATTGCATTCATCACTGGTCTGAGTTTGTTTTCCACTTTTTAGTTTATGTGATGATTTCTGAGGACAAGTGGCGTGTCAGAAATAGCTCTGCAAACCCAGCACACTAGTTTTTGAGGGCAATTGGTACTATAAATATTCTGTTGGTAGGAAATGCATGCACATGCAAAATAAGAAGCCGTTGTTTCTGACACCTTGAGCAAGGTGCTTAGATAAGATGCATACAATTCCTCTAATTATCTTTAGGCTGCAATAGAGTTGTTTCAGTGTAATCTAAACCATTGATTGGATGAGCTGTACTCAACACTTTGTTTGTTGCTGCTTTATAGACATGATCCAGCCAACATCGTGTGTTTTAAGCCCAACTTGATTCAATAGGAGCAGCACTGTTCTTTGGTTTCATTCTCCTCTCTGCCCTGCTGAAATCAATGGGAATTTAAATGTGCATAATTTTGGCCAGATTGTGTCCACAGGTGCTTGATTTGCTTTAAAGTAATTAACACTCTTTCCCCCACTTTCTTCTCTCCCTCACTCTTCCCCTGAGTGCTCCTCCCCTCCGCATCATTAACTGGAAAGCCTATTTCACAATACATTTTTGCATCAACAGTCTTTGATTTTTATTTTTCCCCCAGAGTTTGTCAAAACATACCTTGCTGAGAGCAGCAAGGCAGCGACATGTCAGGGGGCCGAGCAGTGGCTCATGCAGCCTGTCCTGTGGCCCCCAACCTGGCCTGTTCCTTCTAGGGCTGGTAGACGATGCTGTCCCATGGCCGGTTTTGCAGAAGGATTGACGGCTGATTCAGTCCAGCTGAATTCAGCCTGTGGGAGGCGAAGCCACCTTGTCTTCCGTCTCAGGCAGCAAAGTGACCATTGAATGGGCCTCTTGTCTGATTGGCTAGTGGAAGCTCTCCCGCATTTCCCTTTTCTGCACTTTCACTGCTCATTGGCTGTAATAGTTTCATTTATAGTTGCGGTTATTGTTGTCAGTCACCCTGAGGTGCATAATGGACTGAAAAGTAGGATATAAGTGTTTTCAGCATGTAAAACCATACTAGTTCTTTCCAGCATAGCAACTGGGTCAGTATTGGAGTCGGCAGTCAGGGCTCTTTGCAGGTCTTAGCTGCCCTCATTTAAACATTTATTGTTAATGTCATATGCTCACTCTATAAGGCATTTTACTTCGTATCATAAGCAAACAGGTAGGGGCATATCTGCTCCCAAGGAACTAGTCCCCAGAACTCCAAAGTTAGGCCCCAAAATGTTGCTCTATTAGGACCCAGTCAGACATTCAGTTGTCCCAGGAATGCTTGGAAATAGAAGATATGATCACATTTGCTTCATTTGTATAATTCAGCATCTATTGGAAAAGAGTTTGAGTTAACTTCACAGGCTTAGAAAAAGCTTTCGGTACGTTGAGCTCTTCGTGCAGCATTCCAGCTGGTGCTTGGTTATAAAGTCCCTCTCTTTCTTTTCACATCTTGAAGGAAGAGAGAGATAACTTTTTTAAAAGCACTATATGGATTTATCTGATCTATCCTTGTATTTCAAATGCTTTGATTACCATAAAGTGCTCAATGCCCTTTGCACTTACAGCATCTAACCAATTCTGGGATGCCGGTTTCTATGGTTCCCAAATGTTATCCATTTTGTTTAATAAATATCATTACTGATGCTCATCTTTCCAGCAGCTCAAGCAATTTTGCCCAAGTGAAGAGCACAATAGTTCCTGCAGCCCTTGCTTAATGTGACCCTGAAAATTAATTTCCCATGCAACTTCTGTCATTAAGCGGGGAAGCAGCTGCACACTGAACTGATTTCCCTCCGAGTTCTGAACTCCAGTCCTGGCCCCACTTATGACCAGCATAATTGTAGCCAGGCAGCAATAAAATACATTGAAGTGAAGAGCCTTTTTAAATGTTAGAGGATCAATTATATTGGTTGGTCTTTCTTGGGAGCCAAGTCTCTGGCACAAGGAGATATATTAGCTACCAATATTAAGTCCCAAGAAGTTCTCCTTTCCATGCCTGAATGTAAAAAGCCCTGTTATGTATGAATCCATAAAATACTTGTCAAGTAACTCATGGGAGCCCAACCACCAAAGTTTCACTTGACTGGATCAAGAGTCAAACGGGAAGTAAATCTGCACAGTAGGAAAAGCGTCAAAGGAACCACATGTCAAAAAACTGATGCCAACTGTTTCTTATTAGACATTTTATATTGGGATTATGAACACCTGGCAACATAGATCATATTCTTTGCCTCATTTCTAAAGAGTACCTTTAAAGTGTGCTAATGGAGGCTCAGCCATCAGACAGAGTTGAGGCAACTGACTCAGTAACTTGCATTTTGGATATCATCAAACGGCAGCAAATCATTAGCTACTTAACTCATTTTTTGTCATTTTTCTGCCAAGGAGGGAAAATTTTGTGAGCTTTTCTGGCTGAGGGGAAAATGTGCAGGAGATCCAAGTCATAGAATCCATTTCACATCTGCTTATACAGTTGAGTGAACCTACCAGTATCCATGATGTGGCAAAATTATGATCTCCTCTGTTTCCAGACCAGGACTGGAGAGCATCGCACCTCTTTCCAGTGGTGAGCACACCTGAAGACAAAGGGGAAGAGGACAAAAATTTCAGCACATTGTAGCTGAAAACTATTGGTGCTGATAAATAAACCCCAGGAGAGGCTCTTCATCCGTTCAGAATAGGACAAAGACAAGCTGTTCAGAATCTGTGAATCCACCAACCAACTTGTAGCCGGAGGTGTGAGGAGTGAGGGCCAAAGGAAGGAAGCTGTCTGGGCTACCCCTGAGCCTGAGGTTCTCCACCCTTGATTTGGACTATTGTGCAATCCTTAGCTCTGTTTCACAAGAGAAAAAATGATATTGCAATAAGTCAGAATGAGGAGTCACTTCAGCCAGCCCCACTTTGGCAGGATAAATGCACATGCAGTTCTGACAAAGGGGTTACATTTCTTGATGTCCAGAATGACTGTGCCCTTGAACAGTTGGTCAGGTAACCACCCAGACGGGAGGTGATCCTGGATTCAATCCTAGGTGGGTTTTCCCAGGACCTAGGATGAGATGGAAATATTGTCAAAGCAACTGGAAAAGTGACGACAGTGCTATCAGAATCTCCTAATGGAGGAACATGAGCAGTGGCATCCTGCAGGGATCTGTTAGGACCGATGCTTTTCAACTTATTCATAAATGATCTAGAATTAGAGGAGAGCAGTTAACTGGCTAGGTTTGCTGATAACACCAAACTATTTAAGGTGGTTTAAATCAAAAGGGATTGGGAAGCACTCCAAAGAGATCTTTTCACAGTTGAGGAAAGGTTATCAAAATGGCAGAAGCAGTTCCGTGGACATAAATGTAAGCAAATAATCCCAACGTCAAGAATAGGGATCTGATGTGATCTGAGCTAGTGGTGACTGACCAAGAAAAGTATCACTTCCAAATCCTGTGAAGTACTAGTTCCCCTTTGCTCAGCACTGGCTAGCCCTCATCTGGGGTATTGTGTCTTGTTTCTCCACAGTTGAAGCTAGAAATGGCTCAGAGGAGGGCAACAACAATGATCCAGGGATCGGAACAAAAGGTCTATAAGGGGAGATTGATAAAACTGGATGCTTAGCTTCAGGAAGAGAAGACTGAGGGAAGATAGGAAAGTACTCTATAAGTACTTGAAAGGCTGTCATCAAGAGGAAGGACGGGATCCCTTCTTGATCATCCCAGAGTTCAGTATGCAGAATAATAGGTTCAAGTTACAGTAGGCCAGTAAGCCAGATTCTAGCTAGATATCAGAAAAAGTGTCCTGCATGTTACGGCAGTATGACAGTGGAACCAGCTACCTAGGGAGGTTGTGGGCTCTCCCACACTGGAGGCATTCAAGATGCAGCTGCACATCTCAGAGGGATGGTTTAACTTGGAGTCCTGCACTGAGCAGGGGGTTGGACCTGCTGGCCTCTTCCAACTGTACTATTCTATGACTCTGTGACCTTGGGTTTGTGGTCAACTGCTTGATGAAAATATGAACCCTGTGTACAGGTACAGTAGAAAAAAGCACACCACATGTTAGGCATAATTAGGAAAAGCACTGGAAATAAAACTGCCAAGATCTTTCTGACAATATGGTGCAACCACACTCAGAATATTGTGTACAGTTCTGGTTACCACAACTAAAAAAGGGTATTTTAAAGTTAGTAAAAGTGGCAAAAAGGCAGCTAAAATGAAATGGGGCCAAAATATATCCCCTATGAGGAAAAGTTGCAACAGCTGAGGTAGTTTAGCTTGGGAACAAGGACAGTAAGTGGAGACTTGATATGGGTATACAGAATTATGGATGGCAGCCCCTCTCTTTGCATTATATTATATTATATTATATTATTATATTTTACTGACTTTTAATGGCCTATGTCTGTGTGTTATGGTGTAGTGCTTTATGAATTTAAAGGTAGGCAGGCAGGCAGACACTGTCTTGACTTCTTTTCTAATTAAATATTTTACAAATATATGATGTTGAAAGAAACAAAATGATAAATGAGCTCACTCGTGAAGAACAACACACCTTAGAGGTCTCTATTTGGTAGGATGGTTTCTAACTTTTATAGTAGCTCTGCTTCCATGCTTTTAAATAGCAATCTGCTTTGCAGAAATTTGATAGATTCAACTTCTTTTAGCATTCTGGCACTTCTTTTAGTGACAGAAATCTAGCTATCAGCTTAATTTTGGCTTGTCAGGTTGCTTATAAAGGCAAAGAAACTGGGGAAAGGATGGCCACACTATCTGATCTATTTATTTCATGAATCCCCTTCTATTCTGGGCTCATCAGAACATTTGTATGCTAGCAGACCTTTCTGCATCAGAAGATTGTAGACTACCACAGAGAGAGTACAGAATGGGCAGCTTAGGAAGAAAATTCCCATTATTGTATATCACAATGATTATTTTCCAATTATTGCCCTCCTTACAGAGACACTTCTAGTTTCTTTTTTGCCTTTCCTCCTTGTCACTTAAGGAAGATCTAATGTTTTAACCAGACCTGATACTTTTTCAGAAAGGTGCAGGGCTATATTATATATGTCTACTCAAACATATGCCCCACTCTGCTCAATAGGATGTACTCCCAGGGAAGCAGGTATAAGCCTTGCAGCATGACTTGTTGGGCTCCATAACAGGGTGGCTGTTAAGGAAATCATTTTATAAGAAAATGTAATGCAAACAGTTCGCTCCAATAACTCTTTTTTAAGACAGAAAGCAAATACTGCTGGTTTACTTTATCTATACTTTTATTTTTAAACACAAGTTTTAAAAATTAAGTATCCTTGACTATATCACTCTAGCATAGGTACCCCAAGCAATGACTAGCAATACACATGAGTATAAAAATGTCACAGAGTAGAAATTTAGATGACCACTTTAGAGAGACAGGGGTTATCATAAATGCTGGCTTTCTGTAGCAATAAATTTGTTCTGGGGGAAGTTGGGTGCCATCAGAATACCAAGAGTATGGAAATGAAGAAGGGTTACACCATGACCGGCATTTCTCTTCCCATTGCCAGCCCTCTAAAGGCTACCCACACAGGGAATGTGGCTGATTGGTATGCGATACTATCTCAAGAAAGAAGAGATGCATCTGACCATCGTGGCTGATGGCACTGAATAAGTACCGTTTATGTTGGACAGTTTACTCACACACTTGACTCTTTGGCTCTCTTTGCTAACAAGTTCCATAGAAATGAACTCTCAAGGCTGCAACCCACTTTTCCCTTCCAGCTTCAATCTTCTTCACTTCAGCCAGCACAGTAGGCCAATAAAGCCTAAAAGAAAATGCATTACGTCTCTGAAGGGGCACATTGGATTAATGTTCAGTTTCATTACTTCAGCTGAAGACTGTCAAGCAAAAATAGATTCCAGCATGCTCCTTCAAATTGCTGCAGTGCGAACCAATGCTGAATTCTGCAGCTTTGTGAAGGAACAGCTAAGTATTGAAAGTGATGGATTAGATATGAAGATTCTTATTTTCCTTGTCGGGACCAGGAGTCTTAGTCCACACCAAGACGGAAATTAGTGGGAAAAGACACACAAATGAAATGGCACTGTGTTGCAATGAAGTGGAAAAGAGGACTAGATTATCAGAGAGTGAACTGGCCACCCTTTCTTGATGGACATATACAATGAGGGTGGCCACTCATAAGTCACCAATACAGAGGACAGGCATCACCCAAAAGAGGACAGTTCTTTGTACATGCTTTTTATATGCATATGTGTCCACTTATAAATAAGTATTATACTTTAAATTGAAATACAGTAAATCTCACCATTATATGGAAGACTGCAATAAGGTGACCTGCCTGTTCAGGTGATCACTATTGATGACCAACAGTTTTGATCATCCATTGCCTTGAAACAACAATTGGACAGCCCTTTAAATGGAGGGCACTTTCAAGTCAAGGAGCATCTGCTGCTGGCCCCACATATAGAGGACTGTCCTTTGTAAAAGTGGACACCTGGCCACCATAGTTCATGTAAGATACATTCAGGGAGGAGAATAAGACAAAGTCTTCTGGGAATGGCCCTTAGCAACCTTAAGAACAAGAGAAGACTGCTGTCCTTGGAAAGGTTGTTTTCTTATGTTCCTCCCTGTAGCCTTCCCATTATCACACTTTTGCAAATACAGGTAGGAGTGGTACAAAGCAAAGGCGATAGTAGTAGGAGGTGAAAACCGCAGGAGAAAATGAGCAAGCACCAGCTGCAAAAGGACCCACTCACTTCCAGCCTTTCAGGTACAGATGGATGGATCTCTCAGTCTTGGTCTCACAAAGACAGTTAGTTCTTTTCAAAGTCAAACACATTTCATCCCATTTCTGCACAGCTTGCTTTTGTTTTTAAAGGTCCATACTGAAATTTGCACACTTTTTCATAATGTACATGTTAAGTACATGCATTTTGTGTGCACTTGTAAATGTATACATTTTGTGAAAAAATGAACATTTTTCTGTGCTCATTTTTCAAACATTTTTTTGAACATTTTGTTTCTTCTTTTTTAGGATGGAACTTGGAAACTTGTGGATTTCTGACCACAGATTGTGTTTAGATATGCAGTCACATCTGGGAGGTGGAATTCAGGTCAATCACTTAAAAACCCCCCCAAAAGCCTCTTGATAGAACCAATTTTTCTGTGCCTGCAAGCAGCTAGCAAGTCAGTGTTACCTCCTTTTCATCCACGTCTGACCATTTCAAAACCATCTCCCTGCCTAGAGATGGAGGATGCTTTACCCTTTCACACACCAAGCTGAGTAAATTGTATGTTTCAACAGCAGTAGTTCATTTCTGTGAGACCAAGACAAACAGGCTTAACAGATGGCCTTGAGGAGGTTGAATAATGTACAATAAATTTCGAGGAGAAAGACACTGAATTCGCTCTTCCCATTTGAGAACCGTACATATGGTGGTGTTGATTGTCTTGTAAAAATAAGTGATACCATGGTGCTCCTCATGCAGAGCTATTGCATACCAAAGATACATGGATATTGTATACAATGGATCATAGTTTTTTAGATTTTCAGTAAGTTTCTGGACCCCTTGGTGGCACAATTGTACTATTTCATGCAAAACAAGTTTCTGTCAGATAATGAATTAAATTCATATCAGAATATTAGCAAATGGATTGACAGCCAGTTCCTAAAAGAAACTGATACTGAATTATGGCGTGTTCTCCGTTTAAAATGCATATAATTATCAGGCCATTACTAACTTTCTGATGTTCAGTCATTTGATAATTAGGTATTAATGAAAGCTGAAATGGACAAGAGAGAGAGAGAGAGAGAGAGAGAGAGAGAGAGAGAGAGAGAGAGAGAGCGAGCGCACAGTATAACCTGATCCTGGATCATTTTCTCCATTCTCCCGGGCTTGAGTGATTCTTAGTACTTGTTCTGTCAACATACTATCACTAAGATTTAGCCTGCTATGCTCAGCTTGAATGATCCATTTGGGAAGCCTTTCCAAAGGGCACTATGTCAGCCTAACACTGATCATGAGGTCAAAGAAGGGTAACTACACTGTCCTGTTCTGATCTTCAACAGAGAACAGAGGTCAGGTCTAGACTCAGATGAATGTTCTGAAAGGTAAATGCATCTGAGTATGAAATTGGACTGAGAGTATTTCTTGCACACCATCAGAAGTTCCAACTGGGAGATCAAACAGAGGAGTGGACAACTCTGTGCAGAGAGAAAACAAGCTGATTCTTAAATTGCCTTGTCAGATTCAAAGGGTCTCTGTTTATCATCCTTAGGCTATCATAGCACACCTCCAGTTATTATTATTTTATTGACATTGTTCATATACTCTGAAAAAACAGCCAAAATATCTTAGACCAGTATTAACTACCTGCTTGAACAAGGATGCAGCTAAAGCTCATTTAGAACTTTTCACACCCTTCATGTGTACACACAGGTGCATGCACACATATGCCAATTTTGTCACATTATGAAAAAATGAAAAGGACATTAAAGTGCTTATCTAGGAGAGAGCACGATTCTCTTTGGTAACAAGGTTGATTGTCACTCTTTTGCTGTGCAGCAGACTTGCAAAGGAATCGCTGTAGAACAGCCAATCAGGGAGATGACTGTTTGGATATGCAAGTCTGGGTGAAAATCTGGGCTTGGATGCGATCTGAGTTCAGATATTTCTATCCACACTACATTGCATTCAGTTGTATTTATGCTTGAATGCACAGTCCAGTGTGCAACCAAATGCACAATTTCAGTGTCCAGCTCAAGGCTTCAGAGTGAGGGGCAATGCAGTCTCAGTAATATCACTGTGTACTATTATTATTATTATTATTATTATATTTGTATGCCACTCCATAGCCCATAGGGCTCTCTAGGTGGCACACGATAAAGGAGAAATAATACAGATTCTATTACAAAAGACAATGCTATAATCAAAACAAAAATACAAAATATAATATTAATTACAGAAACAATGTATAAATTAAATCAGGAATACTTAACACAATAATATAATACACTATATAAAGCAGCAATAAAATACAACCCCACCTTGCCATCGCACCCTTCCTCTCCCCAGTAGCAGCACCTTCACTGCCAGTGTCGAGGTGAGCCCAGTGACAAGCAATGGGGGTCGCAGAAACCATGCTGCTCTGCAGCAGGCCCAGATGCAGGCCCAAAGAGCCCCAAAGAGGTGGTGAACGGGTAGCGGATGGCAGAGCCATTTGGCATCCGCTCTTCCATGCCACCCATGGCCACTGCCCTTAGCAGCATCCACAAGAAATGGGCTCAGTCTCTGAGACTCACCCAGGAGGAGGTCCCAGTACAGTGTAGCTCCCTGCTCTTGGCCAGCTCTTCATCTCTCTCTTCCACATCATTTTAGTGCTATTGATGCTTCTCCTGCCACCAGCAGCACCAGCCAAGGTCAAGGTGGACCATGTGAGGGGAGGGGGCAGCTGGCCCCCACGTTGATCTGCAGCAGGCGGGATGCAGTGGCAGATGTGGGCATGTAGCCAACTCCTAATGGTTCTTTGGCTCTGGGTCATCATCTGGTTTACTCAGAAATCCCTAATTGGCTAAGATCATATAGTGAAGGAAACAAATGCACTGCTGAAGCTTAAACAATATAGCACTGATGTAGAAGCAACAACAATGACCATGACCAGGATTGGCAAACACGATGAAAAAATATGAGGAATTTGGGAGTGCTTCCCTTGGTTACATTTTCTTGAAAATGCCCAAGGACAAAAACACAGTGCCGTTCTATGAGTTAAAAATTCTTTTGTTACAGCTTCATCTCATCCATGTTTGCTATTTTTAAAACCCCACTGATTTCATTCTTTTTAGGAGTACAGCTTTAACTTTGGCCCATCTGTAAATGTGGACATGAACGCCACCCTGCTGCTTAAGGGGTTGCAATGATGCAGACCAACCAGTTGTCCTGAGCAGCCTTCTTTCTCACTTCCTTCAGCAGCCTATTTCCATTCCACATGCTACATTCCAGAGTTTTCCAGATGTCTGCTTTGGTTGTGAATGATATGGCCTTGTTTCTGACTGGGTGGGGGCCTACCAAGTTTGCTCCCAGGTGTCCCAGAACTGGAACTGACAGAGACCTTTTGCATGCAAAGCAGGAATTCTCTGCCACTGACCTATGGCCACTCCCACACTCAGTCCTTTGAGTAACTCACCATACAACACTGAGCTGTAGTGATAACTCTAGCAGAAATAAGAGTACACATGCTACTAATTAGCTAAGTTGCTTGCAGGAATGAGTGCAACAGAGAAGCTTAAATTCTGGGGGGGGGGGGAAACAGATATAATTTGTGGGCCCTTCAAATTGCAGATAGCTTAGTTGGCCTGATGTAATAGGGTTCCATTTCAGCTGTAAAATTGTGTGATGTGATGCTGCAAGCGGATCGACATATTTTACTTTATGAATATGCCTTTGCAAGACTAACACAATCTGGTCCTATTTAGTCCTATATACAAAGATTTGCAGAGCAAAAAGAATAAGAAACTCCTGCCAAGAATTCAAATTAATACTTGAGAAATTTAGGAGCTGTTAAAGGACTCAGTAAGAAATAGAAAAACACCACTATATTATAATCAAATTTTACCAAAGCTCAAAAGATACTGAAGAGTTGTTGCTTTTAATTTTCTGGTAAAAGAGACTGCATGAGGTATCCTGTAAATTTCTACAAGGCATAATCAAGTTAGGTCATTAAAATGGTTTCATGGACTTTATGTGTCTGCAGCACAAACTCTTCAAGGTCATTTTTCAAAGGTCCTTTTTCAGGTCATGCAACCTCTTCCTTGTGAAGACTGCACTTTCTCATGGCGACTCTGTCCGTTGCCATGAGGCTCTGGTGGCTCTGGCAATAACTGCTGGCTGGGGCCAAAGCCAGCAGTTTGGCTTTGGCAATAACTGGGGCCAAAGCCAGCAGTAGGCAAGACCAGAGCCAGAAATGGGCAGGTCTCCCCCTTTTTTTCTGCCACATCCTATTTTTTCTCCCAAATTTTGCTGCACATACAGCAGGTTGCCAGGAAAAGATGGATGGCTCTTGCCAGAGATGCACTGATTGCGTACGAGGGGGCTTTGAAATTAGGCTGCGGGCCAGGTGAAGTTGTGCCTAATGGCATATGCAGTGCTAGAGTTACAAGTTGCCCCCTCCTGCACTATAGCAAGTTACAAAGCTACTTCAGCTTGCTATCCATATGTTTGTAGCTAATAATACTACTCACATAGCACTACATAATGTGCATACATGAGTATACCGTAAGTATGCCGTCTGAAAGAGCAGTTACCAGTTTTTCCACCTGTAGCACCTGTAGCTCAGTGGCCCACCCGGCAGACATTCTACAGATGCTTTGTTTTAGAAATCTGATCATTTGGAACGCTAGGAATTGCATAGTTGCAGGTTAATAATAAGATGGCGCATTGCTGAGTGATCTTGACCCCTTTTTCATCAGATGGCCAATTCTGCTTGAGAAGAAGTAGATTATAGGAATCTTGCATCATAAGAGAAGGGGCAGCAAAGGTAGCTAGGGATCTGAGTTTAGCTCCAAGCAGGCATGATGCATCAAAGTGAGGAGGCTAAAATGCCTTAGAAGTGACATTCCTTAGGTCTGTGTGTTCTTTATATCGACAGCCTGGACCAGCTTTCCCATATTATATTGCCAGAAGGAAACATGCAAACCCATTTTGCTTCTTTATAAAAGCATGTTTCTTCCCAATAGTCTTTTTTTTTTTACCGCAAGATGCAGCGCAGGCTTCCAAATTAGCTGTGCGATGCGCCGGGGAAGCGGGGAGCAGTGCTGAGTTGTGCCACTTGGCCTGCCCTGCACCCCATAACCTGGCTTACTCACGCAAAAGTGATGGAAATGCTGACCACTGGCAACACCTGAGATTCAGCTTGTCTTCTGCTTCAAGCAGCAAATTGCCTTGGCCTGGCCTTGGTGATGTAGAGGGGGTGGGGATGGAAGTGAGGACATAGATATTGATTGTAAGAAAATAGTAAGGACATGGTAACAGTGAAGAAGCAGAGTGCCTGTAAGATATCGGAGAGTGTTGACTTGACTATGCCCATACTGATTGCTGTAATTTGCCAGATGCTACCAGCACAGATTTTCTAACCTGTTGCTTAGAAACCTGCATTGTTGTATAAATGTTCACCTTCTCCATGACTGGAATTTCACATGCCACTATCGCTCCTGGCTACTCTCTCTTCCTTCTTTCTGAATTAGCCATATTAGTGATCCTACCCAGCCAGACCCATGCAGTGAAAAATCTGATACAATCTTTCTGTGCAGCCCATCAGCTTTGGCCATGTGAGACTGATTAAGTTGCAGTTGTTTGAGTGCTGTTTGAGTACAGTTGTTTGAGTGTTTAAGTCTCTTATGTCACTTAAGGCCAGACACTGACTCTCTGCCTAACCTACCTCATAAGGTTGTTGTGATGAAGAGAAGGTTGACTGTGCAAGTTGCCTTGGGCTTCTTGCAAAAGGAAAAAAGATGGATATAAATGCAATTATTAATTTAAAAATGAATGTGCAAGCATTGAAAGAAAAGACTCAATTTTTGGGTATTTATGAATATATTCACAAGAGCCATTTGACTCCACTCTAGGCCTGATATGTACACAACCCTGCCTTGAAACCCTTGTCCATGGCATCACCTGAAGAGAAACCCACATAGCATCTGTCTCATTGCATACTGTTTCGTTTTATGCTAGTTAGGAAAATGTGGAAATTAATCAGTGGTATAACTCAGTAGACCATCATAATTTATTAAATTAAAAACAGCGATTTAACTTCAAGAAAAGTAGCTCTCTCTATCAAAATATTATTTTTTGGCTGCATTTGACAAGCAATCCATGAGGGCCCCGCCACCCAGGATCGCTAAATGTATAGTCTACATTACAGGAGCACTTTGTTGACCTCTCACATTAACCTTTGAAATAGTATTTCTAAAACCAAGCCTTGATCAAGTACATTTTAGATCAAAAGCCGAATATCCGTGTGTGTCAGCAGAACCCATTTTTCAGGTAGCTAACTGTATGCATTTGAAGAATGGACGTGCCTTGAGAAATATTTCCAGAGGTGAATCACAAGGGAAATCAAGAGGTGTCTAACATTTGTAAACTGTCATTGGGAGGTCATTGAAGCAAGTGCAGCCATAAATGAATGCTGGCACCTTGAAATGTTTTGTATGATAGAAAAAATTATTCTTACTCAAGAAGTATGAGTTTGGAAATCATAAGAACAATGAAGAAATTCCACAATTCTTTCTACACATCCAGCTATAGGGAGGGTAACTGAGTGAGGTAATGCTTTGAACATTCTAAGGTGTTAAATAAATGATATTCACACTCCTTGAAAAAGCAGGTATTTATATATGCAAATCAGAGACCCAAAAGGAATAGCACTAAAAGTGAGAAACCTAATATTCACATTCCTTTTCTTGGGTAAATACTGATCCATAGTTTGGCAAACTGAGACAAGTCAACATTAATATCCCAATATGAGTGGGACTCATATTGTGTTTAGTTCTGTGTTTAGCAAACTCCCTGGTACAGAATCCAAGTCAGAGAAAACAATTGGCATGCATTAAGTTCTGCCTATGATGCGTGAGGAAGTAGTCAGATTGCTAGCTTTTGAGAAGGCCACCAAATGTTGTTTGGACTAGAGGTAGTGAACCTGCCACCTACCATGCCTTTTGGTCTGTGGCTTTCATGAGCCCCAGGCCACCGTGTCCAAAACACCATGAGGACTCAGACGTGTTTACCTATGATTTATATATGACGTGCACGTGGTGGGCGTGTCGTGAGCGGAGCTGGATGGCGCCGGAGGTCAGACTAGATGGCCCGGGGGGAACCCTTCTGACTCGCTCTGTTTCTATGTTTCTGTGTTTCTATATCTTTGCCAGCCCTGGCTGGTAAAAGCCAGCCAAATGAGATTGTTAGTCGCTGGCTCAGTTTCCCTGCACTTCACTAGATGTGCGATCATGATTTAAGGAGAGCAACATGGAACTAGAATCCTGGTGTTAGGGAAAGCCTCAGTGGATGGAAAAGCAGCTGCCCCCACCTGGTATTGCATTATAGCGGGGTAGGCAGCTTATGGTTCTCTGCTTGTTATTGGACTTCTTCTCCCTTTAGCTACACTGGCTAGGACTGAAGGTCGCAGTCCAACAACAGCTACGAGTCGAGGGCCCAAGTGACTCACTTCTGCTTTACAGAAAAGAGGTTGTAGGATGGTTCTCCTAACTGATGTACATTACAGGACGAAAATTCTCCATTTTCTAAGCTCCATCAGTGAAGGTCACTAAGAACAGATCTGGAAAAAGCAACACTTTCTGTGCCATTGCCCTGAGGCTATGGAGTACAAACCATCCATCCAGAATTAAACCGGCACACATCTTTACGAATGTGTAGGAAGACGTTTCAGCTGTATCTATTTTCAATAAGCTTTTGAAAGAATAGAAGTGCTGATGTTCTGACGTTTTATTGCTGTGGTTGTTTATTATACTCCTGGATGCTCTCATTTTAGGGCTGGTTTTATGACCCCTAATCTATTGCTACAGGCTTTATTGTTCTTAAACAAGACTTTTATTTTATTGTCATGAAGTCATCTTGTGAATTTCTGGGATACAAATCTACAAATTAATTAATAAATTAATAATGTGGGTTAACTTGAAAGGCAAATCTGAGTACAGTACCTGGCTGACTGCACAGAAAAGGCTAAAACAATCTGATCAATTTTAGCTGGTAAATTGTGACACAATTCACAAGTTACCTTTGCCAATTCCCTTACAACACACACACATACGCGCGTGCACGCATGCACACATACACACACAAAATGCTGGGAAACATTAACACACACAAGCAATGTAAGCTAGATATCCAGGACCTCATTGAAAAAATCAGGTGAATCATTTCACTTATTTAGTGCTTCTCAGGAACAGATAATTCCTAGGAATTAAAGGTAATGATGATGAAGAAGGTTCTGCATGGATTCCATGCAGATTAAGGGATGGGCTAGGCATTCTAGCTGTGATAGGACTCAGTGGACAGTCTGCCCCAAACAGAAATGCTTTGCAACATGATGACAGCCACAGTATGCGCTCGCGCAGCCAAAGACATTTTGGTGCCTGAGCCAAAGCATCCTCACTCCGCGCCACGTGCAGGTAACAAAGAGGCCATCGTGGGTGACGAGTGAGTGTTCTCCGCTGCCCTTGAGGGTAGGGGTTTACTGTGTGGGGGGGTAGATCCTCCCCACCTGACAGATGGTCCCCCTAGCCCTGCTGCTGTCCCCTCAGGTGTCCACCTCACGCTGCCTAATTTGGGCACATTTCCAAGGACACTTGTGGTGTCTGTCCACAGCATGTACCCCAGCTTCAGTTTCCACTGTGGCCTCCTTGCACAGTGATCGCTTGGATAATCAGAAAATCCAGAGAGGGCCAAGTATTTCTATTTCTTAAGGAAAGGCATCAGTTTAAATGAAGGTGTTCAGTCCCCCTGCAGGGAACCCTGCCAAGGTCAGTCTCCCCACTCCCTTTCCCTGACTCTTTGGATGAGCTTTGAAGACTACTAGGCACTACAGCTGAAAAAAAAGGCCAGATCCAAAAGTTATCAAGCAATTTTTCCCCTTTTTAAAAGATTTTTTCCCCTGAACATTTGGAAGAATTAACCAAGGGGACCGTTTTGCTGGAACAGCAGTATTTTTCCTCACAGTGTTCTGGGGGTTTATCAATCAAGGCAGCAGAAGCAGTCATAAATCCCATCTTTTTCTAAGTGTTCAATTTTTTTGGCTGGTTGATAGCGGCAGAGCTCCTCTTAGTGGCTGTTGCCTGGCAGTGGCCATATTTGCGTCAGGATACTTGGGATGTAGCCTCAAGCAAGGGCATTCTGCGTGCAGTGGTGAGTGCCTCCAAAATGGAAGCTACCAGTGGAAGAGAGCCATTTTCTCCCAGAATGCTCCGGCAGTGACCCGGCATTTTGGGGGTGGGGGGAAGGCAGCCAGCAACCATCACCCAATGGCTGAAATGGCTTCAGCCCCAGGGAACAGAAAGAAAGGGGGGACCACTGCCACCACCAGTGCTAAGCACCCAAGAGCACGTGCAGAGCCCTGCTCGTTGCCTCCTGTTGGATCTGGGCAACTGTGTTCCGCAAAGCCCGTCCAATTCCAAACTGCTAAGCCTTGCTGCTCATTTTATTTGTTGAGTGTTTCTTGTAAATGTGCATACAACTGCACAGCTTGCAAATATGATGCCCTATGGAAGCAGGGAGATGTACAAAGATGGAACACTATAGAAAATTAATCACCCTATAAATATAGATATGAAATACCCAACAGGCTTCTTCCTTAAAGAAGGCTAAATGTAAGTGAAATGCTGCAACAATTTTTCTTTAAGTCACATTACAGCAGGTTGGAATGTCTCATTATCATGTGTTATGACTTCATGGTCCTGTAGTTTATAGTGTAGCCAGGAGACTATAACCTAATCTGACGCACTGTAGTTTTGAAATGCTATTAAACTAGGACACTCTGGAGAATCAGTGAAATACACTGTTTTACTGATCACTGTTTCAAGAGCTTTTGGAGAAGAGCAGTGTTTTTTCGCTGTCTGACTTCAACCCTACATAAACCTTGTTATTTCCAGAGCTGCCACTGTATGTCCACAGGGTTCTGTTATTAGATTTAGGACTAGTCCTTCCCTTGTTGGGAAACAGCTGCTTCAGAACAGAAGCCACTTCTTACAGAAACTTTCTGCTTTGACGCCGACGTAATCTTGTTTTTCTCCTGGCACCTCTTTCTGTTCATGTGTGCTAAACTTCCTGACTCAGGCACGCAGCAGCCTGAAGCATTTTGCATAGTTTGGACCCAAGCTGTTTTATTTTTTATTTTAATTTATTTTTAATTACATTGAAAAGGAATCCGTGTCAAAGGAAGGAGCTGGGCCTGCATACCTGGAACCCCAGTAAAAAAGTCTTATGCCAGTGCAAAGACTATGTTGTAGGGATGTATGAAGAGAACTGGAGAGGTGCAGGGAGGGATTCTTACTGGCCCTCTGACCCCTGCCCAGTGGTGTGTCACACAATGCACACCCCAAACCAGCTGCCTCATCACTTCTTCCATTATATCCAGATTTCTTCCGATCAGTTATATCGCAACCTTTGCATGGGTTCTACGGTATATGTTTCAGTGCAGGGAGGAGCGAGGCCGCGTGAGGAAGTGCCCAGTCTGGCTTTTTAAAAGAGTACAGGCTAACCTGCACATGCAGAGGGGCAGATCTGTGAATCACACACACCTCTGGCGCTGCTGCAAGGGCTGGGTGAGGGAGTCTGCACAGGGCCTCGTTTGGCTTGAACAGCTCCGACAAGACGACAGTGGCTCTGAGAAGAAGATCGGCCTGATCAGCCTTTGGTTGTTTTCCCTTCACCCTCACCATGCCCCTTCAGAGGTTCAACACTCCTCTGTGTTGCAGAATGAACGGGAGGTAAATGGGTCCCCCCGCAAATTCCCCAGTTGTCTTCTCCTTATGCTCTTGCCTCAGGGAACACCCAGCCACAAACGCACCCAATAGAAATGTCTCCTCAGAAGTAAAGCACATTGTTTGCAGTGGCTTTTGCTCCTGCAACAGTCAGCATAGAACAGGATCTTCTACAGCTTTGGGGAATAGCTGTAGGGTAGGTGGGAAGAGGCTTCACCCCACAGAAGGGGGCAAGATAGCAGCACTTCCCCTCTTCTCTCCCCACTGCCTTTTCCTCCATGATTTCTAATGGCTTCATGTCAAGCCAGCATGGAGGACATGACGTGTATGAACATGACCTGGTTCTTTGAAAGGCAGAACAGGAGGGTGAGGTTTTCTCCCTGTTTTTGGAGTGTTGATAGTTCTCTTGTTTGGTGTACACTTGGACTTTATTTGGTTTGCTGCCTTGATACTTCGGCAGTATGGCAGGATATAAACGTAGAAAATGAATAATGAACAGACAAACATCCTACCCTCGCTCACCTGAACAGCTTTTTAACACTCTAACATGTTAGGTAATCAGCAACCACTTGGAACTAGTATGCTGCCAATTTTTATAATTAGTCAGCACATTGGTCAAAACTCTGTCTGCTGCTAATGCTCAGCTTTATAGTGAGTCTGAATCAATTTATTATGAATGCACAATTAAGTTCAGAATTGACTGCAAGCTTCAGAGCATGCACAGTAAAGTAGCATGCAGGATTTCCCACCACAGTTTTAGTGATCTCAGTTCACCTGGAAGAGTATTCCTAGCCTCTCTCCTTCCACCACCATAGCTCTGACCCCCGGGAGGAGGCCTCTGTGGGGCCATCCTCACATGGCCTAGCAGCATCAGTGAGCAAATCACATGCGCACCGGACACTGAACTTCTTAGAAGATGTTCCCCAGTGATCCCACGTGAATCTATGGCCCAAATTGAATCCACCAGGAGAAAGGACTTCACTGTGGTGCCCACCCTCCTTCTCTGCTAGGGAGTTCAAGGAGAGGCTGGACATGCACATGGTAGGCATGTCATGAGCAGAGCAGGCAGGAGCCGGGGGTCAGACTAGATGGCCTAGCAGGCCTGCTTGCATGATTTATTTGTTATTTTACTTTTTACTGACAGTATCAATATCCAGCTCAAAATCTAGACTGATTCTGTAGTGGTCAACGGTATGCAGATAAAACAGATGAGAGAATAAAAGCAAAACATTAAAAACAGGATGAAATTAAAACCATGGCTGGATAGCAAGAAAGGCTTTCTGGAACAGGCGCTGAAACAGCACAATATTGGTGCCTGCATGACCTCCAGAAGCAATGGATACTAGAAACATAGAAACTAAATAGCAAAGCCACTTCAGCAGTTTTCCCATCACTAGTTAAAATGTGTGTTTGTTTATATGTTAGACAAATAAGGTTTATCTAGCCTTGTTGTAATTGGCCCATGTGTCATGAGAAAAAGAAACATTTAGCTTATTGAAGAAAACATACACAATTAAGTTCGGCCTACAAAGACAGGGGGAAGAATAATACAGCTGCAGAGAGGTTGTGAGTGTACCTAGATCAATTTCAAGGCTTACCAGTGCTGGAATGGCAGAGGCTGAGAGCTTACTATGAACCAAGCCACATCGAAGCCTTCAACACACCATTTCCTTCCAGCATCACTTTCCCTTCAGTAGTACCAAAGAAATGCTGACTTACTTTGCGGGATTGTTGTAAAGACGAGTGAGATCATATAACTGAACACTTCGAGGAAAGTACTATATTAATTGGCGGTAGCGCTGAGTGTTTGAGCAGACTGTACGACTAACCTGGTCAGACTATTTTGCAACTGAATTCGCCCAGCCAATCTCACTACATCTAGTTGTTAAGAGAACTCTTAGGGCCTTTCTGTGGAGACACTAAGTGTTCACCGTTTTCACAACGAGCCATTAGAGCGTGCAAACTGCCCTCTCTTCAGCAGTGTGGGAAGCAGGCGGGATGATTTTTCATTTTCTTTTTTTGTATGCACACATTCAGAGCAGTTGTCTTCTGTCCGATTTACTCAGAAGGCTGTTCTTGTGGAAACATCAGAATGACAGGTTTAGGATACCCGTACACCCCCTTCCTGTTGTAATAGCCTGCAGCAGAGTGTGCCATTCAGAAAAAGGTCTACTCATAAAAGCCTTCCATTGTTGCATAGCTTAGGAGAACCCAGGACAGTTGACATCGGTGGATCAAAGCAGCTGGTGACTTAAGCGGTGCTTGGAGATGAGATCTCTGGGAATGCTAAGCTCCCTGAACAAAGGAAGAAAGGAGCATAACAATAATAAATGCTGAGTTCTATTGACTCTGTCATCTGCTCACACAAGCAGATCACTTGCCATGCAATCCTATACATGTCTACTCAGAAGTATGTCCCAATGAGCTCAGCAGTACTTACCCCCAGTTAAATGTGTATAGAATTACACCTTATAAATATGCAGGATTACAACCTTAATAATTCCCCTTTCAAAGAAGCTTCTGATCTCAGAAGCTTCAAAGTATCCAGTGTCTTGCTGAGATGCTATGAGCAGGATAGGGAAAGCACTGGAGGAGATTTTCATTGTCTGTCCTCCTTTCTGAATATTTCCTCTGAGTCCATCTAGAAATGGTGCAGTGCCAGAGGCAGGCCAGAACTGGAAAGGCTGTCAGATTTTACATATCCTGGCCTCTCCTCTCCCCTTCATGCCCACCAAAAAACCATTTCCTCCCCATCCTCTGAGTCTGCACAATTCTTTTCAGGGTAGAGGTGGAGGGTTGGAACTCAGATTTCTACTCCTGGGGTCATTACAGTGTATCAGGCCTTGGAGGAAGTACTCCAACAATGTTATATTCCTTGGGACATTCTCCAAAGGACCACAGGAATGCCCTCTGAATGTGCAAGGCTACAATCCTACACATAATTATCTAGAAGTAAGTCTGGCAAAAGCAGGAGAGACTCTGTTGTGATAACTGGACATTCCTGCACAGATCAAGTTGTTGACACAGATACAGACATAGACATTAGAGGACATGCTTTAATGGGTGTTTGTTCTTAGCCACAATTCTCTCTATCTGGATTGAATTCATATACATTTGTTCGTTCGTGCATCAATGTTGCCTTGTTCATTTTGTTTTTCTGCTCTGCTGCTTGTTATATATTACAGTTTAAAATACTTTTAAGGCAGGGAATAAATATGTAAATAAAATAAAATGAATAAATAAGAAAATACAGTCAGGAAGGAACAGTTATACATTGTCTAAATAACTACTGGCAGCTAGTCTCTTGTAGTGTCAGAAGCATTATCCAGATTATTTATCTATGATATTTTGGAGAATATAAGATACTCAAGAAAAGCTGCAAGTCAGGATAACATTTTATCCTGCTTGTCTTCTAGTTGCGGCTTTTGTTGTGTGTCCTTTCAAATCTGCAGCATGGACAATCGATGAAAACTATATTTTCCTCTGCAGCATCCTGTTCTCCTGAGGTTTACCTGGATCTCTGCAGGTCAAAGATCTCCGTGCATCCAACTATTTGTAAAGTACAAGTACTGACTTCTCACAGTATGTCACATCAAAATTGGTTTTACATCTCCAAGGAAGGTTTAGAATGTAATGTCAGTAAAAGTAAAGATGATGGCAACACATTTTATGTCAGATCTACTTCATCTTCTTCACCATGCTACAAATCTCTCTTTCTCTTTTTAATGTATAAAAATTTGGTCTTCTTCACCAGTTTCTGAAGTAATGAAGCAGTGGTAAAGCTTTTGATGAACATGAGCAGTAATAATATGCAAATTACACATATTTATTTATTTATTTATTTATTTAGGGGACTTCTATGCCGCCCCATTCGCTGAAGCCTCGGGGTGGCTCACAACCATAAATAAACTTCAATAGAATAATATAAATTAACAATATAAATTAAGTCGCCCTGGCCAAAGAATAAAATGAATAAATAATATTAACAATTAAAATAACATTTGAATAAAAGGGTCTTCGCCTGGCGCCGTCGTTATTTGTTTTTCGGCGCCAGGCGGACCTCTCTGGGGAGCGCATTCCATAGATTGGGCGCCACCGCAGAGAAAGCCCTCCTCCGGGTACTCACCCTCCTAATTTCGTTCACGGAGGGTTCCCAGAGAAGGGCCTCTCCCGCAGATTTCAAGGGGCGGGCAGGCATATATGGACATATTAACCTATATGAATGTTATAGGTTATATAGGAAATATAAGGAACCTATATTTCCTTAAATATATTTACAGTGTTTCCTTAAATAACATTTACAGTGCACTCTTATGCAGGCCTACATTGAATTTAATGGGACTTGCTCCTATTAAGTGTGCATCAGAATGCAATCTGAATATTTTAAAATGTTTATTTATATTCAAGTTGGTTTCACATGAATCAAAAATCAGTTTGTCTTCCCTTGGTGATAATGTGCCTTCCAAAGGAGGAACAACACCTGGCAGGAGACCGCGCCCGCGCCCGAGAACCGCACCGCGCCCAAAGACCGCGCCGCGCACGCGCCCAAAGACCGCGCCGCGCACGCGCCCGAAGACCGCACGAAGACCGCGCCGCGCCGCCGACTCCGCCGCTACCTGACTGCCCTGCCACGCCCCTGCACACGTGGCAGGTGTGCCCGGACGGGGTGGGGCGTCGGGTGGCCGGCGGCTACAAAGTGCTGCAGGGGGGAGTGCCGGCGGGAGTAACAACACCTGGCAGGAGACCGCGCCCGCGCCCGAGAACCGCACCGCGCCCAAAGACCGCGCCGCGCATGCGCCCAAAGACCGCGCCGCGCACGCGCCCGAAGACCGCGCGAAGACTGTGCCGCGCCGCCGACTCCGCCGCTACCTGACTGCCCTGCCACGCCCCTGCACACGTGGCAGGCGTGCCCGGACGGGGTGGGGCGTCGGGCGGCCGGCGGCTACAAAGCAGCAGCACCAGCAGCGGCCGGGGCCGGCGGCCAAAGGGCGTCGGCCAAAGGGCGGTTTGCCGCCGTTTGGGGGAGCTGTTCGGGGGGGGCTAGGCTGGCCAGGGGACTTGCTCTTTTGTTGTGGCAGTCCCTTCTGTTGAACGGCCAATTTTAAATGTTTTATAATTTTAAAGTGTTTTAACTTGTTTTTATGGAGTCGTCCCTGGCCATGTTGCCGCCTGAGTTTCCTGGGGAGCGCACTGGCGCCGCCATTGGTGTGGTGATGGGCAATGGATGTAATAGCGGTGGGGGCTTAACGTGTCCGCATAGAAGAAGGAGGGACAGATGGCTGACACCTGTCCCTACTTCTGGTTTTGCTCCCAGCCAGAAGGTGCCAGGGAGTCTTGTCAGTCGCCCCTCGGGCCTGACGGTGCTGTTGTTTAATGCCAGGTCGGCCAATAACAAATCTGCCCTCATCCATGACTTGATTGTGGATGAGGGGGCCGACCTGGCCTGTATAACGGAGACCTGGGCGGGAGAGGGGGGGGGATGTTGCCCTCTCCCAATTGTGCCCGCCCGGGTATATGGTCCAGCACTGTTCACGGCCGGAGGGGAGGGGAGGGGGGGTCGCTTTGGTTTACCGGGCCTCCATCACTCTCACGGGACTTCCTGTCCCTTCCAGACCAGGGCTGGAGTGTCTCTACTTGGTGTTGGGCGACCGAGACAGACTGGGGATTCTGTTGGTGTACCGTGCACCCTTCTGCCCAACAGTCTCCCTGCCTGAGCTGACGGAAACGGTCTCGGACCTGGTGTTGAGGACCCCCAGGATGCTGGTCCTGGGGGACTTCAATATCCATGCCGAGGCTAGTTTGACTGGGGCGGCTCAGGACTTCATGGCTTCCATGACGGCCATGGGGCTGTCTCAACATGTCACCGGCCCGACCCATGAACGTGGACACACTCTGGACCTGGTTTTCTCGACGGGGCAGGAAGAGGGTGGTCTGAGGGTGAGGAATTTATGCTTGACTCCCCTGTCATGGTCAGATCACTTCCTAGTGAGGTTTGTGCTCGAGAGCGACATCTCCCTCTGTAAGGGTGCAGACCCGATTGTGTGGGTCCGCCCCCGGAGCCGGATGGATCCGGAAGGATTCCTGAAGGCTCTGGGGGAGTTTCCGGCTGACAAGACGGGTGCTCCTGTCGAGGCTCTGGTTGAACTGTGGAATGGGGAGATGACCAGGGCTGTAGACACGATCGCTCCTAAGCGTCCTCTCCCACCGGGCAGAGCCCGCTCTTCCCCTTGGTACACTCCAGAATTGAGGGCAATGAAGCAGGTTGGGAGACGGCTAGAGCGTAGGTGGAGGAAATCACGTGATGAATCTGACCGAACACACTTAAGAGCCCACTATCAGGCCTATGCTGTGGCGGTGAGGGCGGCGAAAAAGAGACACTTCTCCGCTTCCATTGCCTCCTCACAATGCCGTCCGGCGGAGCTCTTTCGAGTGGTGCAAGGCCTGGTTCACCCAGGGCCAAAGGAAGAGCTGATTCCACCCTCAAAGGCCCGCTGTGACGACTTTGCCGAGCATTTTAGGGAGAAAATCGCTCAGATTCGTCACGAGCTGGATTCCACTATTGATTCAGAGGTTTTAAGGGAGACACCAACGCTGCCGTCTGGTCCAGAATTATTGGATGAATTTCAGTTATTGCGGCCCGATGATGTGGACAAGGTGCTTGGACGAGTACGTCCTACCACTTGCCTTCTGGACCCTTGCCCGTCTTGGTTAATAAAGGATTCCAAGCACGGGATTGGAACCTGGATCTTGGAAGTGGTTAACGCTTCTCTGAGGGAGGGTCGGGTGCCTGCCCCTTTAAAGGAGGCGGTAGTCCGACCGGTCCTGAAGAAGGCGTCACTGGATCCAGGGATGGCCGCTAACTATAGACCAGTGGCCAACATCCCGTTTCTGGGCAAGGTGTTAGAGCGAGTGGTGGCGGGACAACTCCAAGCACTCTTGGATGAAACTGATTATCTGGACCCATTTCAGTCCGGCTTCAGACCCGGGTACGGTACTGAATCTGCCTTGGTCGCCCTGTACGATGACCTGTGCAGGGAGAAGGACAGGGGGAGTGCATCCCTGTTGGTTCTCCTGGACCTCTCAGCGGCTTTCGATACCATCGACCATGGTATCCTTCTGGATAGGCTGGCGGGATTGGGGGTCGGAGGCACCGCTTTGCGGTGGTTCCGCTCCTATCTCAACGACCGATTCCAGAAGGTGGTGTTGGGGGACTATGGCTCTGCGCCATGGCAGCTTTGCCATGGGGTACCGCAGGGTTCCATTTTGTCCCCTTTACTGTTCAATATCTACATGAAACCGCTGGGAGAGGTCATCAGGAGGTGTGGGCTGCGGACCCATCAGTATGCTGATGATACCCAGCTCTACCTCTCGTTTTCCACCAATCCAGGTGAAGCAGTGGCTGTACTGAACCGGTGCCTGGCCGAGGTAATGGGCTGGATGAGGGCCAATAAACTGAAGCTCAATCCAGACAAGACGGAGGTCCTGTTGGTTGGCGGTTCGGGCTTCGGAGAAGGTGACCTGAACCTTGTCCTGAATGGGGTTGCACTCCCTCCTAGGGACAAGGTCCGCAGCTTGGGAGTGCTCCTCGACCCGGAGCTTTCACTTGAAGCTCAGGTGACAACAGCGGCGAGGAGCGCTTTCCTCCAGCTTCGGCTGATTCATCAGCTGCGCCCCTACCTGGAGTACGACTGCCTTGCAACAGTGACTCATGCGCTGGTGACTTCCCGTCTTGACTTCTGTAACGCGCTCTACGTGGGGCTACCCTTGAAGACGGTCCGGATACTTCAATTGGTTCAGAATAGAGCTGCCAGGCTGCTGACGGGGACTGGACGTTATGTTCACATGACGCCAGTTCTCCGTCAGCTTCACTGGCTCCCCATTGAAGTCCGGGCCCAATTCAAGGTGTTGGTAATGACCTATAAAGCCCTAAACGGCTTGGGTCCTGGTTACCTGAAGGAGCGCTTACATCCATATTTGCCCAGTCGCCCCCTGAGATCGGCGGGAGAGGCCCTTCTCCGGGAGCCCTCCGTGAGAGAAATTAGGAGGGTGGCTACTCGGAGAAGGGCTTTCTCAGCGGTGGCGCCTAAGTTATGGAATGCGCTCCCCAGAGAGGTCCACCTGGCGCCGTCGTTATTTGTTTTTCGGCGCCAGGCTAAGACCTTTTTATTTAAGCAACATTTTAAATGCTAAATACAATTGAATTTTATCTGGCCAGGGCGGCTTATTTTATAATGTGAGTTTTAATTAAGATTATTTTATATGGATTTTAACTTGTTTTATCTATGTTGTAAGCCGCCCCGAGGCTTCGGCGAATGGGGCGGCATAAAAATGTTTTAATAAATAAATAAATAAATAAATAAATAAGTGTTTGGATTTCAATTTCCATCACCCCCACTCTCTGTTTGGCTAATTGTAAGATATTCTGAGTATTATACTCCAAATCAGCTGGAGGACATCTAGATGGAGAAGCCTATTTTAATTACTCACTAAGAAGAATTAGCAGAAATTCTTTAGTCCCATTGGAGAAAATATACTATTCTCCAATGGGACTAAAGCAAATCAAGCCAGTGATTGTACTAGTCTTCCCAACCAACTCAGATGCACATGATTAAGAACAAAAGATATTTCCATATATTGAGTGAAGCAATTGGTCCACCTAGGCAGAACTGTTGACACTGATTGGCAGCATCTTCCCCAGGAATCCAACAGGAGTCTTTCCCAGTCCTTCCTGGAGACAGTGGTGGCTGGCAACTCCTCTGTCAGTGGGGCTTCTTATCCATCTCAGCTTTTATTCTGAGCTTTATGGGAGTTCTCAGTTGCTATGAACTCCATTCCCAAATTAGATTTATTCCACTGACACAGAAAACAGCAGCCTTCCCTACTTAGAGAAGCCAGAGATCTCCTGCATGCAGTGTGAGAAAGAACATAAGAAGATGTTAAGTGTTCTTTGATCCAGCATTCTGTTCACACAGAGGCCAGCCTGCTTCCTGTAGGAAGCCCATAAGATGAACAGGAGTGCCCATGTTCCCCAGTAACTGATATTCAGAAGCATGCTGTCCCAACACTGGGTGTAATATAGAGCCATTATGACTAGCAGGTATTGATAGTCTTATTGTCCATGAATTGTCCAAAGGCTGGTGACCACCACCAACTATGTGCTACAACTAGGTCTTTCACTTCTAAGTACTGTCAGTCATAGATTCATAGAATAGTAGTTGGAAGGGGCTGAGAAGGCCAACAGGTCTAGTCCCCCACCGTTGCAGGACACCAATTTACACCATCCCACTCAGATGGCTGTCCAGTTTATTTTGGAATGTCTCCAGTGTGGAAGAGCCCACCACCTCTCCAGGCAGCTGGTTCCACTGTTGTATTGCCCTGAGAGTGAGGAAGCTCTTCCTGATGTCCAGCCGGAATCTGGGTTGTTGCAACTTAAATTGATTATTCCATGCCCTACATTCTGGCATTAGCAAGAAGAGAGAGATCTTGACCTTTCTCTTTGTGACAGCCTTTGAGGTACTTATGTATGTGTGTGTGTGTGTGTGTTTATAAGACCAAACCAGATTAGCTTCAGTATGAGATCTTCTGAACTTTTTCTCAGTGTCATAAATAGTGTGTGAGAAATGGTGGGAGTGCAAGAGGGAGAAAAATGTGTCTTAAAAATGAAGATCTACACTTAGAGTTTTCTCTTCTTCTGGTCCGTATGTACTAATCTGGGTGGCAATGGCTGATGTTTAATAGGACAACGTATTCAACATCTGTGCTCCAGGCAGAAGGCACACTTGTTACTTCAGAGGTTTAGAGGCAATTAAAGAAAAGGAGTAACTATGAAAGACTGCCATTCTATCAAGTAGGAATTAGAACATATGGCAAGACCTGATGGGCACAAACATTCACATAAGCACACAAGTCATTCCCTGGGAGAGGGAAAAGGTGAAGCAGGAAAGCAATTTGATTAAGGACATATTGCCAACTGAGATTTCTTTTTACAGCCCAATTCAGAAATAAACATTTGATACAATACTATTCTGTATCACTGACTTCACTAAGACTTTGCTGTTTGTTGTTACTTACGAAGTCGTGTCCGACCCATCGCAACCCAATGGACAACATTCCTCCAGGCCCTCCTGTCCTCCACCATCACCCAGAGTCCACTCAAGCTCACACCAACTGCTTCAGTGACTCAATCTAGCCACCTCATTCTCTGCCATCCCCTTCTTCTTTTGCCATCTATTGTTCCCAGAATTAGGCTTTTCTCCAGGGAGTCCTTCCTTCTCATTAGGAACAATAGATGGCCAAAGTGGCCAAAGTATTTGAGTTTCATCTTCAATATCTGGCCTTCTAAAGAGCAGTCAGGGTTGATCTCCTCTAGGACTGACTGGTTTGATCTCCTTGCAGTCCAAGGGACTAGCAGGAATCTCCTCCAGCACCACAATTCAAAGGCCTCAATTCTTCGGCGCTCAGCCTTCCTTATGGTCCAAGCTTTCACAGCCATACATTGCAACTGGGAAAACCATAGCCTTGACTATACGCACTTTTGTTGGCAGGGTGATGTCTCTGCTTTTTAGTATGCTGTCTAGATTTGCCATAGCTTTCCTCCCCAGGAGCAAGCATCTTTTAATTTCTTGGCTGCAGTTGCCATCTGCGGTGATCTTGGAGCCCAGGGAAATAAAATCTGTCACTACCTCCATTTCTTCACCATCTATTTTCCAGGAAGTGAGAGGAACGGATGCCATGGTCTTAGTTTTCTTAATGTTGAGTTTCAAGCCAACTTTTGCACTCTCCTCCTTCACCCACATCAAGAGGCTCTTTAGTTCCTCTTCACTTTCTGCCATGAGAGTGGTATCATCTGCATATCAGAGGCTGTTGATATTTCTCCCAGCAATCTTAATTCCAACCTGTGATTCATCTAGCCCCGCCTTTCTCATGATGTGCTCTGCATATAAGTTAAATAGGCAGGGCGACAGTATACAGCCTTGCCGAACTCCTTTCTTAATTTTGAACCAATCAGTGGTTCCGTGCCCAGTTCTCACTGTTGCTTCTTGACCCACATATAGGTTTCTCAAGAGACAAATAAGATGGTCAGGTACTACCATCTCTTTAAGAACTTGCCACAATTCGTAGTGATCCACACAATCAAAGGCTTTAGCATAGTCAATGAAGCAGAAGTAGATGTTTTTCTGGATCTCCCTAGCTTTCTCCATGATCCAGCGTATGTTGGCAATTTGATCTCTAGTTCCTCTGCCTCTTCGAAATCCTTCCTGTACTTCTGGTAGCTCTCGGTCCACATACTGCTGGAGCCTAGCTTGTAGGATTTTGAGCATCACTTTGCTAGCATGTGAAATGAGTGCAATGGTGCAGTAGTTTGAACATTCTTTGGCATTGCCCTTGTTTGGGATTGGAATGTAAACTGACCTTTTCCAATCCTGTGGCCACCACTGAGTTTTCCAAATTTGCTGGCATATAGCTCAGCTGGAATACTGTCGACTCCACTAGCTTTGTTGTTGCTCAGACTTCCTAAGGCCCATTTGACCTCACATTCCAGGATGTCTGGCACGAAGTCAGTGACCACCCCATCATAGTTATCAGGGATGTTAAGCTCTTTCTTGTATAGTTCCTCTGTGTAATCTTGCCTCCTCTTCTTAATCTCTTGGTCTAGTGCTTTTCCCTACTTTCTTCAATTTAAGCCTAAATTTTGCAACAAGCAGCTCATGATCTGAGCCACAGTCAGCTCCTGGTCTAGTTTTTACTGGCTGTATAGAGCTTCTCCATCTTTGGCTGCAGAGCACATAGTCAATCCGATTTCTGTGTTGACTGTCTCGTGATGTCCATGTGTATAGTTATCTCTTGGGTTGTTGGAAAAGAGTGTTTGCTATGACCATCGTATTCTCTTGACAAAATTCTACCAGCCTGTGCCCTGCTTCATTTTGTACTCCAAGGCCAAACTTGTCTGTTATTCCAGTTATCTTTTGGCTTCCTACTTTAGCATTCCAATCCCCCATGATGATAAGGACATCATTTTTGGGTGTTAATTCTAGAAGGTGTTGTAGGCCTTCATAGAACTGGTCAACTTCAGCCTCTTCAGCACCAGTGGTTGGGGCATAGACTTGGACTACTGTGATGTTGAATGGTTTGCCTTGGATTCGAACTGAGATCATTCTGTCATTTTGGAGGTTGTATCCCAGTACTGCTTAGTCACTAAAACTAACTGATCTTAAAACCCTTTACCAAAGTCATTTCCTGAGCACAGATGACAGGCCTTGGGTCTCCTCTTTTGGCTTACATGCAAGTACTTCAATAAAGCTATCAATGAGACCTGTTGCTGTTCATATGCATTTATGTGGACAGATCTACATGCGAGCTCATCTTGACTGGGTGCTAACCTTTTCAGTTTCTTGTGGCCCTGAAGCCACCTGTTTGGGGCTCATTTCCTCTTCTGCAGACTGTGTGATTGAAGGATGTAATGGGGTAGAGAAAGCCACTGTGATCTTGAAAAAGACTTGCACTGATCAGTGAGTTGGGGCAAAATTGGAAAGAGCAATAGGTGGAGGGGTGACGCCCTCTGCAACCAATCAGTTCCAACCTGTGTTCATGGAGAGAGCAGAAATAGAGTCCAACCAAATTCTTCCCCCTCCCTTTTCTCCCTCTGGGCTTACCCCAACCAGAACAATACCCAGGCATGCTTCTTGGTCTGCCTTAAGAATGCTTGCCTCCCTTATCCCAGTTGCCCCCTTTACATGCTCATTCAGGCTTTGAGATGAAGCCATGCTACCCAAGAATGCTTCAAGGATAGCCACACACCTGACTGTGCTTAATCAGGCAGTATCAAAGAGTCTTCATGGCTCTTTTTTCCCCATCCTCTGGACAGTACTTACTACACGCTTAGTGAGCATTCCTAATTAAATCCACACAGTAACCTGCAACAGCCACTGGTGGCCAAAACAGAGAAGCATTATTTTAAAAAATGGGATTTTCCATGATTTCAGGCTTCTAGGTTCTGAGTTCAGGTGGCAGCATGCATCGAAACAAGGGTGTAAATGTGTTCTGTAGGGTTTGTTCTACATTGCTCAATATTCAGCTCTCAGGATACTGAATGGGTAGTTATTTACTTACTTACTTACTTACTTACTTACTTATTTCTATAATGCCCAAAAGCCAAAAGGCTCTCCAGGATGTTCACAAAGTTAAAAAGCACATATAACAAACACAAAAAAATTTATAATACACAAACAATAAGACAATGACCATTAATAAATGGGGACAATAGGCCTACAGCCACCACAATCAAATCGGTCAAAGCTCAGAGAGCCAAGGTTCCATTTGGATGCCAGGAAGCACTTCCTGACAGTCAGGACCCCGAGGGTGTGGAATGGGCTTCCACGAGAGGTCGTTGAGGCCCCATCGGTGCGGGTGTTCAAGGATAGGCTGGACGTGCACATGGTGGGCATGTCATGAGCGGAGCCAGCTAGAGCCGGAGGTCAGACTAGATGGCCCAGGAGACCCCTTCTGACTCGCTCTGTTTCTATGTTTCTATGCACAGAAGCAATACCAGACAAAATACAATATAAAACTGAGAATAAAAATCAAGTATTAAAATACTGGGTAAATATAAGGGTTTTTACCTGGGGCCAAAAAGAATAATGAGTAGGCACCAGGCTTTGAGGAACTGATTCCATGATTCCATAGTTAGGGTGCCACAACCAAAAAAGCCCTTTTCCTGGTAGCCAAACTCTTTACTCCATTTGGAGTAGGGTCTCTGAGAAGGACCTCAGAAGATGACCTTAGGACCCAGGTAGGTAATTAGCCTGGCTCCAAACTGGGCTTCAATTGGCCACAAATGCAGCTTCAAGAGGACTGGCCTGGTGTGTTCTCATGAACCAGTCCCTGTTAACAGGCTCGCTGCCCTTCTTTGAATCAGTTGAAGTCGCTGGACCTTTTCCAAAGGCAGCACCACATAGGGCACATTACAACAGTCCAAACCAGAGGCTGCCAGAGCATGGGCCACTGTGGCTACACTCTGCCTGTCCAGTTAGGACTGCACTTTCTCTTTCTGGCCAGTGCATTAACAAAGGGCAAATAGAGGGGTTGCTCAGTCCCATTGTTGGGTGCTTAGGCTCTGATTGACCAAATTACGATGTTTGAAGCAACAGGACCTTTCCCCAAGACCATTCTAAGCAACATTTATTTGAGGGTAGAAGTGAGATGTAGAATGTGAAAAAAATTGGAAACACTTGATCGGAGATTGACAACACACAGCTCACAGTTGCCTCCCCTCCTGGTGTGTTCCCAACTGTAGCACCAAAATCTTGTGGTGTGTTGGCAGCAACAGCAAAAAATTACTGGTGATCTGCCAATTTTGCAAGTGAACTGCTGGAGAAGCTTAGAACCATCAAATTTATCTGGAAAACAAGCCAAAGATGTGTGTATTTGGGAAAAGCTGAATAGTAAATTAGTTGGGAAGATCAATCGATGCAGAACTGATCTGCATTAGAACCTGGCAAAACTTCTGTGAGTTAGTGGTGGTGTTGTAAAAGTGGGTGGCTTAGAAGGTCCCAACCTACCTCTCCCTTGTGTTCAAAGGGTGTTAAGGTGGGGTAGAATATTTGTAACGAGATGCAATAGCCTTAAGCCTGAATGAAGTTCAGGCTTGCAAGATTCTCCTCTTGCTGACCTGCCAGGTCCTACCTCTTGACTGATGGTAGGGTGGCTGAGGGCTTAGTACACCCAGCATTTGGAAGCACGACCCTCATTGCACATATTAGGAGTGAGCCTCAATGTGACATTGGGTTTCTTGTTCCCCAGAATTATCACAAAGCCATGGAGCTACCAGAACCCTAAAAACCTCAGGGGGCAGTTCTATTTTTTATTATTAGGAATACCACCCAGGCTGAGAGGTCTCCTGTGCTAGTAAAGCATGGCAATGGCATTGAACCATCCTGACAAGGAAGACTGTATGGTCTATAGCAGTGGTGGGAACCTATGGCACACGTGCCACAGCGGGCACGCAGACCCCTTCTCTGTTGGCACGTGAGCCAAGTCACCCCAGCATCGCATCAGCAGCTGAGCATCAGATAACAGCGCACATAGGGGCCATGCGCATGCTCGGAAGGGAGCAGTGGCACCAAGCAATGATGTCACAACCAGCAACTCATTAGCTGCGACTCGTCCAAGCTTTTGCATGGTTGGTCAGTGTACTACCAAGGATATAGATATAGATATAGATATAGATATAGATATAGATATAGATATAGATATATATTTGCTTGGACTGGCTGTGAGGGTTTTTTTTCTAAACTAAAACCTCAGTTTTCAGGTTTTATTGCAGTGTTGGCACTTTGCGATAAATAAGTGAGTTTTGGGTTGCAGTTTGGGTACTCAGTCTCTAAAAGGTTCGCCATACCTGGGTTAGGGTTAGAAAAACGAGGGGTCCTGGCATGAGTTTGATGGTTGGAATGTGTTTAGGATGGGCAGAAATGTTGAGCTGTGCAGAAAAAACGATTCAAGAATGCTTTTTCAAAATCGTCCTATTTTCAATAGAACTTTAGCCCTGGGTTAGGGTTAGGGGTGTGCACCAGCGTAAGGTTGGGGTTAATAAAATGAGGTGTCCTGGCATGATTTTGATGGTTGGAATGTGTTTAGAATGGGCAGAAATGCTGAGCTGTGCAGAAACAGCTACTCAAGGAAGGCTTTTTCAACATCATCCTATTTTCAATGGTGTTTTACCCTTATATTTGGGTTAGGGGAGTGCACCAGGGTAGCGTTATGGCAGTGGTTGTGAACCTAGGGCACACGTGCCTCAGCAGTCACACAGAGCCCTCTCTGCCGGCACTTGAACCAATTCGCTCCTGCATCTCCCCAGCAGCCGAGCATCAGATAAAAGCACACGTAGGGGCCATGCACATGCTCAGAAAGGAGTAGCAGCGCCAGGCAATGACATCACGAGCTGTGACTCATTAGCCGCGACTCGTCTGAGCTTTCGCATGGCCAGTCAGTGCACTGCCAGTGATATATATTTGCTTGAACTGGCTGTTACTGTTTTTTTTCTAAACTAAACCCTCAGTTTTCAGTGATCTTTTTGCAGTGTTGGCAATTTGCGATAAATAAGTGAGTTTTGGGTTGCAGCTTGGGCACTGGGTCTCTAAAAGTTTTGCCATCACTGGCCTGTAGCAGAAAAAGCTTCCAGAAATAAGCTGACTGGAGAAACTGAGGAAGAAGAAGCTGTCAGGGCCCACTACCCCTGATAGCTATAGGCTGCCTCACTTATCAGGGACAGTATGCCTAAGTGGGGAAGATGGTTAGGAGGTGCTGTTTCACTCATGTCAAGGTGTCGGATGCTCTTGGGCAAGTGGTTGGCCCTTGTGTGAAAGAGTGCTGGACTGGATGGATCCCTGAGCAAGGATCTTCATATGCTCTCATTAACCCAGCAAGTCTTCCAGCAAAACGTGTACAACCATACGGAGAATATTCCAGAATAGGGGTGGACCTTACTGTAAATAACCATCTAGATCTTTAAAAGCGGGTCTTGCCAATCTTCAACAGCATGCTTTGCCATCCCTGCCCCTGAAGTGCCTAATCCTACCTAATCTTGGAAGCTACGCAGGGTCAGGGTGGGTTGAAATCTGGATGGGTCACCTGAGTTATTCACTGAGCAAGCAGTTGGACCCAAAGACCTACTAGGCCCCTTCCACTGTATGCTTCTATGATTCTAAGAAAGTAAGTGCCTCACTTAAGAGCAAATGGATCTTTTCCCCCTCACTCTCTCTCTCCCTCCCTCCCTCACTCTCTCCCTCTCTCTCCTTTGAAATAGTATTTCCAGCTACCTGCTGCAATTACATTTCCAGGCTTTTAAGGAGAAGATGTACTTCATCCAACTTTGAATTCATTTTCGAAGACCGTTGTTCCTCTTTTACACAGCGGATATGACTGTTTGGCAACAATCCACAGTACATAGCCAGACTCTGAATTAATCATTATTATACACCAGAAATGCAAGTTAAAAAAAAAGCTTGAGAAAGGTAATTTCCTTTTGTTTTATGCCATGTGAATGCGAGCGACGGAGGACCAGCTGTGTAAATGTGCATTCTTCAATAGGCTCTTTGAGATCCCATTAGAGCAAACCCTAATGGTTTCCAAATACCAGAATTTGTGTGACATAGGTGAGAAAATGGAAAAGAGAACCTCATATGTTTGGACATCTACATTACTGATGGAGATCTTTCGTCCAAACTCTCAAAAGAATACATTAATTTATTATCGTTTGTTTCCGTATTTGAGAGTGCAGGCACCTTCATGATTAGCCTGATGCTCTGTTTATACATAAAAGCCTTGGCTCTAAAAACATGGATACCTACTTATAAATCAAAACTTCAGTGGGGCTAAGCCTTTGAAACACGAGGCTGAAAATGCAACTCATTCATGGCTTAGCCCAAGGGCCTAATTCAATTTCAGAGACATTCTTGGGGCCAAGGACAAAAGGGGCAGGACCCCAACCCAGAGTACTTTAGTCTAGATCTCTTAATGCCTGTGGGTGAGGCCTTCTGGGAAACCCCAGGGTGGCCAGATTTGGCCCACAAACCTAAGCATCCCCCCTCCCCGTGTTAAACATTTGGGGCATCTGAAAACCTACAGAGACACCTGCACACAACTGACAATGTGATGTGTTGTCTGAATGGCAAAGCTCATACACTGCACTGGGCCATTCTAGGACCTACGTGTTCTTAGAGCTGGGGTTATCTTGGCTATATGATATGCAGAAACTACCAGAGAATGAGAAATTACAGAATACAGAAACCAGTTTCAATGTTCAAAAGAGGGGAGGAAGGAAGGGAGAGATATGCAACAGTAAAATATCTGGCTGGACCTAGGCTCCACTGGCTGTAGAAGGGTTTTTACATGGGGACTACCTCCTGCTGATACATATGCTGTGTTAAATTATGTGGCTTTTCAGCCCAAACTGAGCATATGGGTAATAGTTTGTTGATCATTTTCCAGTGAAATGGTAAGGTTAGGAGCTTTCGTGTCCAAGTGAGGTCTGGGCATGGGTTGCATGCAGGTGACATAGAAAGAATCCAAGGGATGCTTTTGAAAAGGCTGAAAAGCTTCCTGAAGACTGATAAATAATTTGTTGTCTTGTGCCCTGAGCAAGGGTGTAATTTGTTATTTTATTATTAGCATTGCTGTACTGCAATCTACTCAGATGCTACACTCAGCTTCTGGGGCTGGCATCAAGGCAAGTGTGGAGCTGGCACCAAGAGGAGGGGTTATCGCACTGTGGTCCCCTCCTATGGAACAACTTCACCACTGCAGCCTGACTGGCACCAAATTTGTCATCTTTTTGGTACCAAGTTAAGACAGCTTCATATGCTGAGGCTTTTAAAGACTTATCTGGATAGCCAGGGGCTTAAGGGGGTTGCCCATCCCAGGTGTTTTACCAAGTCTTTTTTTGTTATATTGTTTAGTTTTAGCTGTTTAAACTTTTAATGCATTTCTGATTTTATATAATTTTATTGCATTTAATTGTCTATTTTATGGATGGTTGTAAACTGCACAAAGAGAGTCAGCTGTGGGTGGTATGAAATAAACAAAAGAACAACAACAACAATATTTTACCTACTTAACATCAAGAAGATGTGCAGCAATTGCAAACAATAAAACACAACAAAGAGAAAATTAAACATGGTAGAAGCTGCTAGGGATGGTTGCAGCCCTCCAAACACAGTGATTATGAGTATCCTATGCAGGATGGGAGGAGTGTGGAGATGAAGATCACCTCCATGAATCTCCCCCTCTGCAGAGCAGCTAGATGGCCAATTTCCCCCCTTTTTCTGAGGTCCCTGGAAAAGCAGCCAGCTGGCTGCAAGGCAGGCAGGGGAAACCCAAGCACAGATTCCCAGATCTGAATTGGAAGCTCTTTTTTCACCTGGGATCTGGGAATCCAAAAATCCCTATGCCCCTCTGAAAGCTTTCTGGGGGCTGTAGGACTGTTCTACCCACTATGCATTTGAAATGGCTGAATTGAGAAGATCCATCTTTGCACCCTTTCTAAAAAGCCAAGAGAGTGGGAGGTAATTGTAACTCTTGAGGAATCTTGTTCCATACTTTGGGAGCAATGAAAGACAAATTCGCCTGCTTGCTCTCTTGCTTGCCTGTCAAATGACACCCTCCAAAGGTCCCCTCCTACAGATCTTCATGCCTGAACAGATTCATAGCAAGACTGGTGGCCCCTTAGGTAACACGCTGATAGCACAGTAGATTAGCTATCATTAACATGCAGTAAAGTTGCTGTGGAAAGGTAAACAACAAAAATTAGTAGGGATGAGAGAATTAGCCAGGCTCAGTCTCACTGAGGTTTTCCAAATTCCATATCAATGCTCAGTTAACTTCTTTCTCTGTCCTGATTGTAAGTTCTTCTTGTGTTTGCTCACACAGGAAAGGTGATCTTTCAGGTGCCCAGTTTTTAAAGCACATACTCAAAGGCATTTTTTCCCACATTGTCTAAGGCATGACTAAATATTTGCCCAACAAACCTATTTTGTAAATGCAATTGCAAGGCCATGAATATATGAGAGGGCTCCTCAAAATGTGTTTGTGTCCAGGAGGGCAACAAGTTTTGACTAACCGAAAGAACATTTTCTTTTAACATCTCTAATAATGAGGAGATGGAGAGGAGATTTCATCAATTGGGCGGTGGCGCCCAATCTATGGAATGCGCTCCCCAGAGAGATCCGCCTGGCACCATCGTTATTTGTTTTTCGGCGCCAGGCCGAGACCTTTTTATTTAAACGTCATTTTAATTGTTAACTTTATTTATTGATTTTATATCTTTGGCCAGGATGTCTCCAATTATATTGTTTTATATGGTTAATATGTATTTATTTATTGTTGTGAGCCGCTTCAGCAAAAGGGGCGGCATAGAAGCTTGCTAAATAAATAAATAAATTTTGGCTACTACTGTGTCTAACACACTCTGATACTTCTATATAATTTTGTTTCTTTTAGTATACATGCTTATGTAAGAGCTGAGAAGTATTTTACTGTTTGCCTGTAAAACTTCTTAAAACATACACATACAGAAAGAGAAAAGAGGGCATACTGTACAGTGACTTGAAGGCAGTCAGAAGTTTTCTGGCATCTGACCCCTTTCCACTTATTTAAGATTTTATAAGAAGAGTTTCTAAGATAAGTGGGCTTTCAGTTCCTCTCTGAATGGATTCACTTCTCGATTCAGCCTCCGGGCTGTCTCTGCACTGTGTTGTCATGGTCTGATTGGCGATTTCTGGTCTCTTTTTCTTCCTTACTTCTTTCCCCTTCTCAGCTTTCCTATGAACATTTTGTCTTTAATCTCTGCTTACAAGCAGGGCTTTGTGTTCCTTTTGATTTGATAGACTACAGAAGGGTTTTAATGGCTCTGTTTGTGGCAAAGAGACAAGTCACCGTATTAGTCCATCTCTGTGTGTTTCCACCCTAACCCCCTGCTTCTGAATGGCTCTGCATTCTTGCTTATGTCACAAAACCTTTCCGGCAGCCATTCAAGTGCATGGGAATAGCTTAGTCATTAAGACTTGAGACACAGACACAGGATAATGTAGGGTTAGATCATGTCACTGGAATCAGTGTCCATGGCTGAAGGTTGCTATGCAAGCCTTCAGGTCCCACAACACACCTCAACAAAGTGGCCTGAACAGTGTCAGGTTTTCCACTCAGGACTTGAAGATGTTCTGGGTGACCGTCTGCCCACATCAGGTTACAGAATGCATGCAAACCATCTGGTCTTGCATAGGCCAGGTAACTTTCCAATGCAAAATCCACATTTTTCTACTCCACTTTGCGTACTGTTTATGGGGCAGAATCCAGTGCTGCCCCTATTTCTCTTCCGACTGCGGTGCACTGCAGAGACCTGCAGCCAGCGCAAAAGGAAGCTGGTGCTTTCCAGAGTGTGCCTAGAAAAAAGCAGAATGCTCATTTTCAGCATAGAGCATTTCAGAAGAGCGTTTTGCTCCAAGGCTGGCTGCTCGCTCCATTCCAGAGATAAGCAGATCAACTCATTTCTGGTTGCCTAAGGAAGCACTGGCTTCTTATTGAACTGGTGGTAGTTCCCACTGATGCACTAGAAGCATTGCAGAGCACTCATGGACGCCTTTCACTCTGAAATTATTATCCACTATGGTAAATAAGCTTTATGCCATTTATGCAGATCCACTGAAATTTTTATTTTATTTTATAGTTTTTTATTTTATTTTATTAGTTTAGTTGTTTAGTTTAGTTTAGTTGTTTAGTTTAGTTAAGTTTAGTTTAGTTTAGTTTAGTTTATGCCGTCCAATACCACAGTCTCTGGGTGGCTTACAAGAACAACAACAGACCAACAAACAACACACTGCATCCAACTATTAGTGATAAAATCAAAGATAAAACCAATTAAATATTAAAATGCTAATAAATTAATAAATATTAAATTAAAATATTAAAATAAAAAGGTTTTCACCGGACACTGAAAAGAATAAAGTGATGGTGCCAGGCAAACCTCCCTGGGGAGCATGTTCCAAAGTCAGGGCACCACCACCAAAAAGGCCCTTCTCCAGGTAGCCACCCTCCTAGTTTCCTTCAAAGAGGGCTCCTGGGAAGGACCTCTGCCTCAGAGCTCAATGGGTGGGCAGGCACAAAACAAATACTTACGTATGGTGATCTTGAATTCGCCATTGCCATGAGCAGATCATTATCCTTCTCTACGACTGACCAAAAAAAGGAAGTTGCACATTTAAGAGCACGTATCACAGGAGTAGTACCATGATTGTATGGTCCAAGTCCCACGCGGCCCGTTTTTGCCATGTATGTTAATAATAATAATAATAATAATAATAATAATAAAAAATAATATTTGTGCTGGGCTTTCTCCTTGACGAAGATGGAGAGAGCACCTTCTCTGGAGGCTATTGGGAGGAGTGAAGTGACCACACTCCAAGCCTTTGGAAAGAAAAGAGGTTCTGCAGGGTGATTTGCAGGAAAGAAGCTCTCGCACAAGTCCTTGTCATTTCTTCCCCTCCCAAAAAGTAATTTTGACGGACTTGGGGCAGGGGATTGGGAGGCATCAGCTGCAGAGTGCATTTTGAGAGCACCTTCCTGGGATTTTTAGGCACGAGGATTAACATGGAAAGTTTGTCATGGCTCAGCCCCTTTCAGAGAAAGCAGCAGGGTGTTTTGCATCCTTATTGTGTACCATAGATTGTCCCACAATTGAAAAGTTCCTCGTGATACTTCCAAGCCATTTTCCCCAGCACAAGCGCCTGTTATTGGTGCTGCTGCAAGGAAAAGATCACTGGACCAGGCTCTCAACACATGGAGCAGACCGACAAGTGAATATCAAGCACAACCCATTTACTAGAGTGTAGTATCATCAATGTGTAATCGAGAGCTTCTTATTTATCCTAATTACATTTAATCTATTCATTAATGTGTTCATCCCTCCAGACATAGCAACTACTTACATGTGCTCTCTCTCACTCCCAAGATTTTAGCCAAATTTAAAACGCCATGCAGCAGTTTGAGCAGAAGGTGAAGCCCATTATTCCAAATGCAAACCACATCCTGCGGCAAATGAGATTTTACCCTCCCCATTGTGTCCCCATGCGCTCTCCCACTGGTGCCCACGTCTCCTGACCCAAAAGCTGATCAGGAGATAATTTGTATCACTATTCTAGTTGATTCATGTCACTAAACCAAAGGAAAGAATTCCCTACCCCAAAATGCTTACCCTGCAAGTGAAATAAAAGCATGAAATGAAATGTTTTCCTGCATCCTTCTGACATTACATTAAAATAAAGCTCTGCTCCAAGTCTGTATCACACACACACCTATAAGTAGTATGTATGTGTTTGACTGTCAGCTTCAAGACTGTACAACCAAGACACCTGAAACTTGATCTGCATACTGTGGGGCCCCCCTAGGTGAGCACTTCAGTGTTATTTAATTTTTAAAGTTCATTAAAATGTCTCTGTGCACTTTAGATCAAACTACCGTCTTCACTCAGGAGGTTGCAGCTATCCTTAACTGTGGTGTAGCTTTGCACTCAAGGCAATTTGCACCTATGGGAGATCAGTAGTCCAGAGGACAGATTTTCTTGTTTAAAGAACTCAAAGAAGTTTATATAATTGTCTTCCTTCTCCTCTCAGTCATAGCCCCACAACAACAACCCTGTGAGGTAGGTTGGGAAGAGAGTCTGTGACCGGCCCATAGCCACCCAGCTGGCTCCATGCTCGAAAAGGGACTAGAACCCAGACTGCCCCAGTCCCAGACCTGCACTCTTAATCAATTCGCCACACTGATGCTCATTATGATGTGGATGACAGCTGCATCTTTAATACCATAAAAACCTGGTTGCCTGGAAGGTCTTAGTCTGGCTGTAGACTAAGACCTTCCAAATGAAGCCAATTTCAGCCTAAGGTCCACTAAGGAGACTTATAACCCAAAGAAGTTTAGGTGCCCAAGGCACTCCCATATTCGGAGGCTTCTGAGCATCCAGAGCAAGGAGCATCAGAGGTGATTGTCATCTCGCCACACTCTTAACTTTCTGCTAGATGGGCGTTTATTCAGAAGAGGAGAGATTTTATTCTTTGGCCAGGGCGACTTAATTTATACTGTTAATTTATATTATTTTAACAAAGCTATTTATGTTTGTGAGCCGCCCCGAGGTTTTGGCGAATGGGGCGGCATAGAAATTTTCTAAATAAAATAAAATAAAAATAAAATAAAATAAAATAAAATAAAAATAAGGCAGCTGGGAATGCCTCAGGAAAGCTTGTATCCTGGCCTTTCTGGTTTCATCTTCCCACCTACTGAAATGGCCCCTTTTCTACCCCTTCAGGGGTACTCAGAAGGTAGCCAGTGCAATTCTTTTCACATTGGCTGTGAAGCAGGGAGCAGAGTAAGGGTTTATCTCCCCTTTCTGAGGATGGAGTGTTTTCTCTGACATCGGAGGGAGGAACCCCCTCTATACTCATCATGAGATCCTGTTCTATAGCAAAAGGTTTCTCGATATCATCTTGCCTTCATATTTTGTTGAATTATTTAGGTCCTGCCTTGCCCCACAAGAAGTGCTGTTTTCTTGCAGGAGGTTCAGAAGGTTGTCCAAAACCAAGGCACCTAAGCAGAGAACACACCCACTGACATGACCACCAAAAATCCTTTGTCTCCTGAGAAATCTGATCCCCATATTGTTCAATACAGCACATGCTGTGAAATGATGGTTAGAGGAGAAGAGTGAGTAGGGAAGGAAGGAAAATTGTAAAGTTGCAGTGTATGTAGAGGACAGTGCAATGGTGGCTTCTCCTTCTGGTTTCTAAAAAGGCTCTTCAGCTATGTGAAGGCATGTTATAAAGATCCATGTGCCCTCCCTGAGAAACCACGGTGAGGCCTGTTTGTTTTTTGATATGTGAAAAAAATCAGTTAATGGAAGAGGACCCTGAAAATATGTGTGAGAACATATTTTGGTTAAATGAGAAGAATTTAAATACGAAATGTGTATGTTCCTGTGGGATTCTTCTTTCATATCTGGCCAATATTTTCAAAAACCGAATGCTTTGTTTCATAAATATTTGTGGAGTTCTCTTCTTCCATGAATAGCTTTTAAAAAGGATGCAACTTCCAAAGAAATAGAGTGAATTTTATCTCCTTGATCTTGTTCTCTGTGACAGTGCTTTTCTTCTTTTGCACCAAATTCATTTATTTTAATATTTATATACCATCCCATTCCCATAGGCTCTGGGTGCTTTTCAAGAAATTACAATCTCCTTTAACTGATATTTCTCACTGAGCATTTATGGAATCTTCATCTCTGGCCCTTCTCTCCAGATGGATTGTACCCAATTTTCAATATACGAAAGCACCTATATACCTCTTGAAGTTACAACAGTAAGAGAGGTGTGGCATACAATAGCATATCAACTGCAGTTTGATCCATTTTCCCATGTCAAATTAATCTTATAAAGAAATCCAACACTAAAAATAGGTTTAAATATTCATACTATGGATCTGAATTCTTAAACAATGTTTACATTGGATCAATTAGGAGGAGTGGATAACTTTCTATCATTCTCCACTCTTCATGCTAAACATGAGTTCACCACAATTGCTTAATGGCAATACATTCAACTGAAACATTTGTTAAAATGGAGGTTCAGCCCAGCAGTTTTTGTTTTAGAGTCTCCCTTAAAGTATATCAACCCAGCTGTGTGGCCTGGGACATGGGGGACAATCTATCAAGATTGGACCTCCAGGACCAGGGCACAGGTGCAAGGTGGATTCTGAAGAGCCAGAAGCAAGCAGTATATTGGTTTAACAGTCCAAGGTCAAAGCAAGTGAGACAGTACAATTCAGACAAGACTAGAGTCCAATAACACACAGTCCAAAATCACAATCCAGGAAAACACTCCAGAGGTCAGGTACCAAGAAGACCGTTTTTTTCTGGAGCCAGCAGAGTTGGAGAGGAAGGATGGAGGTGCCTGGAAAACAAAGATACAGGAGCAGGCAGGAAATGGTTGTGAATGGGAGGGCGGGCAGGCAGGGTGCAGGATCCAAAATGCAGAGCACAAGGGAGTCACAGAAAAGGCTTGTTCTGTTGTGGCAAAGAGGAGCAATGGAAGGAAGCCTTTTGTGCTGGTCCCCAGGGGATCCACTACACTGCATAATTGCTCCTCAGCAGTTCCCTACAAGTGCCTGCAAAGCTTTTCCTGCTTCTGTGGGCACTTCCAGGGTCACTCAGGGCAAATCCTGAAATTAACATATGATTGTATAAATATTTATAAGAATAAATATTTATTCTTGCTCAAGACTCTATGATACATAAAGTCTTGAGCAAGACTAGAACAATGAATTACATAGCTCTGTTTTGTGCAACTCATGAAATACTGCATTTGTATGCAGTTCAGCGATGTCAATGGGTCTTAGATTACATCTTATCCAGAAAAAGTTTCTCTTCCATGTATATTGAATGCCACAATGTGTTTTCAACAAAGGCTTGTCTAAGCTAGGTAACGGCAACTGTTTGATGCAGCAAATGTTTCCTTTATCCATATGCTTTGCCAATACCCAAGAGCTGCCTCCTTCTGGGAGGAGGTTATAATAGGGTTAATGCTTGTATTGGAAAATGCTTCAGTATTTACAGATGTATATGTTCTATCAGCTGTCTACCCATTTCTTTGAATCTAATGCAAGGTGGAAATCTAAATGTTGTTGCAGTATGTATGGAAAAACTTATTGACCAGAGATAGTGCATATGCTAATGAATTTGTCATGGTTTTCACTATGTTGAAAACATGATCCCATGCAAATGCAATTGTGGAACAAACAGAGAAGAGTTGGGAAGGTTATGCATGCGGAGAAATTTCCCACCCACTCCCCATGCATGCTTCTATTTCTCTCTGCTTCCTTGAAGGGTTCTGGCACTGCATTTTCTCATCTAGCACATGGCCGGATCAGACACTTTTGTAAATCACTTCATGATGGAGCGTGGGAATGCACTTTATCTCTATGTCCACCCGGTTCATGAAAATCAGTGCCATGGCTTTATTATGGCTGATGATATTACTGGAGCAACTTAAAAAATCCTATTCTTAGCACAAAAGATTCAAGGCACATGCCCTAATGTGACTTCTTCTAGCAAAACCTATGTCCAGTGCCACTGGCTGTTCACAGGAGTTGAATGTCACACAAATTCCAAGGTTAAATCCAAAAAAGTCCACCTATAGCCTATATCAGTATAGGCTGTGATTACATCCCTACATTGATGGCTGGTGACATTAGAAAGGGGGGCAAATAAGCTGAGTGAATACGGAGGTGAAGCGTACTCCAACTTTCCATCATGTCTGAGAGACAAAACTAGAAAAGTACAATCTGACCCCTCCTTTGTGTACACACCTCAAGAGCCCAGTTTTGCCAGTTTCCTCCTCCTAACTGCTGGTATGAAGCCAGTGTGCTCTGAAGCCAAGTTACTGGATGTCAAGAACAGGGCTAGGGAGACAATGGCCTGATTATACACCTAAAAATACTTTCCTTAAGAGCAGCCCTTTTATGCCCTTGTTCAGCAGACCTATTTCTCAGCTGATCTGGGTGCTTTGAAATATGTTACCAATTCTAGAATGTGGTGGCTTGCAGTGTAAATGAACAGGGAAAGGCTTGCTTCCTGCATTTTTGTCAATAAAAATAAAAAATAGGATATCATCAGGAAACTATCCTAAGACTACAGGTGTTGAAGCAACTTTTGAACTTTTTATGCACCTAGAGAAAGCCTATCAACTTCAATTTATAGTGTTTCTGAAAATAAAAAATGCCAATCATTATTTGACTAGCAAAATTTTACTTTTCTTCCTGAAAGCCCGTTAATCTCACTATGCATGTGAGCTGCTCTGCTGAAAGATTGATCCCAGCACTCCTCTGGCACTGCTTTCTTCTCATGTATTGCCGCAAGCTTCTGCTGAGAATGGGGCTCCTCTCTTCTCAGATGATTTCTGCTCCATCTCACTGGCAAACAGATTCATTGTGGGTGTCTTCATTTTCTGAGTTTCACAAGCCCACTTTACCACAGTTGAGATTTATTGCTTCTGTATTTGTCAGCTGCTGTATCTAGATCAGCCTTGCAAATGAGTCATTCATCTATGTGGTCTCAGAGGCAACCAGTCCCACATCTTTGTTCGGCATTTCTCTTAAGCACAGCCATGCTGGGTCATCCCTATCTGTCCAGAGTTCTGTTCCCACGATGGCCAACCAGATGCATACAAGGAGGACAGGAAGACGTGAGCATCCTCCCCACTCCTGCTCCCTAGCAAAGGTTCACTGCCGGTGATACTGGAGGTAAGGCATAGTCATCGTGGCTAATAAGCATGACTGGCTTTCTCTTCCATGAATTAATTAATTTAATAAAACATCTTAGGATGGCTTATAATAGCTAAAATAGTAATATAATAGCACAATAATTAAAACAATAAATAAAAAGAAAAATATAAATAACAATCCATTCCGCAAAACTAAAGAAAAAAAGAAAATGCAACTGTAATCTTAAATCTTAAAACATCTAAAATCCTTAATTCTTAAAATGTTGGTTGAATAGAAAGGTCTTTATCTGGCACTGAAAAGGGTATAAAGTCAATGCCAGGTGAACCTCTCTGGGGAGCACATTCCAGAGTCTGGGCACTACCACAGAGAAGGCCCTCCTCTGGGTAGACACCCTCTTTACCTCCTTCAGAGAGGGTTCCTGGAGCAAGACCTCTCCTGTCAATCTTAAGGGATGTGAGAGCATGTAGGGAAGGAGACGTTCCTTCAGGTATCCTGGTCCCAAGCTGTTTAGGGCTTTATAGGTTAGTACCAGCACCTTGGGCCCAGACTTCAATCAGAAGCCAGTGTAGCTGGTAGAGGACTGGCGTTATATGAGAATAACGACTGGCCTCCATCAGTAGTCTGGTAGCTCTGTTTTGTACAAATTGAAGTATCTGAACCACTTTCAAGGACAGCCCCACGTAGAGTGCATTACAATAATCCAACCGGGAAGTTACCAGAGCATGTGTCACTGTTGCTAGGCAGTGCTCGTCCAGGTAAGGATACAGCTGATGGATCAGCTGAAGCTAAAGGAAAGTGCTCCTTGCCACCACCGTCACCTGGGCCTCCAGGGACAGCTCTGGGTCAAGGAGCACTCCTAGGCTGCAGACCCTGTCCTTTAGAGTGAGTGCAACCCCCTCCAGAACAGGACCAAAATCGCTTACCTGAAAGCCCGAACCACCCACTAAAAGACCCTCCACCTTATCTGGATTGAGGCTCAGTTTATTGCCCCTCATCCAGCCCATTACCTCAGTCAAGCACCAGTTCAGGACAGCCACTGCCTCACCTGGAATAGATGTAAACAAGAGGTAGAGCTGGGTATCATCAATGAACTGATGGCTCTGCAGCCCAAACCTCCTGATGACCTGTCCCAGCAGTTTCATGTAGATGTTGAAAAGCATGGGAAACAAAATAGAGCCCCCCGGTGCTCCATGGCAAAGCTGCCATGGCACAGAGCTATAGTTCCCCATCACCAACTTCTGGAATCAACTGGCCAGATAGGAGTGGAACCACTGCCATGCAGAGCCTCTGACTGCTAACCCAGTCAGCCTATCCAGAAGGATACCATGGTCGATGGTATGGAAAGCTGCTGAGAGGTGCAAAAGAACCAACAGGGATGCACTCCCCATGTCCCTCTCCTTGCACAGGTCCTCGTATAGGGCAACCAAAGCAGATTCAGTACCATAAGTAGGTCTAAAGCCAGATTGATATGGGTTCAGATAATCTGTTTCATCCAAGAGTGCTTGGAGTTGTCCCGCCACCACCCGCTCCAACACCTTGCCCAAAAACGGGATGTTGGCCACCCGTCTATAAATGGCAACCATCTCTGGGTCCAGGGTCGCCTTCATCAGGACAGGTCTGATCACTGCCTCCTTTAAAGGGGCAGGGACCCAGCCTTCCCTCAGTGACCTCCTGGACCCAGGCACTTATCCTTTGGCTGGCTCTCATAATTTGTCTAATTCTCCTTTAAAATCATTCCCATTGGTGCCACATTCTTTTAATGGCAGATCCCATAGTTTAACTCAGTACTGTGTAAAGAAGTACTTACAATGCTAGCTTCATAAGGTGACCTAGAATCTAGCATAGTAAGAGGCACAACACTTCAATTCTTACAGGAATCCTTTGTATGTGCAAAGTTCTGAATTTATATTTGAGGTATGATGTAGTATTTTACCTGGGACAAAAAGAAAGCAGACTTTGTTAAAATATTTTCTGTTTAGAAGTTTTGCAGAATAGGAATAAGATTTCCTCTTTTTTGGCTCTGGCCTCTTGGCAGAGCAGCAGAGGCACAGGCTGGGAGAGAGGGCTGAGTGGCCAGGGGACTGGCGAAGGCAAGGCAGGAGCTGGGTGGGGGAGCAGGGGGCCAGGAGCAGCAGAGAGGAAGGGGGCGGGGCCAGAGAGGCTAGAGGGGCCGGGAGGAAGCAGAGGGGCGGGGCCAGTGGCCTGAGAGGCTTATAAGACCGTGCTCAGCCATTGGTGGCGCCAATGGAGGTGCCCCTTGTCTGTAGCCTGTGCTGCCTGGGGACTCCCTTTTTTACAATTTAATTTTTAATTTTTGTCCTTGTGCGTGTGTGTGTGGGGGGGGGAGGTTTGTCTGGAAGAACTGGGCAAGTGAGGAGTAGTGCAGGACAGACAAGGCGGAGGAACAAGGTAGGGTCTCTTATGGGTTCCCAAAGTCAGGCCAGGAGATGGCCTTGGCGGGAGTCACGGGTGTTGCTGTCCGCTGCGACAGCTGCGACATGTTTGTCCTTCTCCCCCAGGAGAGGCAGGGTTACACTTGCCCTTGGTGCAAGCTGGTGACCCTGCTAGAGGAGGAGGTGAGGTGCCTGAGGGCCGAGAGAGCTCTCCAGGCCCCCCGGGAGCAGCCCCCCTCCAGACAGAAGGTTGAGGAGGGGCCTTCGGAGGAACAGCCGGGCTGACATGGAGGCCTGCTTCTTCTCCTGGCGCTGATCTGGAGCTGGGAAACAGGTTCTCTCTTCTTGGGGAGGCTGGGGCTGATTAGGCCTTGGGGGACCAGCAGGACTCCCAGCCTAGGACCACATGCAGCCAGGGGGCTGCTGCAGGAGAGGAGAGGCGAGGGCCAGGGCACGGCCCCCTATCACCACTGGGAAGAGACAGGAGAGGGTGATTGCCATTGGGGACTCCCTGCTGAGGGGCATTAAGGCAGCAGTGTGCCGCTCCGACCTTGAAGTGAGGGAGGCCTATTGCCTGCCGGGCGCACGCATCCGGCATGTGAAGGATAGGGTGGAGCGTCTTGTTCGCCCCGGGGATCACCAGCCGCTTCTGGTGATCCATGAGGGGATGAATGACATAGCCAGGCAGGGTGTTGTCGGGATCACCAGGGACTTCAAGGCCTTGGGAAAGAAACTCAGGGACCTAAAGTCCCAAGTGGCCTTCTCATCTAGCTTACCAGTCTGGGGATTTGGTCCAGACAGGGATAGGAGGGTTGCCGAAGTGAACGACTGGCTTAGGGTGTGGTGCCAGAAGGAACGCTTCGGGTTCCTCAACCACGGCACCCGGTTTCTTGCCAATGGATTTCTGACAAGGGACGGGTTGCACCTCACAAGGATGGGGAAAGGTCCTTTGGAAATGCTCTAGCAAGCTTTGTCCGGAAGACTTTAAACTGAGCTGAGGGGTGGGTTCAGGCACCCCAGCAACTTATCTGCACTGGTCAAGTGTCAGGAGAGGATCAGTAACTGATGTGAGGGAACAGGCACAGATGCTAAATGACTATTTTGCCTCTGTGTTCTCCCCAAAGCAGGACGGGGGAGATCCGCATAGGAGATTAGATGAGACTGGGGACTTAGGGAAACAGATTAGAGTCACCCCAGTAGAAGTTGAGGAGCTTCTCAAGGCACTGGACATTACAAAGGCGCAGGGCCCTGATGGGTTACACCCAAGAGTAGTTCGAGAGTTGGCAGGGGCTCTCTCATGCCCACTGGCCTCCATTTTTGAGGCTTCGTGGAGAACAGGTGAAGTTCCAGAGGACTGGAGGGTGGCATCAGTGGTCCCAATTTTCAAAAAGGGTAGTAGAAAGGACATGGGGAATTATAGACCGGTTAGCCTTAAGTCCATTGTAGGAAAAACAATGGAAAGGCTCATAATAGAGAGAGATCTAGTGATGCTAGATAGGGAAGGAAGGCTGGTAGCCACATAACAAGGCTTCCACAAAAACAGGTCCTGCCAGACAAACCTTGTGGAATTCTATGACAAGGTTTCGAGATGGCTAGATGGAAGGGATGCAGTGGATGTGGTTTACCTTGATTTCAGCAAGGCCTTTGACGAAGTGCCCCATGATATCCTGGTGGAGAAACTGCGGAGTTTTGGGATACACCAAAGCACTGTCCGGTGGATTAGGGTATGGTTGACTGACTGAAAGCAGAAGGTAACCATTAGTGGGGAACAATCAGGATGGCGGTCAGTGACAAGCGGGGTCCCCCAGGGCTCTGTCCTGGGGCCGATCCTGTTTAATCTTTTCCTCAATGACATGGAAGAAGGGGTGAGCAGTCTGCTGATCAGATTCGCAGATGATACTAAAACGGGGGCAGTGACCACAACTGAGGAGCAGGTACCATATTTTTCCATGTATAAGATGATACTTTTTCTTTAAAATATTTAATTAAAAATGGAGGGGCGTCTTATACACGGGGGGCGGGGGGCAGAGGAGAACCGCGGTTGCAAAACTGCCGATACCTTATCTCTGCAAACTAGCCTCACGAGCAAAACTTGCTATTGCAGAGACAAGCTAACAGGCTTCCTTCCATCGTGAGCCTTATGTAACTGACATCAGCTGATGCTGCAGAGAGTGTGTAGCCCAGGGGTCCTCAAACCTTTTCAACAGGGGACCAGTCGAAAGGCAGCGGCAGAGGGCACGGGCACATTCGGGAGAGGGAGGCAGGAGTGATCACAGACGCGCTGCGGGGGAGACTGGCGCGATCGCGGATGCACTTGGGCGGGGGGGGGAGACTGGCGCGATCGCCAGCACTCTCAGGGGGGAGACAGGCACAATAGCAGACACGTGTGTGGGGAGGCTTGCTCAGTCGGAGATCGGTAAGAAAAGTGGGAGGTGTTCTATACATGAGGGCGTCTTATACACAGAAAACATGATACTCCAGATCCAAAAGGATCTGGACAGACTATGGAAGTGGGCAGGAGACAACAGGGTGGCGTTCAATGAGGATAAGTGCAAGGTCTTGCACTTGGGGCCTAGGAATGGGTGTCATAAGTACAGTTTAGGGGACAAGTGGCTGGAGAGCAGCACTTGTGAAAGGGACCTCGGGGTGCTGGCTGACTGCAGGCTAAACATGAGTCAACAGTGTGACGCTGTGGTCAAGAGGGTGAACGCCACCCTTGGTTGCATAGCCAGAAGCGTGGCTTCTAGATTGAGAGAGGTATTGCTACCACTCTACACAACTCTATATGTCCGCAACTGGAATATTGTGCTCAGCTCTGGGCCCCTCGTTACAGAAAGGATATAGACAGGTTAGAGTCAGTGCAGCTCAGGGCCACAAGGTTGGCGGCCGGATTGCAGGAAAAGCCTTATGAGGCAAGACTGAGGGAGCTACGTCTTTTCAGCCTGGAGAAGAGGAGACTGAGAGGGGATCTCTTGGCTACATACAGGTATGTGAGGGGGTATCACATGGAGGTGGGTAGAGACCTGTTCTCCCCTGCAGAGGAGGGCAGGACGCGCTCCAACGGAGCGAAGCTCAGGGAACCAAGGTTCCATTTGGATGCCAGGAAGCACTTCCTGACAGTTAGGACCCCGAGGGTGTGGAATGAGCTTCCACAAGACGTCGTTGAGGCCCCATCGGTGAGGGTGTTCAAACATAGGCTAGACACGCACATGGAAGGCATGTCATGAGCAGAGCCAGCTAGAGCCAGGGGTCAGACTAGATGGCCTGGGAGACCCCTTCTGACTCACTCTGTTTCTATGTTTCACTATGTATGCAGGGGGGAAAAATATTTATAAAACTGTTTTCCTATGCATTCTCACACATACCATTAGAATGCAAGGCAGCTTTCTCCAACACATGTAGTATGCTCCAGTTGCTGTCAAAATCAGAATAAAATGGTGCATTAGTATAGGCAAAAACAATCAAGAAACCTGCTAATTTGTTTTGTAGTATTTCCGGCTATATTAGTGCATTCCCCTCTGCATCTCCAGGGAATCTTGATCACATATATCCCATTTCTCTTTTGGCCATGACATACTGAGAAAGGTTGTGCTGGCCCAGATTTATTTATTTATTTATTTATTTTACCCAAATCAAATAGTCAGAATGACTCTGCTATCCATGCTGCATCTATTTTTCAAAATGATGCACAGTGATCGGAAGCTAGAAAATAAGTCCTCTAGAATAACTCCACTTTCCTTCATTGTAAGACTGGAGTTGGTCAAAGTAAACACTTTGAAAACTCATGGTGAAAGGGATTAAAATTAACATAATAAAGAAGAAGCAAACTTGTATCTGCAATGAGTGATAGAGAAAACAATAAACAGTATAAAAATATAATAGATTTCAAATTCAAGAGCACAGAAGAGGTCATTCTAACATTACAAGAAGCATTGTTTTGAAATGCTGTTTGTTTCCTAGCACAATTCTTAAGAGAATAACAACTTATAATTAGGAATATTTGCATCACAGAAGAAAACTACCCAGTATCCAGGAATATGTGTCCCATCAACCAGACAGCTTTGATGGGACAGATCAACAATCAACAAGAACAAAGACAGCAGGAAATGTCTTGCTACTAATCAGCATGAAGAAAAATTGCCTCACATGTGAGCTTTTTAAACAATGAGCAACATGATCAAATCAAAGTGAAGATATCCTACACGTTGTGCTCAGCTGAGAGCAAAGCCTTGCTGTCTTTTGCTCTAGACAGCCCAAGCATGTGTCTCCCATGAGGTCAAGGCATACAAAGCATTTCATTCTGTGCCAAAATCCATGCTCATCAAGTTTCCTGCTTCTCAGGGAGCCCCCAGTATTACTGTATGTAGATTTGGGTGGTGGGAAAAGGAGGTGGCTGTATCTCTGACCCCCAAACTCTGTCCTTTTCTCTTCCCAACAGATCAAGGTGAGAGGTTGTCAACCACAGTCTTTCATTATGCTAACATTGGCAAGCCAGGCTGGCTTTGTGACACAAAGGGAGCAAACACAGAGGCTATTAGCAAGAAGCATCCATCAATTACTTCTGCATTTAGTTTTGCCCATGCCAGAAGTTGATCTGAAATTGAATTTCCCTCCTCCCATCTCCTCCAAATGGAGTAGGTTCCACCCTCTGGGAGGTTGCACATCTTGTGGACCAGACTGGCAATGCTGGACATGTCTTAATTTGTCCACTCATTTGACTGGCACTGGACAGCTGGACCAGTCAAAAAACACCCTCCCCCTTCTTTTTGCCCTGTTGCACAATGGCTCCCTTGAAAACCAGAGGTGCTCTGGTTGTCACCAGCTGTTTGGCTCATCTTGCAGTGCACTGACCTTAGCAATTCAGCACAGAACTCCCATCCTACCTCTTCTTCCTTTTCAGATTCAGAGTCTGAGGTCTCCACCTTAGAATGCTGTATGTTGGGAGAAGAGAGCCCATTCCCTACATTGGTAGCACCTTCACAGCAGCAGCAGCATCTCCCCACTAGAGAGGTGAACTAGAGTGAGAACAGCTGCAACCTGTCCCCACTGGAGTCCACCGGAAGTCCATAAAGCGAAATCTTGTAGGGCAGGACAGGACCATTTCTGTTGCCAACCTCCCCATCCATACCTGGTATCAGTAGATGTGTTAGTTGCTAGTTAACCAAAGAATTACATCTGGTTTCCGATTGTCAAGCAAAGGGGGTGTGGTTTTTACCTTCCCAGTTGCAGGATTAGTCCACAGAAATGTATGTGAGACTGGGGTGGGGGGTAGAATTATAAAGTTCCAGTTGCAACAGTGAGGGCATGAAATGCATTGGGCTGGTTCAATCTGTGAGAGGGAGAGGAACTGAGCTTTCTCTGTTTTAGGTTGTCCTTAAGGGGCTGGATGGAAGCAGCACCAAAGGACATCCTCATACCCAGCGTGAAGAAAAAGGGGTTCACGTTTGCAATCTGCAGCATGGTGGACATCTGGCCCTGTTGTCCACCAGCAACATCCCCGGAGGATAGACCAGGAAGGAAGACCGCACAGCAGTGGGCTGCCCAGGGGCAGGATCCTTGCCCCATTCTTCTACCAACCCTTTTCAAAATGAATAAAGATTTGGTCAACTTAATAACCCCTTTATGTGGTGTCTCTGGTTTGTTCTTTTCATCTACCAACTGGATGCAATTAAGCACAGGGCCTCTCAGTAACAGTATTAGTACTGAATATTGCTATCCAATGATGATGCATTGTCTTTCTGCTTATTCATTTGGTTTTCACATTTCTTTCTTATCTTACGCTGCTAATTCATGCAATGATATATTCTTGACCAAATTTAATATTCTTAAATTTCAATTTTATTCTTTTGTATAGTTCGTGTGCTTTTCAAAATATTAGTGTGTGGCACCTGTTAGCTGCAAGCACTCTGTTCCTGTGAAAACAAACTTTAAAAACATTATAATGCAAATTGGTTTAAAATGAGGGTAATTGAACTGTCTTAAGCACTAGAAGATAATGAAAGGCTGGAAAAAGCAGGATATAGGGACAAAACATGCAAAGCGTGCACTCCCTCCCTGCCTGCCTCAGTCTTTCTCTGCATATGAGAATTTAGGATTTTAAATAGATCTCATAACTGAGAAAAGTAAAAGGCCGTGATGTAAATGCTTGCAAGGAAATGCCATTGAAACTGACTCCAAGGAAAAGCAGTTATATTTTTTAAAATTCCCCAAAACAATGATAAATCAGAGTGCTGAATAATGAGTGCACACAGAACACTAAATATAACCTAGCATGCTAAGTTGTGGAGAAACAATCTTGAGCAGTTAAAAGCGAGAGAGGCTGGAAGTTATTCTTCTGCCTCCTCCATATTCCCATGTGTGTTTTAACATGACTTGGTTGCTTCTTTAACTGGAACATTCAATAAAGCAACAGGTCCACCCAGTGAGAATAAAATAAATCATCACACGATGCACCCAAATGCACGTAGACACTGTTCATCAACTCCAGCATGACTTGAATTAAGACATAATTAAGAGGCCACAGGATAATATTCCTGGATATGAGGAAAAGTAAATATTTACAAAGAGTGCATACCAACTGCATGCCCATAGAATTGGATGAGCTGAACTTTAAATACAGATTTGTACATTAAAAGACAGCGATCTCATAATGCTAACTATAATCTTTTTTTCTTTTGCAGCACTTCTTAACTTTCAAAGGCCAATGAATAAAAAACAAAGTTAATTTGCCACTAAAATGGTATTCCTTTCAAATACAGGCCAAGGGCAGAGAGAGGAATTCAGATCAAAACCATAGAAATAATTACGGTTACCAGAATGACATTCTCACCAGCTTTCTACAGCTGATAACTTTCAGTGCTTCTGATCCATGAGAGACATGTGTTTCTCTTTGCTGCTTTACACAATCGTATTATTTAACAATCTTTCACTTGCTTATTTTCTGACAAATGGCCCCATGTAAGATATTTGAGCAATAATTATCTTCTCACCAGTGCCATATGCTGCATTCTTAATGTCCTAGGATTCAATAAATCTAAAACAATGTCCTGCAGAGGTTTTCATTAGCAATATCATGTGGAGGACAAAACGAAAGGCAGTTCCAAACCATGAATGGCTCTTATTAAAAAAGAAAAAGAAAGAAACCAAAACTTTAAATGTAGCTATGAAGTGATCAAGAGACATTCAGCTTTTGCATTATCTTTCTGGTCAGAATAGGCTAATGATTCACCATATTATCCACTGCACTGCAATGCATATTCCAAAACCTTGGAAAGCATTTTTTGTCATCATTCATGGACAAAAATCTCAAAGACAGGAAGTCAAACATGAAGTTGCAGAGTATTGCCAGTAGCTCAGGTCATATGAGTCACCTAAAAACCAGTGCTGTGTAGAAGAACTTGGACTGGATAAACCTGGAATTTAATGTCTGCCCAGCCTTGAAACTGTGGGAAGGAGCTCTTTCTCAGCCAGGTTTGCCCCACAGCATTGCTTTGAGAGTACTGATGTATGCCACTTTAAATTGCATCCCAAAAAGCTGATATGTGAATATGAGTGAAAGGTAACCACGGAGACATATAGAGAGAGATTTAGGAGGCCTCATAGTTGTTTGCTAAGTATTGAAACTCTTCACACTGGCCTCATCATATTATTGCATCTTTAATTATTTTCACATCAGTTCTTTAAGACTGGCTAGGATAATAGTGATTCTTCAATAGGAGGATATTTTTAGAAGAGGGCTTTTAGAGAGAGGTAATCCTCTGTTCAAAAGGCTGTCCCATCCAGTTCTTGTTTAGGGATGAAGAACCATAAGAACTGTTGGCCATCAAGAAAAATCATCTGGACAGCAGGATGAACAGACACTGTGTACTTCTATCAAAATTACAATGGTTCCTTCTAAATATGTGTGTTGGCCTATGTATATGTAGTGCAAATCACTGCCCTCTTTTTCCTTATGCATTTGCTCTTCCTTGGCAATTTCTAAGTGGCAACCCCAATTTGAATGCAGGTGCCTCTTCCATTCCCAAGACGCAGTCCGCTGCACTGTACTAACTTCATTTCAGTGGAAAGAAACTGCTAGCAGGAAAGAATTTCATCCTCTCCCTTCAACACGACTGTACGCGTTGCCTCTTCCTTTGGTAGCCCTGCCAAGTATGCATTAGTATTTATTTGTGTCCACAAACATTTTCCAGGACCTGAACCACAAACTGAGCAAGCTAATACTCAGGCAAATTGTTGTTGCCTCCTGTTACATCTGTTCTGCTCCGTCTGTTAATTGCCTGTCAGAGCCACTGAGCCTCACTGCCACTTCCTGTTTGGTCAGCTTGTCGTCTCCTATTAATATGATCCCCACCGCTTCTCCCCTCAAAGCAACAGCTTTTGCTGACGGGCGTAATGAACTTCTATTACTCGGGTACAATATGAAATGTACTAATTTAAATGCGTGAGAGCCACAGAAAAGAAAAAGAATGTATTATTCTCAGCGCTAACCCCAATCAAGTGCCAGATGACTCCACAGCCTGCGCACGCTGAAAAGGAGAGAAGCAAATGTCTGTCAGACTTTTCATTGCTGCCTTTACAAATGTCCAGTTTAAAAAGAAGAGTCCATATATATGAAATTATTAGCAGCAGCAACAGTGGCATTTCAGTTCATACGCCACAATTTGTTATCCAGCACCCAAGGCAGCTGACAATAACAACATTTTTCCTAATTACAGTAATACATTTTAAGTCAATAACAATTCTTAAAGTCAATGACTAATACAATAAAAAGAAGACTAGATAAAAACATCAGGCCATGTTAAAGCACATTAAGGTGAACCATAGACAGCCTAAAAGACCTGGGTAGATACAAAGACTTTGTCTGACAGCAAAGGAGTCAGAAAAGAAGGGTGGAAAGGCTATGGGGCTTCCCTGTAGATGGTATGCCCCACTTGGATGCAGCCACTAAGAAAGCCCTTTTTCATGTGCTCCTGAAACTTGCCTCAGATAATAGCAGTATCGATAGAGGACCACTGTTAAAGACCTCAAGACATGGGCATACTCATGCAGGAAAAGCAGTCATTCAGGTAATCTGGTCCATGCTGTAGGACATAATACTTCATTCATGCCCAAAATGAACCAGGAGCCACTGCAACTATAGAACATCTCCCTGTAACTGACCCCAATCCATGGTTCTGAACCAGCTGAAGTTTACCAACATGCTGGTAAATGTACAGTACAGCGTACATTGTAGTAATCCAACAAAATTTAACTAGGGCTTAGGTCAGCATGACCAGATCTACATTGCTAGGATGTGTGCAGTTAGCATACCAGCTGAGGTTGTGAGAAAGTGCTCCTACTCAGCATTGAGAGCCAAACATCTGGGTCTAGGAGAACATTCAAATGACAAACCTTTTTCAAGGGGAATCGAGTTCATCTGAAAGCCGGCCATGCCCTATTCTCTGAATTGCCATTCTACTCACCAAGGTAACCTCAGTTTTTTTCTGGAGTAGCCTTCCACTTGTTCATCCTAGTCAGTCTGTTACCACCGCTAAGCACTGATTAGGCACTCCAAGTGCTTCCTTAAATATGCAAAGGCAGGTGTCATCCTTATGGCACTGAGCTCTGAAGCCCTGGATAAGAATGCGCAGCAGATTCATGGAGATACTGAATAGCAGAACACCATGGATCAGGCGTGGGGAACATTTTTCAGCTGAAGGCTCATAAAGCCAGCCAGAAGTGGAGTGGGTAATTGGATGGTGAAAACTGTCAACTCTTTCTATTCCATCCTGTCTGAAAATGACAGTGATTCGTTCTCCAGCAAAGAAGCAATCTTTGAGCCCCATTATTTTGAATAATTATTGCCCAGCATCAGCATCTCATTTTTTGATAAGGTGCTTAAGCATGACCCAACTCCAAGGAGCCCTGGATCCATTTCAGCCTGGCTTCAGGTTGGCTTTGGAAGAAATCTGGTCTTGTTTGCTGTAGTAGATGGCCTTTGGTGGGAACTGTACAGGAGAAGCATATCTCTGGTGCTTGTGCTGGGCCTCTGAGCAGCTTTCAATACCAACTATCTTCTGGGCTGTCTTGCAGAGATGGGGCTTGGTGGAGACCATTTTGTGATGTTTCTAGTCCATCCTTGAAAATATTTTTCAGAAAGTAGTGTTGGAAGTCTCATGCTGAATCCACAAGATTTGGTTTTGTCCTGTATGCTTATCAACATACAACTGCTAGAAAAGACCACCGTGAATGAGATTTTCATCAGTATACTAATGATACTTAGCCAGTATCTCCTTTTGATCATATTCTAGAAAGCTCATGGAGGCTCTGGATTTGTGTTTTGAATTGGTGATGAACTGGGTGAGGCCAAACAAACTGATATTATTATTATTATTATTATTATTATTATTATTATTATTAGAACATTTCTATGCCGCCCCTTGCCGAAGCCTCGGGGTGGCTTACAACACAATACAATACAATACAAAAATAACAATATAAAATTAAAATTAATAATATAAAATAAATAAAAATATAAACAATATAAAAGAAAAGTTTAAAAGAAAAGAAAAGAAAAGAAAAGAAAAGAAAAGAGGTAAGTGAAGTTGTGTTAGTTGGGATGCCACCTAACCCAGGGATAAGATGCCAGGCTGTTGTAAACATGGTTGCCCTCCTCTTAAAGTACGTTTGTACCTTGGGTGTTTTTTCTAGATAGAGACTTGCTATTAGATAATCAACATTGGCTGTAGCTAGGAGCGCTTTTGCTCAGTTTTGGCTGATGCAGCAGTTGCTGGCAAGTTCCATGGTTCTCCATGCATCAGTTCCATCTTGACTGAATTACCGTTACACACTCTGTGGGACTGCCCTTGAAATGTCGCTACAGAATGGAGCTGTTTTGACTGGAACAAAGTGCTGAGACTATGGGACACCTTCCACATATCAGCTACACTGACTGCCAATTCATTTCTGCAACTCAGGGTACTGCTTATTACTTTTAGGAACAAGCCCGATGCCTTGGGACCTCGTTACTTAGGTCACTTGCCCTGAGACCTGGCTGCCACTTCCTGCCCGTCATCCAAGACCAGCCTCCCCTCTCTTCCTGTGCAAGCCATCAGAGGTACAGCGGGTGGGACTGTGTAAGAGACTTTCTCGGTGGTAGATCTGTCTGCAGAATTCTTTGGCCAAAGAGACCAGCTCATCCCCCTCTTTATCATAGTTCCACAAGCAGGTGAAAACAAGCATCTGACCCTGCTCATGTTAAGTTTTATTTATCAACTGTTCCTTTTGGAGCAAGTGTCTGTTTGCTGCTGCTTTTTCACTTGTTAAAATGTTTCAATACTTGTTTTAATAGCTCCATTTTTAAAACTTTTGTATGCCACCTTGAGCAGTCCCGTTTCTGCATGCATGAAGTCAACATTCACAGCTCTAGCCCCAGAGGCATGATGGCCTCCATGGGGCCCCTCTTGCAGGGAGTCCACCCATTCACTGCCACTATCGCATCTTCTTTGCCATTACTGCTGCCACACGCTCTTCCTCGCCAGTGCCATTGCTAGGCCAGAGTGGGAAGCAAGTCAAGAAGTGGGTGTCTGTGGAGAAGAGGAGGAGCAAATCTGGAGGCTCTGGTCAGGGCTCCACTCCAGGGGTTCAGTCCTCAGCATGTCCCCACTCATGCCTCATTTCAGCTGCCCTGCTTCTCAGTTTTGCTTTCCTTCTATTTCCTTTTTACAGCCAAGAGTTGTGCTTTAAATTAGCAACACATTTATTTTACAGGTTTCTGTTAAAGGTTATCCGTGGGGCTCTCTCTATTCCTTCAGCCTACTCGCCTTTATTAGTAACAAACAGATTTTCATAAACGTGGGTTTATCTATGAGGTTCATCAAGATACGACCAAAAAGGAGATGGACTGACTCCGTAGAAGAAGCCACAGCCTTGAATTTAGATCAGTGGTGCAGGGATGCCATGGACAGGACATTTGGGAGGCTTTCATGAGGTCATTCGTTTTTACAATGGCTTAGTCTTGGATGGGCAATCAAGGCCTCTTAGCTTTACAAAAGACCTAATACAGAAAGAGAGAAATGGAAGGACACAGCTGCTTGGATTGTTTAATAATCCTTGGAAGCATGTCTATGGAGACTATCATGATTGCAACTACACTTCAAAATTTACCATTAGACCACTGGGTATAATAGCCACCAATCCAGTCTTAAAGGACTCTTCACAGTCCGGGGCATGCACAGACCTCAAAGCAAGCAAGGGCTCTCCACTAATTCCTGTGTCCGGAGAAGGTTCACACACACTCACACACACACACACACACACACACACACACAGAGAGAGAGAGAGAGAGAGAGAGAGAGAGAGAGAGAGAGAGAGAGAGAGCACATTGCACCTGCAGAGTGGCCCATGACATTGATTTGTGTAGGAAATCCCTTTCCAACATGGAGTCTTTCTGCAGCACGCAAAGCCTTTGGACCTACCCAATATTTTATTTTATGCAGCCAGTGGGAAAAGTTACCTGAAGGAGTGCTTACGTCCATATATGCCCACCTGCCCCTTGAGATCTGCGGGAGAGGCCCTTCTCTGGGAACCCTCTGTGAAGGACATTAGGAGGGTGAGTACCTGGAGGAGGGCTTTCTCTGCGGTGGCGCCCAATCTATGGAATGTGCTCCCCCAAGAGGTCCGCCTGGTGCCGTCGTTATTTGTTTTTCAGCGCCAGGTGAAGACCTTTTTATTTAAACGTCATTTTAATTGTTAATATTATTTATTTATTTTATTCTTTGGCCAGGATGACTTAATTTATATTGTTTTATATTATGTTATTTATTTATGTTTGTGAGCCGCCCCGAGGCTTCAGCGAATAGGGCGGCATAGAAGTTCCCTAAATAAATAAATAAATAAATGTCAGGTGCACACATTATTCTCAGTTCAAAAATGTGATCTTCTGAACAAATGTCAGCAAAGTTTTCCTGCTGTCTTGCGTTCTGATTTTTACAGTTTGATAGATTTTCGTCTCTTCATAATGCAGTCATTCTGACTAACGGACCTGCAATTAAATGGAGTCTAACAGCATACAAGTTTGTAAAATGTAAATACGATATTTCCTGTGGTCCATTTAGTAGCCTGCTGTGAGAGAATTGGACTGCAATAGTTCAGTCATATCATAAAACCCACGCGTGTGATAAGAGACTATATTTCCATTAACTTTGCCAGCAATCCAGATGTAGGCAAATCAACCAATATGTTAGATCGGAATGCCATTTACAATAACTCATTACTTGTTAAGGTATGAATACTGAGAATGACTGGGAACTGAAGGCATGGTGGCAGAAGAAATTACTTTCTTTGCCAATCAGCTGTAACACTGGCAAGCAGTGAGTGGAAAAAGGTTATTTTCTCTTCAATTTATCTGTTATCAGGTGCATATTATGTCTATGAAGCTAAGATATCTACCTAACCCAGGCCTATAATTAAGGGAGCACCCTGCCTGTGCAATAAAACAGAGTGACCCTGGATTTTCTACTTAGTTTCATTCTTAATTTTCCCCCAAATATTGGAAACCTTTGGCTTTTCTGAACAGATTTGCAAATGGAGAGGAGCCCTCTTAGACATCACTCACTTTAACAGAACATGTGCAATTTAAAGAGAAGGGCAGGCATCTTGCAAGCCTGGAGACTGAAAGTTGTCTTATGACAAATAGACACTGTTCGTCTAGGCTGCGGCATCTTCCTTAGTTAGCAGGAGCAGCCCTTGTTCCAGGTCTTGGCAGTCCTTTAGGCAAGATATCCTTGGCGGATCCCTTCCATTCAGCGGGCTTAGCATCCTGCTGCCCTTGTCACCCACTGCTGCTAGCCACCCGTTGCACCCCATCCTGTTTCTCATCCTTGCTAACGCCAGTGAGAACCGCTTTCTCCATCTCACCAGCACTATTGGCTGGGCTACAGTAAAAGGCAAGGGAGTGAGCAGGTTGTGATGGAGAAGAGGAAGTGCAGGAGGTGCTTCTCAGTGACTCTTCTGGGATATAGCCCCTCAGTAGGTTCTTGACCATGCCTACTTTGGATGCAAGGTCCCAGGCCAATGTCTCTCTAAGCCTTGCCACTTGAAATCCTTCAGCTTGGGGGTTCCAGGTATTCATTTCCTGGTTTATTTTAAGACACCTGTATAGGTTTATTTAAAAAAAAAACTGTAGCCCTATCTACAAAGGTTTCTAAGAGGCTTACAAAAAGTTATTTTAACCATTATAATCATTATTCCTTCCCATTAAAAAAATTAGCTAAAGCACAGAAACTGCAGCAAACAATTACAATGTAATAGCTGTTAAAATGTTTAAAATATTAAAATAAACTGGAGAGTAATGTAAACAGCAAGTTAAATTAGTCACTGAATGGTATCAGACAAAGGAAGGTCTTCACCAACTTTCAGAAGATGTGATGGGCCTCTTTTGCAATGGTGTTCCAAATCTAGGAATACTGAAGCACGCAAAGCATATATTTATGAGTGATTGTGCAAAGGATTCTGTTCAACGGTTATTGATGGCATACACTTCTGTTTATAATGTATGTTCTGACCAGGCTACTAGATGTATTTACCAAAAACAAACATTCAAGAGGGAGATGAGCAGGAGGGAACTATTGCACCTGTGTCTTGTTTGTAGCCTTCCCATTTGACATTTGACTGACCACCATGAAAACAGAAGCTTGGTCTACATTGGCCTGTGCTCTGATTTCAGCTTTGCTTTTCTTATGCTCTTCCATTCGACTCCAGTATCCTAGTACTAATCCTCATGCAATCCCAAGTATGCTTTCCAGTTGATGAGTGAGGAGAAAAGTCAACATAGCTAGCCATCTTTCTTCATTAGACATTTTTAGAGATGGGAGCTGCACTGCCTCAATTAATGCTTTTTTATGCTCATTGCAGTTAACGAAATCTCTTCCCTGATATGCCATGTCTTTGCTATTCAGTCACCTTCACCTAGCTTGGAAGTAGAAACATCTTTACATTTCAGCAGGGATCCCTTTGAAGAAATGTTGGTTCCATCTAAAATGCCCTCACTGCCATGTCGCTTAATTATTGATGGCAGAGAATGAAATGTGGCTGGGCATGGAACAAATTGCTTCATTAGTGCCACTGCTCAAATACCTGAGAAATGGTAACCTGCATTCCAAGCAAATATAATTTGAGCATTTGCCCTCCATAACCAGACCATACTGTTGGAACTACAAAGATGGTGCAGGTGAGCCATAATGTTTTATGAGAGAAGGAGAGGACTGTGCCGTGTGTTGTTTAACCTTATATAGAAACTTGGCTTGATGGGGACTCTGGCAAAGAAGAAGGAAACACAGAGCATAATACCAACATCTATAAACACAGAAATGTAGAAAGATAGCAAGTCAGAAGGGGCCTCTCAGGGCATCTAGTCTTACCCAGAACTCCACTCATGTAATATCCAACATGCAAGTCAGTTCCATAGGGTATGGTGGTCATTCTCAGGCTGGTGCCCTCAGTTCCTACCACCTCCAGCCAGCGTGGCCATTGGCAAGTGGAAATAGGACAGTAGGTTGTGTGGGAAAATGAATATGGAAGTGTGTGATCTTGCTGGAATCTGACCAGCAGAACGAATAGTTTGTTCAGCTGTATCACCTTGGACGTGAGCAGCACACCTCTCCTCCAAAGAATTGAAATGAGAGCCTACAGTTAAGTGAAAATACAAAAGAGTCTCAGTCTACTGGTGGCAGAAGTATGTAGTTATAACTAGTCACGTCATGCACAATATCAAACACAGGTCAGCTGCACACACAGCAGCTAAAAAAATAATAAATGCAAGGTCCAGAATTTTTCAAGGTACAATGTGCTGCAGTTCTAGAACACGGCATGGCTTAAAGGAAATAAAAATAGCACAGCATTGAAAAATGGATGGGTTCACATGCCACACTAAGTAGCCCAGAGAATAAGCAACCATGGGTTGGTTGTTCACCCACTAACCCAGCAAATGACTGGGCAATCCGTGGCTTGCCATTGCTTAATTCCTCCCTGCCACAGCACCCTCTGTCCTTGTGCCAGTTCTGGCATGTATCCCAGTGCCTTTACAGCAGAACTCCTCATTTCCTCAGAACCTGTGTCCACTTGGGTTGCCAGCTCCCTGCCCTCAGGAAGCGTAAGGAATCTGCTTTGGGGCTGGAAACAGTTCAGCTCCCTTCACTCTGGCCTGCTTTCTCGTGACGATGCAGCCAGCTTGGTGCCGAGTGCACTGAACGTCTCCACAGGTGCCACCAAGAGGCAAGTCCACTCAAGTGCGGCATGCGGGGCATCCCTCTTCCATGCACATGACTTGCGGCCTTTGTGCTGCATGTGTTGCAGAAGAGGGTTGTTGGTTTGCACAACAAGAGTTCCACAAGTATTTAGGGACTTCCTCTCAGCTCAGCTTGCTTCCTAAGCCAGGACGAAACATGAGAAAAAGTCTGATGAACAAAAGACATCCAGATTCCAAGATGATAGCTGCAATCCTCCCCTTCAAATGAAATTGGGTTGTGTTGCATTGGTCAGGTCTGGTTTTTAGCCTTTATGAACAAAGTGACACATTTGCAATCTGTCCGTCCGTCCGTGCATCTGTCTGTCTTCCTTCCTTAGAAGGGGAGAACTGTACTCTTCACAAGAGCATTTGGCCCAGCATGCTGATATCCACACTTCCCCCACCTCCCCGTTATCAATGTCTTTGTTGCTGTAAAGTTACATCCCTTCTGAAGTCAGCAGGCACCACCTGCACCTCAGGAAATCATGTTCTGAAACAAGTACTTGCAGAAATGCATTCTCATTCTCTTGTATTTGTTTGTTTGTTTGTTTGTTTTCTAGAACGTCCACATGGGCACAAGACCCCCTTCTCTGTTATTTAGTCAAACATCTCTATATCCCCCTCTTGTCCAAGTCCCCTCCTTTGATGTCTCTCTTGCTAATGAACACCTCTCTTTAAGTATTTTTAAGGCTGCTTCACATTGTACAATAGTAAGAACACCAGCCCATAAAGCATTTTTCTTCTGTAGCCACCATTTATTCTTGGCCTATCTTTCTGCGTCAGATTACAGAAAAGAAATATTTTTCCAAGTTCTTAAGAATGCAGGTTTGTGTTCACAGACTTTATTTTTGGGAAGCACCCAGCCCTCAAGCTTCTTATCTCCTGGAGCCACCAGACATTTTTCAAGCCCTACCTTCAGCATGCTTATTTGTTTATTTATTTAAAGCAATTATATACTGTTTGATCAGCATAATGCTCTCAAAACTATTTAAAATGCAATTAAAATATACAAAATGCAACAAATAAAACAATTCAAAACAGATTTGCCTGCAATAAAACATATCTATAAAATAAAATGTTTGCAGGTATATACAACAAAAAATAATCAATGCAGTATGGTAAATAAAAACAGCTATTGCACATGTACCAGTCAATTTAAAGCCAATATAGAACCAGAAAATCAACAATTAAAATGGCCAGGGAAAAAAGGTTTTAACCTGCTGTCAGAACATATATAGTGTTGGTGCCAGGTGGGGAGCTGATTCCACAAGCGAGGCACCACAACTGAGAAGGCCCTTCCCCACATAGCTACCCTCCTTACTTCCTTCAGGAATGGCTCATGGAGAAGGACCTCTGTAGATGATCTAAGGGTCTGAGTAGGTGTAAATGGGAGAAGACACTCCTTTAGATATCCAGGCCCCAAGCTTTACATATTAGCATAAGCCCCTAATTCCCCCTTAAGTCCCTCAGGGGGAATGCAACCCCATCCAGGACAGGGAGGATAACATTCTTCTGGATCAGGGTTCCTCCTACCGATAGCACCTCCATCTTGTCTAGATTAAGCTTCAGTTTATTCACCCTCATCCAGTCCATCATCTGGGCAGACACTGGTTTAGGATCTCAACTGCCATGCCTGGATCAAATGTAAATGAGAGGTATAGCTGAGTGTCATTATTGTACTTAAGACTCTTGAGCCCCAAACCTCCAGATAATGTCTCCAAGTGTTTTCATGTAGATGTTGAACAGCTTGAAGGATAGGATGGAGCCCTGTGGCACTCCCTGATGCAGAAGCCATGGGACCAAGCTACTATCCCCCAACAAGACCTTCTGGAACCAGCTGATAAGTAGGAGTGGAACAATGGTGAAATAGTGCCTCCAACCGCCAACCCAACCAGCCTGTCCAAAAAAAACCCACTATGATCAATGGTATTGAAAGCCTCTGAGAAGTCCAAGAGAACCAAAAGGAATGCTCTCCCCTGTCTTTCTCCTGGCAGAAGTCATCCCACAGGGTAACCAAGGCAGTTTCAGTCCCAAAACTAGGCCTGAAACCAGATTGAAATTCATTTTCTCTTTGACTGCCTGGAGCTGCCTGGCCACCACCTGCTCAAGCACTTTGCCCAGGAAGGAAATGTTGGCCACTGGCCTTTGGTTGCTAATATCTTCCTTGCTGCTTTTCTCCACTGGCCTCTGTTGCGAGCTGTCACATACACATAATAGTTTCAAGACAAGGAGTGCAATTGCTAAAAGTGCACAAATGCCATGGCAAAGGAGTGACACAGGCACAAACATTGCACAAATTTCAAGACATAGCAGTAAACATAGCAGTATGTTGTGAGCTGCCCCGAGGCTTATGTTGTGAGCCATCCCGAGGCTTTGTTGCAATGGGGGAGGCATAGAAATGTTTGAAAGAAAGAAAGAAAGAAAGAAAGAAAGAAAGAAAGAAAGAAAGAAACTGAGGGGAAAATTTATGCCAATATCCTAGCAGTGGGCATTCACTGCTGCACAGTTATTCAGGACTCTGGAGGAGGGGAATATGTTTAAGTTTGTAAAAGCATTTGGGACAAGCTCCAGGGTCCTTTATCCTTGATGTTAGGAGCATAGGACTGAGGGCGCTGAGAAGGAATGAGAGAAGATGGTAGTGATCTCCTCACCCCCACCTGTAAGTTAAGCACAATATACAGGCTACATTGTGCCAGCAGCTCCCCCAGCTGTTTTAGAAACTCCTTGAGTTTTGCCTTAGAGCTTTTGGTTTCTCTGGCCTTCAAATGCTACTCCAGTGCCATTGGAGCTGTGCCAGAACTAGCTAGATGTCTACTTCCTGTGTTCTGCCAATGTGATCCAGGGATGCTTTAGCTTTGCCATGCAAAAATCACCACTTGCTCCATCCCAATTAATTCAGCAAGAATGAGCAGCTCAGACATGCCTCTTTTGAAGAAAAGGAGTCAACCTGCATTGACACACCAATTGTCTATAAATCTTACTCTTTCAATAAACAGAAGTCCTGGTTGCAGCCAAGGGATGGGTAAATCTTTCCATTTCGCTTTCTTCTACACTCAGTTTTTTAAACAAGAAGTCTCAAGTTCTTTGCCTGCTGAGCATGAAGAACATTATGACTTTTTGTAATTCATTGCAAAAATGAACTGTAATAAAAATGAAATCTCATCCTTTAGATTGGCCAGTTTCAATAGATGCATCCATTCTCAGCATGGAGGGGATGATGCTGTAGCTATGAAAATGAGGAGCCTGTCAGACACAACCCTAAATCAGCTTTAACAGAGTTGAATGCACAAAAATTCAAACCCAGACTTCTAAGAGAAAAGTGCTCAGGCCCTGTTCCTGGGGGGATGCATTTGGTTTCTCCCAGACTCCCATTTGTTTTTCGTTCCAATATGGGGAACTTCATTAATTCTCAGCAAGTCTGAGAAAAGTCTGAGAAAATGAATTCTCATCCACTTCTGCCTCCAAAACAGTCTGGGCTCTTGAAGTGACATCTAAAAACTCCTGTGGCATGGATGGGTAACCTTCAGCTTGTGGTGTAGCTCCCATAGGACCCTGCTGCTACTTTGCTTTTAAATTAAATTTGGTCACTGCAGCCTCCTGTAAAGCCTCCACCTCTAAAAATCAGCAGCAAGCTAGCCATAGTTTGTCTTCACTATAACTCAGGGTGGGTGGAGGCAGGACACAGCCCACAAGAGACGGGGCTTCAGGGGATGACACAGTGTCTGGGGAACCTCAAGTTGCTTTGCCTACTTTGTCTTATGGGAATCAGAAGCAGACCACCCCTAGTTACTCGTGGTTTATTGTCTCCAGCACTAGCTGTGAGGAAGGCAGTTCCGCCCCACATTTTTGACAGCCCCCATGCTTGGGAGGAAAGCTCCATCTCTGCCTTCAACTCCGGGAACTAAACTTTGTCCATGGAAGTGCTAAGATTTGAGATGGTTGGGTTGGGAAGCCAGCTAAATCCATGCTGCAATCTTGGGCTGAAACCTCCTTTTCAAACAGTGGTGCGGAACATCTGACCCTTGGATATTGTTGGACTGCA
>NW_025335568.1:38711099-38763249 GCF_004798865.1 Varanus komodoensis
AGGAATAGCAATATTTTCGGATATCTTGAAAACACTTATTCGGCGTGTGATCCTTCAGATCCAGGTACTTGTGCATTTAAATGGAATCAGCTAATGAACAACTGCTGAGATATGTTTTCTTACTGCTCAGGTTGCAGAAATGTCTTTCCCCCTCTCTTTCTCTTTTTTCCCCCAGTATGTGTTATCTTGACCCAATTGCAATCTGATCCACAGGCTGTTAAGCTGAAATCTTCAAGGAACCAGCTTAAATGCAAGTCCTCTAGCTTAACTTCTGTTAGGGGAAAGAGCTTTGTCGAAGTAAATGCCATTACATGAGTCTTTAAATAGAAATGGGTTGATAAGTACAGGGCTGACTTGGCTCCATAGGGCTATTCACTTTTAAACTCCTGCAGAACAGTCACCATAATTCTCCTTTTCCAAGGAGTTTTCCAATGCTGCCTCAAAAATTCAATATGCTGATGGAGCCAAAGTAAATCGAAACAGTGAAATGCATTGAAGACCCAAATTCCTAGCACAACTTGTAAGAATTTCTAATAGCTGTGATCTCATTAAAAGATAGCATTTGCATGTAAAGCCAGACAATAGAAAGGAAGGTTTCCTAGCCCAAGTGACTGACAGAGCAGCAGTATTACTCTTCCACTAGAGACCTCCATGTTTATGGTTCAGTAAGAAAGGATATGTGATTGTGCTGCTTAGTTTATATTGCAGAGAACATACCATATCAGTACCAGTTTTCCTCTCTGCTTTTATTCCTATGACTTGGTTGATCAGGCCACAGAGACAGACCAGCACAGCTCATTGGAGAGCATTAGAAATTCCCACTGTGCTTAATTCCTGGTGGAATGTCACCTGAGCTGTGGTGGCAATCACTGCACTTCAGCCTAGCTTTGTTTTATTGAATAAGGCAAGACTCCAGGTCTTTGGGGGGACACTCATGTGGACAGGAACATTTCTTATTTAATTCTCGCCTATCTGTGGATCCCTGCGGGATACAGCTTGTTGCAAGAACACCATGCTTGCACCATTGCTGGGGAAGCACAGCTGCCAGCAAGTCACTGTAATGAAGAACACTGCAGCCAAGGATATAATTTGGTTTCCTTATGCTGTGAAGAGATGGACACACAATGGGAGGAAGCCCCACTCAGCATAGCTGGAATTACTTCTGAGAAGATGTGCATAGGATTACACTGTCCTGTTCCCTTACTAATTCCTTCTTATCTTGCTTACCCTGTACTGGAAGGATTCATATTATACATAAGCCAAAAAATGTTAGACCTGCAGCACTGAATAGCTACCATGAAGCAATTAGGAATAAGTAAATCTGTCTATTTCGGGTTTGTGTCATTTTCATATTTAATACGAATTCCATTACATTGCTTTGCATACATCTACAATTAAAATAATAAAAATGCATATCTGGGTGTGCATTGTCTCTCAAAATACATATTTAAGCATATAGTGCTTCAATTCCTGAGTGCCACATAGCAAAATTTGGAGAAGAGCAAAATTTAGATGGATGACAAATTCTCTATGTTTAGCCAAGAGATGCAGATCAGGTCATTTTGCTTAGGGACACACAAAATTAGTTTACTCAAGCATTCTTGGGCAGAACTAACTCTTGAGTAGAAACCGCACACTGTATTCATAATATTTTGAGTCATTCCTGAAGCATAATTAAGAATGTGTCTCTATTAGACCATGCAAAGGCTCAAGTGAAGAGGCACTTGAGTTGATATATTTATCTATTACAGGATTTAGGTTCTAAGACAGTTTACAAAAGTTAAACCAAAATTACAATTGCATAAAATAGCATTCAATTCCCGAAAGATTTTAAAAGATAGCCAGGAAGAATAAAAAGGTTTTCACATAGCACCAAAAAGATTGGAATATAAGTACCAGGTCAACATGTACACCAGTTTGTCACATAATTTAAGGCTGTGTTTTCATTTTCTGACTGCCATTCCCAGTTCAGAATAAACAGTAAATAGTGTCCGAATCCAAGCCAGAAATGATCCTCTTAGGTGATTTTGGATAATCTCTCTCTCTCTCACACACACACACACACACACACACACACACACTATTAAAGCCCACCAAAACATTTCAGAAGATCAGTCTACGCATTATAGACTACAACAAAGCCTTTGACTGGGTGGATTACAAGAAGGTATAGATAGTCTGGAAATAAATATGTGTGCCTTAGCACTAGGGAGAAAGAGAATAATTTCCTATAGGAAAGGTCAGACAAGGGTAGATTTTATTTCTCCATCTTTCCAATCTGTATCATATGGAAAGCTATGTTAGGATCAGAAGAAGAAGTACAAATGAATGAAAGATAAATCAACAATTTAAGATGTGCAGCAAATGATGCATATTACTGGCCAAAACTGCAGTGAGCTGAAATGACTCTTAATGAAAGTTAAAGAAAGTCCAAAAGCAGGACTGCAGCGCAACATTAAAAAATCACAACAGCAGAAGACTTACACAACTTTAATATCGACAATGGAGAAATTCAAATTATGAAATAATTTACATACCTTGGCCTGGTCTTCGATTCAGAAGGAGACGGAAGTCAACAAACTAGAAGACAGACTTGGAAGAGCAACATGAAGGAACTACAGCAGACCGTCAAGTGTAAGAACATTTCATTGGAGACCAAGGCCAAGATCATTCACATGATTCTCTTCCTGCTCAGTATGAATTGGTGTGAAAGCCAGACTGTGAAGAAAGCTGACAGAGAAAATAATTTGTTCAAAACATGCCACTGGAGAAGAATGTTGGAAAAGAAATATCCAGGATTGACAGAAGAATGAACAAGTGGCTACTAGCTTAAATCAAGTCAGAACTTTCCCTGGAAGCAAAAGTGCCAAAATTGAAGCCTTATACTTTGGGCACATCGTCAGAAGGTAAGATGCACTGTAGAAGACAATAATCCTAGAGAAAGTCAAAGGTGGAAGGAGAAGAAAAATCAACCACTATAAGATTGATAGATTCCAAAAAAGGAAGCTGTGGCCTTGGGAAATGAGCAGAGCTGTCCAGGACAGAACATTTGGAGCTCATTCATTCATGGGATCACCATAAGTTGGATAACTTGATGGCATGTTGTAACAATATAGATATATATCTGCTATAGCTGTGGGCTGTACTAACATGGGCAGAATGCAAGATACAGAAAAACCAAACCACATGTGATAACACAGGATGTTCTCATAAACTAGTGGTAGAAAACATGTTTTCCATGTCTAAGATCCCAACATCTTTCCTTCAGACACCAAACCTAGGAAAGAACTCTGTTGAAAAAAATGGGCTGATAATCTGAAACCATACGGCAAAATCGTATGTTCATAACTAATACATCTTCTATTCGAAGGCATCTTCTCTCTGAAGGTCTGTCTAGTTAAGTCTGTTTTAAAGATAAGGTACCATAAAAAGGGAAGCACCACCCTTGAAGTGGCCATCTCCAGGGACCTCCTGGGAAGCAAATGAGCAGGCATTCAGGTTGCCTACCTGCAGTCTTCCTGTTGTGAGGCAATGTATTGTTTTTCTATTTAAATTTTAGTAGCGATTTTTAAATTTGCATCTCTCCATATAAATCAGCATATGCTTATTGTCACCTGCTTTTGTCCTCTTTTGCTGATGCATTTCCTCTTTTGTAGCAGGACGCCAGTGGCCACTCTAGTGGTAGGTTTCTGGCTTGATGTACCTTGTCGCATGGATTTGTACTAAATTATATCTGTGCCCTTCCAGCTCCACAATTCTAAAATGTCAGGGTAGTATCTGTAATTTTTCCCTGCCAACCTCCTTCAGCAGGTAAAGGCACTGAATATATCTTACAGGGAAATGAATTTCCTTGTACAAAAGCCTAATGGTAACAACTGAACCAATTATAAAATGGCTTTTCTTCATCCCACTCATTTTACCCACCCCCTAACTCACACACATTCTGCCAGTCAGTCAATTAGCTAATGCCACAGTTTATCCAAGGTTGAATTTCTTAGGGGAAATGCCTGCTGAGTGCAATGAATTACTAATGGCTACTTGTTCTTTTCCTTAAAATAGTTTCCTGATGCACTCCTCATAACAAGGGTGATCTAGATTATCTATGCATTGTTACATGTTACTTGAATTAGTCCTGCAGAGGTTCATCATACCACTGCCTATGCAGAGTGCCCACACAGTGACAGGGTGGTAGGCCTTTCCTTAGCAATCCTGACCTGATATCACAGGGAGTGATAGACCCAGACAGGGTTCAGACATCAGAAGAGTAGGGATTATGCATGGAATTTTTCTGAGCCATGGGTTGTTGTTGAAACATTGGTTATCATACTGTCTGAATCCAGCTGTGCTAACAAGCCATGGCTTGTTACCACAATCAACCCATTAGGAGAAGAGGTTTGCTGTTTGGTTGTGAACTGTCTGTTATCCACCATGGTTTATTCTCTCAGCTGGGTTTAGGCAACATGATAACCACATTTCAACAGCCTGCATGGTTTATTGACAACCCACACTCAACCCATACTCAGCCCTCCAGTGTGAGCTACCATGTTGTCTGAACCCAGTCAGATTCTCTGACCTATGAGCTTCCTTTGAGTAAGCCATGAATGGACAGCTTCTGCCCCATCAGGTGTTGTTGGAGTGCAGCTCCATTTTCCTTCATTATTGGCTATGCTGGATAGACATGATAGGAGTTGCAATTGAACAACTTCTAAAGAGTTAGAATATGTTGGAATCCCTGCTCTTCAGGTTCAGAAGCACCTACTGTCACTTTTGGTAAAGTATGTATTGCTGTATTGCCCCCTGGTGCTTTCCCTGTTTCACAGCATCTCCGGGTCCATCATGCCAGTAGCAATCATCTATCTTTAGACTTGCCAATGCTCAGAGCAACTGCTGGTGATCTAATGCTTCCCCACTGTCAATGCACAATTTATGCCTTTAGCATAAATATGCAGAGGGGATGCTTTCTTTCCAAAAGAAGTCAGCCTTAAAGTAGCAGACCTTTTGCAGGCTTTTAATTATTTCCCCCATTTAAAAAGTCACAAGCACAAATAGTGACCCAATGAAATTAAGCAAGCTCTTTTGAAGTATCTTTTCTCTAACAATGTAGACTAGGACCTAAATCAGACAGTCCTGTGCATTTTACACAGCTTGTGTGTTGTTATTACTATTTATTATTCTGGATTGCTGAAATCTGTTTGTAATTTGTTGAACAAACTTTAAGGAAAATAAGCAAACAGAGGACAGTTATTGAGGTGAACAGAATTGCTTTTAAAATGAACTGACCAAATGTTGTTCAACCCAGTGACCTGATATTTATATATTCCTCAGAGAGGAAAAAAAAAGTGGGCATTCAGAAGCCTTCCTCAACACATTAAAAACCTTTCCCCAATCCAGCACTCCAGATCCTTCCATTTAGAGCAGCTCCCCCACTCTGGTGCTGTCCAGCTACATGGGGCTCTTGCACCCATCATCCCATTGGCTGTGCTGGCTGGAAATGAAACCTGCAGCCTAACATATCCAGCAGACACCAGGCTGAGGAAGGCTGGCTTATTGCAAGATAACTTAGCAATTATTCGCTTCTCTGAAAGGTGCTCCTGTGAAATGACACCCCCTGGCTTTTTCACATGTTCTGAACCCATGCACATTTCCTCAGATGTAAATCCTACTGAGTGCAATCGTGTAGGAATATATAATTTGGGCCTAAGACTTTGGGGGTACATTTCCACACTACTCCTAACAGTACAGGGTCATCCAATGTATTGTGCTACCTGTGGCAAAGGCCGTGCCCCTTCCCATTCCCTGTGCCAAAGCTGACCAGGCGAGCACTTGAATCTTGCTTTGACACTGATAATGAGACAGCAGGCTGATTTAGGCGGTAAGGCATAGGTGATGGTGCATGAAATGTGGCCTTCCCAACACTTTGCGGCAACTCCCTGACCCACAACATTGTCTACCTGACAGGTTCTGCCTGATGGTAGGCCTGGCATTGCTATGGACTGTCCTAAACCCAGAATATTAGGCAGATGAGGCCACAGGATTTCATGTGGCCACTGCAGAGGCTGGTTGAAGAGGCTGCGGTGGTTCATCCACAACAATGCGATGCAGTTGCAAAAAGGATAAACACTCTTTTTTGGGCTGCATTAACAGAAGCATCACTTGCAAAACAGCTGAAGTATCAGTTCCACTATATTCAGCACTAGTCAGACCTCACCTGGAGAACTATGTCCAGTTCTGGGCACCTAAGTTCTAAAAAGATACATAAAATCTAGAAAGGGTGCACAGAAGGGCAACAAGGATGATCCAGAGATTGGAGGCAAAGCCCCGTGATGAAAGATTGAGAGAACTGGGCATGGTCAGCCTCAGGAAGAGAAGACTGAGGGGAGATATGATCGCTCTCTACAAGTACCTGAAAGGCTGTCTCAGAGAAGAAGGACAAGATCTCTTCTTGTCTATCCCAGAGTGCAGGACATGGAATAGCAGAGTTAAGGTAAAAGAAACCAGATTTAGACTAAACACTTGGAAGAATTTCCTCACTGTCAGAGCAGTATGACAGTGGAACTTATTACCTGGGGAAATTATGGGCTCTCCATCACTGGAGACATTCAAAAGGCATCTGGAAAGTCATCTAAATAGGATGGTGTAACTTAGTGTCCTGAAATAACGGGGGGGGGGGGCGGGTTTGACCTGATGGCCTATTGACCCCTTCCAGCTCTACTATTCTATGATTCATCCCATCCCTCCTCCAATGGCCAGTTTGGTTTCAGAGACCTCTTTCTCTACAACCAGAAAGTGGGGAATTTTCAGTGTCATTAGTCATTATGCTGGTGAGGCTGGGAGTCAAGTTTTAAACAGTATGTCCTTCTTCTTGTTGTACCATTAGACTTTGGCTTAGCACCAGTTTGATTTTTCTTGAAAAGGCAATCTAGAGTAGACTGGTTACACAGGGCAAATTAATCTGTATGTGTAAGCAAGTTTCCATCTAATCCAACATTGGTTCCAACCTGGTGCTCTTTAGACTTCAGTTCCCATCAACAGTGCCACCTATTTTCCCTCTTTCCATCTGCATGGCTGAGCTACATTCATGTTTTCCTCCAGCCCCATCTTCCCCAGAGCTTCTCTCTCCCTTTACCCAAGATTTTGACATTAAGGTTGGTATCTCTTCTGTATCCTGGAGTCATTGATCCTTCTCTTTTCAGACAGGATTAAGTGCAAGTTTCTCTCTAACCATATTTCCTGCCTTTTTCTCAGTCCTGCTACAACTATCCTCCTTCTCCTCCACTCTCTTGTTCAGCTAAAGCCACACCATACCATGAAGGCACCAACTCATCCCACAAACTCACCCCACAACTTCTCCCTCTTTCTCTTGCTCTTAAAACTAGCCAGCCAATTTCTGATTGGGTCTTCTTTCAATAAAAGCTCCCTGCGTACCTTATGAGGGCACTTTTGTACCCAGACTAAATGAGCTGAGCATTATTTTATTTATTTATTTATTTATATTTATACCCTGCCCTATAAACAAAAGTGTCTCAGGGAGGCTTACAAAAATCAAACCAAACAAGCCACATAAAACCAATAACATTTCACAAATTAAGAAAAATCAAAATCAAGAATAGAAGCAAAATCAAAAACCAAACCACAACTGTGAAGTTAATACCTGATTAAAATTCCTAACATTTAAAATGATGGGCAAATAAAATGTATTAGAATGCTTCTAAATATGTAAAGACAATAGGATGAACTTTGTTCAGGCTTACATTTACACAACACAAGCAAAAGTACTGAAAGCTATCAACATGATGTTAGCAACCCAAAGAGCCACACATGATATGCAAGTACCCACACATCTACAAACTACAAGTGAAAATTGCCTGACATTAGATTCACAATCAGCACCAATTCATGGTTACCAATAATCTTACAAAACACAAGATTTTCCACAGAAAGTCTGGAAGAATTACTGCCCCACATTGAGGAGCTTAATATACTACCATAACATCTTGCTATAAACACGTACAACCTAAAAAGCTGATAGAAATACTACTCCATAATGCTCATCCCCACAACACACAGAGCCGCAACCACAATTAAAACCTACAGGAGAGTGTCTGTTCTGTTCCTGTTGCATACCAGGCTCAATAATCCAAACTGAAATTTTACCTGTAAGAATGTTCTTGAAGGCTTCTTCTACATTTGTTGAGTCAAGTGCTGAAGTTTCAATGAATGAGAGGTTACCCATGCCTGAATCATTTGTAATTTAGACAGCATGCTAGCAGAACCAGGAAGCCCTAAACTGATATCAGGATGTGCATCAGTGCAATAAGGTCAAAGCCACATTGGGAAGAGTTTTCTCCTCGTATAGCAGTTGAGTTAGACTCCCAGGTAGCTTTCTATTCCAGGAACACCTATTTCTTACGCATGTGGAATTAGTGTGCTGCCATGTTTAGAGATGCATATCTTAAGCAAGCAAGGTAACATTATCCTTCCACATGTGCTTAGTTTAAAAAAAACAAGCGCATGGATATAGCTGATACTACTTTGCTCTGCCACAGTAGCTTACAAATGCCATGTTCACAAGATGCAGAGTTGTTCACAGAGAAACTGGGAATAGAATACAGGGAGGAGGAAGAGTTTTAAAAAGCAGCTCTTGTATCCATTTCTTTGTAATGCAAATGTAAAACCTAATTAGTCAGAAGGCTAATTTGCATTACAAATGCCTCTCTTCTGTATTGAGAGCAATCAGATTTCACCTAAATAGCACAAGAGAGCCTTAAAGAAAAATTAAAACTCAGTATGAAATCACTTTGTGTCTTCTGCAAAGATTTGGAGGAGTCATTCTCAAGCCAGGAAGTTGCAAGGAAACAGCTGGTATGCTGTGCAAAATAAATGCAGTAACTGGTTTAAATGTTCCCATGAGATTATGCCACACATCCACTGATGACAGTAGCTTGCACAATTAACAGCTTTAGCCTTGCCTCTGACCCTATATCTAGGCTGGGATCCTTGGAGCATTTGATGCAATGCTGCAGCAGAGAAGCCTGCTCCAAGAGGGCACTGCCTTTTGCCATCTCTGCAAGAAGGACCTTGTTTCTTAGGATGGTCCTTCAGAGCTGGGCCCTGCTGCCTGAATTCTCAACTCATATGTACTGAATAGGAAGCAGGTAGAAAACCAGGGCAAGGATACATCAGGCCTTCAGAGAATTACCCAAATGGTTGGCTTTTCAGTGGCACCCTGCACAAGTTGCCTCCTCTGCTGGAATGGCTGCTACCTTTGGTTACACCACTGAGTGGGCTACAAAGAGGGTCTACTGGATGGTACTTTGCTGTGGGGTGGGGGGGTGGATTGAGCTCATGTCTAGAGCAGGGGCTCCGTGTGCTGTTCCACTGATTTAAGTGCTGGGCCCAGAATGGGGTAGATGTGTCTGAGGGTGAGGTAATTCTTACTCTCATATTGCTTAAAGCAGAGCTGGACAAGTTGCACTCCTTCAGATGTTTTGGCCTAGAACTCATCATCCTTTGTCATTGGCTAAGCTAGCTAGGACTGATGGGAGTTGTAAGTTATCCCAACTAGAAGTTCACCTCTGGTCAAAATACAGACTTCATAAAATGTGGTGTGTGTCTCCATTTTGAATTCATAAGGCCTGCACTCTTAGAAGTTATTCTGTCATGAGGATTCATGTATAGACCTCTGACATCTCCTCTAAGCTCTGGCTTCCTTTTTCCCAAGTGTATATAATGCCAATCCGCTAAAGACAGTTTTACTATAAGGGCATTTTGATTACATAAGAAATACTTCCTTGGGAAAGTATGTCTTTATTATTCACATCCTACCAATCAAATTCTCCTCATAAATTGGTTCACACATATGCATGTTCATTTGATCGGATTGCCTTATATTCCTGGAACTCACGCAAAGTATAACAATATTGCAGAGATTAAATATCAATTTTCCCATATTACTTTAAATCATTTGGGAAAATGCATTCTTTTGTGGATCTAAACAATTCCCTGCCACCTTCTCCTTCTCCTGTTGCTTTTACATGAAAAAAGAAATGCATCCAAAGTGGATAATTGCCACTGAAGTTTCTTGCAATATTATGTTGGCCATTGAATGATGACACTCAATGAAACCTCATATTTCTGTTTCAGAACAGGAAAAAAGAGTACAGATAACAGGGATATGAAGTCCCAGTTCCGGTAACAGGGAAGAGGAAACAGCTGTGGCGAGGAAGCAGCTGTGAAAGAGGAAAGAGCTCTGTGTGGCATGAACCGTTCGCTTCACAGGTTTTGACCCAGTGCAGTCCTGTATGTCCTACTTCTCTGTAGAACTCACTGTGCCTCACTCCCAGACAAATGTGTAGAGGATTTCAGAAGCAATGCAGATTCATGAGGGAGGAGGCTATCAGTGGCTACCAGCCTTGGTGGCTATGGGCCCCCTCCTCGACCAGAGGTGGCATGCCTGCATACACCAATTGCTGAGGAACTTGGGCAGGTGGAGGTCTTGCACCCATCCTGCTTTAGGGATCCTGTGGGCAACTAGTTTGCCACCATGTATATGGAGTGCTGGACTGAATAGTCCTTTGTTCTGATCCAGCATGGATTTTATGTTCTTAAAGTACCTGATAACAACTGGAACATGCAAGCCCTCCTATTCTCAACTATGAGTTTTGGAGAAGCCAATGCCTTTTGTCTCCTTTATACCACTGTTACTCCTGCAAGTCCCTTGGACTGCAAGGAGATCAAACCAGTCAGTCTTAGAGAAGATCAACCCTGACTGCTCTTTAAAAGGCCAGATACTGAAGATGAAACTCAAATACTTTGGCCACCTAATGAGAAGGAAGGACTCCCTGGAGAAGAGCCTAATGCTGGGAACAATAGATGACAAAAGAAGAAGGGGACAGCAGAGGATGAGGTGGCTAGATGGAGTCCCTGAAGCAGTTGGTGTGAGCTTAAGTGGACTCCAGAGGATGCTGGAGGACAGGAAGGCCTGGAGGAATGTTGTCCATGGGGTCACGATGGGTCAGACGCAACTTTGCAACTAACAACAACAAAAACCACTGTTTGGTCACACATTCCAACTAGGCACTCAGAATAATATACACCATATAAAATACCTGTCATCTTACCACAGCCACAATTATTGTGGCAGGTTCCTACATGGAGAAATTCTTTATAGCTGCAACTTGCCTGGAGAAGTAAATGCATTAACAGAGTCACACAGCTTCCTGGAGATTATTCAAAACAGTGCAACAGGCTAAAGCATTTCATTCATAAAAATTAGTGCTGAGAAACTGTGTGGTCACTGAATATAGAGCTGTAGGAGCCTTGGAGGTATCTAGCCTAGCTTGCTATTCAGAGTAGGACACATACAGCTAGAACATTCTTTAGAGGTGACTGTTGTCTGCCTGAGGACCTTGAGAGGGAGAGCCATACCCACTTCCTAAAGTAAGAAGTTCCACCATCAAGCTACTGTTTCTACTGAGAAGTTTCCCATAATAACCAAAATCTACCCTCCTGTAGCATAAGCAATGTAAACAAGATAGATGACTTGAAAAATCCTATTTAAGATTAAACTTGAGCCACCATCTCTCAAGCTCTCATCTAACTTTCTATATACACTTCTCTGTGTTAAACTTGTTATGCTTAGGATTTTATAAAATGTCAAGTTAAAGGTTATATGAAGGTGGAATTTTTGTTGAACAATAAAATCAGTGATATGCCTATTTCTTTCAACAATCTTTTACATAACCTTGAATCTTTGTACATTAATATTCTTATATTTCCAGAGTTCTAGATTGGCAAACAAAAATGAGGCAAGCCAAGATATTGTGTAAGAAAGCCTTGTTGATTAATCTGAAGTAGAAAAAAAAAATCAAGATTGTGTGTAAAATTAAAAGGCATCTGAGCTCCCAGCTTTTCAACTGTGCTTTAACCAAAACTTTTCTTTGATGACAATTAAATGACATATATTTAAATATGTACATTAAAATAATGCAAAATTTTTGAGATTCATATAAAAGATGTATATATGTAATAGTGTATAAAGAGCTCAAAATATTTACTGATCAGTATTTCTTGCAACATCAGTTAACTGAAAACATCTTGAAGCTGAACAGAAAAGCAAAGCCATTTCATTCTAACAAGCCTTGGAGCAGCTGGGCAAACCTGTAAAAGTTGTTTCATGGATTAGAGTACTGCTATATAGCAAATTCAAGTGGCATTAGATCTGAGATTAGAGATCATCATATTGAAAATTGTGTTACCTTATGTTTATGCCAAGATGAAGAATAAAATAACTTCCTTTAAATATCACAAAGTCCTAAGCTGACACTTAGAATGATCGTCCAACTTCATTTGCTATTTCAAAGATCATCTGTTTCATCCACTGATAATAAATGCCATGGAGTCTTCATATGCATGTCAAAAACCAGAAAAGTAATATCTCTTCAGTGACACTTGCCTGTCATTTCTGAGAGATGAAAATGTTATCTATATGAGGATATTGCAAGTTAGGGCTAAGCAGTTAAACCTCCTAAAATTTTCTAAAGGCGTGTAATCGCTTCATAAATTTCTCAAATGGAAATAGATAATACAACCCAAAACTGACAGACAGACAGACATGGACGCACACATGCATGAATGCACACCATATTCCTATGTCATCCAACAACCGCAATTCACTAGTTATCTTACTGGTGGTTTAATTTCTATGCTGCCAGGGCTCTCTAGGTGATTTACTACAATTTATTTCCTGCCAAATGACATTACGCTGATTAGTAGTCAATGAGCCCATTTATTTAAAATATTACAATGCTGCACAGTATCAGAGATTACTGCTCAGAGACAATGGGAGAGTTAAGCCATTTTCATTCTAATCTGTTGTTCTTGCTTGGTGATTAGCTACTGGACAAAATTCACCACTGCATGAGGAGTTGTATTCTGTCTACATAAATCCAAGCAGTAAACAGAAACCTTAGTGTGCATAATCACTCTATCTGTGCTCGCCAAATCTAATAGCTACAATGATTCCCAGCACAGAAGAAATAGTGGTTAAACACGAGAAACCTATCCAAAAACCAAGTAGGAACCCCAATTCAGTACTAATATGGTTGGATGCACAGAAATTCAAAGGCAGCTTTTAAAGAGCTAGCTGTGGTGTTTTGTTTTATTCTACTCGCTGTTGTTGTTGTTGTTGTAAGCCATCCTGAGACACTAGTGGCGAATGGGGTAGAAAAGCTTTTGATAAATAAATAAATAGTCCAAGTCATGGGCTTGAATAAATGAGCCGGACAAGTTTTGGTTTCTTCCAGATCCAATATATTTAAATTCTTTCCATCCCAAGTATGAAGATATTTGGAAAACCAAAACAACATTTGCACTCATTCCAAATGCCAGATACCTGCTCCCAACTTCTATATGGTTTTACCACACCCAGAGCATTGAATGGTGCCCAGAAACAGGCCAGCAAAGCTTCTGTAACAAGGATGCTCTTTGCCTTCTGCAGCTGTCAGGCTCCCAGTCAACAGCTGGGCCAGAGCATTTTGGATCAGCTGAAGTTTCTGAACACTGGAATTCCTGACCACTGCTGAAACCTGGACTTCATGGCGGTTGGTTCTGCATACCTAATGAAAATTCAACTGCAAGACTTGGGTATCAGGCACATGCTAAAATTAGAGACCACTACTGGTTTTATTTACTCTCACAAAGGGATGAACTAGATATGGCTTACACATCTTTTCCCATTGCAATACTTTCTTCTTTGAGTAGTTAGCAATTTTTGGTGAAAGAGCAGTGCTAAGGGGTGGGGATTCCTCAATCCTTTCTATCTTGCATTTTGTTCTGTAACATTTTTATTTCCTACCCCCAGCTACTCTTCCCTCCTTGGGGAAAGAGACAACCAGTTGAAGCAGAGGAAGGTATTTCAAGAATAAACAGCAGGCGGTGAATGTGCCAGACAGCTCTGCCTCAGAACCAATTTGCCACTGAAATGGGATGCTCTATCACTTGTTGGATTTGCTATTTTACCCCTATTATCTGCTGGTAATTTTCTGTATCTACAAAGATGAGGTGACTTCACTTTCCTCATTTGCTGTTATTAGCAAATGCAGTTCTCTAGCTGGCATGCTCATCTCCCCAGAAGGCTTTGCCCTATTATTACAGCCTTGGAATACTTCCCAGTTTAGAACTCCAGAAAAAAGGAACCACTTGGGACAAGAGTCTCATCAGCAAGCAGAAACAATCAGAAACCCCATGATAGCTGTGCCACATGTGGGGTGATTTCTCTCCTTCCCTTCCTCCCTTTTTCTCTCACACACAGAGAGAGACCATAATGTTGGAAAGTTTCCCTGACCTTCTGTAGAGGTTTTCCATGGGTACAAGGGGCTGAAGGAGTAGGACCAGGAGGAAAATAACAGCAGCAGGCTGCCTTGTGTAAAGTGCCTGGGAGCCTTCAACCCAGGACTACAACCTGATGGATCAGGAAAAAAGCCCTACATACACAGGGTCATGCTCTTCCCAGGCTTCTCAAGTTCCATTCTAGCAATTGTATTTTACAGAGGCCATGTGGGAAACCCCACAACATGGCTAATAATATCTTAAATAAAGCACACCAACTTCGGATTGCAGAAATACAGCTTTCCAGATCCAGATCTAGTTTTGGATACAATTGGGTGGAGCCCCAATTGTGGAATTCACTCCCCACGGAGGTTCACCTGGAGCCATCACTGTTTTCTTTTTGGCGCCAGGCTAAAACCCCTTTATTTTCCCAATGTTTTAAGATCTGATTGTTTTAATTGGAGTTTTATTGTCAGTTGAATTTTTTAGAATGGTGTGTTTTATTTACATTGTTGCATTGATAAACTGTCCCAAGACTTTGGTAAGGGATGATCTAGAAAATAAATAAACAAATACAGACAGACAGACAGACTCCAACAGCTACAGTCTGACTGTGCCACAGAGTAGGAATTTAAGGATCTCATTCATGATTGGATCAGGTGAGATCCCAGAATCAGCTGATCCAAGATACAACATTGCTGTTTTTCTTCCCTCTCATGGTGACCCAAGGATATACTGTTCAAAGAGCATCTTCTCTTTCAGACTTTCCAAAAACAAGTTTTAAATGATGGAGATGATCTTAATCAAATCCCATTTTATCTGCTTTGATAATGAACACACATTATCTATATCACATACTTTTGTTTTTTTCCATACAGTATGCATCCGTGCGTGGGAATTTTGAACAACTATGTTGCAGACTCCTCTATTGAAATCTGAAAGGAAATCCCAATGCAATGTGCTTCTGCTTAAGTACCTGATCCCTCTGTTCCTCGGTTTATCTAACTCATTCATATACCACCCTTTCACCAAAAAGTTTCCTAGAGAGGCTTACAAAGATCAGTAGTTTGACAATCCCTGACTCTGGTCTTACAATCAAAATGCAAGACATGAGACACAAGAGATGAGGAAGGAGGAAGGGGGCACAGCAAGTTCATGTTCCAGTTCTTACACTGACTTACCGTTTACAATGGGATGTCAATTGTTTGGGCAGCCTTCCAATATGCCTGCTGTTAGGAGACAGCTGAGGAAGGACCAGAAGTAGATGTGCTTCAGCAGAAATGATCCAATACCCCTGCTACTCTTCTCTCTGCGTTGGTATGATGGGATGGCTCTTGCTCAGTAACTATTGAAAGAGACCCATAAAGTGGGTCTCTCAGGAGCTCCGTTTTCATGCCCTAGCAAAGATACTGGCAACAGATGAAAACAGGAACTCTAATGATGCAGTTACTTCCTATGCTGGCTCTCCTCCAGCCTGGTTCATGCATCTCAGAGTGGCATGATTGCCACTCCCTGCATCATGTTGCTTCACTGCACATGAAGGGTTGAACTTCTTAGAATGGATAGATTACTTGGAAAGTACCCAAATGATACTTGTAATTCCACCCTGATAAAGGAGCAATCAAGACAGAAAAAGAACTTCTTTTTCTTATCCAGTAAGGCTGCCATACTTCAAACACATCATGAGAAGGCAAGACTCACTTGAAAAGACAATCATGTTGGGGAAAATTGAAGCATAAGATGAAAAGGAAGACCAAATAGAGGTGGCTTGAATCTGTAAAGGAAGCCACAGCCTTGGACTTGGCAGAGCTGAATGGAGCCGTCATGGGCAGCACATTTTTTTTTATTGATTGATTGATTGATTGATTTATAGCCTGCCTTTTTCCGACAAAGGGCTCAAGGCAGCTTACATCCTCCTCCTCCTCCATCTTATCCCCACAACAACAACCCTGTGAGGTAGGTTGGGCTGAGAGTCTATGACTGGCCCAAAGTCACCCAGTTGGCTCCATGGCTGAGTGGGGACTAGAACCCAGATCGCCTGAGTCCCACTCCCAGGCTCTTAACCACTACACCACATTTTGGAGGACTTTCGTTCATAGGGTCACCATAAGTGGGAGCTGATTTGCCAGCACACAACAGCAGCAAGGTTGGCTTAGCCAAACAAGGGCTAGTTTCCCTACTCTTTCAACATGCTTTTAGGGGTGATGAGATCCCTCACAAAAACAACATGAGATGTCCCCAAAGATTTTCTCTAATATTCAAACCACGCTGTTATCTATCCCATACTCAAATGTCTGCACATACAATGAGCCAACTCACCAAAGACAAAAGATCTGATGAGCACATACAAAACAGAACATAGAATCCCTCCTCAGAACTCAAGTTTGCTCTATAATTTGGGAAACCATAGTATGTTTATCAATGCATTAGCACTGGTTTTTTCTGTCTTCTTCTCCTCCTCCTCCTCCTCCTCCTCCTCCTCCAAATCTTAGATAACACATGAATCTGTCTCTGCATACAAGGTGGAAATGAAAATTAATTATTGGCTTAAAAACTCAGCCAATATCTATGGATCCCTATCCTTCCCTCTGGTGACAAGCCAGCTATAGTTGCTATCAGCCAACTCTAATTTTCATATTAAACTTCTGTTCAAGAACTATGGGTGTGAGTAAATAGTACAGGGATATTATCTTTCAAATATGCATTTTTCTTTATTTCCCTACAAACAATGTATTTTTGCAACTCTTTTGGTTTCTAAGAAAAAAGGGTCAGTGCGTAGAGCCACTGCTTTTCTTAGGCCCCTCTGACTTACAGCTGATAATCTTCACTTAGTTTGCTTTTTTGCAGATTGTTTGTGTATTGGAGCAATAGTGGTTTTGGTTTAGCTATTAGCATAGATAAATGACTTATCTGCCTCCATAAACTTGATCGGCTAGGAATATTCTAAAGTGAAACCTCTTTCCCATTCATGATAAATATGCAACTGGAAAACTGTTAGAGAAGCTGCTAATGATACTTATCAGAACACATGTTATAAAACATAGACTTTTCCTCTTAGCTAAGAAAACCATTGAAGTTCTTCTTTTTCCTCAGAAAATGTATAAAGGCCATCTAATGATATTTTTCAGAATCGCAAAGATTTGATTTAATGGAAAATGCTGAAGTATGAAAATGGACAAGGAAAGTCCACACACTCATCTGCCAATCTTCAGATCTCTTCTTTCATCTTGAGCTACTTATCTTTAAAGTTAACTGACCAAAGCATTAAGAAATGCCTACAAAAAGTTGCTATGTTTTGATCCTTTGCTATAGCTGTATTTTTCTTAAAGTGTTGATCTAGAATCAGAACAGTTTGATTTAGATTAACTTCGGATATTGTGCAGAGCCAAGAACAAATTCAACTTAAATATCATAATGCTTGACCAACTAACAAAACTTCCATGTCTACTGTAATATTTGTCTTCTGCTGAACCATTTTCTAGACCAGGCAGTCCAACTTTTCATACCTTGAGAGCCATACGAGGACTTCAAAACAGAACCCAGGGGCTGCACAATGAATTGTATTTCCAGATCTTAAGTTGAAGTGTTTGCGATATATTTATTTAATTTAATATACACAATTAATATATTTAATTAACCTTTAAATGAGGGAGAAAATTGCTGCTGACTTGTAAGATGCTTTTAGGACTAATTGAATGACTTTAGGACTTTGTGGGCCTGTGATCTGCAGAGATCACAGGTAGCTCCTCTTCCGCCCGAAACCTAAGCACAATGATCACTCTTCTTGGGTCGCCCATCCCCTTCTCCCTGTTTCCCCCACCTAGAAATCCTCCCTGCTTCCTTCCTGGAATTGCCAATGCACCCTTCCCCAGCATGCCTCACCCACGCCTGCTGACAAGCACAAAGGATGCTATGCTCTGCGCACCTTTGTGCTCAGCAGCTGGAGCAGCACGGAGCATGCTGGTGCAAGCTTTTGTGGGGCTTCCAGCCTGACCCACTCTGTTCCGGAGCCTCAAGAAGAGTGCAGGACAGGCCAGCAGCCTTGCAAGAGCTTGCCACAATCGTGCCCGTGCCATCGCTACAAGGAGGGTGGCTACGAGGTGAAGGGGCTTTTCAGCAGTGGCACCCTGACTGTGGTACCAGGTCCCCAAAGAGGTTCACCTGGCCCCCTTTCTGTATTCTTTTCCGCAACAGGCAAAGACCTTTTAATTTTCTAGGTATTTTAATGGTTAGAAAGATTTTAATAGTTTTAATATTTTTATCTGGTAGTTATCTGTTGTGCCTTCTATGCTGGTTTTGTATTATCTATGGCTCCGTGACATTTTTACAATGGCATGCTTTTGCTTGTGGATTGTTAGGTTTTATTAATTGTCATTTTTAGCTGTATTTTTATTGCATATTTTTAAACTTTGTAACCCACCTAGGAAGCCTTATGGCTAAGGAGGTAGGATAAAGATCCACTCAATCAGTCAATCATCACTGAGATTCTGACTGGGGGGAGGGGGCTCCAAGCAGCAAGAGACCTGCTGACCAAGGGCCGCGGGAGCTGCATGCAACCCATGGGCCATGTGTTGGACCACCCTGTTCTAGACAACCTGGAGCCTTGCAGATGTTTAGGACTATAGGTTCCATCATCCTTAATACTTTGCTACGGTGGCTGGGGCTAATGGGAGTTGTACTCTAATGCACCTGAAGGGCTTCTGGAAGAAAACACAGTACAGCCTGATCCATGCCATAAGGCTCTGAAAAGTCTGCAAAGTCCAGTTTAGTCAAGAATTGGACAGTTTGCAAAGTCAGTTCAGTCCAAGATCAAACCCAACACATCCGCAGAGTGCAATGTAAGGTCTCACAAGAATTTAGCCATAAGAGGGAATGCAAGAAGTCCAAGGAGACTTGCAAGAGTCAGCAGCACAAGAGTTCAATCCAAGACATAACATGACTAAAGGAACCAAGGTTTCAGGCTATTAGGCTCCGAGGTGAGGCATTTTTCCAGCATCCACTCGGCTTCCACTGCCAGCTTGTTGCTGAAGCTTCAAGGACTCAGATGCATCACATCTAGGGATATGCAGATTTGTTAAATCCTTTCTGTCTGCGTTATGTGGATTGTCAGGAAACGTTTGTTCCACTGACAACACATTGACAGAACTGATTGTTTTCTTGAATTCCCAAACTTGTATTTACATCAAAAAGTGTGCACTTGCACAAATTAGTATTTCTGAAAATACACAAGCACCACAAAATGTGCAGTTTATGGTTTAGCCTCTGGAAAGAAATGAATATTGTTGAGCTCGTTTGTTTTAAGAAAGATGTATTTTTATTACTAATTTATATAGAATCTTAGAAAGTTTTTTTTTTTTTAAGTTCCGTGACTTCATGGAATCTGCATTACACAAAAAGGCAGGATTCAAGGACCAAATTCACAGAAATCTAATTTCTCTGGCATCTCCAATCCTATAAAGGTTTGTGGAAGGTCCTTCTCATTAGGAATGCTGAACTCATGAGCTGTCCTTTGCAGATGAGGATCCCTCTTCTGGAAGTGGGCTGAGTGCTCCTTTACTTGGCCACAACAATAGCCTGAACCTTATGCCTATGTGACAGTTCAGCGCATCCCTCTGAAGGCAGCTGGACTCTCTGCCTTCAGGGATGCAGATCTGAAGGACCTTAATCTATCTTGGGTAGTGTCAGGGTCCCTGAGCTAGCCTGTTCCCTGAGGACCTCTGGCTACAAAGGGTTACACTCCTCCTTTGGTGAGAAAGCCCCTTAAAAAGTCAAGACCATGACACTCCATCACTTACACATGTGTTCTCATGTTAAGTCTCTTCTGTCCTCTCCATGCATCTGCTATTTTTAAAATATGCACAGAATCAAACATTTACATATGTAGCTAGATATTTATTCATAAATGCATTTTATTACATTTTTTGAACTGAGAAGCGCATCAGGACATTCAGGGAGTGTGAAAGCCAGTGCATATCATAAGTTTCAATCTTCACATTAGTCTGGGTGGTGCAAAATAGATCAGCAAAAATCAAATTCTTCAAGCATTCCATGCACACACACACACACACACACACACACAATGCTGTAGATTTACTGTGCTGTGCTTAAGCAATATATAATATTAATCATAAACACTTAAACCTATTAAAGCAAACATTTCATTAAAATGTCTGAATTCCCATGCCAAAGTAGAAACAAAAACAGAACTGTAAGAAATCTGAGGAAATTAAAGTCTTAATTTGGGATCTAAAATTAAGAAGAAAGGTGGCCTGGGGAGCTTTCACGGAGTGACTTCCCAGAACTGTGGCACCGCAGCTGGAAAAGCCTTTCCTCGGGCACCAATACATTTCATTACCTCCCGGGATAGCACTTGGGGCACCCACCTATCCTTACCCTGATCTGGGAGCTCAGGGACATATTTGAGACAATATCTCCACTGGGATGAAGCTGGGTTTCCCTTCCTTTTATTATTTTTTTTTAATATAACATTTCCAAACTATCTTAGCAGTTATTTTAAGCTTGGTTTAAAATAAATAACCAAACAGAACAATGGCATTTCTCCACAGGAATGGTCTCTCAGAGACCATTTAGAAGCCAGCAAACCACAGAAAGCCTTTCAAAGCTGATTAAAAGTCCAGGAAAACAGAACTGGACCCTCAGCTGGTGTTGCCTGTGGTATTGTCAGCAACTAGACCCTCACCTGGGATAAGACGGCTAGAAATAATGGGCCATGATGGAACTGGCAGGCTGGACTTCTAAAGTCATTTCTGTGGCATCTTCCTGGAAGTATCCCATTTTAGAAACATAGAAAGTCAGAAGAAGCCTCCTGGGCCATCTAATCTGACACACGCCGGCTCAGTTCATGTAATGTCCAACATGTGGGCAACCAATCTTTCCTTGAATGCCCTCACTGATGGGGCCCCCACCACTTCCCATGGAAGCCTGTTCCGTATCCCAGGAGTCCTATCAATCAGGAAATACTTCTTGACATCCAACCTGAAACCCATTCCTTGAGCTTTGCTCTATTGGACCATATCCTTTCTTCCACTGCAGAGGAGAACAGGTCATGGCTCTCTACCTTGTGACACCCCTTCACATACCTGTATGTTGCTGCAAGATCCCCTCAGAGTCTCCTCTTCTCCAGCCCCTTCAACCTCATCTCAAATGGCACCCCACCCCATCCAGCTACCATCCTTGTGATCCTGCACTGAACTGATTCCAACCTTGCTATGTCCCTCTTGTAATTCGGAGCCCAGAACTGGACACAGGACTCCAGTTGTGTGCACACCGGTGTCTTATAGAGTAGGATCAGTAGCTCTCTAGATCTGGAAGCCATGCCTCTGGTATACATCCAAGGATGGTGTTTGCCCTCTTAACTGCCATGTCACACTGCTGGCTCATGCTTTCAACAAGTACCCCAAGATCCCTTTCATAAGTGCTGTTTTCCTGTTCCTTATTCCTGATTCCCAAGGGCGTGATTTTGCATATATCTGTATTAAACACCCTGTTGTCCCAAGTCCACTTCCACTGCCTGCTTCTCCATTGTGGACACCGGCCCCTCTTTATTATCATCTGCAAATTTAATTAGCAGACTGGTTACTCCCTCATCCAGCTCATTGATAAAAAAGGTTGAGTTGAAGCAATCCCAGGAATTAGCCCTGGAGGACTCCGCTCATTAATGCTGCCATCCTGATGACTCCCCACTGTTAGTTACGCTCTGCTTGCAGTTTGTCAGTCATGCCCTAATCCATCAAACAATGCATTGATCTATCCCAAAGCTCATCAATTTCTCACCCAGGAAATCATTCAGGACCTTGTCAAAGGTCCTGCCAAAGTCCATGTAAACTACATCCAACCCATCTAACCACCTTGAAACCTTGTCGTAGAATTCCACAAGCTTCATCTGGCAGGACCTATTTTTACGAAAGCCAATCTCCCTTCCCTACCTAGGGTTTGTAGAGCTTTCCCTATTAGTTTTTCCATCATCTTTCCCAAAATGGATTTAAGCCTAACTGACCTGTAATTCTCCTTGTTCCCTCTGCTACCCTTTTTGAAGACTGGGAGCACTGATGCCACCATGCTATCCTCCAAACTTCTCCCGTTTTCCATGAGGCTTCGAAAATGGAGGCCATCAGATGTGAGAGAACCCCTGCCATTTCCCAAAGTACCCTCAGGTGTAACCCATCAGGGCCCAGCACCTTCATAGCATGCATGGCCCTGAGAAGTACCTCAGCTTCTAGAGAAGTGACTCCAATCTGTTTCCCCATAACCCCAACCTCATCTGGCCTCCCGGGTGTGTTTCCCCCAACCTGTTTTGATGATCAAGCCATCAGAGTCAAGGGGCCAAATTGTAAAAGCAACCCTAGTGACTGCAAGGGCAAATCAGGTCATATTCAATGCTAGAAAAGTCATTTATGGGGCTAAGTTGGGAGGTGCAAAAATATTGTTCCTGTTCACACTTGCAGAATTGTTCATTTGCATAAATGTGCAGTTCCCTCCAGAATCCACATGTGCATGCCTATGTACATTTTGGGATGTGTACTTTTAAAGAGGTACATTTTTCCCCTGATTGACAATGTGTGTTTTTTTACCAATTGGTAAAAGGATGATCCCATTTGGGGAAGGCAAGCAAGATGAACAAAGCTTCAAAGAGGAATTTGGAGACATTAAGCAAGCTCAAATGTAATGTTTTCCCATCCCTAACAGAGGAAGCAGAAATATAGGAAGGAAGACAGCAAAGTAACGTTTGTTACTTAGCCAAGGTCAAGAACTGTTCTAGAAACTGCCCTAGACAGCAGAGGCCAGGGTAAAGCTGCAGGTGGAGATGCACGTGCCAATGAATTCAGAAAGTTGCAAGAGCTGGGAAACCACCCTATTGGCCATCAGAAGAAAGGGGTGGGAATAGGGAAAGGAGGAATGGCCATCTGGGCAGCACCAGCTAGCTAGATGGGTACTCCAGGTAGCTGGATTTGGCCTGCAGGGCTCAGGGTCAACAATCCTGCAGTAAGACAACATTGTATTCCACAAAATGAACACAGGTCCTTCATACCTCTTGTGTGTCTTGCAAAAGCTGAATGGTGTATAATTGCATTGCATTTCAGTTTCAGGTTTCTGAGTGAATCTGAGTTTGAGAAAAACACAACTCCAGTTGCTGCCACATCTACTGGCAAAGGTCTCATAAATAGCAAAATATAAACTACGCCAACCCATGATCCTTCAAACATTAAAGAGAGCTGGAAGTCTTCTGTAAAACTTCAAAATACACAAAAGACTGCCAGCTGAACTGCAGTGCTATATACCACAAATGTTTTTGTTTAATGTCAGCTCCCTGTTGCTAGAGCATCTAAGATGAAAACCTGTTTCATGGTTCATTTCTAATTAAGAAGTGTGATAATACACAAAGAAAAGGACCATGAGTCCTGGTCTAATTACTTTACTAAAACCACTCCAGACTCTTGACAGTAACGCAGGCAAGAAAAGCATCCCAACCAAAACCGGTATGTTTCCACAAAGAAGTCCATAAACTGCATTTTAAGAACAAGGCACTCTTAGATTTCCTAATTTATTTTTTGTGCTAACACTATCAAATACTCAGAATTTAATGCACACTTCATTTTTATTACTTTTGTTCTATCATAAACTTAACTCTGAAAAGGTGCACATAATCTTGATGCATTGCTCCATTCGGGAGATCCTTCCTGCAGATTTGTGGGGTCTTAGACACTCCCCGGCAGGCACAAAAACGCCTCAGAAAGCCCCACAGCTATCTTGCACTGGACAAGGGCCAGGGCCTGGCATGTTGGCATGGATTTTGAACATCATTGTTTCCATCAGCCCTTGGTGGTGATCTTAGGAGCAGTGCTTCTTAATGAAAGCTCACTGGCTCTGCAGGCAGCAGAGGGCAGTACAACAGGCCTTGCCAATGGGCTGCCACCGCTGCTGGCAAAAGCCATCGTGCAGGGGAGAGGAGCAAACTCTTTCGACTTTGTCAGCAGCTCTGGGCGGCATTCGCAGACTGTGCATCAACTCCTCTTACTGCTGAGGCAAGATTTTCCAGAACACAAAGTTCTGGTCAGTTTTCTGAGGATGTTCTTTTCAGGCTTTCTGCAGACTCTTGGAAAACTTCACGCACAAATAATATTTCACAAAATGCCTTCCCTCCTCCACCCCCTCTACGTTACCCATGGTGGAGATTTTCAGCTATGGCTATAGATCCAGTTTTAATATTATTTAATAACATTTTACTGTTGTTGAAGGAAGCAATAAACCCCATTCTTCCTCTCAAAGCCCACAGCTTCCTTCATTCAACAGTACAAATTAGCAACAGAGTTTCATTGGTATTAACAAAGCTGAAATTTGTCAGATGATCATTTTCTGAAAAATGCTCTGATAGTGTTCTCTGCCTCCCTTCCCACTTTGGAGAATTCCCCTCCTCCCAAGAATATTCATCAAATTGGTTTCTCAGATTTTTCAACCTGAAAAAAAGGATGGAGAATTTCTGCATATACATTCTAAAACCTTCCTGAACAGCTGTGGTGTAATTGTTGGTAGAAGTCATCAAGAAAGTTAAAGAAATCAGAATTTCAGATGAGTTCAGATTTCTATAAATCCAGCCTGGGAATTCCCAATGAACTGGCTTTTGTTTAATCATGTTGATTCCATGGATTTGTGTTTTGTGCTTGTTGTTTTTACTATGAAAGGGAAGGATTTGATCAATCCTTCTATGTATATGCACATTAGCAGCAATGCACACTTGTGCTAATGTACATCTGCACTAATGCAAGTGGAACCAAAGACTTGAACATCCTTAAAAAGAATTCCAGTTTCACCGCCGTGTGTTAGACTCGGAGATTCAAGTTCTCAGCTGTGAAGCCCACTGGGTGATGCTAGGCCAGTCACGGACTCTCAATCTAACCTGTCTCATAGGGTTCTTGTGAGGATAAAATGGAGAAGAGGAGGATCTTGCAAGGGGGAAAATGCTGAGATATAAATGCAATACTAATAGATGTCATCATCATCATCATCTTTCCATTTGGATTTAAGGTTTCAGGGTGAGTGACTCACCCTGAATAATAGTTCTTCTCCCACCTGCCTAGACCACTTGAGTCGCATTGCTGGGTATTATGCTACAGGAGGATAAAGGGATGCTTGAAAAGCTAGAGATTGAAGGTTTGGGTAGAAGTCATCCTTACTTCGGAATAAAGGCATTGGCAGAAGTACACCTGTTCTCAGCTGGCTAACCAAGATCGTGCAATGCTAGCTTCAGAAATGGTGGAAGACACAAGCCAGTTAGCAATGTGTGAAGAATCCAGACTTGGGGTTGCTGGAGCAAGCTGGTTAACACCATGGATTACACCCAGAATTAGCCTTACTTAGAGCAGACTTACTGGAATCTATGCAACTTGAGTTGATTACTTCATCCCCACTGATTTTGGTGAGTCTATTTTAAGCATAATTTAGTCTGGATCCAAACAAATATCTTCTTTTTAAAATGCCCCATCAATTCTCAGGGAGTTCCAGCTTACAGGTAGCCCAGGCAATGGCATCTGTGGCTGGTAGTAGTCCCCATGATGATTAAGCTGTAGCATTTGTCCATTCAAGTGCATTCTCAAGTAAGGCTGCTATTGCCTGTACGTTATATAGCCTATCCTACAGTTGTTGCAGATGAGTTTAAGTCCGGTTTCATGATTTGTAGAAATACTGAAAGAGAAGCATTGCTTTTTATCTATATTTATGGTTACTTTTAGTTTGCTTATATGCCCATTATATGTTCAGAAATGATACATTTAAATCTCTCAAGACATTTATAAACTTTCCTTGTACATGTTCTCCTAAAACTCTAGGTATCCTTGCCTTTTAGGGGTTCTGATTTATATGCACTTTTAAACTTGTCAAGCTGCTCACTTATCTCATTCATTCTCATGCACTGATATCTTTGAATTGAGTTCATGTGTTTTATTGATGCTGAAAGTTCTGGCAAGTAACTTGCCAAAACCCAACTGATCAATCAGTCCATTTGCAAGATCAGTTTTGCATTCAGAATGTCTGGATACTTTCATAGTACTTTTCATGGAGAGGAACTGCAAGCTGTATCCATATCAGATCTCAGGACACAAATTCTAATCTGTATTAGGCCCTGTTCTCACACACAAACACAGGTATAACAGTCACTCCTGTGACACTGAGCCATGGAATTCAAATTAAGTGAAAATGAGTATGCATTTTGTTTAATTTTAATGTGAACTTACTTAATTCACACTTCCCAACAAACACAACAGAAAAATCACATGAATACTTTGGTATAGAAAAGATGACTATCTTGGTGAAAATAATGCACAAAAATGCATTATATTAGTGGGAAATTGCTTGCAAAATGCATATATTAGGGAAAATGTGCACAAAAAGTTTTGATGTAGACTTTAAAAAAATCTCAAGCAGATGTAAAAACAGAATGTAACTGATAAAATTCTGAAACTGACAGATTTGCCTATTCCCATTGAATAGTCAAGTAGTATTTAGGTACAGCTTTGAAATATTCCAAACCTGGACTAGTCACTCCAATATAATCTGTCTTACAAATATTTGCGCAGACAACTCATTTACACCTCTGCAGCTCCACTTCCTTCGGCCTTCTTTTCTGTGTACATGTTTGCCACTCAGTGGAATACCACTTTCCTTAAACCCTCTTCAGGAAATTATTTTCTGAGTTGAATTGGCACATGGGAAGATTACTTCAGCTCCAGGCCCCTCTGTCATCATATCCATCGTGCTGTGGGCATGGTGGCAGCACAATGAATAGGAGAACCTCCTGTATCCGGTGGGGCTCTTTACACAGCTAAGAACCCTGGGGAAGCACACAAAACTGATTTGCTGCAATGTCCCGACTGGAGCAAAGACGCAGTGCCATGGCAAAGGATCTGGCTGAGTTCACCTGAAAATGTTCATCAGGAAGTATCTTCGTGAAGGGCTGGGAGACAGAGGAAGATATCACTCAACAAGAAGAGCAACTGCAGCACCAGGAAACCAGGTGGAGAGCTGAGAACATGGAAGTCAGAAGATGAAGAAGGTCTGCAAGTAAGAGGAAGAAGATTTGTGGAGCTGGTAGTCTTCAGTTTGGTCAAGCTGTTGGACCAAAACTGAAGACTTTAGGGGAAGCCTAATTTCAGATCATTTATGCATAGGTTGAAAAGCAGAAAAGGTTCCAGTCTGTAGTCAAACAGTACCAACCCCTTTCCCACCTGCCTTTCAAGCCTTCATTGTTAGGCCGTTAATTAACTGGGGTGGACCTTGACAGCAGAACTGGATTGAGTATGGCTAGGATAAGAACTAGGCCTTCTAACACCTAATCGGTGCCTTGTAAGACCAATATTGCTAACACTATAGAACCCAAAGTCTTGTTTAACCCCCTTTAAACACGCAAACCAACACAGAAACCATATTCTAACAATAGCAATAATAAATAATAGCCTTTCTTTTTTCTGCCCTTCAATAAAAATATTTTTATCTTTTTTATTATAACTGTTCTTTTGATTTAGTTGTCTCCTGCCTAATGGCCAGCTTTTTTAGAGAAAAGAGATGTATTAACTGAAGGGCTATGGATTAATGATGGCAGATGGGATAAGGAAAGGACTGCCCAAAGGTGCTTGGTGATCCTCCCAATTACTGGCTGTAGACAAAGGAATGCCTCCCTGAGGAAGAACATTCCCCACAGGGACCCTAAGGGTACAGATAATCCATAGGGTTATTTGGGCACCTTATGCCTGTCTGTCTGAAACCTGCAGTACTATTTTCAGTCATTAGGGGGCAGACTTCTACAACCAGCATATACTGTAGCTTTGCAGATGGCACAGTCTGAAGCTGAGGGAGGGGAGGGGTCGTCTAGGGATTGAATTATCTGGTTGCCCCTTGCTGTGCTGTCAATGGCCCCCTCACAGAAATGAACAGACCTCTCAGCCAGGCAAGTAAAGTCTCAGTGGTTTTACTCAGACAAGCCTGGCACAAGGCATCCAACTCGGACAGGTGTGCAACTTGCAAGCATTTCTCTGCCTAAGGGCTATTCATTGTTAATTTAGCTGAAAATAAGGGGCTGCAAGGTGAAGGAGGTATTCATAGCCATATTTCACAAGCAGTACATAAAAACATAAGAAGAACCATGCTGGAATAGACTGCCGGTCCTTCCTCTTCAGCACTCAGTTCACACGGTAGCAAACCTTCTGCCCACAGGAACCCTCAAGCAGGAGAGGTGCAAGAGTTTTGCCCATCCAAACTCCTCAGCAACCAGTGTACTCAGGCATGCTGCATCTATACATCTACATTATGTATAGATAATAGCCAGCAAAACTAGCTGTATGTATAGGCATGTATAGCCTTCTCCATAGATTTGCCAGATGCCCATTTAAAGACATCCAAATTGGTGGCCATCACTACATCTTGTGGCAATGAATTCCATAGCTTAACTCTGCAGCTTGTGAAGAAGTGTTTCCTTTTATCTGTCCTGATTCTCCCACCACTTTGCAAGGGGTTACACTTGTGGAGTTTTGCTAAAAAAATGAGCTAAAAATATATGAATTTGGGATGACTTCCTGGAATGATTGAGAGAGCAAGAGAGAGAGGATAGAAATAGAGGAGAACAATAGCCCTTACCTTCTTGCTCAGTTGTTTACTTCACTTGTAGGCTGACAGTTTGTCATTGGGCTCCTCACACAAGAGAAACTGGACAAGCTTATTGAACTCTCCTCCTCCTCTTCTTCCTTCTCCTTCTCCCTCTCCTCCTTCACTAACAATTATCCTAAAGCAAGGCTGAAAATTATAGTAGTCCTACTATATAGTAATTCTACTTCTAGTTGTACATGTTTGTTTTGGTGTTTTGCAAATTCCTCTGCTCATCTGTGCTACGGTGCTGTGGTGGTATTGAGCTATACTACAAGCCATCTTAAATATGTGAAATTATTTTTGTAGGAAAGATATCACATGGGAGATCAGACTGTGACTTCCCTTCCACCAAGATCTCGTAACCAAGTAGGAGAGAGGAGGAATGCTTAGAACGCTTTCAACCGTCAGGACAGGTAGGGACAACAGCATGATAGTCATTCCCAATGAAGAGACTAAAGAACAATTGAACTGTCCCTCATACAGATGGTTGCTTCATCCACACACACTGCAGCTATCAAGCAGTGCCTGCAATCCGTGGCAGGACACCCAAGGGAGCTCCCCTCCTCCTTTGCCAGCCTTATTCCATCCATTGTTACCTGCTGCTGTTGCTTTCTCCTCATTGGTGCCACCTGTTTGATTGACAGGCAGCAGGCCAGTGAGCAAGCAGACCGTAGCACCTCCTGCTGCTCACTCTGAGCATTATTGTTATCTGGGCCAGAGCAAAAGGGAAAAGAGGAGGGGGCACCTGTTGATGGAACATGCTGGGTTGCCGTTCTGCCAGAGACTGCCATGCCTGTGCGTGATGTCAGGAATTGCACCCTGAGAGAGCAGTTTAGGGCATGTGCATGAACAGAGGCTGGTATGTTTCTTGAAGAGACAGAAATTTTCTATCCCTGGTATAATAGCCCTTTATTGAGAGGAAATCCAATTAAAACTGCTTTCAGCAATGCCTTTCACATTTATTCAGACTCCAAACTAAAAGCAACTTCAACATTTACATATAGTACCTAGAGAAAATGATCTCCTGACCATGAGGTGCAGTTCAGATTGTAACTTTTTATGTGAAGGAGGATGTTGCTTCTCTGTTATTCCCAGTCAAAGTCTTCTTCAGAGTGTGAATAAAGAATCAAATACACCATAATCGTTTCATTGTATTTTAGATGCAAAATAATATGAATCTACAGTCTCAAGGGTGGCCTTTGGGGTGAACTTCCTGACATGCAAGGTCACATGCAAATCTATAATTCATTTTCTTTTCACAAATTGCAATTACGCAGCATGTAAAATTTAAAAAGCTTTCTGGGAGTGGGGTGGGGGGAAGAGTTTTTAAAAGGTCAGTACCAATACTAATAACTGTTCTGTTAGCCACTAATATACCAGAAGGATTATACTTCACATCAAGTGAGACATCTGGTATCATTTCAGACTTCTTTGAGAGGAATCTAAAGACATCCCCAGGGTTACCTTTCCTTAGATACACATGGGATAAAGTCTCACTGCCTTCATCCTGAGATATCTAAAAGAAATAACCACCCGAAACATTAATTTATCTCAGATGGCATTGCCTTTAAAGCGCATTTATCTGCATTTTTGTAAACTCACAGTATTAGAGCCAGCTGAAAAGACCTGTGAATGTCTATAACTGCCTTATGAAAAGGAATATGGATAAACTATAAAACCCCAAGGAAAACAGGTGCTAATGTCTCTCTGACGTGCCTTTTTATTGGATACAGTGGAGATGTTATAATAAGAAGAAAAGACACAAACTTTTTTCTGCAACACACGCAAAAAAATTTCATAAATGATGATCAAATGGTGCATTCTCACAAAATGCAGAAGGAGTCAGAGGAAGGTCCTCAGGCGTGCATGTACATTTGCGACGCAAGCAAACTGTGTGTGTGTGCAGTAGCAGACGCGTGTTCCATCTCCTGACACAAAGGAACAATGAGTCTGCCTGCTTCCAATATACAAAGCAAAGGGAAGGAGGCCCCAGAGCTCGCTCAGCCTCCCACGTCTCATGCAAATATGCCCTGAGGACCAAAGGAGGCATTACTTTAAATGTATGCATCTTTTCAGTTTTATTCTGGATTAAGTGTTGGGGCTGATCTTCCATAATGCCAGCATTAGGATCCCAGTCTGGATTAGGGAAAGTACTTCACCTGCTTCAGAGTAAAAGTGAAAAGAAGCTATAGCGACTAGACACACATTTAAAGGGAATCTGTTTTGGCCCTCAGTGATGGCACCAAACAGAAAACGAAATAAAATGGAGGAAGAGGAAACAAAGGGGCAAAGTAAATACCAAGAGTTGTCTCTATTTTTCATATTCTTTCAAGGTCTTGAAGGTATGCATGCAGACTTCCCTGTGGTTGCAGGTGCAGGGCTTTCCCCCATGTAAACATGTTTAATGGTACAGTGTCTCCTAAAGACAGAGGGGCAAGTCACGGTGGGAGCATCACCAGCCCCAACCAGGTGGATTTGCCTATGTAGCCCCAAAGCCTCGCCACCCAGTTTCTTTTGTTTTCTCATTGGTGCACCTTAATAAAGGTGAGACATAAATATTTTGGGTCATTCAGAGAAAAAGAGCACATTTATTCAAGCTTTTTTTCTGCCTAAGACCAGCCTGGCCTAAGACCTCAGAATGGATCTGTGCAGCCTTTTGGTATTATTAAGGAGAGATGTTCCAGTCCAACTCATGGTGGTAGCATCAGATGATGATAATGATGAAATATAGACTCCTTCAAATGAAGACAGAATTGTCTTTCCCATCCCTGCAATACCTGAATAGTCTTCATTTCTCCAACCTCTGAACTTTCCTTCCAAACAGCCTCAGAAAACCAGGAGTTGATTCATGGTGTTACCAAAGACCCGTATACTCACCTTTATAGCAGAAACTCTGGGCTGAGCATGTGTGGAAGCAGGTGATTGCTGTGATTCTGTGTCAAAGGAAAAGTAACCTCCATGTGCTCTTCAGTAACAGAATGTCAAAGGGTCAAAGGGAATGTCTGTCTTGCAACAAGAAAGCAGGTGCTGTCCAAACAACCCTCAACCACAAGAACCCTGTTTTGGGAAGAAATGCTCAAAGAAAAACGAAAATGAAAATTAAGAGTAGGCTACAGTGCAAGACAGAAGATAAAGAGAACAAATGTTGGGAATTTAATGTGTGGGAGGGTTCTCATCATTCCCTATATCTCAATCCGAAATGCTGGTAAAGGGATAGACTGTGGTTGTTTAACAGTAACTGAAAGCCACTTTTCACATGCCAAGATGCTTGCTGCTTCTTATGTTCTTATATGTGCAAAGAAAAACAGAAGACTGCAGTTGCTTAGTGGTGAGGGGAAAGGCATGTGGCACATGGTCAGAGGCACTCTGATCTTTCTTAACTTGTGTTTTAGCATATGTATTTTCTTCTGTGGAATTGCTATGCTTTTAGACTATCTAGTGAGTGCCATGCCTAGTGTTCCTCGGTTTTCACAATGGGACCCAAATCCCTTGAATGGCATGAATGCAAGTCAGTGCATCAACATGTGCCTTGCTGTTTGTACCTGCAAGAGCTTTCTTCTTGCACAGCTTTAAAGTTCTGCTTTTTGCTTGGGATTACTTTGGACCATCTTCATCAGGCAGACCAAGGAAAGAAGAGAGAATACATGGACAGTAGACACAGATAATCTAGTGAGATAATCTCTAGTGTTTTGTACTTCTGATTCAATTATATTAATTGTTTCTAAATTTGGATCTATAAATAAAAGTTATCACATGCACACCTTATTCAAACTGGCTTTTTCTTTTGCCTTCTTTTTGGTGGTTCATGATGGCCAGAAGGGTTTTTGAATAGCCTCCATGTTGAAGCAGTGAGCCTTAAAACAGGGGTGGGCAACCTGGGGTCTTTCAGATCATTTGGCCTACAACTTTAATCATCCCTCCCCATCGGTTCTGCTGCCGAGGCCTAACGAGAGTTGTACATCAAAACATCTGGAGGGCCCCAAGTTTACCACCCATGACTTGAAGTAAAACCATTCCTACCAGGTATCTTGCCCTGAGCTCCTTCAAGAAAGAGTAAGATAAAAATGTGGTTAATGCTTCTGGGCAAAAACTTTCTAAACAGTAAGTAGGCCAAATGCAAAGACACAGTCCTCATGTTAAAGATAATTTAAACAAAAATAGAATGAATTTTCTAGGGCTCCCCTCCCCTACAAAAAAAAAAAAAAAACGGTATGGCCTCACCAGTCTTTAAAAAAAAAACCATCTTTCTAGTGCAAGAATAGCAGGAGCGTCACACAGACACATCAAGGCAAATGAAAGCCTAGCTATGTAGCAAGGGCTCTAAAATTATCTGCAAGTCAGAGCGTGCATCTCAAAGCCTCTTGGGAATCTGCTTTCAGTCAGGCCTATCCATTCATTTGCAGTTAAGCAAGATAAAATATCCCTTGCAATATTAAAATCATCTTGAGGGCTATAACATCCCTTTGGAAGTCCTTAACCAAAAATTTAGTGTAAGCCAGTTTGAATGCGTTCTTTGAAAATTTATTTGCACCTTGCTGCGTTTGTTGGATAATCAAAACAGATAAAAGCAGTTAGCTTATGGCCAACCTCAGCCTTGGCAATTTGGTTTTAAAAGCCCGACATGGTACCTGTGCTGCTAACAGCACTTTCCTTGAGTTTATTTGCTTTGGTTCATCTACAAATCTTTGATTAATATGCCAACTAAGGCCCTGTAACAAGTGCATTCTGGGTAACTATGCCATAAAAAACTATTAAGAATGTAAAGCAACAGTGATTTAAGGGGGTGAAGCACTAATGGAAGTCATTAAGCAAGGTAAAAGAATCCAGTCTCGGACCATGAAGATATCATTTCCACAGCTCGCTCTATCATGTGCTCTCTCTCTCTCTCTCTCTCTCTCTCTCTCTCGCTCAAAAAAAAAAAAGCCCAGTTTACTGCAGTAGACAAGCAAAATAAATCAGAAACATACTTCATGGAAAGAAGACACGAAGCTACTTCATATACTGTATAAACTGCCCCTTAAGCTGCTTACAAAGAGAGCAGGTACTCAGTTGGGCAAGGAATGTCAGCTGGAGGTGAATCCAATTTGTTCAAGCGTTACCAAGTAACTGGCAATTTCCTGCCTTGCAATTTCTCAAAGCATTTGTGATTCTTCTTTCTGTTTCACAGTAGGATTAAAATGAAACAAAGCCCATATACATTCTGTCAGAATCTAAACTCCAATGAAATCATGTTGACCTGATAACTGAATGATTATTGAACCCAATTACTGAGGCCTTAATTTAAGCTGGACTAAAAACAGAATTAGCGTTAAATCACTCCCTCAAGGCAAAAATAAATACCATAGGAGGGAATTATAATTTCTTACAAAACGCAGCAACCTGAAGGAAGGCTCATGAGGCAAAGGACAAAACAGTGCAACTCCCCACTGTTGCTTCATGTGTAAAATTAATTGGCATTGCAGTTGATTCTTACCTTGGTATTGGCAATGGGAGAGTATCTGTGGCTAGACAGGGACCTTCGGCATTGGGCAAGCCGTGATGCAGGATTGACCTAGAGGAAGACAAGTTTGATATGGATGTCAATTGATGCATATCTTTAAAAGCCCTGGGCAATTAATTCAATATATCTCCAGTACATTTGGATCCAAATAACTCAAGCAGCAGCCTCCCAGGCCACACAGCTGTTCATGCTTTTGACCTCAAGAGAACTCAAAAGTAGTTTGTGACAAGACCACTATTAAAACACCATTGATCAAGATAACTTTTCTAGCACCTAAACCAGTTCTTTCAAACCCTGCCACAGAGTCCATCACAAAGAAGATATGGCTATAGAGAAGCCTCATATAGAACTGCTTAATACCTAATACTCTTCAAGTGCTTGAAAGGGCAACTTGGTGGGACAACTCTCATGAATGGAATTCAAAAATCAACAGATGTGTCCTCTTCAAGAAAAACAGAAGGGATAGAAAGGGAGGTAGAGTTCCACTACATGTAAAACTCTTATACCTGGAATGAATTACAGGAGAGGGAGCTAATTAGTCACACTGAGAGAATCTGGGCCAAGTTAAGAGGAGCAAAAAACGAAAGGAGCCTAGTCATTGGTGTCTATTACCATCCACCCAATCAAAGAGAGCATGAGGACATTATCTCCAAAAAAAAAATTGCCAGTGAGGCAAAGAAGTATGATGGGACATCAAAGGGACTTCAAGTTCCCTGATATTTGCTGGGAGACGTATTCAGACAAACACGGCCCCTCCAAGAGATTCCTGACATGTGTCGCCAATAAGTACCTCCAGCAGAAGGTGGAGGAAAGGATGAGAGGAACAGCTACACTCAAACTAATACTTACCAGCAGGGAAGATCCAGTGGACAGATGGCAGCCACAGGTTCCCTGGGTAAAAGTTGCCATGACATTCTGGAATTCTTAATTTTGAAGATGGCAAGAGTCACCTGTAGCCAAACATGTACCCTAGACTTCAAAATGGACAACTTTAAGAAATTCAAGTCAATGATAAGTAAAATACCCTGGCTAATTACTCTAAAGGGTAAAGGAGCCCAAGAGGGATAAGAAGTCTTTAAAAAAGAAAATCTCAAAGCACAACAACAATTAATTCCAACAAAAGTGCAAAACAACAGCAACAACAGAGAAAGCCCTCATGGCTTAAGAGGGCTACATGAGACAAGTTAAGGGACAACATGAAAGCAAAAAAGGACGTGCAGGAAGGGGAAGGGAGGCCAGGCCACAAAGGAAGAGTATAAATAGACAGCAAAGCCTCGCAGGGACGGAGTTAGAAGGGCTAAAGCTGGTTATAAATTGAGGTTTGTGAGGCTTGATAAAAACAAAAACAGCAACAACTAAACCTTCTTCAGGTATGTCCAAAACAAAAGATATATGAAAGGAAGGCAGTTCAACAATTCAACATGGACAGCAAAAAGATAACAGATGACAAGAAAAAGACAGAGGTTCTTAACTCTTACTTCAACTGAGTCTTTTCCCACAAGAGAAAATACAACCTACCTAGAGAGGAGGAAGTACAAGACAAAGGGGCAGAATGGCAGCCTAGACAAATGGTTGAGGAGCACCTTGATGAACTTAATGTATTCGAATTAAAAGGAGTTGATAAGCTCCATCCAAGAGTCGTAAAGGAACTGGCAGAAGAAGAAGAACTCTTGGAACCACTTTGAGAAATATTGGAAAACAGAAGTGCTGGATTACTGGAGAAAAGTTGATGTTGTCCTCATCTATTGTTATTGTTGTAAGCCGCCCCAATATTGTTGTAAGCCACCCCGAGGCTTCGGAGAATGGGGCAGCATAGAAGTTTACTAAATAATAAATAAAATAAATAATCTACAAAAAAGCGGGGATGGGGGAGATGAACCACGGAACTATAGAACAGTCAGTCTAACATCAATCCCTGGGAAAATACTGGAGCAAGTTATTTTAAAAAATCAGTCTGCAAGCACCTTGAGGAAAATGCAGTGATGAACAGAAGCCAACACAGATTTCTTAAGAATAAGTCAAACCAAACTAACCTAATCTCATTTTTTGACTGGGTAACCTCCCAAATGGACAGCAGAAATGCTGTGGACATAATTTATCTAGACTTTAGCAAAGCTTTAGACAAAGTGCCCCACAACATCCTGATAAATAAACTAGCAAAAGTGGGCTTGACAGAATTCCTATTAGGTGGATCCACAAATGGCTACAAAATCAGTCACAGAGAGTGCTCATCAATGGCACCTTCTCAAACTGGAGAGAGGTAATGCGTGGGACGCCACAGGGCTCAGTCTTGGGACCAGTGCTTTATTACTTCAGCATCTTTATTAATGATCTAGATGAACAAGTCCAGGGAAAGATAATTAAATTTCCAGATGACACAAATCTGGGCAGAATAGCTACCACCCTGGAAGACGAAAAGAAGATCTAAGGTGACCTAGACAAGCTAGAACACTGGATGGGAAGCAACAGCATGAAATTCAGTAAGGATAGATGCCAAGTTCTCCACCTGGGGAAAAAGAAAATACATCAATACAAGATGGGGAATACTTGGCTCAACAGCACTGAAGAAAAGACCTTGGAGTTGTAGACAACAAGCTTAATCTGAGCTGGCAATGTGATACAGCCGAAAAAGGTCAAATGCTATTTTGGGATGCATTAATAGAAGCATCACTTTCAGAACAAGAGAGGTACTAGTTCCCCTTTACTCTGCACTAGTCAGACCTCACCTGGAATACTGTGTTCAGTTCTGGGCACCCAGGTTTTAAAAAGATGCAGAATAGCTAGAAAGGGTTCAGAGGAAGACAACAAAGATGAACCAGGGTCTGGAAACTAAGCCCTAGAATGAGAGGATGAGAATGCTGGGCATGTTCAGCCTTGAGAGGAGACTACGAGGAGATATAATATCACTCTATAACATGATATCATAAAGAGAAAGAAAAAGCCCTCTTCTCCCTCATCCCTGTGTGGAGAACATGGAACAATGAACTTAAACTGCAGCACACCAGATTCAGGATAGACGGAAGGAAAAACTTCCTGTCAGATCAATATGACAGTGGAACCAGTTGCCAAAAGAGGTCACGAACTCTCCCACACTAGAGACATTCAAGGTGAAACTAGATGGTCATCTCAGTGAAATGGTGTGACTTGGCACCCTGGACTAGCAGAGAGTTGGACCTGATAGCCTCTTTGGCTTCTTCCGATCCTAATGTTCTATGAATCTATGTACTTATGAATCTATGAACTCCTCTCAATCATCCCAGACTGTAGGACATGGAATAACAGGCTCAAGTTACAGGAAGTCAGATTCAAGTTGAACATCAAGAAAGACCTTCCTAAATCTATGACAATGGGACCAATTACCTAGGACGGTTGTGGGCTCCAGCACTGGAGGGATTCAAGATGCATCTGGACAGCCATCTGAGAGGGATGGTTGAACTTGGAGTCCTACACTGAGCAGGAGGTGGACACAATGGTCTTCTTGGCCCCTTCTAACTATACTGTTCTGATTCTAACATTAAATCTAGAGAAGCATCAACCAAGGGATTCTGCTCCAGGGCAACATAAGGGGAACCTGATTTTCTTGGAAAGCAGGGGCGGGCAATCTTTTTTCAACTGGGGGCCATATTCCATCCCAAGGAATCTGTTCAGAGGGCCATGGCCACACTCCAGCAGGGCCAGAGCTCACAGAGCACTAGGCCAACAGGAGTGGGCAGGGCCTAGAATGGCCCCATTACCACTCAGCAGTTCTTATCTCCCACAAACCCCATGAGCCCTGCTATCCACCATCTCCCCACACCTTCTATCACTCTGCGGTCATTCCACCTGACAGAGTTTCTCATCTTCTTTTTTTGCTTCAGGTTGTCTCAGTCCACCACCAACACTGCCCTCAATCCATTGTTTCAGGATTAAATGCTAAATACTTCTGTGTCTCTCATCTGGCTCCCTTCATCATTTCTTTCCCTCCTTCCTGCACAGAGAGAGAGAACAGAGACATTGTCAGACCAGTGGCCAAGCGGGTGGGAATAGCAAGTGTCGGGGAAATCTTGATTAGTAGAATCAAGAGAATGTACGTTTGGATTCACATGGAAGATGCTACACTCAGGCCCAGCTGTTTATTGGCAGGACACCCAGGGACCCCCTCTGACAAAGAAATACAACAGCGCTATAGGGTAGCCGGTATACCAAACCAGCTATGAGCTTCCAGAGTATATACAGTTTTTATATGTTGTGGGTCAAGTACACAGTTTTGGGGCAATATTGAGGGATGGATTATCATATTTGTGGAGGATGATGTGAGTACAAACAGAACAGTGTAAGGCTAACATCAGAAAGGGTGCTGCAAAATGTTGCAGCGCTATAGAGTGATTGAGTGACCAATGACTGGACAAATAATTGAGTGATATGAACCATAAATGATCGCAGGTGTGAGTTTTGACATTCAGTGGAAGGTGATTACATTAGGACAAAGAGAATCTATTCAGTGCTGCTCCTTGCAGCCAGAGAGCTGGCAGTACGATAGGTAAGAAATGTGTCAAGTTGCTTAACGGCAGATCAAAGTCATGTGTGAGCTTTCCTGAGTGGATTAAGTGTTCTTGGTTGTTGATACTTTATATCTCATAGCCTCAGGCAGGTGCATGAGTCCCTCTGCATGAGAATGGATAAATAATGGATCTTCTGGGATTACCTGCTTTTCCAGGCACGTGGAACTGGGTGAAAAGTTCTAGTCCCTTCCAGGGGAGAGGAATAAAGGCACTTCTGCCTGATTTTATAATAAAAAGACACACAAAAGCATGTATTTTATTTGAGTTTTTATTTGGACTTTCCCAACACAAGCAGTGCCCCTATTCTTGTGACTCAGTTCCAGGAATCCCAGGGGACACCAAAGATCACATGAAAGGATGCTAATCTCAAATTCTGTGAACACGTAAATGAGGATTACTAGTATGTGAGGCAAACAAGAAGGAAGGCGCACAGCAGCAGCTGTGGGGAAAGTGGATTTGGGCTGTAAAAATAATGGACTGCAAGCCTTCGCCCCGTCTGAAATTAAGCTTGTTTCCACATGGCACTGAAGAGAAAACAGACACACTGCAGGGCACATAATAAAGAGCAGTTTAACTTGTGTTCATGTTTGCCAAATGGGGATTACAAGAGTGTTGCAACCAAGCAGTAAAAGGGAAAAACTAGCTTATTTTCTTCAAACTACCAATCCTTTTGTTTTCAAGAGTGTTATATGAAGCATTGTTTCCACCTGAAAACCATTCTGGAAAAATTCTGAACAAACAGAGCCGTTTTTCCCTGGTAGGTCGACCCATTCAAAGAGCGTGTTTATCTAACCCGCACCTCAGCTGCAGCACTGTATTTGCTTTTAGTGGAAGAGATCTCCTCAAGAATGGCAGAAAGGTGCATTCATTAATTTCCCCTGCCTGATACAACCAGCTCAGCATCTGAGGGCTAAAAGCAATATCAGCCTGGGGTATAAATGTTTAGCATTTTGCGATGGAATGTCATAAGGGAACAGCGAATGAAAAGTGTATCCACTTGCATGATAATGTGCAACCAGCAAACTAAAAAGAAAGACAGAAATATTAACCATTCAAGTTAAGTTTCTGTAGAGGCATCTTTATTGAGTAAAGTATTTGGATAAAATGAGAGCCATTCAGATTGTAGACTCTACAGTCTGGGCTTTCAAATGAAAACTACTATAAGAGGATGGTTTACATACGAAAGCCAATTTACAATTGACAGAAATGATGCAATTTAATGGTGCTCCCAGAGTCAGACTTTTCTCAAATGGCAGGAACGCCAGACTAGGAGTGCTTGGCACAGTCCCTGGGCAGGTGTCAGGCACTGTGAATCAGTGCACCTGACATTCAGCAAACGCCTCAGTCCAGAAACTCTTCAACTGCATCTCGTCCTAGTTTAGTCACGCTGATCACAGAGGTGGGAAACGCACCGCAGTGGCCACCTGGTCTCCTGCTGACGTCCTGGACAACAGCCCCCATAGCGGAGGATCCTTGTCCATTCTGCCCAGTGCCAATGGGCAATGCAGCCCCAACCATCTGAACAATGCCCATGCAACCTCCTGCGCAGTGGCCCTGACCGCATGGCTTGCAGCACAGGCAACCTGAGGAAGTTCTGCCATGGGAATTCTGATCCCTCGCCTCCAGATGAGATCTAGGGCAGAGATGGCCAAATTATTCTATTGGCTGTGCCACTTTTGGATGTGATCACCTGTAAGTAAATTCTATCCCATTGTAAGTGAATCAGTGATTCTAATTGTTAAATCCATATGCAAATCCATTAAATCAATTTAAAATAAAGTATTTTAAAGTATCACAATGCCATTTTTCATCGTATTAAATGATGCATATTTTGATGCATATTCTGAATCAGAGCTATTTTGGAACATTTCAGAAAGTTGAATGCTGGTTACTTCTGCTCTACACATTAGCCCAGAAAGCACAAGTCCTGTCAATTTGTATCAGAATCTGCAAAGACTGGATCTTCAAGCATTCTTAGTCTAGTCCAGCTCACTCTTTCCTTTTGAAACATTTCTTTTTAATTTTAGTTTGATGCAAATCACCATCATCATCCCAACCTGTGTTCCTGCAGACAGACACTTACACGGGAATCCACATTATTGAATGCACTGGCATTTACTTCTGAGTAAAGGGGCCCAGAATTGCACTGTTAAGCATTCCCACTGTGCTAATGGGTCAAATTGCACAGTATATTAAATTGGGGTCAAGCCCATGCATGTTTCAACAGAAGAATGTCTTATAATTCACAGCTGTGGGACTTTTTGCTGCCTAAATATGCATGGGATTGCTCCCTCAGTGCCTTTGTTTTGATGTTTCTTCTAGGACAGATCAGATTCAGGACTATGGCATTTGAGATTTAATTCTCCCCACTCCCGTGCCCTATGCCCCAGCACAGATGAAAACTGTGGCTGCTATTTGCCCTGGGAGAGAAGCTTTCGAGAGAGGCTGCCGATTTCATTGAGACCACAACACAGAGAGACTACATTAGACCCACTCCTCTGTATGCTGCACTGCTGGTCCTGATGAGAACCTGCCACGGATGCAATTGCAAAAGACAAATGAAAGAGAGAAATGGAGACACACATTTAGAGTAACATATAGCTTAGCCCTTAAGTACTTCACTTCCATCATCTCAGTAATCAAATTTAACATTCACCCTGCATGGCAGTGATGAGGGATGCCTTCGTTTGCAAGTCCCTACATTTTCATTCCGAGTACACCTGAGCAGCAACCAGGAAAGGACCCGGCCCTTGCACATCCACTGGGGAAAGTGAGTTAAAACATAATTCGTACTTGATAATGGAGTTGCTAATCCCATCTCAGGGATGGAATTACATTTGACAAAGCAAACATGTGGCATTTCATAACATGAATGGGGGAGGGGGCCATTTTCAAAGTGTGATAACACTCGTGAATAAATATTCCCCCAGGAAGTGTGATTCTCCCCTGCAACCTGCCCATAAGGCTGCCCTCCAGCAAAACTGCTAGGCACTTATGCCCTCCTCTTCCATCAATTTGACAAATCCCCTTTTAAAGCCATTCTGATTGGTGACTATCGCTACTACTTGTGGCTGTGAATTCCACAGCTTAACCATGCCATGCGTAAAGAAGTATTTCCTTTTGTCTGTTCAGAATCTCCCCTCTGGGCTAAATCCCTGATCCAGAGCATAAGGCGGTGAGAAAAGAGAGTCTGTGGGTGCAGGATGCACCCCTTCTGCTTGCAAATTTCCCCACAGAAAGATCCCTGGGCCCTACATTCGCATCATTCCAAACTCCTTTGCAGGAGATCTTTCAAACAACTGTGAGTGCCATCCACTTCAAGCGTTGCCCTTCCGTCTAGCAAGATAGGGCAGGGCAGGTGCACATGAGCACTGAGAGCCAGCACATACCGAGGCACGCTCCCAGTGTGGATGAAGACTTCCTGTTCAGCATGCTGCCAGAGGAACCTATGCTTCCTGTCGTACCTTCCCAAACCTGCCCTTCAGATGCCCTCCAGCTGTGTTGGACCACCAATCCCATCACCTGAGTCGCACTCCTCACGCATCGTGGTGAGTCTCCTCTCTCCCGCCACCTCCTTGCCTCTCAGTCTTCCCAGCAGGCACCACAGGAAGGAATGCGGCTCCTCTCTTGACAGCTTTGGCCATGCGATGAGTTCGAGCCACTGTGGCACTCCGCTGCGCAAGCTCTGAGGCACCTTGGAGAGGCCAAGGGAGCTGATCAGGCACCCCCCCCCACACACACACACACACACACTCACTCCTGGAGCAGAAGTGCCTGGCCCATGCAGCAGGGGCAGGAGAATTCTCAGAGCAGTGCTGAGAAAAGGCGCAGGACCGCTCAGCCTCTTCCCCTACTACACTTCCATTGCGAACTGAAGGAAGCCTCTCACATGCAAGAGAGCAAGCGAAGAGAAATAACTGGGCAGTGGTTACACTCTTGGCCAATTCACCTGCCTTTCTCCTTCCTGCTTGTAAGAGAGGTGTTGCCACCCCAGTGCCCACCTGAATGCCTTTCTTGGAAGCAGCAGTGGTGGGACACCTATCCAGAGGGCACTGGGCACCACTCATCCAACCGACTTGCACACGTGGACGCCTTCCTTCAGTCGCATAGGAGGGCAGTGGCAGGAGTGTGGCACAGCTGATTCTCGCCCTCCCTGCTTGCACAGGCACGGGGCTGCCCTCTGGTGTGCCTGCGCGAGCAGTGGAAGAATCAGCCTCATGGTGCTGCTTCTTTCCCATGACTCATGAACTGATTATCTTTAGAACAGTAGACAGGCAGAGAGGGAAACAAAAAGAATTATGTTTATTTTCTCCATTTATCTGTAGCATTTGCAAACCACCTTTCCACCAAATTAGCGGTACAGTCCTAATCATTGCCCTGTCAGAGGAGTATTAGAAGCATAGAAACAGAACAAGTAAGATGGAGTCTCTTGGGCCATCTAGTCTGACCCCCAACTCCAGCCCACTCTGCTCACAACATGCCCACCATGTGTAACAAAATTCATTCCCCCCATGATGGCACAAAATCACTATCCGTTTTTTCTCTTAAAAAAAGAGGAAAGGAGACTGAATCACTCAAAGTCACATGAATGGAATGAAAGGCACCTGAATGCCTCAGCCCAGGACTGGCTTAAGGACAAGATGGCTGCCCCACATGCATTCCATGTAAAGCAGCCAAATGGACTTAAATGGTGGTGATGGGGAGCAAGCCAAAATAAGTTTCAAAGAATCTTTGGAGAATTAGTCAAGCTCAACATGGCTGTCCTCCCCTCCCTATTTCCAGCTCCATTAGCCCATTCCCTATCCCATAGCATCTGTGCCTGAGAAAGCCACCTCACTTCACCTAATTGGGGAGGGGGCAGCCCTTCCTCCTCCCACCACCAAAGAAACTCAGAAGTACCTTTAGAGGAGACAGGGGCATGGGTAGCACTGAATCAAGCATTGTTGGGTACCTGTAACATCTATAAGACTAGGAACAAATAAGAACTCGAGGCAGCTTCAGTTCTGTTCTCTCAAGCATCTCTATTGAAACACAGAAAATTAGGTTATATGAGGGAAAGATGTCAGGACTTGCCCATCATCTTAATAGCATATGTCCTGCAAGGCCAATGGAGGGCAAGTTCATTCTGATTATATCTATTTCCTCCATAAAGAAGCACCAAAATATATCACATAATTCAGTACACATCTTATGAACAGGAAAAGAAAGTGACATGCAGAACCAGGAATTTTTTTCTTCTTTTTCTTTTGAGGCCCTTGTTCAGAGGATTTAGAGGAGCAATTTGACCATGCCGCAATATTATAAAAATCCTGAAATTGAGTACCAAAGGTCAGTAACAAAATGAAGGCTAATGCTGGAGAAAATAGAAAACTGATTTTCAAAAATTCAGCTTCATTGCAAAATGGAAAATGATGTCTTAAGTCATAATTTTCTTTCTTTTCTCCCCTTAAAAACATGCTGAAGATAATTTAACTGAAATGCTTTTCCTTCTACTTTTCCCAAGTTCCTCAATGAAAAGAGCAGCAATTAAAACAGACATATATCCACTGAAAGATTCAGGGATGAAATGAAAGTTATTACACTAAATATAAACCAAAATGCATCATCATCATCATCATCATCATCATCATCATCTGCAAATAAGTTTTAATCATTACCAGAAACCCCAGCTCAGAACAAGAAATTATATCACAAATTGGCTGCTTCCAAGCGAAATGCCCGGATGCTCACAATCAAAGCAGAACAGAGGCAGGTAAGGGAGATGGTCCTCTAAGTTCATGGCACAGTTCTAGGATCTTCTGTACCTTATTAGTGAAGCAGGATGGGAAAGAAAGCTTGCCTCCTCCCCACTTACGTTTTTGAGAGCCCCTTCAAACTGTCAGCCACAACAGATGCTTTTAGCTCCTGCTTACTTACCTGCAAATAGGCTCCATTGAAATGAATGAAACTTAATTCTGAGTGCATGTGTACAGGATGTTTAACTGCTGTTTTTTTTTTACTGCAACTAGGGCTGACCAACTGTTATTGACATGAATGATTGATTAAATGAATGATTACAAATCATAGCACTATTTTTTTCAATGCCAGGTGTAAACAGAGGAATCCTATCTATAACATAAGCAACCCAAGGTCTGGCATTCCTATTGGATGTACTTGCCCACAACTCTCTCCTTTAAAGGTGCTTTAAGGATATTAACAGTCAGCCAGACTAATTCACAACTTAAACTATACCTATGTGATCCTAGCAGAACCTTCAACTGCCTTTCATGAGCTAGGGCGGGGGAAAGCCTCTGGTTCTCTGGAGATATTGCTGGTTCCAGGTCCCATCAGCATGGCAGTGCTGCAGACTGTGACAGCTGCAGTCCCCAGGGGTGTGGAGGGCACCAGGTTGCCTTCCTCTGGTCTACATCCATGCAACATCCCACACCTTGCAATCAGACGAAATCTACGTTTTGTCACTTGATCGCTAATGGCAGAAGTATGTGTGCTTAATTAATAAATGTTTGGGAGACTAATTTTTATCCCATAACTCAAGGCAACATTTATTAGCACACTGTAAACACTTAAAGAAAGATGCTGACATTGCTTCACTCTTACTGTCATAAATGTGATACTGCAATAATCCTTTTTAATTACAATAAACAGTATTTAAAAAAAAACCCTGACTATTCCAGAGTTGCATTTTTCCTTTCTGTGTCAGCAGAGTTTCCTTTTATAGAGCCATGAGCCCTGGTGAGCAGCGCTATATTAATCAGGGGAGCTTACAGAGCTACACCTGGTATCCTTGAAACAGACATTGCAGAAGTGGGAAACAAAAGTGGGATGCAGAAACCAGACAGTGCCAGGGTGGGTGTGGGGGGGGCAGTGAAATGATACAATAAATGCTTTTACTTTGGAATGTATTTTTTATTATTATTCAGTTGTATGAATATGCATGAGACTGTATTCTTCACCTGTGACCAAAACTGCTCCCTGGGAAGAGAATGACAGCTAATTATAATTCATAAGACTGATAATTTCCCTATATCTAATTTCCAGATGTTAGTCTGACAACCCAGACATCCATAATAAAAAGGGTAAAAGAGAATTCATATGCACCTGCTCATAGCAAAACATTATAGAGGTCGGGACGTGGGGGTGGGGGGGAGTTAATTTCAAGAATCTGACTTTTTTCAAAATGACATTTGGCCTCAGCAGAATGTCAAGGGCATATGCAATGGATCTGCTCTGCATTTTGCCCCGCGAGCACCACTGTCACCGCCTTATATTCACTCAATGTGTGTGTGCGTGCACACACACGCCCACCCTCACACAAAAACAAAGGTAATGAATGCCACGCCACCCAGAGTGTCAACACTACTAAAGTTTCATGCAGAATAAATAGTTGAACCAACTTAATCAGATGCTGAAACGATTGGGTAATTTATTATTGCCAAAGCTGGACATTGCTACCAAAAGAGGAATGAATGTGTGTGTTTATTAAAAAAAGAAGAGGAGGAAGAACGCATCCAGGAGAATTATTTTCTATCAGATCTACTTTCAAGGTCAGATGCTTCATTCCCAGACACCGTTTTGCTCTCCTCTCCCTTTGGCAAGCATTTCTTCGGCTCATCCATAAATAATTAAGGAGAGAGGCAACTGCTGTGTCAGCCTAACCTTTAGAGGAAGCCGAAGGTGTCTAAATCTCCTGCTCACAAACAGCCACTTCGCTTGTACTCCAGACAAGAGCAAATCCATGTGGCTCCCAGCTCACAGACACGCATGAGGGCCCCATCTTGTTCCCAGCCACGTGTAGGGCCCACCATCTGAAAGAGCCCAGAAAGTGCAGGATGAGCGTTTTAGCCTTTGTTTTATTATCTCGGAAAGCAAACCTGAGATGAATACAAGACTATTTATTTGCTTATTTGATGCTATTTATGTCTGCTTCTATTAATAGACATTTCTAAACAATGAACAAAACAATACATATTCTACAAGCAGCAGTGAGTGGCTGGAATGCAGATGTCTAGTAGTGCTGGATTTCAGCTTCCATAGGCCCCTGCCAGGGTGGTCAGTGGTCAGGAATGCTGGAGTCACAGAAGAGCATGTTTTCAGTAGATGCTGAAAACCTGTAAGAATCGGCACCTGATACACAGCAGAGAGTTCCAGGCAGAGGGTGCTCTGATACTGAATGTTCTGAGCCAGACTTCCTTGCGCATCACCAGGGGGGTATTTCTTGATAAGTGCAGCAGGTCTTTGAGCCAGCAGGTCAGGTGATTTCTTAAGGTCCCTTCTGTGTAATATGGTGAGGATAAGCTGCTCCCATTACTAACCTATCTGTGCCATTCTGCATGGGCCCATGTTTCCCAATCACCCTCAAGGGAAGCCTCACTTAAAGTCAGTGCTGGAGATTTGAGTAGAGTGACTCCTGTTGCACCAGCAACTCAACAGGGCTTACCACGGGGCAGGATATTCCGGAAGGCAGGCATGAACGCAGCAGAGATGGGGGGATGGAGGGGGTTTCAAGAGGGTGGGGGCAGAATAGGGAGGAGTTGATGGGGGAAAGGAGAGGAAGGCTTTGGATCTTTTTTTTTGGCATGAGGGAAGCAGTGGGAGGAAGGGAGGGAGTTTGAAGGAGTGGGGGTAAAAGGAGAGGTTGGCTTTGGAGATTGAGACTCAACTTGAAAATTCCTTGCGATGTCTTGAGACTCGACTTGGACTTGAAAGTAAAGACTTGAGACTTGACTTGAGACTTGGAGTAAAGGATTTGAACAGATCGCTACTTAAAGTGCATTGAAGTGATCCAATTTAGGTTTACCAATGAATTTGTGAATCATTCCGAGATCAATGTGCTGATGGAATGGTATATAAATATTTTGAATGAATGAATGAATGAATGAATGAATGAATGAATGAATGAATGAATGCACCAGTGTAGTCAAGTGACCCCTGTTCAGGAGTGCCCATAGCTGATTCACCTACCACAACTGGTAAAAAGGCATCCCTAAACATCAGGGGCACCTGGACCTTCAATGATATTGCTGGATTGATGAATTTCCCTGGCTACACCAGCTCTTGAAGAGGAGTGTAACACTCAGCAGGCAACTGAGCCAGTTCCCAGATGCAGGACCCAGATGTTGTGGTCAAGGAGAAGAGGACTGTGCCCTGGGAAGGGGTACAAGAGAGGTGGGCTCACTGCACAGAGAAAGAGTGTGTGCTCATACAAAGAAGGGTGTCAATTCAGCCACCAGTATGAAATATTTCTGAAGTCCACGGGGGTCTCTTTGCCTGATAACTTGGAGAGCTGCTGTCAGATAATTTATTTGCAGCTTTACAGCCTGGGAGCAGTATTTCTGAAGAAGCAGCTCTCTCTAGCTTCGTCAAACAAGTTGCAGGGGAAGGGGGGGGGGGTCTCCCCTGCATGCGATTCCCATGACTGTGCTGGAGGGCCCTTACGTCTCTTGAGGAGATGTGAGGGGCTGCAAGGGGAGGAAAAATTCAATCCACCACTTCCACCTGTTCTGCTGGGGAGAGACAATGTTGGGTATAAGTCAACAATTTCAACTGGTTTTGTGTGTGTGTGTGTTTAGAAGCTTTAGAAGCCACCCAGAGAATTTGATAGGAGCGAGAAATAGAAATCCTTATAGGAAAATAAAATAAATAAAAATTGGGCTGGAAGATGTGTGCATAATCTCATTTCTAGTTTGGCTCCTTGGGGTTCAATAGTTAGTTTTAGACAAAGAGGACAGGGATTCAGTTCCTTGCTTGGCCATACAGCTGAGGTGCTTTTATAACTGTGGCGCTTTTATGACCATGAGGCATATTCTGTTATGGGATTAAGCAGTTTTTGATTACAACTGTGTGTCTTTATTTGTTATCAAAGTCAAGATTTATTGCTTTACAAACTGGTCTCTTGTTAACGATCGCCCGTCACCAAGTTCTGTAATAGAGTATCTATAAATAATATACATATAAATATGTAAATGTTTCATTTTATTAACCACTGAAAATACAAATGCCCATCCTGGAGCTATTTATAAATCAGTATGTGTGTGGTTGGGGATGGGGCGGATGGAATAGATTGCACATTATTTGCAAAAAACCCTCAGCTTGGCCAAACGGAATTAATGCTTCCTCTTAATTCTTCACCAAGACAAAATAATTCATAAACAGCTTGCTTTGCCCCAGGTAAATATGCATATACATAAGACTCCATGTGTCAGCTTTTAAAAAATCTTTTGCATAGAACTGGATTGGCAATGGTAATATTTGTATAACAATAATTGAAAGAATTGTGTCTTTTGCTGATGAGATTGTCCCCACTGTAGTAGTGCTAAATACGTATGTCACTTTTGCATCATATTCTTATCAATTTGGACAAGAATATGATGCAAAAACTTCAACATACTTTACATTCAAAATAGGACAAACATTCAGACATAATTTTTTTCTCTTAAACACTTGGACATTTCTCTCTTTCTGGACTCCTCAGCCCCTATTAAGATATCCAAAGTATGTATCAAGAATATAGCCTCCAACTTTGCAATTCAAATTGTAGAAATTCATCAATTAACTTACAAAATCAGCTGTGTTAATTTGGTAGCATACAATGCATCAGCAGAGCATGTTTCTGGGGTCGTGGGAGTGCAGTGATCCATGACTATAAACAACATTTCAAAAGTTTCAGGATCGGATGCACACTAAATTAGTTGAAGTTAAGACCTACTGAAATCCATAGGTTCAATTAGTAATAACTTTGCTTCTGTTGAAGCGAATGGGTTTTAAGTTTCCCTGACTTAGTCTGCATCAAACCCCCCAAATGAAAGGCACTACAGATCTGGCCCAAGCATCATAATGTTCTCACGACACTTTGGTCTATGGGCCTCTCTGCTTGCTTTTTTTTTTCCTAGTCAGAGAGTGAATCATCATTAGGCACCAATACATCTGCTGCTTCAGGCAACTGCTTAGCATCACAGCCTTTTCATTAAGCATCCGTGAACATCATGTGGTCACTGCAACCTTAAGGGCCAATCTGCACATACATGTACACATGTCAGTCGTTGATATAATTTGAGAACTTGCAGCTGAATGTGTAAATTGAGCCCATTTGAGCTGATGTGAGATTGTCATTGTTTGTAAGAGTTTGGTTTGGGTGATGAATACCTGCAATGGCTCACTCACACATGCAAGTCTCTGTCTTATGCTGCCGACATCAATGGTTCTACATGGCGCTATGGACCTCCCCAAAGAAATTGCTCACATGTACAAAACCGACTAAATGCTGTAGCAACATTTGTCAGTCATGGCTATTTCACATTGACACTTGACGATCATAGAAAGATAAGACAGGGAGTTTTAGATTAACTGGTGGCATATAGATACCCACAAATCTAGTCCTCCCTGTAAGACACTTGGATCACTGCATCTTCCCACCTCTAGCAAACACCCCACAGTGGGAGGCAGACTGGAAAATACTAACAGGCATTGATTTATAGACTCTTACCACATGGTGACTGTCAAGAAAATAGCTCGTAATTAACTCAGATGACCTATGTGGGACAGTGAATTTCCAAAGAACAACAACTACAGTAGACCGTTAACAGTTATTTTATAAAGTGCATGGGACATGCTGGGAATTGTAGGACTTTTCTCTCTCTAACCATTCATAGAATTGTACCCTTATTTCTTGCTGTTCAGTACAAAATGTATTTTTAAAACTCACAGAGACATTTGCTCTAGTATGATTCTAAGTATTTTTCCTGTCTCCCACATCTTGTTTCGATTTTTGTACTTGTCCCCAGCTGCTGTTTTCCTCCATATATTATTATCATTAGCCTTTCTCTTTCATTACTTGTTGCTTGCCTGAAAATTACTAGAAAAGACAATTAAACCACTGAGAATTACAGAGGCTTGTTCTACAATGTCATTGCTAAAAAGATTGAAGGCAGTGCTATTGACAGCATTAAATACATCTTCCTTTAAAACACAGATCTTGAGCAGCCACTGGTATGATCTGCCAGTATCTGACACTCGCAAGATCATATCTGCACCTGGGGAAAGCAATAGCCTTTTGCTGCCAGACAATTAAACTGCCAGCAACTATGATTCACCTGATCTCAGCAAGCTCCAGCACTGGGGGAATGCTCAGCTCCTTTGAGCACCAGTCCCCCACAGCACTTTGGCAGGCCATAAGAAAGAGCATTCTGCAGATTTCCAAATTTTAAATGCCTGTGTAGAACACCTGTTCCACGAATAGCAAAACTTAAGCATCATGCAAAAGCAAACTCATTTTATGTCACCATTTAACAGATGCAGTCAGTGCCAGCAAAGTGCCTCTTAGCCATATGGCTGACCCTTATTTACTAATTAAAGCTGAACAAGAAATGACATTATTTTATTATAACACATGGATTATTTTATTATAACACACAAAAACATGTTTCTCTTGAGAGAGGGAATGCAATATGACTGGAACATTTTTCCTACATTCAGTTGATCTGAAAAAACATCAGTAGATACATGTTGAATTTTTCATCTGTATTAATGGAAAAATGGAATTTGGGGCTAAATCCTATTGATCTTGCATTAGAAGTGAAATCAAGAGTGAGACATGTCTGGTTTACAGGTTTGAACTGGAGTCACTGCTGTACGGATTTGTTTTAACAAGAGTTAAAATGAAACCCCACACTTATCTACTTAGAACAAAGGATCATCGAGTTCAATAGGACATGAATGTGTGTAAGACTGCAGCATTTATTTATAACACCAAACCAGGATGGAAGATAATAGGGTGTGGGAGAAGGTGATCTCGCAGCCTGTCCGAACCCCTTCACCAGGTTAATGTCACACCTACAGTGGGTCTAAATGCAACAAACAGTTTCACAAGGAATTTTATTTGTAGGGGATGACATCTCAATGATCTCACCTCTTCTGAACTTGTGAAATGGTTGTGTGTCATGTAACAAGACATAGTGACAGTTCTAAAAGGAGAATAGATAAACTATCTATTTAGACTAATCTATCTATTTAGACTATCACATTAGCCATGATGCCTGTGTACCAATAGCAATGTATCTCCAATGTCAGGGCCATATTAATCAATACTTTAACCTACATCTAGAAGCTATTTTTTTTCCTTTTTACTCTAGAG
>NW_025335568.1:38763349-38918874 GCF_004798865.1 Varanus komodoensis
CTGCAATAAATAATGTGTCTTGAGTTGTAAGTTGCTATCTTCGCCTTCTCCAGCATAACACGCAGATCCCATGAAGGCTTATTTATTGAGTTCACTAGTTGTGTTAATTTTCCCATTACGCTTGTTGTCTTTCCAGTTTCAGATTTTCCTTCTGCTTGCTGGATATTTTGCATATTCTGTTCAGGTACAAATCGCTTGCCCAGAGCCTGATTAACAGAAGTGTCTAATTTATCAAAGCCACTTTTTTGTTCAATAAAAAAACTATCAAGTCATTCTAAAATGATCTTCTGTTTTATTATTATCACCTGCTGAGATAGTTGCGCAGCTGTTAAAGAAGTCTGTATTGCCAAGAGTGTCTTCTGTATTTCTTCCATAGTAGCAGTAATTACCAAGGTTTGGCAGGTGTCCAGAGGTCCCAGGAACAAAGAGAAAGATGGCCGTTAGCTCTTGGCAGTAGTCTAACATAGACGAATACAAGAAGAATCCTTCTATCATTCAATTCCACAGTAAATTATTTATTTTGATTTTTTGCCCTTGGCGAGATTAAGGAAGATAAATCTTTTCCTTACTTACAAAGAGCGCTGTCTCTCTTTTCTTATGTAATTCATCGCTTTTCAATTCCGTGGGTGGGCGGGGGGAGATTCCTTTCCTCTTCCATCCGAAGGGCTTTTTCTTTTTCTTTTGTATCAAATAGCAAGGAATGCAGCTTATTCCACGGGTATCATTACAAAAATAAGAAACAAAAATAATTCCCAATAAATCCAATGTGCTTATAATAGCTAAAACTGAACTAAAAAAAAAAACGATATGTCGAGAGCTTGTAGAGGGCTTCCTCCCTCCTGTGCTACCTGGCTGAGAAAAGCTTGATTTCCTCCCAGTGAATGTGGAATTGCCATTCCACATCATCTAGGAGATTTGCCAAGCAATCTATCTTAGCCCCGACAGGGCTTAGCTTGAGCTCCCACGGCCCACCACTGGGCAGTTACCAGCGTGATAACGGAGGTTCATTAATCACATCTGTATTGCTCCGACGCCATACCGGAAGTCTTAAGACTATTTCTTCTCTATCAATCCAGAGTGCAGGACTCAGATTAATGGGTAGGAAGCCAGATTCTGGCAGAACATCAGACGAAAAGATCTGTTACAGCAGGGGTCTCAAACTCAACTTACCTGGGGGCCGCTGGAAGTAGAGTCTGGGTGAGGCTGGGCCGCATCAAGTATTCCACCACTGCGGTGGTGGTGGGCCTCTCATCCCGTGGCCGGCCTGGGCGCCGCCGGTGCTTTGAAGGCTGCAGAGCCCCTCCCCTGTGCCCCGCCCATCCTGGCAATTGGCCCGCGGGCCACGAGTTTGAGACCCCTGTGTTAGAGCATTGTGACAATGGAACCAATTACTTCTGGAGGTTGTGGGCTCTCCTGCATATCCAAGATCCAGCTGGATGCGTTAACCTGGAATCCTGCACTAAGCTGGGTGTTGGACTCTCTCGCCCCTTCTGACTCTACTGTTCTGTGATTCTATGATAGGCCTTAATGTTGTAGTAAAAAAAGGCTCTGACTCTGACATCTACCTATCAGATAATGAGGGGGCCCAAAGCATGGCTTCTGAGGAAGCTCTGAAGAAGCAGGCTCAGATCGTTTAGGGCATTCAAACCAACATTTTCCTGCCTAGGTCTCAACTTGGGAAAAGAGGAAACAAGGGAACACCACAAACTGGATGTTGCGGCAACAGAGAGAGTTCTTAGTGAGCTGCCTTCTCTGTCCATATGTTTAAAGAGACAGGCCTCTGGGCTCAGGTTAGCTCTGCATGGTCTCTCTATGAGCCCATAATGGGCACCCTGGTTCTGTTGTCTCCATGGAATGCAAGGCCTTTGAACCATGTCTCCTGGCTACCAAATCAATCTACTGGCATCCTACGAAGGAGGGGCCTCTGGCATCTCTGGCTCGGGGCTTCTGGGGCCATGAAGATGCTCAGATCTGACTATTCCTCTGTCAGCACGTCTGTGTCTATGTCAATGTGGGCTCTGAGGTCCCCTTTCTGTTTTGGTGATCTTACCTTGCATTCGTCCTTTCTTCCTAGAAATGCCTGAAAGGATAATAATGGCTAAGAGGGGCATGAAGTTTACAGCAGGCAAAAAAGGCCTAGGTTCCATGCCTGAACTTTTCACATACCATTGTTCTATTGGCCAATTGTCAAGGGACTGGGCCTCCTCTTCCACTGCTGCCCAATAATTTTCCTCACTTCTACCCAGTGCTTTTTTTGTAAGAAAAAAGGTGCCAGAACTCATGAAATTACTTACCTTTCGCATGTAGTCAATCATTGTACACACACCCACACACGTCAGTTGTGTAATGAAACATAACAGTTGCTGCCCACAGTAGCACTCAGTGCGCGACCACACGACCAATCACAATCCGAGCAGTGCCATCACAACCAGTGCGAAGTACGCATGCATTGGATTCGACACACAAGCAGCCCGCATGCACCGTTTTAATGATTTTGCTGCCGACCTGCTACGCTCAACAGGGCGATTCAAATCCACGTGGACCAAACATCAAATTTTCAACAGTTACTTTTAAAACTTGGAAAATCTGTTGAAAAAAGGTGCTGGAACTCCATTCCAGTGCATTCTGTGACAAAAAAAACACTGCTTCTACCTGTCAGGAACGACACACAGAATGAAATCTCTACTCCCAATGGCAGAGGGCACTCCTGTACATGTCAATTGGCAATAATGGAGAAACTCTACTTGCATAGCTCATATCCAATCTTTTGGCTGAAACAGCACCTAGATCAGGTAAACCACCTCCGTTACTGTTTTTCCCAGCTCTTCAGTCCAGCATTTTTTAGCAATAGCACACTAGTGGCACTTGCATATTCTGTGGGACTTTCACTTGCACAATGTATCTTTCAAATTATTTTCAGAAGCACAGGCTACTCCATACAAGAGTAGAAATGGACATTTACTGCACTATCTCTACTCTCAGAAAAAAAACCTCACTGTGTAGAAATTCTGTACTGCTTGTGCAGTCATATAGATAGACAGATACCTGATAGAACAAAAGTTTGGAGTCTCATGCTTTTTTTACAGTGATGGTGCAATAAAATAGTAAGAGAGATATTGTAACTGTAATTTATTCTATCTGGTTATAATATAACTGCCCTTTATTCAACCATTTGCAGATTATCTTGATTATAATTTGTGGGCCAAGCTGACAGAGGCTGATTTCCACTTCCTGTCATGAAGAAGCAGGAGATTTGTTTAGAGGGAAGGCACATCAAAACAAAGACACCTTGCAGACCTGCTCACCTCTTCCCTGTGGAAGGGCCAAGTGAATACTCACATTGTTTCATGAGCATGTGATTCTTACTCTTAAGGCCAGAAATTCTCAGTTCTGAGTCAGCTTGAAATTGAATCACATGTGCTACCTGTATGTTGTGCTATTTAGGCCATGACCTTTGCATTGTTTGTGAAGTGGTCTTCTGTTGGAAAGAAGGCTGTGAGCAAATTGACTTTTTCTTCTCAAGTTCTTGGTAAATACTCCAGCAAAGCCCAATTTGGGAACAGACTATTAACTGGTTATGCTACCATAATGTGCTTTCAAGTTTTACAGAATGTGCCAAATCTCTGACTTCATATCTATAACAACCCCCGAATTATATAACAATAAATTTGTAGATATTGCTAAAGTTCAAATGCTACATGTTCTTAGTAGGTACCTACTTACTTCACCAACTTGGACATTTCACTTTTGCATCTTTTTCCTGGTCTACGTCCATCCTGTGCACACCCCATATTTGTCACCAGGTATGAGAGTTGTAGAAGTGGGGAAAAGACTCGCAAAGCTTGTACATGAAGGACAAACTTGGATATGTAGAAAAGTATTGCTCTTTAACCCTTACAAAACCTCATCTGAAACCCTAATTCTGGGTTTCAGGCTAGCAGCACTGTCTGAAGGGTCACATGGTTCCTTGGCCATTCTAGGAGGTGTTGCCCCTTGTGTAAAAAGACTCATTTTATAATTATTGCCATTGTTGGACTCATATACTGCTTTTTCCAACTTGCAAGAAATCCAAGGCGGTTCACATACACCTTCTGTTCTTCATTTTATCTCTGCAAAATGAGGTAGGTTAGGTTGAAAGTCAGTGGCTGGTCTAAAATCACCCAGTGAACTTCATGTCCTGGTGGGAACTAAATCCCAGTTCTCCAGAGCTCTAGTACAACACTCTACCTACTATACCACACTGGCTGTCAAGGACAGAGCAGATAATTAAACTGGTAAGAACAGATCACTTGATCTTAGTCAAAAGACTAAGACGCAATGCCAGTGTGAGCACATGTGGGGTGTTTTTAAATGTTTGCAAGGGGGAAAAGATTGCTCTTCTACATTTTCCCACTCGCCATGAAAGAGACAGAATAAACAATACCCCTTTTCTGAGTAGTGCAATGTTCCATGAAAATAATGGTGGTGTTTGGAATAACAGAAGCTTTGATGCTTCAAAAGGGAGAAGCTAGCAAGGAAGGTGCTGGCAAACAGCAGTGCAGTGCTGGCCCTATATTATCAGGTCCACAAACTTATTGTACAGAATTATGTATTTGGGGAGGTCTTACATGTGGTTCTTTATCACCAATGCATTCTGTGAATGGGATGCATCTTGAAAAAACAATGAAATAACAAGCGGTATTTGCCATGTTGTTTCCTGCTTTACAAACACATTTCCTTATTCAGTGTAAATAATCCCTCTAATTCTTCATATTATGAAAATGTTGACTGATCCCCAACATTTAATTTAGATTGGGTCAAAAACAAAAGGTGCCAAATATTATGGCAAAAACACCATAATATTTCAGCTTAAAGTTCTTACATGAGCCGTTTCAGTCTTTTAGAAGGAAGAAAAAGTATTAAAAATCTCAAGAAACTACCAAGCTATTCCCACCTGGAGGAAAGGAGGTGTTGCATTCTAGGCAATCCCAGATGGCCAGATTAGGGCCCCAGAAGTACCAGGTTTGGACCTGGGCTTGAGGTTACCCAGCTCTGACATAGAAGATTAGGAAAACAAACTCCACTCCACCCTCCACCCTGCCTCCCAAACAGGCAGAGGAAGGACTTTTAACCATGCACATGGAGGTGGGGGGAGGGGGAACAACATTTATTTGGCTGTTAGGGAAATCACCCAAATACTTTCCAGGAATTAGGAAGAAAAGAGATAGACCTTCTCCCTTTCTGCTTGTAATTTCAGCCTTTTGAGGCTACATCTCAATATTCCAGAACCATCGCAACAAGTTCGACATTGCTCTAGCAATGTCTAGGGATAATTTAAAAGTGACTATGTTCAAACCACTGAGAGGGTGTACAGCGATACTTTTGACATGCTTAAATGCTTGGGCACACCCAGTAAGCCTTCTGGACATTTTACGTTTAAGCAGCAGACCTCCATGCTATTATTACACACTTCTTGTCAAAACCTCCTCAGTTTCAAAAGGGGGTTGCCATGCTCCATGCAGGACCTTTTAATTTTTTAAAATTAAAACTTTCTGGAGTTTCCTGGATCCAGGCCAATATTAATTTAAACAACCCCTTAATGCTTTAAGAGCATTCCTATTCTTTGTCATGTCTCGGCAAAATTCTGTTCAGGTTATTAGAATGAGTCACTTTCTTGTAGGAAATTTACAATAAACTTTTTTTAAAGCTTATAAATATTCTGGAGGTGGGGAAAGAAAAGCTTTTGTAATTATTTTGTGGCTATTGAAGGAAAAAAAAGAATTAATGAAACAAAGAACAAAATGCTGACAGAGGCAAGGTAGAAGAAATTAGGGAGTCCAAAGTATACAGACCTCTAATAAAAAGTATATTTAGTGATGAAAATATGGAACTGATACATTGCTGGCAAAATACTGAAAGCCTATAAAAAGCCTGGGAGGTAGTTTACATGTGTGGTTGAAATAAGGATTACTACAGTTCCAAAGGTAGTATATTGGCGTGTAAGCCAATACTGAGTTAATCAAAGGAGATTGCCAACAGTAGCCTTATGGTGAAGGAGGGGGAAGTCTTCCACCTGAGATTAGGAGACTGCAAAGTAACTTTCCCATTTAATAAGCAACCCAAAAAGTAAGGATGGAGTTTAAAAGCTGACACATGTAGCATATGAGGTGTGTGCTGAATGAGATGCGGAACGGAAATGAACCAAAGCTCCCTACATTTATAGCTGCATCATATGACTGCCACAAGCTTATCAGACATTACACATTTCCAGGTTAGCAATGCCTGGATGTTAATTGTTTAGCCTCCCAGGCTGCCTAAGGTTGTTTACTAATCTGGGTGATCTCTAGCAACACCACACATTATTCAAGAATTCTCTCCAAGCTTTGAATTTCAAGGAAGTATTCAGGTGGTAAACAGCAAGGACCAGAGGAAAAGTTACAGAGAATATCTGCCTAGTGTTGTAGCAAAACCAAATGGCTTTCCAAAATGACTTGTCTGGAACTGTACTCCTGTCTGGAGACTAGAGACTAGGTTTTTAAAGGAATAAAATAAGTCAGGGGAGCAAATTTCTCATAACAGATTTCTCTGGTAGCACACAAGTTTTTGAAAGCTTTTATTTCATTCTATAAATATTTGTCTTGTTTTTTATGCTATTGTGTAATATGGGCCCTGATGCATCAGGGGAAACCTAGGGCAGTGGTGGCGAACCTATGGCACATGTGTCACAGCGGACAGGTAGAGCCCTCTCTGTCAGCACATGAGCCAAGTCGCCCCAGGATCGACCAAGCAGCCAAGCATCGGATAACAGTGCACATAGGGGCCATGTGCATGCTGAGAAAGGAGGAGCAGCACCAGGCAATGACATCACAAGTGGTGCCAAGGATATGTATATATATTTACTTGAACAGGCTGTGAGTGGCTTTTTCTACACAAAAACCTCAGTTTTCAGGTTCTATTGAAGTGTTGGCACTTTGCGATAAATAAGTGGGTTTTGGGTTGCAGTTTGGGCATTTGGTCTCTAAATGGTTCACCATCACTGGGTTAGGGTTAGAAAAATGAGGTGTCCTGGCGTGATTTTGATGGTTGGATTGTGTTTAGAATGGGCAGAAATGATAAGCAGTGCAGAAAAAGCTGCTCGAGGAAGGCTTTTTTAAAATCATGCTTTTTTCCATGGAACTTTACCCCTATATTAGAGTTTAGAGGGGTGCACCAGCATATGGTTAGTGTTGCAAAAACGAGGTGTCCTGGCATGATTTTGTTGTTTGGAATGTGTTTAGAATGGGCAGAACTGATGAGCTGTGCAGAAAAAGCTGCTCAAGGAAGGCTTTTTTCAAAACTGCATGATTTTCAGTTGAACATTAGCCTTGTATTAGGGTTAGGGGTGTGCACCAGGGTAGGGTTAGGGTTGCAAATACCAGGTGTCCTGGCATGATTTTGATGGTTGGAATGTCTTTAGAATGGGCAGAAATGCTGAGCTGTGCAGGAAAATCTGCTCAAGGAAGGCTTTTTCAAAATCACCCCTTTCAATGGTATTTTACCCCTCTATTAGGGTTTGGGGAGTGTGCTAGGGTAGGTTTAGGCCAGTGGTGGCGAACCTACACCACAGGTGCCACAGTGGGCATGCAGAGACTTCTCTGTTGGCACACAAGCCAAGTCACCCCAGCATCACCCCAGCAGCTGAGCATCGGATGATAGTGCATATAGGGGCCATGCGCATGCTCGGAAAGGAGCAGCGCCGCCAAGTGATGATGTCACAAGCCACGGCTCATTAGCCATGACTTGTCCTAGCTTTCGCATGGCCGGTCAGTGTGCTGCCAAGTGTATATATATTTTTTCTTGGACTGGCTATGAGATGTTTTTTCTAAATGAAAACCTCAGTTTTCAGGTTTGATTGTAGTGTTGGCACTTTTTTATAAGTAAGTGGGTTTTGGGTTGCAGTTTTGGGCACTCAGTCTCTAAAAGGTTCGCCATCACTGACCTAGGGTAATTGTGTGTTTCTGATCAAAATTTTCCAGGTCGAATAGTTCCAAATCCAAACCTTCCCAAATATTTCCGCTTTTAGGAAATTAATATATTCGCATTTATTAATTCCAGGCATTCCTATTTAAATATATTTTACTATAATCTGCAAATATTTTTGAGGTTCAGAGCCCATTTTCATTATGAATCCCATGTTGAGGAGGAAATGGGTTTCTACAATCAAAGCCAAGGAGGAAAATATGCCAGATGAAATCACGCTAAAGAAAACCTACATATCATATAACCAAGATTACCTTGGTTTGCTTTACTTTCCTCAGGTTATGTTCTCATCAAGAAACATTGCTTTAGTTTTTTCTTCATGGAAGTTACTGGTTATGATGTACTATACTGGGATTGTATTTCATGACTTTCCAGCGTGGATTCCAATAACATTTGTCATGTGATGGATCATTTTACCATGTTGTGGTTCACTGGCTTTTCATGTTTGTCATGCCAGTGAAGCTGCAAATCATGGCCTATTACAATTTCTTACAAAGAACAGCTAACATGGTCATTTGATCTTCTACCATGCATCACAGTGAATATCTATCATCAATAGTGAATGTAAGAACATAAGAAGAGTCCTTATGAATTAGCCCGGTCCAACATCCTGCTCATACAGTGGCTAAGCACAAACAGGACATGAGTGTAAAAGCACTCTCCCACCCAAATTCCTCAGCAACCGGTGTACACAGGGATACTCTCCCTGGTTTGGAGACAGCATAGAGACATTCAGACTTGGAGACCTTGATAGAAGAATGTGTCCAAAATTCATTTGCTCAAAAATGTGGACAAAAAATGTTACTGATCCAGCAAGAGGAGTGGACAGAGAAGATATAATTTGCAGATGGTTCCCTTTCCCTTTCCTGATGGAAGGGGACAGCAGACAAAGCTTGTGATCTCTCTCACTCATTCACTGTCTCTCTCTCTTTCACTCACACACAAAATCATAGTCACGCTGGAGCAACAAAAGGGTCAAAATAAGCTTGCCAGCAAGCTTATTTTAATCTCTTTGGTGCCCCACTATGCACACCATTTTCTTGAGTTTTTTCAATTAATACTGAAGTGGGGTTGGCATGAGTCTCAGGTGGCTTGTAGGCCATCCCCAACACGCCCCTGGTTTACAGGCCATAAGCCCTTGGAAATTCCCCCAGGATGAGAATTGCAAGGCAAATGTAGGCCCATCCTCAGCCACTTTTACTATCAGATTCATTCCATTTTCAGTTTGGTTATGAAAAATCCCTCAGTTGGACATCCAAAGTCCCATCTGCACTGTTTGGTGAAATGTTTGAATGCACTTTAACTACAGCTCTGCTAATGAGATTTCTCACATGGGGCAAGTTTTCTGAGTATAAAAATAATAGTGTAATGTAGATTCACATTAAAAATAATCTCTTTCCATAGCTTGCTTGGTGCCATGCCTCCTTTTGGACAATTCCCTTTTCGTTCTTCTATCCATGCCCTAAGGACCAAATTACAAGTTCTTCAAAACACACAGTGCTGAGCTAAGCAAGATTACCATTTTTGTCTCATTATAGGCACGCGTGGCCCTGAATCAGATTGAGACCATGCCACTAGGGGTGGAGGGACTTAAGAATCTATCCCTTGTTGTCCCAAAATTTAATCCCCAATCATAGGAGGAAGGGTTTAAAGAGAAAAAATCTTAATTGATTCCAATGAAGTTTTTTTTTCTTTTTTAAGACCATACACCATACCCATGCCACAACAGGCTGTAGAATACGGGTGTCCAACCTTTTGGCTTCTCTAGGCCACATTGGAAGAAGAAAAATTGTCTTGGGCCACACAAGTACACAATACACTAACACTAACAAAGGCTGATGAGCAAAAAAAAAAAAGGTCTGTGCATAATTTTTGTGATATCCACCACCACAGATAAGCAAAAAAGCCATCACATAATAATTCTAATTATGCAGTGCCCCATTCAGAGAGTCTTTTAAAATCGTCAAGCAGGTCCCAAGTTTACAATCACTCATATAGAAAATGAACATATCAAAACAATCAATGAAGTTTTATTACTTATTTTATTATGAAAGTAAAAAAAAAGAGGGCAACATAAAACTAGTGGGATATTTGGCATTGCATTTGAGAAACTAATGCATCAGTATCTGGTTTGATGGAAGTAGTTGCAATTTTCAGTGAGTTCTCAATGTGCTCATCAGATATTTTGGTTCTGATTTTACTCTTGGTGTGCGTCATTCTTGAAAATAGTTGCTCACAAATGTAGGTGCTTCCAAAAAGCAAAGATAGGAATAAGGCATGATTGTGAAGCAAGGGATATTTGTCTCTGGGAAGATAAGACCTATAAAAGTCCATGATCAAATTTTTCTTTAAGTTGAATGTCAGATTGCAACTCTATGCATTCCATTTGAAAATTGGCAGGTAACATATTTATGTCGACTGAAATAGGAGTTGTAAATATACCAAAATAGTGATTATTTTCTTGGAAATCTTGAAATCTGTTTTCAAATTCCTGTTATCAAATCGAAAGGCAAGGCTGCATATTTTTCACTGTTCACAGGACTGTGTTTAGCCAACCTGTCACAATGTATAGATTGTTTGCAACAGTATGTTGAAATATTATTGATAATAGCTGCGTTTCAGTCACCCAGTCACCATAAGCACATCTAACGTCTGATGGTGTCAATTTGACTGTCTGCACTTGGAAGAAAACACACTGGAAGCCACACACACTGCCATAAAACTGAAGCCATGCATGCATACAAATAGCAAGAACATTTATTTTACATTTATTTTATGTGACATTGTGACACAACATTGTCTTCTACAAAGTCCACACTCGAGTACTGCGTGATTGAGTTACCAAAAAAAAAAAAAAAAATTGCAAAAAAACTCAATGTTTTAAGTAAGTTTAATATTTTGTGTTGGGCCACATTCATAGCCATCCTGGGCTGCATGTGGCCCACGGGATGCAGGTTGTACACCCCTGATGTCAAATTTGGGGACATAAATGGAGAAAAATCTCTTCCTCCTGGAGTGTCATAGTCTCAGCTTGAATTGGGGCCATACGTGCTTACACTACAGTAAATAAGCCAATCATGCATAGATCTGATTGGTTATTTGGGATTCAAAGAATGTGTAGGATGGAGCCGTGTTTTTGAGGGGAAGTGGTTCATCTGCAACTACAATTCCTCTAGAGATTTACCAGAATTTCTCTGAAACTGTGTAAGACTTTCTTATTTAGCCTACCTATAACTTTAGTAACCATGACTAAACTTTAATTAGGAGATATTCTACATTTTACTTTGTGCAGTTTTGCCCAGAGGAGGGGAGAGAGTGAGAGAGAGAGATTTAGATGTCTTCCCAAGTCCAGCAGTAGGGCTTCAAATGATATACAGTATACCTGAGCAGAGAGATGACATAGATATAGATATAAATGTAGGTATATAATTTAAATCTGTACTGCAAAGGCATCTCAACAGTGAAATGGATATATTACTTCCTTAGAGAAAGAAATCATACAGGCTGATAGTATTAGCCTTAATCCAGTAGCTCTTGAAGTGGGGTCACCACTTTGCTTCCTGGCTGACTCCGAACATTTCACGCCTACGCCTACGTGAGAGACCTTTTGAAGAATGAGATACTTGGGGAAGGATCGTCCCCTAAAGCTAATGTCAAGAGCAGGGAGGAAGGCAAGAACTAATGAAGGAATTAAGAGGATAAATAGGATTAGCCCAAAGTAGTCATGATGGAAATAGCTATCCCATTCATGTAGAAAGGGATGGATGAGAGATCTATTTTTATCAAAAGCTAGATACAGATCAGAGGAACAAACCTTTTCCCTTCTCATTGTTACTTGCACTCTGTCACCACAGCACTTTCTCTCAGGCACAGTCCAAAGCCAAATTAGGGATGGACAGGTGTGTCAGCATGGTAGTAAAAAGAGGGGTTCCTTGGGATAAGCATGAGAAGACCCAAAGAGAGAAATGGTCATCTGTTGGTTCTGTTGTGGACCCTGGGACAAGCAACCATGTGCCTTGTGCAAGACTGTGGGTTGCCTTCAGTGAGTTCACACAACATGATAAGCCATGGCCAATGGCAAGCCAGGTTTGTTTCAGCAGGGCTTCCTGTGTTCTCTAAACCCAGCAGAATGGACTGTTAACCATGGACAAGCCACTCTGGTCAGCACCAGACAACCCAACAAGCTACACTGAAGCTAACATGGACCACTGAAGCCAACATGGACCACCAACATGGACCATGAACTTATTTTAATCTCAAACTCTTCCCATCCAATATGTTGGGTGGTGCAGAGAAGTAATAAGTTCATGGGGCATTTGAGGATTTTGATTTATTTTAAAGAAAAAAACCTGAATGAATTCTTACCCATCAGCAGACAAACTCAATAGGTACAGCTATTTCAAATGAGAGGACAAGGTAGTACATGCCTGCCATGCAGTTGTTAAGAATGAAGAGTCTGCAAGAAAAATACAGGTTGCAACCCCAGTGCAACACTGCAAACATGAGTGAATATACAAGGATTCTGACATAGACTTTTAACAGCTAAGCACTCCAAGACTTGGCCTGGATGGCTAAATCTGCTAGTTTCTCTTTCTCCCACATTCAGCTTTTAAACAGTCACTGCTCCCACCATAGCTAGTCTATGAAGGGTTATGAATATTTCAGTTGCAATATATTTTGCTCAGAGGTCACCTTTTTAAAACATACAGGGCACTGTTCACCTGCAAACTGCCTGAAGCAAGCTGGACTGACACGTATTCACCGCTGCTAGGCTCTTGCCCTGTGCCAGTTCATTTCAATCAGTATGAAATGGAGAAAGAAAATTTATGTGTGGGTTGTTTGTGCCCAGAGCCCTTTTACATAACATTTCTATGAGCTGAAGTCTTGCCTAAAATTAGGCTTTATCTATTTAATATCCTTTGCCCATGTTTGGGTCTACTAAATCTAAACAGAAACAATGATTGAGCATGTACTGTGCTATGGGTATATATGAATGTCTGGCATGAGTGTGGGAAAAAGTATTTGAAATACAACCCACCCACCCCCACCCCCCAAAAAAATACAAAGAGGCCATGTCAAGAACAGACAAGAGGTACCATAAAAAGAAGAAAAAAGCTCCAGGAGCATATTGGATTTGAAAGACATTTGGCACATTTAAGAAACAGGTAACATGACATTAGGCACTTTGTTCATAATTATTTGGAAGAAAATCACTGTAATTTCTACTGCTGCTATTCTGTATTGGCAAGCACTTAAGTTCTCTAGTACTCCTTTAATCAATTGGTCCATTCACAAGACTGTGATTGTCTTGCTACATGGTAATGAGTCTTTAAATGTACACCGATCAGTTCTGAAGTAAGAATGTCACCTCCCTGCCATTGTACACCTTGAAAGCTATAAGCAGCACTCCCTGCACTGGAAGCACCTTTGGAGCCTGCCCAGTTCAGGCCTCGATATGCATCGCTGGGGCTCACAAGGCTCAGCTCAGCTCAGTACAGCGATCTTAAATTCTTCTCTTGATCCCATTAAAACCCAAGGGCAGAGATTATTCTAGGTTAAACCCCTCCTATCCCTTATTGTGGCAAATACCCTCTTTTCTACTGGACCATCCAATGTTTTATGGCCAGGAAAGCATCCAGTTTTGTTCTGTCTGATCACAGACAAAAAGGATGATCACAGATGGCCACTAATCTGCCTCTTTTTAATTTTAATTTAATTGAGTCAGAGGCAGGCTGAATGGGGGCAAATTATTGAAGGGCAATGAAAACAGGATCTAGGAGAAAATCAATACAACAAGAGAACCAGTTATCAGTGGGCTCCAAGTTAATGTAAGATTTTTGAAGGATAGTTTGGATAGAAAGTTAATTTGTTTGTGAAGTTTGAATTCTAGCCAAATTTCCAAATTTGTAAAGATACATTTATAAGCATATGTAAACTTTATGCAAATTGGCATCCTCTTTTCCCCTTGTTTCTATGGGGCCTTTCTGCTTTTGGGAGGATGGAGGGAATGCATACTGGCTACCTTATCATACAGTGACAACCACCTGTGCATGTGCTGACAAAAATTTGGGATTAAAACCCAGAAGCTACTGCCTTCACTTCAGAGAAAAGAACAGAGCATTTGGAACATCAGAATCCAAAGGGAAATACGGATGGAGAGACTTTCAGAAGTGACTTCAAGCTGGATGACAGCTCTTGTCTTATGTCTTGCTTGTCTTTGACCTGCCTGTCACCTGTCTCATCTGGCTGCAGGGAAGAAATGGAAGAGAACTCACCTATGCAGGGAAAACATGGCAGGGTAATGACAAGCCGAAAAGGGGAACTTCAAGTGGTCAGTATATGGAAGTGCACGGGGTACTGGAGGCGGTGCCACAAACAGCACCCGTTGTCCCAAATGTACTACTGGAGGGAAAGCAGAACTGGTTCTAGCACTGTTGCACATTGTAGGCTGTTCACATTCCTGAGATCCCAACAGCGAAGGCTGATTGCCTGATTTTTGGTCACAGTGATTTTGATCACAGTGGTTCAACATGCAGCCTGAACCTGCAAACTATTCAAGACATAAACTGACATTCAAGAGGGATCAGGCAACTTGGTGGAACAAAGCCACCCAGTAGCTAGTTGCAATGTTGCAATCTAGTACACATTTTAATACCAGATGGTGGGGACTAAAAACTGAAGAGACCTGCTCATCTCGTCTTGGAAACGTCATGTCTTGCTTGTGAACTTCCCAGAGGCATCTGGCTGACCAGCTGAAAACAGAAATCTGGATTAGATAGATGTTTCATTTGATCCAACTGGGCTTTTAATGTTCCTACAGGATGTCTGAATATTTTGAAGCAGGTCCAGCTGTTTTTAATGGGCCATATCCTAACCAAGTGTGTGCATAGAATTACATCTTCAAAACTGTATCTTTTGTAGTGCTATGTCATTTATTTTTGATTCCTTGGCCAAAGCAGATGGGTCTGGGTGCGATTGCCAGTTTGTGGTTTGTTTTTGTTGTTTTCCAAGCAGAGATTTGCTGGTAATGGGTCTGATTACTGCCCCATGAGAGTTTTGTATGTGTTGTTCATTAGGGAATGGTATCAGAGACACATGAAAACCCAGGGATAATTGCCAACTGGTTCATAAATTCATTCAGGAAGAGCAGATCAAGACAGTTCAGATTATAACAAAGTCCCAACCAAAGCAATATCAACCCCATTCTTAGTGAATTCTGTCACCATACCAAATGCTGGTGCTCATTTTTGTCTTGTTTATTAAACAGAATTTTATACTGCCCAGTAACAAAAAATTCCAGGTTGTAGATATAAAGTATAGATAAAAGTGAAATATATATTTAAAATTTGCCACAAAATTGAAACGGAATCAGGTTTAAAGAGGGGAAGGGAGAGAGATCACTGTGTAGGCAACCAGACAAAAACTCTGCGGGGAGGGGAACCCAGTTGCGGATTCCACCCCAGAAGAGCCACTCACCTCATTTGGTGGGAATACCTGGTCACTAATGATCCTCAGAGCTTGGCTGGCATAGACCCTTCTTGCCTCTTGTTTCACATGCATGCTAGCCTTTCTTGCATTCATCTTCCCCTTATGAAAGAGTTTTTTAAATATCACACAAAATTGCACCAGGAATTAAAAGATAGGTGACTTGGGGTGTCCTGGGTAACATCAATCAGTTTCATCCACAGGCGGTTTGAAGAACCAGCATTCTCAGGGCTCCTTCCTGAAGAAGAAACTTGCCCTTGGATTACAAAAGGTCCTGGCATTTCTAAATGTCCTGGGAAATGGCCTATCCTGTACATTTGGATGCAGAACATTTCATTGCCCAGCAGAGTGAAATAGGAGGCAATTGCAGCACCAGTTCATGGATGTAGCAAATAGGAATGAAACTCACCACTGGATAAGCCATCTGAGTGGGATGGTGTCCTGCAACAGCAGGGGGTCAGACCCGATGGCCTTCATGGCCCATTCCAACTCTACTCATCTATGATTCTACGAAAAGCACCACATCCATTATCGAGAGAGCTCAGCGCACATTCCCAGTGATGTGAGCCTCTTTTCCATGATTCTGTCCTTCTATTCCTTGTTGTAAAGAAGTTGAGCCTTCTTGCAATGTGTTCATTGCCTATTTCGTATCATTCTATTCCAAGAAAGAATTGAATCAAGACAAAAGACCAGCTGTTGTGGGGGGATGGGAACCAACTCAGAGACAGTCACAGCTCACACAGTGAACAGGTGAGAAAAAACAAACGTTTCTCCACCTCAGCGAGTCTGAGTAGCAAACGGGGCCATGCGGGCTTTGTAGCTCGCAAGAGGGCAGGCCTTTCCCTGTTTCTCTAGGTTACACTCCCAGTGAAAGCCAAGCAACTGAAGGCCTAAGGAAACAGTCTGTGTGGACTCCAGACGTTGCGCACCAATCCCCAAAAGACTCTCTGCAGCCTTTGAAATGGCTGGGATAGCTCCCTGTGGGTGAAGGTATGCAGCCTGCAGCATCACTGGTTTTGTCCCAGCTCAGGGACAATAAAAACAAGCAATTATTTTACCCCTGGTGAGCACTGGGACTTCTGCCCAGCTAGCCCAGTGGGCTGGCTCATGCAGGCAAGCAGCCACTGCCTTATCAGGGCTGCTATTTTCACCTGGCAGAAGAAATTGGTCTGAGAGATTACTTTTCCCTTACTTGCCTAGAAGGAAGGCCTCATTGCAGCTTCCCTTAAATGTTGTTCTCACATACCAGCAGAGCCTCCAGAACCATGTCATATCCATAGCATTGCAGAAGGTGGACAGGAGTGGGAAGACCTCCAGCACAGGTGTTCCTGCTGTTGCTGCCAACACTCCTAAACAAACATCTGCCAGAAAAAAGAAGGATGCTGTGATGCTGCTCACTCATGGTGAGTCACACCCACCCTGTCCCAAGAAACTGAGGAAAAATTGCTCTTCCCCCCTAGAGAAATTTGGTGAAATGATGCCCTCAATTTCTCTGCCCACAGCTAGAGTGGAGCACATAAAGGCCACTTGCTATTTATTCTCTGTCTTAGTTTGTTCTCATGTCCCCCTAACCTCTCTTCTCCCTGTTTTGAGGCATGTACAGAGTTCCATACATGCCAGTTATTACTAACAATAATATGAAAAGAGCATGCTCACTTATTAACTCGGCCAGATTTTACAGGGCTAGTGGACAAATAATAAGTTTGTCTCACATGGAAGAGATCAGGAGTCTCTGACAAGCCACTGGTTATATTTGTTTGAAATTTACTCTAAAAGGGAATGTTGTAAAAGGAATTTTTGAAAAGAGTAACTCAGGCGACATTACCAAAAATACACAGATCTATTGAGATGCTATTATAAAAGTCACTCATCTGAAGCGTCTGCTGTTATGAGAAGCTTAGAAATAGTCCGGGACCCACTGTGCTTTGTATGTCACTCGGCATGATAGGCCTGAAATTGGAACGCTTGAGGGTTTTTGTCTGGTGAAAAAGTAGCAATTATTTATCTGCCACCACCAATACGGTAGCTTGCAGGAAGCTGTGGAAGGAAGAAGATGAACCTTGGTCCAAGGGGCTTAGAGTCCGAGACTCAAAAATAAAGAAGGCAACCAAACCAGGTGTAAAAGGCAAGCTGCCTTGTTCCCTGTGTCTTCCACTCAGATTAGCTCTCCACCTTGAAGTCCATGCGTACACTACAAGCATCTGCTTGCATGTTGGGCTACACGTGTAAAGACATCCTGACTGTAGACCAGGGCTGTTGAGTTCTTCCAGTATGAGAAATGACTTCCATTTCGGTCAGCTCTTGTGGACCACATTGCAATAGTGGGTGGGGCTGAAGGCAAAAGGGCGGGGCATACACACCATCAGACCTTCTCTTAAAGCTCACTGCCAATAACTAAGCCTTAGGAGCAGCATGGAATTTTTTCGAATGGGGAAATCAAATGTGCAAACGCTGGGAAGCCTTCACATAAATGGAAGCTTGGGGAAAGGGATGGGGAAAGAGGGATGTCCATCTGGCCAGGCTAGGACCTCCAGAAGGCAGATGTGTCCCCCGAGTCTGAGGTTCTGCACCCCTGCTGTAGACATCCATGGTGCAGACCTCCATACTGGGAAGCAGAGTAATGTGGGCCAGCGCTGTGCCTTAAAGCCCAGGAGGTGGTGAAATACCAAAGCTGCGGTGCTTTTCGATCCGAAGGAAACAGAAGATGCCTCTTGCCTTCTCTAGAACTATTTATTGATTGGGAAGGAAATTGTCGATTCTCATATAGCAGTCAGTTAAGGAGCCACAGCCCTGCCTGAATTTTAAAATCCAAGCTTAAAATTCTCTGCAGAATAGGGAGAGTAAGATAGAAATTTCAAAGCTTACCGTCTACGGAGATACACTAACACTGAGAACAATTTGGGAGACGGATTGTTTTCAGCTTCAGCAACAAGGATGTAATTTTGAAACACGTATTTTGCCACCCGAGGGAAAGTTTTAATGAGCATCTACATTTAAATCAAAACATTTTAAGAATATGAAAAAAATCCTAATGCATATAAGGTTCTCATCAATTTGCTTCATTTCTGTGCTATATTTATGTAACATAAAAAGAGCTGTTAACAGATCCTTTAACATTTTATGGGGGCGTGTGTGTGTGTGTGTTATATAGATGGATATTTTGGTAAATTTAATGAATTAAAAGTAAAATTTTGATCCAGCATTACAAGAAGTCTGAAATTTCAGGAAACATTATATACATATGATAAACATTTGTAAAAGAATGCAAAATAAATAGGTTTCATATTCATCCTCGCCTTCTAAGTACTACAGTTTGAATACTGATCTCCAGTAGATTAAACATTTGAAGGAGAGTGAGAATATATGCTGTAAAAATGTTTTTAAATATAGAAATGTAGCTTAACAGATGGGGAAAAATGTTGAGTTCAGACTAAGGGGCTTTTTCCCCCAGCTAAAAAGCATTAAATGCAAAAAAAAAACACACACACACACACAAAAGAAAAAAAAACCCTAGCAGATTCTGACTTTTTTCTCACCTCTTTCTTGCATCCAGCAGGCTGATCAATCAGAATTCTAGCTTGACAACCAGCTCCCAGCTTAAACTTGGAGAGAGAGGCTCTACCCTATAGCAGAATGGAATGCAGTGAGACCTTTTCTCGAGATGCAAATGATTAGATGCCAGATATATTTTATACCAAGCACTGTGTTAGGCAGTTGCATTTCTCCTTTAGAAATGAAACAGGTATTAAACTAGAGCTCACAGATTCTCAGGAATCTTATTGTCCAGATCAAGACAACACCTGCAGACTACATTCTGCCTGGAATGAGAGGCCACTCAATACAAGATTTCACTTCTTATCTGGGAAAATCAGTCATGAAATATAATCCAGAAACCATTCCTTAATGACAGGAAAAGATCGTGTGTGTTTGGCTACCATGCAAAAGGTTTCATCAAGAAACATTAAGACAGAGTGGCTGAGCTTCTAAAAAGTAAAAAGCATATAGTCACGTGTGCTAAACATACTGGAGTAGCATGTTTTGCTGTTGCGTTTCAGCTGAAATTTGAAATGATCTTTGTTTTAGAATAACATATACAAAAATGTTTACTTAGTATTGCACAAGATATTGTATAAACAAAGAGGAGGAAGAAGGGGGAATTCAGGGGATTAAGAAAAGAAATGTGTGGCGCAGGGAGAGGGGGGATTGTTTTTTATTTGGGACATTTCTATACCATCCTATACCAAAGTCTCAGGATGGTGATACAAAACAGCGCAGTGGCAGCACAGCAAAGCAGAATATAAATATCCAAAGAAAACAATATTGAAAACCACAATTTATCCTTAAAATACAGGGAATATAGAAAGGTTTTCACCTGGCACCAAAATGAATAAAGCATCGGCATCAGGCACACCTTTCTGGGGAGCAGGTTCCGGAGCCAGGGTGCCACTGCAGAGAAGGCCCTTCTCTGAGTAGCCACTCTTCTGACCTTCTTCAGAGAGGGCTCCCAGAGAAGGACCTCAGACAAGGATCTTAGGGGATAGGCAAGTGTATATGGAAGGAGATGCTGCTTCAGATTCCGAGGCCCTTAACCATTATCAAGCCTTCCTTATGCTTTCTCTAGGCTCCAGATAAGGAAGTGATGATCCAGAAGTGTAAGGATGATACCCTACGGATATTGATGAACCTTGGAGAAATGAGGTAGGGATGATGGGGGTAGGAAGGTGGAGAGCTTTTCAAGGAGGCTTGTGGGAGAACCTGAAGGGAGGGAGCAGTCAGAAGGGTGAGCCTGGATTCTCTGGAGAGTAAATCTGTTCACAGGGCAGTTTCACATTTCCATGGCCTAAGGACTTTGAACTGTAGGATGGCTCCAGAAGGGATTTTCTGGGAAAATATTCAAAGAACATTTCCCTTGTTTCTTTTAACAAAAGGAAGAACATGAGCTTTACATGGTGCTCAGAGCACTTCCTGACTAGCACCTTTTACTCTTCAGGGCTATCCATGGATTGCTTTATTCATAACAAGGTTTGGTTAGATTTGAACTAGAGCTTCTCCAAGGTTCTTGCTCATTGAAGATGTCAGTCAATCTTAATTAGCAGACTCAGGAGAATGTACGTTTGGATTCACAGGAAGACACTATACACAGTCTCAGCAATATATTGACAGAACCCCCAGGTACCCCATTCTTGTCAAGCACCCTCAAAATTCTGCATACCTTTGTTTGCAATGTGTGCCTGTCCTTTTGCCGGGGCAACCCCACCTGCAGTTTGTCCCTACCTGGTACTAAGCAACTGGCTGGCAATCCCAGTAATCCAACCCAGGACTCTTTCCTTCAGCAGCTGAGTGTCTTTGCTGGTGGATTGTAAAAGCTCAGACTCTCCAGCCTAGCTCCCATCCTGCAAAGCAGCTGGTTCTCAAGCCTTCCCTTCCAGCTTGAAAAATATCATACCCAGTCATGATTTCATGATGGATTAAAATCATTCCCTGCTCCTAAAAATGAAAGGGGTCTATCTGGATTCATACAAACAGTTTCCCACTGGAACTAGCACTGTAGGTGTTCCAACAAGAACTTGCGACATGTTTCTCAAATGCAAAGGAGGGAACTATTCCTAGGGAAGGGAAGTTGTGTTCAGAAGGAATCTCAGCAGGTGCAGTTTTCCTTGAATGCAGCATGAGCAGTTGCATGTCCTGGAACTCCCTGTTCTGTTCAACTCTTGAAGCTGCAGGTGCCTTGCCCTCCTTTACCTGTGCTCCCTCTACCATAGGACTCACACTGCAGTCATCTTGTGTTAACATGGAAGCTGCAATACAGCAAGATGTCCATCTACAGGTCCTTCATCCTCATTCTTGACTACACCAACCTGCCCAACCTCTTGTTCTCTGGATATTTTTGGAGTAGGATTCCTAGCATTCCTGACCATTGGTCATGCGGGATAGGACTGATGGAAGTTGGAGTCCAAAGCATCTGCTGGACACCAGCAGGGCCACTCCAACAGGAAACGCATTCTCCATGGTTTCAACTGCAAGTGAGGTCTTTCCAAGCATTACATAGAGATGCCAAGGAATGAACTTGGAACATCCTCATCCAAAACATTACTCTGCATCTCCTTCCCACAGTTCAGCCATCCCCACAATGATGCCTGCCAGATGCTTTAGACTACAGTTCCAATCAGTTCTGACCATTGGCTGAGCTGGCTGATAGGAGTTGCTGAAAAAAGCTTTTGCAAGCACAAGTTCTGGGAAGGCTGCTAGAGTGTTGTCAGTATTAAGGAACTGCACCACCCCCAAGGAAAGAGCACTGCTCCTTGGCTAAGCCCACTGCTTTCGCTTCTGGGGCATAACAGAGAGGTAGAACAGTAGGTCACCCCCTACTGGATTATTGTAACGTGCTCTACGTGGGGCTGCCCATGAAGATGGTCCAGATACTTCAGTTGGTTCAGAATAGAGCTGCCAGGATGTTAACGGGGACCAGCAGGGGTTCACATATAACGCCGGTCCTCTGTCGCTTACACTGGCTACCAATTGAAGTCTGGGCCCAACTTAAGGTGCTAGTGATAACCTGTAAAGTCCTAAATGGCTTGGGTCCTGGATACCTGAAGGAGCGCCTTCTCCCCTATGTGCCTTCGCACTCCTTGAGATCTGGCGCAGAGGCAGCACCTTTTTTATTCTCCCAATATTTTAATCATTAAATTGTTTTAACTTGTGGTTTTACACTGAATGTTGGATGCTGTGCTGCTCTTACTTTTACTGCTACTTTTATTCTATTTTTATTGATGTTGTTATAAACCCTCCTGAGACATCTGTGATGGGACGGTATAGAAAAGTTTTAAATAAATAAATACTGAAATGACAGTTCTCATGTAGTAGAAGAATAGACAAGTGCTATTGGAAAACGTAGTACTAACTAGCACAAGTCATCCAAATTAGCAGAAAATAAAGATAGAACATTATAATAGTTGCATTGATTTTTGAAAATGTGGGACAGCCTGGCTTACTCTGTCATTTTTTAACTTCTTTTAAAAAGCCAAACCTGCTTCTACAGGTTTGTCTCACAAACAGCCCTTCCAGCAGTGTAGATGCCCGTTATCTCCATGGTTGCTCCAAAATAACAATGCAGCCAAGAACTGGAAGCGAAACATATTCCATATAATAATAGTATTTTGCTTTCATTGCCTACCAATAAAAATAATCACCTGCTCCACTTGGCATCCAGTTACTGACAGAGCTGTAACTCCATGCAGCCTCCATGGAGTTGTGCACCGCAGTGCCTAATTGACTGTTGTCCAAACAGGGTGTGTAGAGTGACATCCCACAAACCTGTCTCTTGTCACTTTGCTGCCTTTTGCAGGAAAACCTGTCGGGATTTATTGACAAAGGCAGCTTTGTTTTTCTGCCTAGGATTCACTTTGCAGTCGTTCTGAATCAGGCTGGGCTGCCACAGTGTTTGATAAGTCTGCCTTTACTCTTACTGGCCAGCCAGTCCAATAGTCTCACTGGTTATTAAGCTGTGTAATATTATAAAGCCATCCTTGGTGTAAAATTCAGAAATAACTGTATTTGCTCAGGTTGTTCCCATCCCAGCTTCTTTGTGCTACTTTAGAAGGTTAGACCAGGTGGGGCAGGGAGGAATACAAGTTCATTTCAAGTTCTAGAATTAAATCTTTATATATTCCCGCCTTCTGTGGCTCCCACTGCACATAAAAGTGCTGAGAGTGCTGACTCGCAGCAGGGAATTAGACAAACTATTTTTAAAATTACCAACTGGGTCAGCTCTAAAACACAGCAACAGTATAAAACATCAAGAAAGCAAATGCAGTAGAAAAGCAATGGCTTTTAAAGTGCTGTTTTCCTGAGACCTATTTTTACTTTTCTATTTTCTCTCTCCCCCTCCTTTTTCTCTCTTGAAATAACAAAACTAGACCTAGAAGAGAACAAAGTAAATGTTAAGAGATTATCGACGGATTCAAACCCAACTGCAGGCTGCATAGCTGAATACAGCTGTAGCTCAGGCTGGAACGTAGGGCAAAGTCTGAGCTTCCACAGTTTTGTGGCTGATGGAGACTAGCTTCTGTGGATCTTAGATCAAACCAAGCCAGAACCTGCTCTGGAAGTCATAATGGCAAAACCAACGTTTCTGGACACATCATGAGAAGGCAAGACTCACTGGAGAAGACAAGCATTCTAGGGAAAGTCGAAGGCAGAAGAAGAAAAGGGAAACCAAATATGAGCTAGAGTGAACCTGTAAAGGTAGCCACTGACTTGAAGTTAGAACAACCAAGAAGGGCTGTCATGGAATGGACATTTTGCAGGACTTTCATTCCTAGGATCACTATAAATTGGAAGGCACATAACAGCAATCCTACACAATAAGCCCCGCACGGCAGTGGTTCTCAGGCCATAGGAATGCTTGGAGCTGCATTGGTCTCTTTCGCTCAGCACAGTCAACAAGGACTGGCAGCAGCTTTCCATGGTCTCAGGCAAGAGGTTGCCTCAATGGACCTAGGGCCCTGTGCATGCCAGCCAGTGGTTCGACCCACTTAGCCATGCCTCCTCCCTGTCAAAAGCTGGAGGGCATCAGATTGAGGAAGCCTGTTGCAGCTCGATGGAGCAGGAAGAACCAGCCCCAGTTCATTTGTAATACAGCGGACTGGTCTTGCCTGAAGAAAAGCGGCAAAAGAATTAGCATGGAAACAGGTGTGAGCTGCTCTTTTAATTTTGTTGTCTCCTAAAACATACTTAAGTTTTGTTTATTCTTCTCGACTTGGAAAACAGTCTACCTGTGACATCTCATATTCAATTCAATTTTTCAATTCAATTTTTCCCAATCCCTCCCTTTTAAATATTTATTTATTTATTTTAACGTTTTATAAACTGTTATTTAGTGAACACCCTCAGAACATTGTACAGTGGTAAAACAGCATAAAACATAAAACTAAAACATATACATAAAAATCATAAAAGATTTAAGTATAATCAATCACCTTAAAGCAAGTAAATAATAATAACAACAACAAAATAACCAATCTGGAGCAATCTGGATCATATAATAAATTTATATGATAACATTATAAACATTAACCATCATATAATAAAAACCAGTCTAAAATCAGAACGTACTATTCAGCAATGTAAATGGCAGGCAAACAAAAAGGTTTTAACCTGGAGCTGAAATGTGTGAAGGGAGTTGGCACCAGGCGCCCTCTCTGAGGAGCTAAATCCAAAATCAGGCTGCCACTGCCAAGAAGGCCCCTCCCCTTATAGCCACCTTCCTTACTTTTTTTAAAGGCGGCTCCTGGAGAAGGACCTCTGTAGATGATCTTGGGGCCTGGGTAGGTGTATATGGAAGGAGGCATTCCTTAAGATATCCAGGCCCTAAGCTGTTTAGGGCTTTCTATGTCATTGCAAATACCTTGGACATGGGCTTCAGTTGGCAACCAATGCAGTTGATAAAGAAAAAGATATATGGGTTCATATCGGCCCATCCCTGTCAACAGGCAGGGTGCCCTATTTTGTACCAATTCAAGCCCCCAGACTGTTTTCAAGGGCAGCCCCATGTAAAGGGTGTTACAAAAGTCCAAATGTGAAGTTACCAGAGCATGGATTACCATTGCTAGGTTCTGCCTGTCCAGATAGTGGTGCAGCTGATAAATCAGCCACAGTTGACAAAAGCTGCTCCTGGCCACAGATGCCCCCTGGTGCTCCAGGGACACCTTTTCACTCTGTCCTCAGTGGCAGTGCAACCCCATCCAGGACAGGACAGGTATTCTCCCCCGGATTGAGGCTCCCCCACCAATAGCACCTCCATCTTATCCGGATTAAGCTTCAATTTATTGGCCCTCAACCCATCCAACACCTCACTCAGGCTCTGGTTCAGAATCTCCACTGGATCAGATGCACACAGGAGGCAGAGCTGGGTGTCTTCAGCCCAAACCATTGGATGACCTCTCCAGCAGTTCCACGTAAGATAAATGCCATTACCCTACCTACCAACACGGAAACAAAATCAACAGTTAAAAGCTTTAATTATTTTAAATATACACTTTTAAAAAACACATTTGTTTCATGACATTAAAAAAGCCACATCACACCCAAATAATTCCTGCTCTATACAGATGCTTATCAAGGGATTTTTTTAATCCAATGGAATTTTATGTACTTAATGACACTCATTACAACTATCATTACAAATTTCTATAATCATCTTTTAGTGTGGGAGATACAAAAACAACCAGACCAAATACTAAACTGCTTCTGCTCTGGACAATTTTTTTTCTTAACACAATTTTTGCATTTCTTGGTGTGTGGGTATATTCTTTATTTAAAGGCTGTATAAGCATATATGTGGTACAAATCCAGCTCAAATTAGTTCTGAATAAGTCTGTAATTCTATCCATGTTCACGTGTGAGGAGGTCTCACTAAGCTTGGTGAGATTTTCTTCACTGTAATTGCGTATAGGATTTTGCTGTAAGTCCCAATGAAACTAAACAACAAGTTAGTCAAAACTAGAGAAGTCCCATTTTTTCAGTGAGACATGAAAAAGCACTATGGCACACCTTTACTCACAAGTTATCTGATTTCAAAAACACTGTTCTCTACATGTGAGAAAGAGAGGAGAGGAGGGGAGGGGAGGGTGCCCACTTTGGATGTTGGCATGTATAGGCATGTGACCCCCAGAACGTTTCCCATGTGGCAACCTGGAGTTTCCCTACTCCTGGTGGATAAAAATGTCTAAATCACAAGTAAATTCAGATGGATTTCTACTTGCTAAATGGAACTGCAATGGAAAAACCCTTCTGGTGGGAAGAGATAATTGGTATTATTTATTAATGAATGGATGGATGGATTTATATACCACTTACCACATTTTAAGAATATTTTGTACAGCAAATATTAATATCAATATATACTAACACAAGTCATATGGTGGCCGTGAGACATCTTTTACAGAGGACTGCCCTCTGTTTGGAAGATGTCCTCTCTTTGAAGGGCCAATTAGAAGTTTAAAAATGGGAAACACACAGAAGGAAGAGCTCAGCTCTGAAGTCACCCGTAACAGTACCTGGATAATCGACTGAGTCAGGCACACAGGTCAGATAGTCACAATTCTCCACAATATGGTGAGATGTGCTGTCTTTCTATATTAATTATAATAAAAAATTCTAAACTTGTGCATACACATACACACACAATCATATGGAAATCTTTTGCAAATCAAGAACCTCGTGTACCATTCCTATTGGCACTGTATTTCCTCTTTTTTGGCAATTCATATGTAGCTACCCAGTTCTAATTACCTGTTTTGAGTGTATTTTCTAAAATTCAAGTCAGAAAGAGCGCCTGAAACTTGTACTACCTGCACCGCAGTTTTGGACTACACAGCAGAAAATTTGCTTTCTATTGGAATAAGGTAACAAATTAATCACTAAGGGAAGTAGCTGTCTCTGCTACAGTTGCAACAACATTTTGTAGGCTTTTGTTGAATACAAATGCTTTTTGTTGTACTTGTGATGCATATGTTGCAATTTTTTTAAAAAAAATGCTAATACTGACCTCATTTTAGCATTTCATTCCTTAATTTTAATCCAAAATTCAAGCTTAACATACTTTTGTTTTGAGCTTAACTTAGCTCCAGCTTAGATGACCTCACAGTGGGTATGTTACCCACATCTGTTTTTCAGCATGGTTAACAAATTAGGAAAGGGATGACAGTCTTCACAGATTTTCTTAAGACCCACTGCAGGTATCCACCTCCGCATGCAGCACTGTGTGATCTATCAGGAGAATGCTGAGTAAGCATTTGGGATGATTTGTATGACTTGGCACCCGAGGTCATCTTTTTTATTTCTACTCCACACTGTTGAAGCAAGAGGAGATGGATACAGGCTGTGAGAAAGCCCCTGGCTCTTCGAAGCATGATTATATAGCAGATTCCTGGCTGAGTCACAATTTGGACTGTCTTCCTTAGGTTCAGCTTCTCCAGCTTCGTAATCCTATTTTCCAGGGGGTCAAATGTATTCTTTCTTTTAGCCAACAAACCCTTATATATAATTTCCTATGACTCACCTTCTGTTCAGTAGCACAATGCTAGATTCAATTTTTTTGTCTACGAAGGGGAAAGAGTGAGTGAAGGATCTTATCTGCATTGGAAGAATGGGCCAATCGTGTGTTAGGCTGAAAAATGGGATGGGGGAGAGAGAATGGATTTCAAGTTCCAATCTTGGTCACTAATTTTACATTTCCATAAAAGAGGGAAAGCATTACTGCAAAAGAAGACCACAATTTGCATGAAATGTGTGTATGCAAATTTTGAAAGAATCGCTATAATAAAATAAAATAAAAACTCAGCACTTTTCAACAGACTGGAAAAGACTGTGTCCATGTGACTTGTACACCTATTCCATCTGCTGCCCAAGTGCATCCTCTAGGCCCCAATTCTACCTTATGGTGGTGCTTCTGTGTTTGATCTTCAAACTGGACTTGGACCAATCCTTCAAAGAGAGGGCAGTCTTCTGTAAGGACTCATGACCGCTCTAGATCCAAAGCCGTAAGTTTTCTTCCGGTAGGTATTTTACTGCTTCCTTCTAATGGATTAGATAATTAAACCAACTTCCTTTTTTAAAAAAAAAAAAAAAACCACCCTTCCTGATCTTCTTTATCCCAGGTGAACATACCTCATTACTCTTTATTGCACTATTTAATGACCAGCTATTAAGCATTTCTCCTTTAAAGCTCTTTTTAACAATATGGGTTCACCTATTAAAAGTGAAGAATTCTAAAATTAGCAGAAATTTCATGAATAAAACACAGAACATTGGAAGAAGTATTGCAAAGTGCAGTTCAAAGTTAATTACAAGAGTGTTAACTGACAGTGGAAGAGGGAAATCACAGGTTTACTTGCTAGTTGGATCCCTAATCTAAACTCAAGGGGAGGTGTTTTTTATCTATTGATATTTTATGTGCAAAGACAGGGATAAGAATATTGAAATAATTCAGGCTTGCAAGAGTTTTGCCCAGTACGTGTGGAGCTGACATTTACCTTCACTGACAAAACCACCCCCAGCTGTGTCCTGTCAAGCAATAGGCAAGGCACCAAATGACCCAAGTCCTACTATGATGCCGAACATGCCAAAACATCCTTCAGCATTGTATACTTGAGCCTCAGATCTGTGTGCTTTCTCATCCCTGGACACAGCTGAAAGGGGAAGGTCAAAATCACCTTCTTCCCCTTTAACCACAATTTTTCATGGTTCGGATGAAATGGTGAAGTGTTTGTTTTAACCAGGGGTGGGGAACATCAGGCCCAGCAGCCAAACCTGGCCTTTGCGGCAACCAGATCTGGCTTTCTGGGGTCCCTTGGTTGCCCACACCATTTCCCTAGCCCCACCCCCTTTCCCCTGGCAACAATCATCTCACTTCCATGTTGTCTTTTTTTCTCCTTTCTAAAATGCTGAGAAGCCTCGTCTAAAGATCAGTTGCGAGCATTAAGAGGTTTAAGGTAAAGTATGCTTGGATTTCGGCTCTGTCCATTTTGCCTTAGTCCCACACCAGGAATATGGCCCCTGAGCGCTTCCACGAAACAGAATTTAGATATTGGGATGAAAAGAGGTACTGCACCATATCTATACTATGTCCAAACAGACCAAGATCAAAGCATGATTTCTGATCTTCTGCATAAACCATAATGGTCAGTTTAGATCGAAGTAGTTTTGTAAAGGGCATACAAGGCCATCGCGTCCAACCCCCTGCTCCACTTCTACATGCCTTTCCAGCTTAGCCAAGTAACTCAGCATGCTGGCTCAAGATAGAGCTGTGTGGGCAGGCAGACGCCCATGCTTTCACTTTCCTCCATTTAACTGTGCCAGAGAACACATTCATGCAAGGAATACTACTCTTTGTTTAACATTACTTCCAGCTGAGGTCTAGCTGTCAAGCTGCTGAGCAAAATAAATTGGACTTATTTGACCTGCATGTAATTGTGAGTGAAACTTACTAAGAGAGACACAAAGACTTACACCAGCTTCTCTCTGTCTCTTCACAGGTTTCAGTGCCTGAGAAGACAACACTTGATCTCTTCAAGAATGCCAGTACCAATGTCAATTCCTGGCTGGAGAAATGGCACCATACTTAGAGGAAGGGACGCTACCGACAAGTTAGCAGAGCAACCACTGTGCTTAATGGAACTGATGTTCTCCAGCCAACAAGAGTTCCAGGAACAGTTTAGATTCTCTTGAGACAACTCTAGACCCAGTGAGAGGGCCCAGAGAGCAGATGTCGGAAACCCAATGCTCACTGAGGGTGATAATGGCCTACCAAAATACCTTCCACCAAATAATCACTATTAAAGATGATCTAAATCAATTTCTATGTTTAAAAATAAATAAAAAATCTAAGTGATATTTTTATTCCTTCTCATAAAAAAGCAAATAGTCAAAACAAGACATCTTGGAGATGACCATCTTTCAATAAAGCACAGAGTGGCGCAGAATATTCCAACCTGAAATAGAAGAACAGTTTATCATCAAACCAAGAAGATGGAAGCACATTGACATGGTAGTCGATCACTAGTGATTGAATGCCAGTGAGCCCATTTGAAAAAAGAAAGCTGGTTTAGCTTGTCTACAAGCGGCAAAAGTGTGCATGAAGTCATGTTCTGAAGCAAACATAAAATCCAGCTTAAAATCACTCCATACTAACTCCAATTAAAGATACATTTAGGAACATATGTTGAGCAAGATGGGTGTCTGGTAGCTATTTGCAGGAACAATTAGATGCATTTTTGTTCTTAACAAATGAGTTACAGGTGCAAGTCTGAAGCAGCTGCACATCCAGCTTCTCAATTGGCACCCACTGGCAGATAAGTACAGATACTTGATATCACTACCAGGCTATAATTGCCAAGTGTGCTCTCATACACAGAAAGGCTCTCCCTCTGAGATATATCGTATAGCACTGAAAATCAGTAAAAAAAAGAATGCGATGTTGCATTCTCTCAGGGCCATACATTCAGGAACAATATGTAGTATGCACTTCCTGGGATTGTACCTGAGATGTTCAGAGGGAGACTAGCAGAGCTGCATACCATGTTTTGCCTCTCCCATGTGAAGCTAACATAAAATAGGCCCAGGACAGGTGGGGGAATTAACCCTTTCCCTATCCCATTTCCTGGAATCTGAATTGTGCCCGGTATATCCAGCATGGGGCAATAGCAACTTAGACATATTGGTGATTTTCATCAGGAAAATAGCATAAGAGGCAGGTGAATTTCAAACCAAGTCCCTAAAGTCTGATTTTTGAAAGGGGAGCGGGGAATTAAGAAGGGAAATCTTTTATCTCATCCAGAGTCTTATCTGGCTGCACCCTATTTGAGTAAAAAAATCCTATGTCCACACTTCAAACAGTAGATCTCACATGAGCACTGCATATCCAAAAATAAAAAAGTTAGGCATAGAGATGACCACCATATCAGAGAAAAGGCTACAGTGCAGTCTATCCTCTCATTGTTGTTGTGTGCCGTCAAGTCATCTCAGATTTATGGCAACCCTACAGATGGGTGCAGTCCAATATGGTGGGTCTGTCAGCCCTGCTCAGCTCTTGCAAACTCCAGGTTGTGGCGTCCGCTATGGGATCAATCCATCTCATCATTGCTCTTCCTCTTGCCTTTGACTTTCTGGAGCATTATTGTCTTTTCCAGCGAGTCTTGCCTATTCAATAGCTTCAGGTTCATCATTTTTGCTTCCAGGGCAAGTTCTGACTTGATTTTATCTAGGACCCTTTGTTCATTTTTCTTTTGGTCTGAGGTATTCTAAGGATGGTTTCTTTCCTTCATTTCGTTTCAGGAGAAGTTATTCATTTGAGACCCACATTTGCAGTTTGAAATTGTAGAAGCAGTCTAGGGTGGCCACTTCTGAATTGCCCAAAAGGAAGAAATGCATCACCAAAAAAAAAAAGCAAAAGAGAGTAGTGGTGTGCATAGACATTTGAATATGCCAATTCCAGATACAAATTCAGAAGTGATCGTGATAATTTAAACTGGAAAATGATGCATCTCAACACAGTAGAGAAGCTGTGGTCATGTAACCGGTGTGCCTCCATGTTCAGTCTGCTGATCAAGTGCTGTTTATGACCAAGAATTGTGATGGTTCTTGTTGGAACTAGGTAGGAGAGTTCTCCAAATGAGAGTGCATGCAAATGCAGCCTTGGTCATGCAACAGGAGATTTTGCTCAGTTTCCTTGCATGCATGCAAACGGATGGTGGTCTCTTGTATCTAGCAAACATAATTCTGCAGCATGTAAGACACATGGTCAAATGTTTTACATTATGCTTCTAGCTTATTCTATTTCATTGCAGCCAATTGGTTTTAATGATTAGTGCAACTACTCCAGGGGATATTTGAATTCCACATTGGAAAATTCTGTGCACATGCATTTGAAAGTATCTACTTGAAAAAGTAGAGCTTATTTCCAGGTAAATCTGCATAAAACTAGGTTTAAACATACATTTAAGGAATGTTCCAGTAGTAAAGGCTGGTAACAACTGGGAAAAATATTCTTTCTTCATGCAAGGAAAGGTGTTCATGCTGCCTAAAACTGCCTTTATCATGGCAGTTTTAAATTATTTTTCAAATCAATCCACCAGGACACAATATACAGCAATTTCAGGTTTTCCTTTAATCCTTGCTAATTTGGGGATACAGTCCTATCCCCAAAGGAGCATCCCAGGCACAGAGAATTGTTCAGATACCTCCACCTGATGCTGTGGAGCCTGCTACAGACTACAAAATCTGCTCCTGCCCCAGGTCCCTGTCCCCTTCCCCCTAGAACGGTCAGGAAAGGTGCAATGGCACCTGCAAAAGTGACTTTGGATGACATCAGAGTTCAAAAAGAAGCACTTAGGTAGATGAGGAGGGGAGGGGAGATGCTAGGAGCTGCAGAATCCTTGGGCCAGATGCCCACTCTCATCCCCCTTTCTCACTGCTATTGTCACCAGCTGCCTTTGCTCTTCAGCCTCTTTCTCACCTTGGTCTTCTTGCCCGTTCGAGAGTCGAAGAGCAAGGAGGAAAGCAGGCAGAGCGCTCTGCTGCGGCTCCTTCGCACCACCCCCTGATCTGACCCCTAGCAAGGGAGAGACTCCAGCTGCCTGCTTGGTCAGTTGGTCTCTGCTAAGGGCCCCCACCACGGCTGCCCTGGCGACTGCCCCCGCTTACATGCAGAAAGGATACACACTGAAATGCTCTTAATGCCCCCTCAGTTGCCACTTAGTGGTGCAGTCCTCCTTAGCACTTGGCCTTCAGAAGCAAAGACCTCATAATAAGGCACACAAATTGGCACATTAGAAAGTGGCGTTCTAAAACTGTTGCAGGACAGAAGGACGCCCATTAGGATCAGATGGATTCCCACATGTTTATGCTCTTCCAGGTATTTTAAATGTTGATATTTTTCTGAGACATGCTAATTTCTACTCAAGCTGTGAACATGCTCCACATGCAGCCTGCCTACTAAGCTGACTTAGTGGATGGCTGGGAAAATATATTTAGCATGCCTAATTGATATGCAGAGAAACCAAACCTGTAATTGTTTGTAGGGTAAGCAGGCCACAGTTTTATGGTACATATTTTATTATCTCTGTATCTACATATGAATGAATGTAATGACAAAAACTAAGCGCTGCACACCAGAGGTTCTTGGAGTATTTGCTCTATTCCTATTGCAGCATACACAGAAATGCAGAATTCAATGCAAACTACACTGTTAATTCAGCCTTTTATTACTCCTGACCCACCAAGCTCACAGACCCCCACAGCCATATATACCCCCCCCCCCCAACCAGGACCAACAGGGACCTACAATCCTTGGCTTATGTATTTCATTCGATTTAACAGGTCACAGTATCTGCAAGCCTTCTCTAGTTTCTACATTGCTCTTTTTTTAGATATGCATGACCTCATTATGTTATCATATCAATATCCCACCTTTTCAATTAAAAAAAAAACCCACTCAAGGCAGCTTGGAACAAATATTAAAGTAAAATAATGTAAGCGAATAAACTAACCTTCCCCAGCCTGGTACCTTCCAGATGTTTTGGACTTCAATTCTCCTCTGTCCTGGCAAGTAATGGTCAAAGTGGATAGGAGTTATGGTCCAAAGAATCTGGGGGAGGCTGAGCTATGGGATGGTGTTGCAGTTAAATAAGGCAGGTCCCAGCTTCAGTCTTGGGCATCACCAAGTAGAATTTGGCAGGACCATTGCCTGAAGTTCAGGAGAACTCCCTTCCCATCGGTGTAGCCCAGCTTTCCTTGACCTGGTGTCCTCCAGCTGTTTGGCCTTTAACTTCCATCAGCCCAGTCAGCATGGCCAATGATCTGGAATGCTAGAGGATGTAGTTCAAAACTTTTTTAGAGCAAGAGGTCGGTGCAGCAGGCCAGTGCAGACAAGGCTGAGCTCAAAGGGCCAGCAATGGGCTGCTTGTTGTAAGGCAACTTTCCATGTTAATACCAGACTACCACAGTGCAAGTCCTGCGGGAGAGGGAGAGCAAGGCAGCCGTAACGTCAAGAGCTGAGCAGAACTTCCAACGTGTGCAAATTCTCATGAGGGGGTGACGAAATGCTGGTTTGGGGGTTGAGCAAAGCAGAACACAACAGGGAATTCTGAGGTTCTGTTAGTAAGTACTTCATCTGTTTAATTAAGTGCCTTTCACCCTATTCTAAATGAGGTCGCACTCTCCTGTAAGCAGCAAGTTCACGGGGAAAGGCTGGAATACAGCACCAAGAATTTTAAAAAGAGGAGGTCAGGAGGCAGAGGGAATGTTTAAAAACACATGGTCCTGAGAGCCAATACAGCAGTCAACAGCTCAGTAGGCCAAATCAGCAGACAGACGTCTACAGCTCAAACTAGAGGGACAGTGGCCTACATTGCACGATTGCAGGGTGCTTAGTAAGGTGTGCTTTACGGTGTATTTTTTCTTATTTTAATCTTTGTAGCCACCCAGAGAGCTTCAGTTCTTGGGTGGTAGAGCAATGCAGTAATGCATGAATTAATGTTAACCACCCTGTGCACACTGCGACCTGCTAGAGTGATTAGCTTGCTTGCCCACGGCAGCACAGTTCCTGTGTTGTAAGAACCCAAAGAGGGTGCCTTGGGTCATGGGTCAAAGGCCACCTCGCACCTTACAACAGCCCATGGGTGGCTTTTTTCCCCAACCAAAATAGTGCAAACTAGGTCAATGTGGAAGATTTCTAGTGTTTCTTTCTGTGTTATTGGCAGAGGCAGCAGGACCTGCTCAGAACAGGCAGGGCACTGCAGAAGGGAGAGATTAATCCTGTCCCCAACATGGTTTCTATTGTCTAGATTCCCCAGCTGGTGCCCTCCAGAGGTTCTCGCCCCCGTACTTCAGCATCCCTGGCCACTGACCAGGCTAACTGGGGCAGATGGGAATGCAAAACATGTGGAGGACACAAGGCTAGGGAAGGCTGGTTGAAAGGATCTTCCTAAAGCTGCTGTTTGAAGTTCTGGAGAAAACACACATGTAGTCATACTTCCACTGTTTCTGTTGCAGTAAGCAACAGCTTGTGGGGTGAAGGGGGTAGATTGGGAGAACAGTGCAGGGGGCGGAGTTGCCTGTATGTAGCTTTATGCTCTAAATAGGGATGCACAGCTGTTTAGGGGTTTTTGAAAGAAGACTGGGTGACCTTCACTGAAGACCTCTCATTCCTCCTTTCCTCACATCCTCTGTCCTGCCATGTGGAGCCCAGCTTCAAAAACAGAATAGAACAGGCTCTGTGTATCAGAAGAGCTGAAGGACTTTGACCTACGGGGATGTAGATTTTCTGTTCTTTATTTCTTTTCATTAATGTTGTCCCTGTAAGCAAAGGTCTTCTTCAATGTCCTAGCATCTCAGGGAAAAGGCTGGGTTCTTTCTGCTGCACAGAATAAAATTTGATGTTGTGACAGGGAAGTCAGTTTTAAAAAGCGGCTGAATCCTTCTACCATATGCACATGTTATTGCTCCAGCATCATGCGGTCATGTGTCTTTAGGCAAAGCAGGTATCCTTTTGTGTCTGGGAGCAGGAGAGATTATGTGATAGCACGACCACCATGGCCACTGTCCTGCCAATTTGCTATAGTCCGGGCAAGAGGTGGGGCACAGAGTGAGACAGATATAACTCCGCCAGGGCTAATTTGGAGGGTGTGTCAGGGACATGAGGGGGCATCGGATCCTGTGCATATATTGCTGGCCTCAACATGCCCCACTTTGACCTCCAGTGCTGATGGGACATAGCTTTCCCATATGCCCCTGGGTGGCGTCCATTGTTCATCCTGTCCGCAGAACCCCCTCGTGGCTGGCAGATAGCCTACACCACCTGCTTTGGCCTAGTGAGGATCAGAAAAAAGCTATTTAAAGAGAATTTAAATCATTTAGTGTGATAGCTGTTCCTTGCTGTTTTCCATGATGAAATTGTGTATGGAAGTGCCGCCATCTGTTCACCTAGATATGCAATATGGAACATTCCGTCATTTCATATAATGACAAGTCAAAGTTGTTCTACAATCATTTCCCTGTATTTTATATTACCATTCGAGACTGATTGGCCTGGGAGTAAGCTCCATTGAATCCAATGGGATTCACTTCTAAGCAGACGTGAATAGGATTGCCCTGTTGATTACATAATCACTACATGCTCCTGTTTTCATATCTTTCTTTTCTAGCTTGTGAAATTATTGTTTGACTCAGTGTGAGGTTGCAAAGCCACAGTCCCCTTTCTTGGCCATAATTTACAAATCAAAGCTTCTGTTGGGGTTATTATTCACAAATTCTTAGATGTAAAATAGATGGGAGCTTTGTGCTTTTAGCATTCCATTTTGGTTTCTTTTCAGCCAATGCCAGCAATAACTAGCATTTCATCAACTTGCTACTCATTAAATATCCATTGAAGAACACCTTCTCTACTGTATGCTTTGGCATATGCAAACTGTAAGTGATAAATTCAGCCTTTTTACAGTGCATTTTTTAAAAGCTCAATCATACCTTAGTATCATTCATTAAAAGCAAAGACTTCTCCTTTTATTTCATTTGTCATATTTCCCAAGTTTAGTTCATACAAAAATCAAACAGGGAACAATTTATTTCACAAAATATATAAATTTAGCTCATTTGTTACCTTCAGGGTGGGATGGGTGGAAAGCTAATATGGAACTATAGTTCACAATTTTGAAGAAATATTGGACACATTTAACCTATCAGATATGTTTTATCAATATAAAGGTTTAGTTTTAATATATTTTTTAAATTTTCCCAGCCATAATCATATGCATTTTTAACATTAAAAATCCTGAACATCCCAGAATCTTCCCCTGGCAGCATAAGTGGGTTGGGATATGTTGAAAGGTATTTTTTCTGCCTAAATATGGATAAGATTATTAGATTGCTCCTTAAGAGAGTTCCATGGGCAATAGGCTATTTTGGACCCCATCCTGTTCTGTGCTCAGGCACTGCTATGAACTTGGAATGGGAAATCTAAATGAGGGATTGTTGTCCCTCACCCTGCATGAATGAACAATGACTACTGAGAACAAAGCTCCAACCTGGAAGGAGGGAGCAAATTGTATGTATTTATTTATTTATGTATTTATTTATTTGGGTTTTTTTATCCTGTCCAATTATGTTGCATGTCTCTGAACGGCTTACAAACAGAACACCCAATAAATACATATCAGCCCATAATAATGCATGACTGAGCATAAAACATAGTTAAAATGTTTAAACATTAAACATTTATATTATGGGAAAATATAAAGGTCTTGACCTGGCATCTGGGAAAATATGAAGGTCTTGACTTGGCACCAAAAAGCATATAACTTCAGTGCCAGGCGGACCGCTCTGGGGAGTGCATTCCGCAGCTGGGGCGCCACCACAGAGAAAGTCCTCCTCCGGGTGTTCTCTCTCCTAACCTCCTTCAAGGAGGGTTCCCAGAGCAGGGCTTCTGCTGCAGATCTTAAGGGGTGGGAGGGCATATAGGGAAAAAGACGTTCCCTTAGGTATCCTGGTCCCAAGCCCATTAACCTATAGGGCTTTATAGGTTAATACCAGCACCTTAAATTGGGTCCAGGCTTCAATGGGAAACCAGTGAAGCTCATAGAAGACCGGTGTTACATGAGAATAATGACCAGCTCCCAACAGCAATCTGGCAGCTCTGCTTTGAACCAATTGAATTATCCAGACCATCTTTAAGGGCAGCCCCATTTACAGCATGTTACAATAGTCCAACCATTACAATAGTCCATGTGTCACCATTGCTAGGTTGTACTCGTCCAGGTAAGGACGCATCTGGTGGATCAGCTGAAGCTGAAGGAAAGTGTTCCTCACCACCACTGCCACCTGGGCCTCCAGGGACAGCTCTGGGTCAAGGAGCACTCCCAAGCTGTGGACCCTGTCCTTTAGAGGGAGTGCAACCCGTCCAGGACAGGACCAAAATCACTTACCTGAAAACCTGAACTGCCCACCTAAAGGACCTCCATCTTATCTGGATTGAGACTCAGTTTATTGGCTCTCATCCAGCCCATTACCTTGGCCGGGCAATAGTTCAGGACAGCCACTGCCTCACCTGGATTAGATGTAAATGAGAGGTACAGCTGGGTGTCATCACCATACTGATGACTCCGCAGCACGAACCTCCTGGTGACCTCTCCCAGCGGTTTCATGTCGATGTTAAAAAGCATGGGAGACAGAATAGATTCCTGCAGTACTCCATGGCAAAGCTTGTGATGGGAAGGCTACTTTTCTGGAAGAAAAACAAGTAATAATAGCAATACCTATTTCCCTGATCTGATAATTCAGCAGCAGGATGCATAGTGCTATGTAAGAAATTGCCACTAACTCACCCACCAAACAAATAGGTGGTGCTGAGCTGGAAGAGTCCAAGAAGAAACATCTCTAGTCTGCCAATTCTCTATCTACTACATTTGAGGAGGACCCTGGGGGGGGGGGGGATCCACAATAAGAGTGAATGCTTAGATGGAAGTGTTCAAAGTAGGGTGGCCAACTACAATTCACCAGGAAAGAGAAAAGGTACTCACTGGGAAAGAGGATGCCAATGGGGCCAATCCTTTACATGAAACTTACTTGTGCTAATTTATATGCATGGATGCAATTTTAGAACTATTTTTTTAGAACTATAAGATGGCTCACTGTACTGTAGGAAAGGCTAACTAAGTGAATTGCATTCTTGCCTGCTTTGCCTACCAATTGCTCATGGGCAACCATTCTGGCGGCCCTTTATCATATGCCAGAATTGGACAAGACCTGAAGAAGACTGACTTCTATAAAACAAGACAAGTGGCCTCTCTAGCTGCCATCTGGTCAGTAACATCCACCATTTGGCAGGAGGTAGAGAGTCCAAATGGCTCTGTGGCTACAATCACTATCCTCCAAATCTCCTGGTTATATACAATCTCTGTGAACACCCAACTCATAGGTAGACTGGTCTTTCCATGAGGTGCTTCTGATCAGTGAGTGAGGATCAGTGAAGGCCTGGGAAGCCATCTTCACCTTTGCCAGATGAGCAGCACAAACATAAGCTAGAATAAGTCAGCGTGGAATGTGTGGATTTCCAGAAAAAACTGGGGGTGCGGACTGGCCAACATATTTTCAAAGTCTCGATTAAAATTATGTCTTTTAAGAGACGAGTAGTTTGAATACCAATAATGTAGTAGTTTGTAATACCAATAATGTGCTATAGACTTTTAAAGTGGTTCCAAATGAACATTTCCAACCCTGCCAATCCAAAGCTTTAGCCAAGCTAGTACATCTCTTCTTACTTAACAGATTTCTCACAGTAAGGAGAAAGACAGAAGAATCAGTGGGAAATGGGCTATGAATGAAGACGATGTTGCCTGTCAATGTTGCCTCTAAAATTCTGTGAATGGGGAATGCTAATGGCACTACACACACTCATCTGGAAGCATCCTATGTCTATCTGTGTGTGTTAAATGACCTCCACACCCCATCCTGCTGCTTGCTTGCTTAACGAACCGCTTGTGTCTTCAGTTCACCATGCACTCTCTTCCCCTCTCCCAGTTCCTCTGTCACACTTTCCCATGGGTGTTGCTTTTTGACGCCTTACCTGGGAGTTGGGAGAATCCACCTGTGTGCCAAAAAGGCAATTTGATTTCCTTTTTTCCCTACTATTAAAAAAGAACATGCATACATAATTAGTCACAATAAAACAGGAAGGGTTGGGGCATGTGCAACAACCTGGAGAAGGGCCAATGTGATCGCCCCGCCACGGCTTCTCTGGTCCCATGCCTGCCTGACCGCCCAGGAGCCTTACAGCTCTCCCCACTACAGCACAAGCAATTTTCAGAGCAACGCCGTGCGCTCGGTCTGTTTTCTACCGCACTGACATGGGAGTCTGGGCCAGGTGGCCGCCCCGGTGGTCTTTCATGCTCTTTTACTACTTTGTCTTTCCTATGGAAATCCTTGAAGATTTAAAAGGCTGTGTTTAAAAGCCATTATGATCTAAAGAGGGAATGTTTTTTAGCTTTCATGTTCCTTCCTTAGGCTATTCTGTTTAACATTTCCGATCTGATTGTCTGGGGAATAAACTGCTCAAAATAATGCAGCGCCATTTGGCATTTTCATGCGTTATACTTTCTTGCCCCCTGCTGGAGAAATCAAGAATTGACGCAATGATGACGATTGTGCGGGCACAGCAGCTAATTATGGCACATGGAAGCATTAGAGACACGATTGTGTTTCTGAATGTTCAGGATATTGTTGGTTGTCATTTTACTTGATTTTAAGCCATATAGTCTACCAAATGCAGCACATCAATACGGAAAAGCATGAACAACCAATATGAAGTCAATCATATGTTCCACAGATTAATTAAGAAATCTTCTGTCCTCCTGCACCTCACCTTCTAGTCAGACAAAGCAGGATAAACCATAAAATCATTTAGGTGGCCGTTTTTCCCAACTTACACCTTCCTATCCAATTGTCTGGGTTTAGATCTTGGATCTGCCTTCTGTGTGTGGAAGAACTCCACTCACGGATCAAGTCTTTGCCTGATCTTCAGGGAACTTTCCTCCCACAACCACCACTCACCCCAAGCAGCAAGATGTCCTGACCCTCTGCGCACCATTTTTAACGGGTGGGAGAAGCTACCCTGATGGGGAGCAGTGGGGAGTTAAACTTCCATCTGTCCTGTTGCAAATGTCTACTTCTGGATCCAACTTTCTTCCTTTGCTTCCTTCCTTCCTTTTTTAAAAATGATTTGCACAACTTAGGAAGAGAATAAATTACTCCTGACCTGAGCACTAAGCCTGTCTGTTCTGGTGAACTATAACATCTCAGTATTTATAGCAGACTGCTCTCTGTCTGTTCAGAAATAAGTTCAACTTATTCCCATCACTGGGGAAGAGACTACAGCCTTTTCCAGGGTCCACCGGGTCATCACTGGTTTCCATGCATTCTTTGCATTTTGGACCTCATTGTTTTGCACCAAGTTACAGGCTGTGGGGAGGGGCATGTTTTCCATGAGGAAGGTCCCTGGTTCAATCCCCAAATTTCCAAGTAGGGGTGGAAAAATTCCTGCCTGAAACCCTAGAGGGTCACAACACTGGCCAAGAAACACCCGTAGTTTACTGATTATAAGATCCTTGTTGTTGCTATGTGCCCTCAGGCTGTCTCTGACTTATGGTGACGCCTTTCCTTTCACCTCTAGGCATATCAGCCACACAGTCTTGCTTTCTCCTTTGATCTAGTTGCATCATTAGTGACAGTGTTATTTGTACTTGTCTTTGCTCTTCCCCAGTAGCTACTTGAGTGACTTCCAACCTGGGAGGTCTTCTGGCACTCTTGTTTGTTTCATTTTGGATTGTTTCATCATACGGTTTTCAAGGTAAGTAGATTCAGAAGTGGTTCAGCATTGCCTTCTCCTGCAGAGTGTTAATCTGAGTTAGCCTGAGCATCACTGACATCCTCTGTGACATATCCCCCACCAGTGTCGCCTTCATCAACCGCTGCTGCCCAGCAGCTGCCCTTCAGGAGTTTCCCTGCCCACATGATCATTAGAGATATCCGTTCTCTCCTGCTGATGTGACCATCCCCCCTGCAGATGATGGCTGCATCTTAGTCTGGGGTCTCCACTTTGACCATTCTACCCTGGGTAACCCTGCTAGGAGACCAGCCCAGTGAGACCATCTGAGCACTGGCAGCATTGCTCTCAGCTTTTCGGACCCTCTCAAACCCCTTCACCAGGCTGAGATATGTATCCCAGAAGGGGATGGGATCTTTATAAGTGATATTCCTGCAGTATTCAGCTTTCATGTACCAGACATGTTCTTGTTTTCATTTTGCCGTTTAACTCTTTATGGATTGTAATTGCATTTGGTTTAGTGTCTTACAACTTTATTTGGGATAGTGAAGCATTGAGAAATGCAATGTTCTCTTCTCAGATAGCTATCCGATGCTCTTCCCATAAGACAGGGTCTAAACTCCATGTAGTTGCATAATTGATTTGATCTACCTAAATAGGCAGCTATGAAGTTTAGCCTAAAGAATTTTATATCTGAGACCCTTCGGAATAGGCTAACGTAAAGAAACATCATCCTTTTTGATATCTAATCATTAGCAATAATTGTCTATAAAAAATAATCTGTCTCTGAATGATCAGAAAAGCTTTCTGGAGGTATGCAGGAGGGGGCTGTTGGGGGTTTAAGTATCTATGTTGATTGCCCAGTCCAAAGCCCTATCAGCATACTGCAACAAGAACAGGAGGCAAGAGTCTTTATCCTCATCATCATCCTTAGCATCCTTTTAGCCTTCCTCTGCATCCAACTAACATTAATGGGAGGAAATAAGCTGCGACAGCTCCAGGATACCAGAAGGGGGCAGAAAAGGGTGCACTTTACCAGGGTCCAGAGTTCTAGGGATGGCCAGCCAGATTCCATCCCAGTTAGCACAAAGGGGAAAGAATTAGGCTAAATTGTAGATCATGGTTCAGGTTCTCTATAGAAATGCAACTCCCTGTACCTAGCTATCAAGAAGTTGAACTGCAGACCTTTGCAGGTATGAGCATGTGCAGTCAGCCTTGGATAAGAGTCCAAGAGTAAGCTCCATTCATTTCAAACTGGAAGAAGTTCAGAGGAGGGCAACAAAGATGATCAGGGGACTGGAAACAATGCCCAATGAGGACAGATGAAGAGACTTGGGCATGTTTAGCCTTGAGAAGAGAAGACTGGGGTGAGATAGCATGAACCCTATGACAGCACTTATTCAAGTACTCAAAAGGTTGTTACACAGAGGAAGGCCAGGATCTCTCCTCAACCATTCCAGTGGGCAGGAGATGGGATAACAAGTTCAAGTTACTGGAAGCCAGATTCCATTTGGATGTCAGGAAAATTTTCCAAACTGTTACAGAAGCACAACAATGGAACCAATTACCTAGGGGGTTTGCAGAATGAAATGTAGCACAGGCTAAAATCTCCAGCATATTTGCTGCTGGAGTGTAAATCCTACCAAACTCATTAAGGAGACCTTATGAGTAAAAGTGTAAGGATGGCACTTCTTGTGGCCGCTAAGTGCTATCATGAACGCGTATGCTCCGAAATGTCTGGTTCTCGGCAGCCCTGCTCAGTTCTTGCAAACTCAACCTGTGGCCACCTTTATGGAATTGAACGTCTCAGATTTGATCTCCCTCTGATTTTACCTTCAACTTGCTGAAGTGCACAGAGAATTTGAACCTTTTGGTATCCCGTGTTTAATCTTTCAGTATCCAAGATACTTAAGACTCCTAAGAGGGAGAGAGGGAGAGTGTGTGTGTGTTGCATGCCACTTGGAAGGCAAGCAACAAATGCTTTAAGTAAATAAAGATAACATACACTCAGCTGTCTATTTTGTCCTCATATCAGAACAGCATTGGGAGGTTCAGAGGTAGTTACTTCCTCAAGGCTTTACTTCATGACTAAGCAGAAATTTGAATCCAGCTCTTCCCAGTCCATTAATCCATTATGCCTTTACCATCTATCATCATCAACATCTTCATCATCATTCTCAAATGTGATGGATGGGTGTCATTTGCTTTCTTGAAAGTCTTGACACCAAAGCAAATCTAACAAGTCCTCAGCAGTGTAATATCATCTGTCTATTACACATTCCAGTTTCTGCTGAGATAATCCAAGCATGCTAACTGAATTAGGTGGTTATAATTCCCTAACCCATCTGCACAGGTTAGAGAGTGCTCAGTGGCAACCTGATTTATGGATTCTCCAGTAATTAACAAGTGGCACATTACCTTTGCAAGAGGCCACTTCCCCCATTACCAGCGGGAATCTTCTGGGAGTCATTAAGTGAAGCGTGGATTTCCACCAGCGATTTCTTGATGACAGGTGTGTAACATGAAGAACAAGTAAAAAGTACACTGGCAAATCCAATTTGTGCCAAATTTTTAGATAGTAATTTGTTAGCACAAACATTCTCTTTTTCTCCTTAAAATGTTTCATATTACAGGGAAGACAGAAAGCAAGTGTGAAATGATTTACTGAGCTGCCTTTCATGATCAAGTCTAACCATTTTATTCCATGAGCACATTTTTGTTAGTTCTTTAATATATATACACACACACACAGACACACACAACTTTGTCTGAAAACTGAGCACTTTTCACCGCTCTCTCCCTTTAAAGTTCTTTAAATATGATGCCTTCAGAGTGGCAGCTTCCCTCCAGACTACAGTGGGGTCCATGAGCTCTCCCCTCAGCATTTTCTTTTCCATCAAAGTCCCGTTATGGTGGATTAAGTAAGTAGACTGGGTTACAAAGAAGGACTGGCCATGCTTTGTTAGGAAAGCTGCAGGAAAGGGGTGCATTGGCTTTTTGAAAAATGCCTCTTTAGTCCTTTCAGGCAAACAGCAGCTCCCTCCTGTGAGTTCTGAACCATTGCAATGAGATTTTCTCTCCCAAATGACCTTCCCCTTCAAAATGACAGGATGCACCCACGGTGCGGAGAATTCGCCCTTGGCAACCCCATCCAGCATGGGATCGTTTGCATGAAGAGGCATCGAATAGCTAGGAGAATGGAAAAATCTCATTCAGCTGCTGGGTTGCGTTTGAGGGAGGGGGCCCCTCTCGCCACCCCCACCAGCACCTTTCTTCTTCTAAATGAATAGTTTTCGAAAGAAGTGGCTACCCCTGTTGTGCTAAAGCAGATGGAACGTAGATGGGAATGAGAGGCATCAAGCTCCCTTTCCCATCTGTAAAGCCATTTCACCTGCTGGCTGCTGCTCTGAAGCTCTGCACCATAAACTAGAACTTCTTGTGTGGCTACAGGCAGCAGCTGGACAGGACTAACTCAGGGCACTTTGTCACTCCAGGCAAGGTGAAGCAAAAGAATCTTCTGCCCCCAGGCACTGGCCAGTGAAACGTCCTGCATATATGATGTCAACCCCCCACAGATGATACTCCTCCAACTACCGCTGGGCTGTGATCAGAAATGGCACACCTGAAGGACAGAGAGTGCTGGAAACAATGCTGGTCAAGTTAAGAAACTGCCTGCCCATGGACAGGTATGAAGTCCCAGGTGGAAAAGTCAGTGCATGCACACACACACACACACAGTGAGAGAATAATCTAAGAAAGTTCACAAGCTGCACACCTTTGAGCCAAGTCACACATACGGATTATGCAGCCAGAGAATTAAATGAATAGGAACTGCATCCTCTCCTGCGGAATCAAGAACAGAAAACACTTTCCAGTAATTATGCAGGTAGGATAAGCAAACACGTTCATTCTTCTACACCCAGACCCTGCCCCATTTAAAAACAAGCACAGATGTTGACCAGTCCAGTACTCCCAGGATGCGCCATGCCTTTTCCCATCTATTGCTAAGGAGGCCAGGAAGGCAAGCGGACTGAAAGGCGCTGGCTCCCAGGAAGGAAGCAGGCCATGTTGGGCAGACTCAGGCTAGTGGTGATGCAGTTGCCCGGTCACCCTGCCAGGAGCAAATTAAAAAAGCTGGCTCACCCGCTAGCCCTTTCTGGCTTCCTTTGCTACTTTCTGAAATTTCTGTGGCATTAATATTTCTGCTCCAATGATGGAAAAACTAAGAGCAAGCTTCCCCAAGCTCTCACCACAGGGGAGACCTGGGAGATGAAGAAGCTACCATTTCGAATATCATGCCTGAAAGCCAGGACTGCACACACATCTGCTGTCTTGTCCTAACTCAATTCCTCACGGGAGAAGAAGACTGGTTGGGACAACCACACTACCTTCCCCTTGCTTTTCGCACTCAAATTTCTGCCTTCTCCTGGCTTTTTACCTTTGCCAGAGTCCATCATCCAAAATCCTGGCACAGCTATGCCCTGCACGCTGCACGCCCTTCTCTAGGACTGCTCTGAAACTCGAGCCATGGCTCCACTCACAATTCCTCTTGGATTTGGGCTGATTCTTTAACGGCAGGTCTGGCTCCCTGGCTTTTCCCTGCCTGGCTCTGCGAGTGGCCAGTTGTTCTGCCTGTTTTGTGGAAGGGTTGTCCATGCAACTCTTACTATAATACAGGGGAAGTGTGGTGTGTGTGGCTCTTCTCCCACCCATTTTGCACTGAGACTAATTCTGTGAAGCAGCTTGGCTGCGAGCTAAGAGACTGGGAGCTATGAAGCATCTGTGAGCTTCATAAATGGGAAGATATTTGAACCCAGGACTCTCAGAGGCAGAAAATGACTTTCCTGCCTACAAAAAGGACATGGAAGAGGTCATAATCTAGCCTTCAAACATGCCTGTTTTAGATGTGTAGGATTTTTTGTGAGGATTCAGTCCAACTGTAGTCTAAAAAGTGCAGTCCAATTTCTCCAAGTCAAGAGCTCCTTGTATAGACCAGGTTTATTGTCTGTGTTTCTTGGGTGGAACAAACAAAACATGGTAATTAAAGCATATGGAGACAGACTGAGGTGGACTTAAATCTGTATTATTATTATTATTATTATTATTATTATTATTATTATTATTATTATTACATTTCTATGCCGCCCCTTGCCGAAGCCTCGGGGCGGCTTACAACACAATAAAATACATTGAAATACAATAGAACATAATAAATTACCACTAAATACAAAAATACAAAAAATACAATGAAATGGGTGGCAGATGACAGAAGCATGCCTGGAAGTCATGCCTCTGAAGTTGGCACTATGGGAAAGAGTGTTCTCCTCAGCAATGAAGGAAAAGCACCCTACAGGTTTTCAGAGTACTTTTTCATTCTAAACTTCCCTGATCATAGTAATAGTTGGAAGAAATTATACTCCTGTGTTGGGGGTATGACAGGAAGAACCCAACAAGGATGAAGCCTTGTGGGTCCTGACTCAGATTAAGCCCTGTGAGAAGAGGTGGACAGAGCCGATCTTTTCAGACATTCCTTTAAGATTAAATGACCATGTTGAAGGACTATAGATATGAAAGCCTTGGGAACAACAGGGAAAAATCTGTGGAGGGCACAGAAGGTTTTGGGTAAATATTCCCCCCACCACAACAACCACAACAACGCAATCCTCAGGGGAAAAGGCAGGAAAACCTAGGGGTGTTGTGGGGGAAGGTTGAACTTTTTTCTAGATGGAACTTTACGGTGGCAGGGTCTCTCCTCACACAGTGACTGGGTTCAGACAACACAATAACCTATATTCAAGGGCTGGATATGGGTTAACTGTGGCTTGCTATTGAACCAGTGTTCATTGTAGCACTGTGTGTTACTGTGTTGTCTAAACCTAGCCAAAATAAACTATGGTGAACAACCACAGTTTACAACCCAGTGAAAAAGAATAGGTTATCTTCATGGGTTGTTTGTGGTTAACAAGCCATGGTTTGTCAGGTGGCTGAAAATAGACCCATAATAACCCATGTTTCGACAACAACCCATATTCAGCCCATACTCAATCCTTGAGCATGGATTACCATGTCAACTGATCACAGTCTGTATTTATGCATAGCCCAGTGTCCACTGCTTTCCGCAACAGGGTGTCTCTGTTGGGGAAAATGTTGCTGCTGGAATGCCTTCCCCCCACCCCTCAATGCTGCCTTATGCTCATTCAGATAACCTAGAAGCAATGTCTTAAAAGAACTAGAGACACAGCACATGTGGGATCTGTGGCCTCCCTATCCACATAAGGGCTTTGATGCCCTTATATATAAATGTGTAAGAATTCAAGCTTGCTCAGAGCAGCACAGATTTTGGCAAAGCACATGGAGGTTGCCATTTCTTCTCTGTTGGCTCACTTGGAAAGATCAAGTGCAGAGGCGGTGGCGGCAAGGAAGAGGCATTGCAAGGCCAGCAAAAGAAGAGTTTCGAGGTGCAGGTCTCAGATAGTAGCCAATAATGCCCACTCCTGATGCCAGCTCCAGAATTTCCAAACAAACAATCTGTCAATGCAAGATGGACAGGGAATTGGGGGCCCACAGATGTGCAAAGAAATTAAACTGACATGCCATAGAAAGAAACTAAGACAGTGGTTTTAGACCTGCCAAGGAATCCCTACACATCTCCCAGTAGAACCAGTATGCAGTGGAGAGTGCAATGGAAAGTACTGGGGGACATGTTGATGGGCACATACTAGAAGTTTGAGACTTTCCATCACCTAATGTGAACTAGCCATGAATCCTCAATTGCCGTTGTCTAAACTTGTACGATCAAACACACGTGTGTGTGTGTGTGTGTGTGTGTGTGTGTGTGTGTGTATTAGGCCACTGTTAAAGTCAAAGTGTACTGCAGCAAGAATTATGGGTCTGGATAATGGAGGGGAGAAAGGGGACAACCAGTTACAATGAAGGTTCTTCAAATTCAATTACAAATATCACATTTGGAAAGAAAGAAAGGAAAGAATATGGAAAGAATGATTGTGCAGCCTTCAAGTGCATGAGCATTTATTTTATTAGATCTACAGAGGAGGTTTGGGACTGAGAGAAACATGGCAACGTGCAAAAGAAACTAGTACCTACTAAGAAGCTAATTCAGCTGCACATGGGAACTAATGTATTGCATTCCGGTCTTTGCGCAAGCCTATGGGATTCACAGGCACCAATCAAAATTGCTCCTAGTGAACAATTTCATCTAAGGTCTGGGGCAAATTGAAGCCTCTTGTGCTTCGCTCCAGATTCCCCCTCCCAAAGTCTTGCCTTTCCCACAAAACAGAAAGCGTGAAGAGGCAAGCTGCTTCACCGAGTCCTAGCATCCACCTGGTCCTACAAGACCTCATCCCAGCACACTACTGGGGTCGGCATACTGGGGGTGGCTGTGGTGGACCAGTACTGGATCAGCTCCTTGCATCCCATGGCAGCCATTTTGTGGTTGTCCTCAGGACCATTTTCCAAATTGCCAAATGTGTGCATGGTCCAAAAAGTTTGCCTGTGCTTGTTCTAGACAGTCATTCAATACATACATCCAGATGACTTGCTAGTAGGAGGAACTAAGCACGGAAATGCACACCTTCCAAGCCTCCTGTGCAGAGGTGGAGCTACTCCAGTGCTCTGGGCAAATGATGGAGCCAGTATATGCTTGCTGCTTTCTTGCCTGACATGAGATCACTTTTGCATAACTTACCTTCCAGGATAAAACTGAGCTTTTGGAGTCAGTAGGGAAATGCTTAAAATGACCGTGAGGCCTATCCTCTTGGTAACATTACTAATACTCCTGTGGCCATATACTGCAGGGGAAGGTTTGTGATGGTGAACAGAGCAACATTTCTTTTAGCAGGCTTGTCACCATTGCTGATCCTCTCATTAAAAAAATCTCTGATAAGTTTCCAAGGAACTCTGGGGTGCCTTTGAAACATAGTTTGAAAACTACTAACCTGACGGACAACTACCTACACACCTTCCAACCCTACATCCAAGTATGAGATTCTACTATCTTTGCTGTTGTTGTTGTTGTTGTTAGTCGCGAAGTCATGTCCGACCCATCGCGACCCCATGGTCAACATTCCTCCAGGCTTTCCTGTCCTCCACCATCCCCTGGAGTCCACCCAAGCTCACGCCGACTGCTTCAGTGCCTCCATCTAGCCACCTCATCCTCTGCCGTCCCCTTTTTCTTTTGCTGTCTATTGTTCCCAACATTAGGCTCTTCTCCAGGGAGTCCTTCCTTCTCATTAGGTGGCCAAAGTATTTGAGTTTCATCTTCAGGATCTGGCCTTCTAAAGAGCAGTCAGGGTTGATCTCCTCTAGGACTGACTGGTTTGATCACTTTGCGGTCCAAGGGACTCACAGGAGTCTCTGCCAGCACCACAATTCGAAGATCTCAATTCTTCAGCACTCAGCCTTCCTTATGGTCCAACTTTCACACCCATACATTGCAACTGGGAAAACCATAGCCTTGACTATACGCACTTTTGTTGGCAGGGTGATGTCTCTGCTTTTTAGTATGCTGTCTAGATTTGCCATAGCTTTCTTCCCCAGGAGCAAACGTCTTTTAATTTCTTGGCTGCAGTCCCCATCTGCGGTGATCTTGGAGCCCAGGAAAATAAAATCTGTCACTACCTCCAGTTCTTCCCCATCTATTTGCCAGGACGTGAGAGGACTGGATGCCATGATCTTAGTTTTCTTAATGTTGAGTTTCAAGCCAACTTTTGCACTCTCCTCCTTCACCTGCATCAAGAGGCTCTTTAATTCCTCTTCACTTTCTGCCATGAGAGTGGTATCATCTGCATATCTGAGATTGTTGATATTTCTCTCAGCAATCTTAATTCCAACCTGTGATTCATCTAGGCCTGCCTTTCTCATGATGTGCTCTGCATATAAGTTAAATAGGCAGGGTGACAGTATACAGCCTTGCCGAACTCCTTTCTCAATTTTGAACCAATCAGTGGTTCCGTGTCCAGTTCTCACTGTTGCTTCTTGACCCGCATATAGGTTTCTCAAGAGACAAATAAGATGGTCTGGTACTCCCATCTCTTTAAGAACTTGCCACAATTGGTTGTAATCCACACAATCAAAGGCTTTAGCATAGTCAATGAAGCAGAAGTAGATGTTTTTCTGGATCTCCCTAGCTTTCTCCATGATCCAGCGTATGTTGGCAATTTGATCTCTAGTTCCTCTCCCTCTTCGCAATCCTGCCTGTACTTCTGGTAGTTCTCGGTCCACATACTGCTGGAGCCTAGCTTGTAGGATTTTGAGCATCACTTTGCTGGCATGTGAAATGAGTGCAATGGTGCGCTAGTTTGAACATTCTTTGGCATTGCCCTTCTTTGGGATGGGCATGTAAACTGACCTTTTCCAATCCTGTGGTCACTGCTGAGTTTTCCAAATTTGCTGGCAAATGCCTGATGCTAAAAACCTATGCAGATATCTTGTTTTGCTGCAAATTATCCAGCTTAACTGAGAAGATTAAAGACTTTACCTCCTGCTCGCACTTGAAAAGGCACATGTGCCTACATACTTACCGGGGGTGGAAGGTGGAGGGAGAGAGACAGAGACAGACTTGGGACCACTGCTACTGAAACAGTAGTAATACATAATGATACTAAAATTTATTGCAGCATGAAGCACTTTCCCTGCAATGGCTGGTAGAAGGAGATAAAATTTTACTAGAGCTATTATATGTCAAACCCTGGTAGTGCTGCAGCACCCAAAATAGTCATTATGAGTGACTTTGATTTCACAGTGACTAAAAAGTGCACACAGTTTCTGTGAAACTCTTCATAAAACAAGAATGGTTCTTCTTTGCCAATCCAATAAGTCTAACAAGGGAAGAAAGATCTGAGGCGGTGCATTCATATGCTTGGAGTTCTCCTCCTCTGCCATAATAGACTGCAAGCACATTGTTAAGGCCTCAGGCTGACCTACACATTTATTCACAAATCCTCCAGGTGAGATAATTAAATCGGCATTTCGCCAGACACCAGAAGAATGAAGAAAAACCAATAGTGACAGGAAAGGAATTCATTGTTCCAAACACAAACCAGGAGAAACCCAAAATATTATTTTTGTTCTGCTTGCAAAAAGACTCCGATTCACCTACTAACTTGGGCCATTTCTTCATTTGCAGGAGTTATCCATTCCCATGAGAGCAGGCAAATAATCGCTTAAGCCCCCCAATTGTTGTTAGAAGCCTGCACACCTGCGGAAGCAGAGTGTGCACAGGCTGAAAGCACACTTGTGAGCCCCGCCACACACGTGTTCACCCAGCCTTCCTCTTCCTGACATTTGCAGGAATGCATTTGAATCCTTCCTCTAAGAGCAGAGTGATTGCTCAGCCTGGTGCTGAAAACCTGAATGACGCTTTGGCCAACTAGACACTATGTCGGAGCCACGGGATCCGCCTGCCTTTGTCCTAGCCGCTGCCGTTTCAAGAGGAGGGTTTTTTCAGGCCAGCACGCCAGTAGGAAAGGTTCCTTGCAGTAGGAAGTACCAGCCAGAAAGTGGACCACTGCATGGGGTAATCAGTCAGCATTTCTCAAACTGTGGCTGGGATCCACAAGTGGTCGCGGACCACGCTCAGGTAGGTCTCAGCACCAGGCTGCCCCTCATGGCATTATGCACATGGCATAGGCAAGAGTGGCAGCTGGAGCTGATTACAGAGTGAGGCTGATCATTGTCAAAAGAGGAAGGAAGGAGTCAAGCAGGAGGAGGTAAGAGAGAGAAGTAGTAGGGGAGGAAATGAATGTCAAGGGAGCAGGAGGAGGAGATAAAAGAAACTACCAGGAGCAGCTGTATTTTGAGAGGTGTGTGCAAGAGTGGAGGTTGAGGAGGAAGACAATATTAAGTTAAAATCCTTTCCTACTTAGGCCTGCAGTCATTTTCAGCTCCCTCAAGTGAGCTCTGTGTATAAAAAATTGAAGAAGCCAGCAAGAGAGTAGCTGCTTGCAAACCAGGGCTGGTTGGTTGGTGCCATTTAGTAAGCCTCAGAATGACATGCACCGTTATTTCTGAAAGCAGACTAGTTTCTCTGTGCCTCTTGCTCCTTGCTTCAGGCAACTGTTTCAACTTTAAAAAAATGCATATGTTAGTTCATTGCTATGTTGGTGTTTTACCTTTTTAAAGCAAAACAGGAGACCAACAGGGGTTTTGAAACATGAAAAACTAACTCGCAGAGGTAACTTCATGATTGTGACCACAGACAATCCTTCCAGCTGCGAACAGGATGAACAAATTTCCCCTGAGCCCTCTGCTTAATAGAGGTTTCTTCCTCTGATCAAACTGGGGTGAGCCGAGTTCCCCAGCAGGCCCTGTGTCTGAATTATGTACACCTGGATGAATCCCTGCATTTGCCAAAAGCTTTAGATGAACCTTGTGCAACACATTTCAAAGAAAGAAAGGAAGAAATTAAAAAAGTAACACCATCTATATCTGAGAAGCCCTCTGCTGAATTTTAATTTCTCTCTCCTGCAAAGTTCTCAAAGATTACAGTGCTTCATGTGTTTTTAGCCAGGAATTAATCACGTGAGCCAAAAGCAAATTTCACACACCACAATCACTTTTAATCAGGCTGCTGTGAGCATGCCCAGCACCCAATGCCTTCTTCCAAATGTCAAAACAGCATTAACATTTATATATTTACCACTAAACTAGCACTCAAAATTGACACTTGGTAATTTTAACTAAAGTATTCTGTGTGTGTGTGTGTGTGTGTGTGTGGTAAGGTAACATTGCCGTTTTCTAAAATTCTATTCACTTCAGGGAATTCTAGGGGTTGTTGCTTTTAAAGCAATTTGTGTCTTTTTTGCAATACTTGAGCAAAAGTTGGATCATCCAGATCTTTGAATGCTTTCCTTTTAGTGAGTTTGATGCTATTAGGCACATTCCTGTAGTATTCTTCCTTGGCAATAAGGCACACTAATGCAGCACTATCTTTGATATACTAATGCATGCCATTCCTTCCTTCCCTCGCTCTCTCTTTCTCTCTCTCATACACACAGAGAGGTGGCAGTTGCCCTGGCCTATCTTCACAGCCACCCCTATAAACACTGCAGTTTTATTAATCCTGCTCAGATAACTGAACTGTGTTACTAGGCATGCCAGCTACCTTTGGAAGCTTAAGCTGGTGGTGCAAAATGCAGCAGCTGGGTTTCTAACAAGGACCTGTCATTCAGACTCTATTGTGCTTCCATATGAACCCTCCCAGATGTTAAGATCACCTGAAACCATTTTTCCGGTCCCATCAAACAAGGCAAAAAGGTTCTATTCAGAGGTGATAGGTCTGGCATGTTCTCAGAGTCAACCAAGTGAAAAACAGTCTTCTTCTTCTTGTTTGCCCAGACTTTTCAGGTGTTTTGATACTGTTCAATTGTACTAGTATGATTTTTAGAGGTTTAAAGATTGCTTCTTTCATATGCTGCATAATGTTTTCTACAGATAACTTTAGTTTTAATAGGGATAGGGTGGAAAATTGTTCAGTTTGCATTTAAATGTCTTTAGAATCACTGTACAAACCTAAATTCAGTTATCCTTCAATATTCACAAATCTCCAAACTTCGCAATTTTGTTGCCCAATAAAACAAGCATAGGAAATGCAAATATCGGAGGAAATAATTGCTGATGAGGAGAATAATTGTCCCTGGTAGGTGACTGGGGTGGTCCTGGGTCCTGCTATATAGAGGACAGTTCTGTTCCGGTGGTGTCCTGATCAAGCTTGATCTCAAGATAAAGTCATAAGAAGGCAGAAATTTCCTTGATGCAGCCCATCAGACCGTTAGCACCTGAACAGCAATCCAGGTGACACACAGCTCTCCTGGCCACGGCCTTTGACATGAGGGTGAGATGCATTTCATTGCTACTTAAATTATGATGATAAATTCTAGATTTGCTTCTACTCATAGAAAATCAGTGTATGCCAGTTGTATGCAGATCTATGCCTCCCTTTAGCCTCTTCTGCAGTGATGTCTAATGGGCCACCCTGCCCATGATGAGCAAGTCACATGCATCCAAATCATAACCATGCTGTGATGTGGCAATATTGCCGGACCAAGCCACTGTGCGGTTTGAGGTGGTGCCCAAATTGTGACCCCTTCCCATCAGGCTACAGGTATTGCTGTAGCATTTAGACAGCATCGCCTACCTTCATCTCCACCTGCTCGGGCCTCCTGAAGCAGGTTATTCCAAGGAAGGGCATGCTACTGTTAACACAGAGTCAATGTTCTAATAGCAAATACACACCAACGTTTCACATTAAGTTCCTAAAACTGAAGGACCAAATGCAGAGCACAATTGTCCCAGCTGGTGGAAACTGGCATAAAAGGAGTGCATAATTTCAGCTTGGCTCTGCTTAATGTAGGATGCACTTTTAAGAGTGGCCTCTGCCTCGAACATGAGAGGAGATCTTAAATTGGCAGGGAACTGGCTGACATAGCATTGTTAACAGCAGTTAACAGCTCATCCCTCCACCCTTCCAGAACACAAATAAACTACCTCAGCTCCCATAAATAAGATCACACACTGTTGCCATTAGCAATGGCAGCAAATGTTTTAATTTAGACATTTTTATTAGAAGAATTATTTTCACAGGAATGCAATGCAGGGGATGAAGAGGACAGGATGCCCTGCTTCTTGCCATTCACGGTTTTCCTGGACCACACTTCAGTCCCTCTATTTTTCCTAATAGATCAATGCCTGCCAGGAGCACACACGGTACACATCGACCTTCTGCTAGCAAATAGTGGAAGCAAAGGCAGGTGGCGACCTGCCTTGGTAAAGAGCTGAAGAGCGAACAGTGTGGCCAAGAGCAAAGCAAGGTGAGTGCTTAGAAACCCAGACCAGGTCCAGGCAGAAATCCAGGTCAAAGATTTCACAGCAACTGACATCCTGTTTTTACCCTGAGGGTCCGAATTCTGCTGTAAGGGACCACAAAATCTGAGAAAGCAGAATCAGAGGCAGAGACAAAAGAATGCATTGCAGAAGGAGCCAGCTCCACCACGTAAACATGCATATTATACAACTGTATTTCCTGATCTGCCACTCTGTAGATGCGTTGGACTACGACTTCCATTATCCTCCACTGGTGATGATAAAAGTTGTAATCTGACATATCTGTAGGACATCAGGTTAGGAGAGGTAATTACCAAACATCTGTAAGACCATGAACAGAAAATGCCAGCAATTAGACTTTCTGGTGCCTTGTTCCTTGATTCACGTGTTTGTGTAATGCACAAGTTTTTCCTCCTTTTTAATGAGCTTCTGGTCACATTGAGAGCCTCACATTCAGAGCCTGTCTGAGCATCAGATGCAGTGAAGGCATCTTATCCACCGTTCAACTTCTAGTGTCATCTAAGGAGGAGAGAGGACTGGATGAACAATGCAGGACAGAGGTTAACTCTTTCTTGTCACCATTTTCCTGCTGGAAATGGTTTTTCTCCCAGAGTTACTTGCCTGTTGCCCAACTGGAAACCTTCTATAAACACTTCTATGTCTCTTCCCCGGTATGAATATGTAGCAGCTTGCGTGAGGCAAGGAATAACTTCCAGTGGAGGAAAGGGTTAAATCCCACCTCCCCTGCCCAGGGCAGAACAGCCTGACAGGACAGGTGGCCTCACCCAGCACCAGCACTCACTCACCTGGACTGCTCCTCTCACACCTCACCTAAAGCAACAGGTGGGTACATCTGGTGATCAACCGGGAAAAATCTGCCTACCCCACCCACGAACCTCATTTGACGTAAAGGAGGATTTCTTGTTTTACTTATTCATAATATTTATATACCATCCAAGCAAATTCTGGAGCAGTAAAACAAATAAAAGATATACATTAAATGCATAAATTAAAAAACCCTTTTGTTTAAGACCTTCATAGAACCCATTTTGAGCTCTTATTTCTTCAGATTCTAGCATTATAATCCCCTTGTAAAAATTCTGCTCTTTGCGAAATCTCTCCCCCTGTGTGGAGGGGCAAAATCCATGGAATGTCACCATTGATTTTAGGCACCTTTTTAAACTTTGGGTTTACAGAACGTTGTGTTTCCAAGTGTCCTCATCATGAATATTTACACACACATAATTAAAGAGCGCTTGCCAGGCCTTGTGCCTACTATTGTTTCAGTCACAAGTTTTGCAGTCGACTCCATAGGTTTGTTAACACTTCTTCTGACCCATGTAAGTGAGTGACATTAGCCTGTTTCCTTGCTGGCAGAAAAAACAATCAGTAATGTATCCGATTCGGTTTTGTAGAGAAGGGGCTTGTAAAAGTGAAAACAGGTGTTTATTGTGATGTAAATAGCCAATACAAACTGTTGGTCAGCATGCAAATTAATTTCCTTCTTTGCTGAGCCAGATGGTCAATTGTCCAATACCAGTATGTGTAAATTTAATAAGCTTTCTCACAGCAGAACATGATGTTTCATCTTTATCTTCTCCAGTTGTTCGTTCCAGCCCCCCTCTGGTTTTCTCCTTCCAGCTGCTAGTGTTCTCCTCTGACAACAAGATTAAATGGCTAGCCCTTTGCCCAAAAAGCAAACTATGCAGGTGAACAAGTAAGACTCATCAAAAGGGCAAACTGTGAAGACTAAAATGTCCTCTTCCCATACCTGTACCCTGTGTAGACAATGCATTCATTTTGTAGGTTCTTTCAGGAGCAGTCCTAAACACATCAGCAAGAACTGTCCACTGAACACCACTGGGTTTACTCCCAATACAAGATAAAGAGGGTAGTACCAGTGCTTGCTTTAACTCATTAATGCATCACTCGCCTGAAATTAAGTCACACTTAACTTAACAGTGCCTACCACTGAATCGATGCATACGGGATTGCTCTGCAAGGGTATTTGGATGGGGGAAAAGAGATCTACTTCACAGCAACACAATATGTTTAAAAAGGTTATGGACAACCAAAAATAGTCTTGGAACAAACTTAGAAATAATGAGGATCCGTCAAAGTAAAACCTCTTCCAGACAATGCTTTCTTCAGGCAAACTTGCATTTAAATTGAATTCAGCAGTGGGCTGGAGAAAAGGGAGAGTTTAAAAACTTCTTCAGTGCCTGGATCCTCCTGAGCATGGTCTAAAAAGACCTTCTTGCAACCATATACGGGAGTTGTTGTCTCCAATACCTAATAATCCAAGTATCTAAAAGTCTATTATCTTTTGTTTTAGGCCTGGATCTCCATTTTTTGAAAATGGTGCATGAGATGCATCTAGCCAGCTACCATCGCATGCCCTTTCGCCAGTGGGGTTAGGCAGAGGGAAAGGGCAGGGAGAGCAGCAGTTGCTGCAATCCAACCTGTGCATCAGCTATGGCAGCCTCAGTGTTGGCAGGGTCAGGGCAGAGAGTCCCAGATCTCTGGACCCTCAACAGCTGCCTGCTCATGCCAACTCCTGCAGCTGGACCTGCACATGACCATGAGTTCTTCTAGAAGATGGAAGGCAGTTAGCCTGTTTCCAGAGGAAGGGATCCCTGTGCTACCAATCAGAAGGCACCGTGAGGGCCAGCCCTACCCTACCACTGGGCAGAGTGAAGCAGTGGTTTCAGGTGGCGAAGACCGGGAAGTAGCACGGTAGTAGAGGAGAGACTTGTGTGCCCTGTGGCCTGCTCTACATACCTAAGTTAGCCTGCCACCTTCAGGTGCAATGGAGGATACTGTTCAAGATGGATTCATCTGCCCATCCAGTTGGCTTTTGTCCATGGAATGGGAGGAGATACCATCTAATTCATTGCCTCAGGCAGCAAAATGGCATAAGCTGTCACTGGGTATTGTGCAGATATTCTTAGAACATCCTTAACAGATTTTCCAATGAAATAAGAGAAGGAAGAAAAGCACAGGGTGATTATTCACCAAAAACAAAATAAAACAAGCAAACACAATGACTGCAGGCAAGGCAGTCCATGATAAAGGTCTCATCTGGAAGTGTCCTTAGATGGTCGCAAAACACCATCTATTTCCTCTAAGCTGCCATCCAGCAGATTCAGCATTGTATTGTTGTCAGCCAAGAGGATCAGTGCCTCTCTGTTAACAACAAGGACACTTCAGATGTGTTTTATGGTAGCGATGAAGGTTGTTGGCATGTAATCCAACTGGAATGCCCATAACCTTCCAAACTCAAAGGATTACAGCCATTCTGGGGGGGGGGGGAACAGGAGGGAAGAAGCAGGGACAAAGATCACCTCTGTATTCTTCCCCTCCCTCCCCCCCCCCGACACACACACACCTTAGCTAGACAGTTAAGGTGTTTCAGAGTGGGAAATATGGAGACTGAGGTGCCACCAGGTTTTATTATATATATTAGGAGCGCTTTTCTCTCTGCTCCATGGAATGCCCTCAAGTCTCATCTCCAAGGTTGCTTCTGTGATCTCAGACATGCCACTTACTGGTTCTTCTGCACCAGCCACGAAGTGTAGGGCATTCCATGCTTGTGGAGATGCACCAGTGAGGCTGATGTAATTTTCCAGCCTTGTTGATGCATCTCTAGAAAATCCTATGGCCATCTAGATCTTGTCTAGTGGATTATGCTGTAACTCAGTGTTTGCACAGCTTCCAAAGTAAGATTTCCCCTTTTTCCTATTGCTTCCCCTGCCCTGTGAGTGACCGTATGCTACTCATATGAGGCCTCCTTAAGTCAGTTGGCTGGTCCTATGATACGAAGGCAGATCTGTTAATTACTTGACTGCATCACAGTTGAAAGGACAAGAATACTTGAGGATACTTATCTTCCTGCCCACTCACTGAGGTCGTCTGAAGAGGGACTCATGTGCATCCAAGATCCATTCAATCAAAAAACCACCCAGAGAGCCTTGAAACTATCTGGAATGAGAAAAATGTATTTAACTAAATAACTAAATTTAGTAACCACTCTGAGTAGGAGCTTTAGTATGGCAGCTCCGCCCTGTGAACTGAAATCAGGCATGACTTTGTTTTCCGTGTTTGCTAAAGGGGTTCCTTTCAGGCAAAGCTTTTCCTGACCGGCGAGTAAACTCCAGCAAGCATTCTGTTGATCTGTTTATTTGTACTGCAACTTTTTGTATTTGCTCTTTTAATTTACTGCATGCCATTCTTGATGTGAAGAGGTTTGTGCATTTCGTAACAGATAATTATTATTTAAAGCATATGGCCTTACATCAAATATCTCCCACGCAGATATCACCATCATCTTCACAGGAGTTGGTGGCCGTGGTATCACTTTGTAGATGTAAGTTGCAAGCCCTTCAGAAACATTTCTACACACACCATGGTTTTTCTGCTACTTCCATTAGACAGAGATTAGATCGTAAACTGAGAAGGAATCATAAGTTGCAGGTGGGAACATATGGGATTCTCTCCTTGCCTTACTTGTTTCCATCTGTATATAAAATAGTGGTTCATTTTCCAAACCCAGGTGACAGATGGATGCTCCTTCTTGGAAAACCAAAGAAGCATTAAATAACTATGTAGCCTTTTAAAACAATCGAACAAGGCTTAGCTTGTGCACATGTGGTGCTTGAAACAGGGCGTCCTTGTGGTCGTTACTTTGGATATATCTACACAGGGATGGCATTGAGAGTAAGCAAGACTGGGCACCTGCTCAAGGCACACAGCTCAGCAGTCGCCTCTTTTCTTCCTGATTACAACCTGCTTGCTCTCTTGCCTCTTGCTCTGACCAAGGCAAGGCAAGGCAAGGCAAGGCAAGGCAAGGCAAGGCAAGGGTGGTGGTGGTGACCAGAAGAAGCAGGAGATGCCATCGCCTACATGCTCGCTGGCCCTCTGCCAGCCAAGCAAGCAAGCAGTGACAACGATGAGAAAGAAGATAAGGAGTGTTAGCAGCTGGTGGTGACAACAGAAGAGAAAAGGGTGGGGAGAACCAGCGGGTCTTGCCCACGAGGTCCCAAAGCCCTGGAGTTGGCACTGTATTAACATGCAGTGGACAGAATCAAATTATTACCTGAATGGATTGAGGAATCAGCAATATATGACATGCCCAAAACTAATTAATTTGTTTAAAGATGAGCAACCCTGGGAGAGGGAAATTTGGGATGGGGAATCATTGGTGTGAGAATGCTCCTCTGTTTTTTCTGCATGGCATGTATCTGCTCTAAATGAATCCTAGAGCATTCCACACCTCTTCCACCAGCGACAACCACTGGGGTTCTGTATTATACACGTGACATGCAGTTAGCCTCACGCTCTTCTCCCGGTATGATCAAACACTCTCGCACTTCCTGCCCTTTCTGCCTCCTCTCACTCTGCTTTTACCTTTGTATTAGAATGAAATGACCAGCAGATCTGGATGAAATCTTTTGCAAGCTAAAGACTAGAATATTCCTCTTTTTTGCATGAGTTCCCATAATTCCTGGCACTTTAGCCTGGCATGCAGTTTTAGAGAGAAGAGTGCCTTTCCTGATCCATCTATTTACACAACTTTTTGCATGCATATATTGAACAAGATGCATATGTGTTTAGGAGTCAGAAGTCTTTTCTCTCAAATGAGGATAGATTGAGGACTTCATAGACTTGGAATTCTTTTACCATTTCTTCCCAAGAATACAGCTGCTGTTGCTTATTAGAGGCAATTGAGTCATCTTATATGCACAGCCTAGTGCATACCCTCCATTCATCAGATTATAATACAGATTGGTTTATCTATAAGAGTTTGTTAACTGTTTCTTGATACTTCTTTATTCAGACAGCCACCATGATAATATACTTTATAATTATTTTGGCATAGCGATCTGATTATTTCTTCTCAGTCAAGGGGTAATTATTTGCAAGCGCCTATTTTACAAACAATGAAAATTGCTATTATATGTTGACTTTGTCTAGTTTTTGTTCCCTCTTATTCATTTAGTTACCCAATTCAAATCTGCAAATGTGATGTGTCTAAGTTAATTCGGGAAAGAAATTCCCGTATTTTCTATTAACTAGTTTTAGATCAACATGTAGAGAAATACTGGGGGTACAAAGAAACTAAAGGGAAGCACTTTTAGCCTGCAATTCTAAATGTGAGTTGGAAGTAAATCTCATTGGGGTCAGTGTTTTTTATTGTGTTGCTTGTTGCTATGTGCTGGCATGTGCCTCGGACCTACGGCCACCCTGTGAATGAATTCCCTTCCAATGGCCTGTCCTTGACAGACATGATATGATGCTGCAAACTCAAGGCTACAGTTTCCTTTACCAACTTGAGACTCCTCACAGTCTTCTACATCTATTTCTGCCTTCATCTTTCCCTTGCATGATTATCTTTTCCAACGACTCTTGAATTCTCATGATATGCCTCAGTCTCACCATTTCTGCTAGCAAGGAAAGTTCTGGTTTGATCTGAGGAAGGGCCAGTTTGCTCTTCTTTCTTCCAGTCCAGCTCTCCTCCAGCCCCATGTTTCAGATACACCAGTTCCTGTCAGCTTTCTTCACTGGTTTAGTTCCAGGAACAAAAACAATTAGGCCGTTCATTTATTCATTGCACTTCTGCATTGCCAAATAGCCAAATCACATTTCAATGGAAGTGTTAAGCATATTGTGTGTATATGTGTGTTCCTTTCCCCTGCAAGGATTTGCATAATCCACCTCTCTATTTTATCCTCACAATCACCAAGTGAGGCAGATTAGCCTGAGAGTCAATAACTGGCTTAAAGACCCAATGAGTTTTTTGGTCAACTCCCAGTCTGACACTCTAAAATCAACACCATGAAGGCCTTGGCTGGAATGTGCCCTTGTTTCTCAAGCAGCTGCAATCCATCCCAACATGAGTTGTATTCAGCTGTTTGCAAGCCATGCTCAGGTGTAGCAGCCAAAAAGAAGTTTTTCTTGTTAGCAAGAACACGACAAAAGTAGCTATGAAAACCAGCAAGTTACAGCCAAGGGTGTAGTGGGGGGTCTCTGGGTCCCTGGGTCAGGGTCACTGTCCCTTCCTGATCACTTCTCCAGAGACTTAATTTTGCTGGTGCGTGGCCAGCAGCTGCTACTGTGTCGATGTCCCAGATTCGACGAGTTGAGAACCGGGTTGTGTCTGCAATAGTTCCTAGGAACTGCCTATCTGGAGAGGCCGGCCAGGCACGCACATGAGTTTTTTGTGACACTTTCCCTCAGGCGCAGCATCTGCCGCTCAGCTTGCCTTTGCTGCTCCAAAAACCACCTCCCATCTCCACTACATTCACACCACACTTTTAGAACACTTTTACTCCAAACAGTCATTATTACCCCAAAGCATCTTGGGGACCATGGTTTCTCAAGGGTACTGGTGTCATTAGTGGACACCCAAACCTCCTGCAGAGAGGTACAGTTTCCAGGGTTCCTGGGGAAGAGAGATCAACTGATGAACCATCCAGTTACAGCTCTGTGAGGCAAATAGGTGTTTCCTATCAACTCTTAGCCCCAGAATTATTGGGAGAAATAATGGCTAACATGGAATAACAGTATCATAACTGGAGTAGATTTACTGGAATGAATGGGAAAATTTAGCCATGACTTCTGGTAGCCTTAAGTTCTTCCTGCTTCAGTTAGGCTACTTTATGCATGATGCAGTGTGGATCCAGTGACAGTACAGTAAAATATTATTGGATATTTTGAGAAACTGGAACTCCTGGACTCTGGACTCATGGAGGACCTGCCACACATATGCACACACAAACTCAGTGGTTACATAAATCACAGAAAATTACAAGAAACAAAACACCAGTTGTCAATCAAGACTGCTGCTCCTGGCAGAGTATAACCACATGTTTCTATAAGTGTGGGTAATTGGTGTCCGAGTTTCCTTTTTGCCTCTTCTTTCCCTGTCCCTTTCCCCTTGTATGTCATGTTTCTAGATGGTAAGCCTGTGAGCAGGAACTGCCTTATTAACCCCATACAAGCCACTCCAGGAGCTTTTTGACTGGAGAGTGGGGTATGAATGTGGTAAAATAAATGATTCACCCTGCCAACAAAAGTGCGCATAGTCAAGGCTATGGTTTTCCCAGTTGCAATGTATGGCTGTGAAAGCTGGACCATAAGGAAGGCTGAGCGCCAAAGGATTGAGGCCTTTGAATTGTGGTGCTGGCGGAGACTCCTGCGAGTCCCTTGGACTGCAAGGAGATCAAACCAGTCAGTCTTAAAGGAGATCAACCCTGACTGCTCTTTACTGAAGATGAAACTCAAATACTTTGGCCGCCTAATGAGAGGGAAGGACTCCCTGGAGAAGAGCCTAATGCTGGGAACAATAGATGGCAAAAGAAGAAGGGGATGGCAGAGAATGAGGTGGTTAGATGGAGTCGCTAAAGCAGTTGGTGTGAGCTTGAGTGGCGGATGGTGGAGGACAGGAAGTCCTGGAGGAATGTTGTACATGGGGTCGCGATGGGTCGGAAGCAGATTTTTAGTATGCTGTCTAGATTTGCCATAGCTTTCCTCCCAAGGTGCAATTGTCTTTTAATTTCTTGGCTGCAGTCCCCAACAAAGCTGCAAAGGGAAGAAAGTGGGTATTAACAACAGAGAAAGAAAAGGTGAAGTTTGAAAGTGACTTCTGCTTTATCCCATCCAATCAGTTAGCCCATTTACAAAGCAAACCTCCTGCTGGGGTGTGTGTGTGTGTGTGTGTGTGTGTGTGTGTGTGTGTGTGTGTGTTTAAATTTACCTGCAGTTAGAATGAAGAGACTGGAGGTGCTTGACTGCAAAGATATTTCAAAAGGAAGATGGCCAGAGGGAAGCAAACTTTCACACAGGGAGAAAAAGCAAGCAAAACATGAAATTGAGGTCCTCGGTCCATTATATGCAGCATTCCTGGAAAGGGAGGAAGGGCAACATAAAAGAAGCACCCATTGAGGCCATTCAAAACTAGAGAAGAGATTATCTCCCAAAAATATGCTTCAGGTTTTTCTGGCCGCTTGACGTGGTTGCTGCAACTCATTCTTGTTCTGAACATGTTTACTTTTCAAGAACAAAGATTTCTCACTTCTGGCCTGTTGGCAGGCAGCTTTGCTGAAGGCTGGATGTGATGGAGCACTAGATTGACTTGTCTAGTAACTGATGACACCTAAACCATTAAAGATTGTAAATGCAAATTGAAAGGGCGATATTAACGGTAAAGGCAGATCCTAATCATAAAGGTAAATCATAGTCTATTTTGGAGACATGCAAAGTGCATGAACAGCCCCTCCCCTTTCCAAGGGAGTAGATTTCAACTCTCTACCCTGTTGGTGCCTTGGCAGAGTGACATGGAAGATCAGTACACATAAATTTATTCCACGCAATGATGCCTTTCTTTAGAAATGGCTCAATTGTCTTACAGAAGGTAAACATACTTTGGAAATGTGCAAACAGTTAAAACATTTTAAACAAGTGAAAACAAAGAAAATGGCCAAACCTGGTATGAAAAAAGCCCAACATTAAGAAGCCCCATACTACTTTTTTAAAACAATATCAAATTTATATCCCACATTCCTTTCTTATAATGAACTCAAGGCAGCTTACATACTTCTCTTCCTCCTGCTCCCAATCTTATTCCCACAACAACAACCCTACAAGGTAGGCTCGACTGAGAGTCTGTGCTTGGCCCAAAGTCACCCAGTTGGCACCATGATGAGAACCCAGATCGCCTGAGTCCCAGACCTGTACTGTTAACCACAGTGAGGGAGCATGTAGTCCTTGCTCAAACTCAAATTACTTAAGCCACAGGGAGTAGGTAACAGTGTGTGGCTTTGAGCCTGATGGTGCACATCTGTGAAGATTCACAGGTGTCGAAGTTGGGCTGGGGTGGCAGTCTGGGCTGAACCAGGAAGAATGAGCTACACAGGGTGGGTGGACAATCCAGTAGTCAGGACTGAGAAGGTATGAACCAAAGGGCCAACCAGGCACAGATTCAGGATCAAGTCAGAAGACAGGACCGAGGAATAAATAAGGGCAAAAAGAAATGCCAGAATGCGTCCAGGACTCCACTTATCCAGGATGACTTTTTCAGTCACTTCTGCCCAGAGCAAGCCAGCCCAATGGGGCAGTGCCAGGTAGGCACACTCAGTCAAGAATAAGGCGCACCATATCTGGGGCCGTGACACTTCTGGAAACACCCAAGAGGAAGTTTTGGAATGCAAAATACCATACCTCTCATTTCTGGAGAATTCATTTGTTTACCTTTTCAGAAAGCAAACAAAAATCGTACACCTCAGCATACAAACCAGGCCTGCCCCACCTGTGATTAGCCATGCAAATCCCCCCGCAGGCACATATAGCAACTCACTGGACAAGAACCTGGCCAGTCACCGGAAATGGCTGGTGAGCTGCTCTTGGTGGATCATAATTTGTTGAGTGCCCCGGTAAACTCAGGCAAGGGTGCCAGTGTCGCCTGAGAGTCAAGGCGGGGAGCTACTGCTTGGCTTGTTCTTGGCTTAATCTGCTATCCGGAAACGTAGCAGAGTTTCTGAAACAGATGAATTGATTGCTGGCTTTGTGGTTCAGCAGATGAGTAGGAGCAAGTGCAAAACCGGGGTTAAGGAATGTTGTTATCTCAGTGCACCTCATGGATAAGATTAATGGCATGAGACAGTGACGTATGAGGGCTCCACTCAGCTCAAGAGCACTGAGCATCACAACTCATGTCCACAACATGATGGATACACTTAATCAGTAGTATTAGCAGTCTCATTAATTTCTCATTAAACTTCATAACCTTGGAAAGTACATTAAACACTAATGGGTGCATTGTTCTTTCACTCAGTATGCAACCCTTGTTTAGGCTTATCATGTGCTTTTGATCTCCACCCCAAGGTTCTTTTGTGTAGCTTGTAGACTACTCACAGAAAAAGAAAAAGTCTAAAGTTCCTAGACCTCATAGTTCTAGGAACTCAGTGAGAATCACAATCACAGTAAATTCTGTAGCGTTCTTACTGTACTGAATCTCCAAACATGATTTCTAAATCAATCACACAGAAGGCTTTCACACAGTGGCTCATCATTTGTACACGTAGTGGTGCGGCTCTTGATACTGGTGAGGTCCGTCACATTTTCCAGCCTAGGTGACTGGCTTCCCAAAGGTGGAGCCGAAGGAATCCTCATCCAAATGGCAACTCACCATTTCCTCAGCACTGTAGGGACCAGCAAGGATCGCCTGAGAGCAGATAGTCCTTGCTCCAGGATATCTCTGGAAATGGACTGCACAGACAGGAACAGCCAGACAACCCGATCAGGAACTAAGGCCTGGTGTGGATTCAGATGGATCAGCCACTCTTGCCAAAGCAAGATGGGATGAGCTTGCCCATAAAGGGGGAAAAAACCGCCTAGGAGACATTCCAGTGAAGGAGATGGGAGCAGCCTGCACCATTAGGAAGAGGGAAGCAGCTGATTTGGGGTTTCATGAAAGAACGAAATGTTGCTAGTTAATTCATAATTACTGCCGGGAACGGCGAGCCATGCTTGTGGTGTGTTTTGCCTCAGCTGCAAGCGCGAGTTGGTGGGCTTCTTGCCCTGGGAAAGGGCGTCTCTCTCTCTCTCTCTCTCTCCCTCTCTCTCTCTCTCTCTCTCTCTCTCTCTCTCTCTCCTTGGGCAGCAAAATGTCTGGGGCCAGCCCTGACAGTAGCAGGACTGTTTTTCGACATGTGAACATGATGCAACTCACTGAACAAGGAAGGCCTGGAGTGCCATCACTCACAGACCAGGTCTGTAAGCATGAGATAGAACAGGAAAGGGTACAAGTATGTAGGAACATGGCTGAGTAGGAGGGAGAGGCCTTTCTGAAAGCCTTTTTGAAGGACAGAGTTCAAAGAGGCATGCCGGGGGACTTGTTCTCCAACCCCAAAACAAATGGCTGAAGAAAAGGCCACAGTATCGTATTAATACGATTTTTAAAATTTTGTCTCATATTTTGTCGTATGTGCTACCATTAGAAAGAATCATCTTTTTTCCACTCTTTCTCTTCAGTGAGGTTCAGGAGAGCACTGAAAGGCCCATGTCACTTTTAACTGCAGACACATGTTTGAGGAGTAGTTTTGCTTCCATTTTTCTGGCAGCCTCTATAGCTCTGTGCTATGGAGTGGCCACTCACAAGCTCTGGAACCATTTGCCAATGGGAGACTAACTGGCTCATCCTTAGATTACTTTCTGCCAATAAGTAATGCCATTCTTTTATTTACACAGAGCTTTGGCCCACAAGCTGACCTGCACATATTCTGCATATAGCAACACAGCATTTAACAGTTGTTTTATGTTGCGGTTATTATCTTCGTGACATTGTAATGTGTTACTCTTTCTGCTCTATCATATTTGCATTACAGCTGTTAGCTGTCTTGAATACCATTTGGTGGAAAGGCAGGTATAAACTTTTCAACAAGTTCAGTCCAGCAAAGACCAAGACCATGACAACAGTTTTGCTAGATCAGACCAAAAGCCAATAGTCCAGGACTGAGCTTCTACAAGCAGAGGACCCAGGGGACATCCTGAACAGACATCCAGTAACAGAAGTGTTCATATGACACTTTTCCAATCAGGCTTGGCCAGCTCCTTCACACCTTGGCAGCCCGTCTTGCCCCCTGAAAAGGGAAACTTGAGTGAGCAGTGGTACAGGGGCAATGGGGAATCCATGAAGCACATGTGGAAGCACAGAGGTAGACAGACATTCAAGATGCCATGGTAGGAAGTTGTACTTGGATGCCTGATGGTGCTACTGCTTCTGCTTCATGTCAGCAACAGAACAGTTTCCATTCCAGACCCTACAAGAAAGTAAATCTTAATTAATCACTGATTCTCTCCAACACATGTCACACCCAGTCTCCACCTGAGAGCTACAGAAATATGATCACAAAAGAAGACACTGTCAATCAGCCATGTCTTGCTTCCAATTATATAGCCGTAACTTATGCTAATATTGCATTGGAAGAAGTCCAGCCCATGATAGATTTCTGCAATGCTCTTCAGAGCTATAAATGTCCTCCCCTCCCATGTGGTGTTAAAATCTAGGCAACCAGATGCCCATATCTCACATGAAACGTATTTTTAATAAGCAGCTGAAAAGAATTTAATATGACACAGTACAAAAACAGTGACTAAATTAATTTGCATACAAGGAAGAATGGAGAAGATGCGCTCATCCTCAGAGGCAATGCACCCATCACCACAATCTTGCAGTACATCAGTTTTCTGTTCAGCAGTTGGCTGCCTAACAGATTAAACATGATGGAAATATAATGTGAATGTTGTTCCTTTAAAAAAATCCCAAAACCCTGTGCCCTGACAAAGTGAATGTTACACATTTCTCCTCTCCATAAAACAGATAATTAGCTATCACACAGTAAGCAGTTAAATTCAAGTAACAAGTTGCCTGTCAAGATAGACAGTTGATAATCAGAGATCATTACCCTTTTTGTCACCCGTGCAAGTTCTTGCCATTCTTGTTTCTATTCGCAACCACCCTTCTGCTTCTTAAGTTCAGTTCTTGGCTTGGGAACAGAATCAGTTTCTTTGTTATGTGCTATGTGTTATCGCAGCAGCGCTCAGCAACAAATGGCACACTGCGGACATCTACCATCAACCCAACATAAAAACTTTCCTACCTTCTTTTCTTAATTACTTGGGTGTGTTCCTTCCTTCCTTCTTTGCTGCCTTTGCCACTTTCCCCTTTCTTCAGAGAAAAAAGAAGAGCCATGCCAGCCCAGGGAGAAGCCTCATTGAGTCCAACTTTCTGTTCCCACAGTGAAAGTGCAGCTTCCTGTGGGAAGCTCACAAAAGGGTCATGGGTGCCACAACTCCCTATGTGTGACCTCCCAAATCTGGTATGTAGGGGCGTATTGCTCTTGACCTTTGCAAGAATATATAGTCGTCATGCCTAGCAGCCACTGACCACCATACTTTGCAAGCAGAGGACATTGTATCCCATTTTAACCCTGCAAAGGAACGTGGAGAGATCTCCCCCTTCACTCCATATTCTTCATATATGGGCAAGACAGAGTAATGAGCAAATGAATAAATACAGCTTTCATCCATCACATCTCATTTGGTCCTAAAAGTAAGCGAGTATCAAAAACACTCCAGCAAAGACAGCAACCCGGGAAAGAAGCAAGATATGCATACTCCTAAAAGACAGGCCCATGTTCATTTTGTTCCTTATATGCTAATGCTAAGAAAGCCCGTATTTTATGCTGCCACAAATGGTCTTTCTGCTTGACAGCCAGATGTCACCAGAAAAGGTGGAATGAAGCATGGAATAGTAACCCGAGTCATCTTCTCATGGAACAGGCTGTATTTAATGCATTGCCAGAATTTCCTTTATGGCCTACTTGACAAGCAGGAAGGCAAGTGGGAAGAATGGCATCCCGGCTAAGGTGATTTTAGCATTATTTGAAGGCCCGGCACAAGCACATGTCAGAGGCAGAAGGTGTTTTATTCTCGTTATGCTGAGCTGGCATTTTCTCTGAAACCAAAATCTAAATGACTGACTTTAACTGAAGCTGGCTTCTGTTTTTCTCTACTTCTTAAAAAACAAATGTGAGCTACAAACAATTAGGTATAATTTACCAGAGCATCATGATACATGATGGTATTCAGACTTTATTGACACATCCTTTATCAATACTGTAGAGGATCTACCCTAAAGTCACTTGGCCAAGGCATTTCCAGAAGCCAGTGGGTTGCTGTACAGGACATTTTTAAGATGCTTCTTAAGATTAAGTTGTAGACTTGTCTCCACCTGGGGAAATCTTTCCTAGAGTCCCTTCTCTTTATGAGGGCATCCAGTTGCGGTATTTACACAAAGCACTTCTAGCAGAGTTTTTGGGGCACATACTGATGAATACGAGATAGCTTTCACTGAGCTGACATTGCAAACTTTATTATTTTTTAAAGGACAGAGGAGGGGAGGCTTGGAGGAAGCACTGCACTTGCTAGAGATGGATTGAGAGAGAGAGAGAGAGAAGAATCAGGAATGGGCAAGGGAGTAGGAAAGCAAATGAAGATCTCCTCAGAGAGATGTCCTGTGAGAGGCCTGAAAAAGGCAGGGAATGGGTCAACTATCCTGGGCTCCTCTTCTTCAGACCAAACACACTCAGATCCCCCCTGTGAAGAGGAAATAGCCATTTTTTGTTTATAGTTGAAGTATTCCCCCAGGTGCATCTTCTTGCCCCCTTTTGTGGAAAGGATGCCAAAATCATTACCAGTGGCCATACATTGATTATTCATTTATTATTTATTATTTGCATTTATATACCACCCTAGTAGCCCAGTTGCAACTGGGGAAACCATAGCCTTGACTATACGAACTTTTGTTGGCAGGGTGATGTCTCTGTTTTTTCAGTACGGTGTCTAGATTTGCCATCGCTTTCCTCCCCAGGAGCAAGCGTCTTTTAATTTCTTGGCTGCAGTCCCCATCCGCGGTGATCTTGGAGCCCAAGAAAATAAAATCTGTCACTACCTCCATTTCTTCCCCATCTATTTGGCAGGAAGTGACAGGATGGATGCCAACACCAGGAGGACTGAATGGGGAGAACAGAGACCATAATAAAGTGGAAATGACCTGACAGTGTAGCAGGTCAAACATGGTTTTAAAAAAACCTGTGAGCCATGGTAGCCACAGAAGGGTCTTTGCTGGGGAGTGTGAATGGAGTCTGTCTGAACCCAGTCATGGTCTAATTAGTGATTTATTTATTTATTTATTTATTTATTTAAAACTTTTATATGCTGTCACCACATGCCTCAGCATCTCGGGATGGCTCACAGCATGTGCAATTAAAAACAAGAAAACAATAACAAATTCCATAAAATTATATAAAAACAAAAAAGCAACTGTTAACAATAAAATATTGATTTTTTTTAAATAGCAATTAAATAAAAAGGTTTTAACCTGGCGCTGAAAAAAATATAAACTCAGCACCAGGCACACCTCTCCAGGGAGCGCTTTCCATAATCTGGGCGCCACCACAGAAAAGGCCCTGCTCTGGGTAGTTGTTCTTTTTATCTCCTTTAAAGAGGGCTCCCGGAGCAGAGCCTCTCCCACAGATCTTAAGGGGCGCAAGGGCATGTAAGGGAAGAGGCGCTCCTTCAGGTATCCTGCTCCCAAGCCGTTCATTACCATGGACTGGGCTTCAAGCCTTCTTCAGATAGAGTCTAGAATGGAGGGAAACCACAGGACAATAACTGATTTGTTAATTTTCTGAAAATCTCTCCGAAGAATGAGGTGGCATGTTTTGAGCAATGCTCTTCATCATCGCAACAGTAATTTTCTGGAAGCTGGCATGGAAGAAAGACACTGCTGGCACAATGGTCAGGGGGCGCCTTCTTGGCATGCACCCAACTGTGGGGGGACCAGCAAGAAAGCAGCACCCCAACTGTGGCAGCACCCACTTGCCCCGGTGGATGAGTGGACCCTACTGAGGGGAGCTGCAGTCTCGGCGGGCACCTTGGACTGAGGGCTTCTTAAGCAGAAGGAGCCTCTGCCATTGGAGCAGCTGGTGTGCCAGGGAAGCGGGTGCTGCCAGCTGGCGGGCAGGCGCTTCTCTGGCAGGCACCTTGCGCCGGAGCATCCCTTCAACGGACTCCTCAGTGCCTGCAATGGGGCTGCAATGTGTTGATGCTGCACACAGGAGAACGGGGTCTATTGCTCCACTGTGGCTAATATGGAGTAATCAGGCTAGGAGTGGGCATGTATTTATTTATTTATTTATTTATTTATTTATTTATTTAGACACCTTCTGTGCTGCCCCATTCGCCGAAGCCTCTGGGCGGCTTACAACAATAAATAAATAATAACAATATAAAACAATATAATATAATTGGAGACGTTCTGGCCATAAAAATAAAATAAATAAATAATATTAACAATTAAAATGGCCTTTAAATAAAAAGGTCATCGCCTGGCATCGAAAAACAAATAACGACGGCACCAGGCAGACCTCTCTAGGGAGCGCATTCCATAGATTGGGCGCCACCACAGAGAAAGCCCTCCTCCAAGTACATACCCTCCTAATATCCTTCACGGAGGGTTCCCGGAGAAGGGCCTCTCCCGCTGATCTCAAGGGGTGGGCGGGCACATATGGACATAGGTGCTCATTCAGGTAGCCAGGACCCAAGCCATTAAGGGCTTTATAGGTCATAACCAACACCTTGAATTGGGCCCGGACTTCAATGGGGAGCCAGTGAAGCTGACGGAGGACTGGAGTCATGTGAACATAATACCCAGTCCCCGTTAGCAGCCTGGCAGCTCTATGTTGAACCAATTGAAGTATCCGGACCGTCTTCAAGGGCAGCCCCACATAGAGCGCGTTAGAGAAGTCAAGTCGGGAAGTCACCAAAGCATGTGTCACTGTCGCCAGGCAGTCGTTCTCCAGGTAGGGACATAGCTGATGGATCAGCCGAACCTGAAAGAAAGCGCTCCTCACCACCACTGTCACCTGAGCTTCCAGTGAAAGCTCTGGGTCGAGGAGCACTCCCAAGCTGTGGACCGTGTCCCTAAAAGGGAGTGCAACCCCATTCAGGACTAGGTCAAGGTCCCCTTCCCCAAAGCCTGATCCACCAACCAATAGGACTTCCATCTTGTCTGGATTGAGCTTCAGTTTATTGGCCCTCATCCAGCCCATTAACTCGACCAGGCACTGGTTCAGCACAGCCACTGCCTCACCTGGATTGGTAGAAAATGAGAGGTAGAGCTGGGTATCATCAGTGTACTGATGATTCCTCAGCCCACACCTCCTAATGACCTCTTCCAGCAGTTTCATGTAGATGTTGAATAGCAAGGGGGACCAAATGGATCCCTGTGGAACTCCATGGCATAGCTGCCATGGCACAGAGTCATAGTCCCCCAGCACCACCTTCTGGAATCGGCCATTGAGATAGGAGCAGAACCACTGCAAAGCAGTGCCTCCAACTCCCAATCCTGCTAGCCTATCCAGAAGGATACCATGGTCGATGGTATCGAAAGCCGCTGAGAGGTCCAGAAGAACCAACAGGGACGCATTCCCCCTGTCTTTCTCCCTGCACAGGTCATCATACAGGGCGACCAAGGCAGATTCAGTACCATACCCAGGTCTGAAGCCGGACTGAAATGGGCCCAGATAATCAGTTGCATCCAAGAGTGCTTGGAGTTGTCCCACCACCACCCGCTCCAACACCTTGCCCAGAAACAGATGTTGGCCACTGGTCTATAATTAATGGCCATCTCTGGATCCAGTGAAGCCTTCTTCAGGACCAGTCAGACTACCGCCTCCTTTCAAGGGGCAGGTACCCGGCCCTCCCTCAGAGGGGCGTTAACCACTTCCAAGATCCAGGTTCCTTTCCCGTGCTTGGCGTTGTTAATTAGCCAAGATGGGCAAGGGTCCAATAGGCAAGTGGTGGAACGTACTCGTCCAAGCACCTTGTCCACATCATCAGGCCGCAGTAACTGAAAGTCATCCATCAATTTTGGACCAGACGGCAACATTGTTATCTCCCCTGTAGTCTCTGAGTCACTAGTGGAGTCCCGCTCGTGACGAATCTGAGTGATTTTCTCCCTGAAATGCTTGGCAAAGTCATCACAGTGGGCCTGCAAGGGTGGTACCGGGTCTTTCTTAGGGGCTGCCACATCTCCTGCAGTTCAAAGGCACTGGAATTAGTGCAGATGAGGCAGGAAACAGGAGCCGAGAGATACAAGCTCACACTGCAGCTTCTTTCATGTTGTGCAAGGGCAAAGTTAATCTCTTGCACTGTCAGAGATTGGGTTAAGCACCAGGGCAGCCTTAGGGATCAGAAAACATCACTTCCCCAGCACTTTGAAATGCCTGCAATTAGCTTGGATGAGGCTGCCCAGAAAAAAGGCTAAGTGCACCGCATTTGTTGAAGTTGAACACATTCAACTTCAGGACATTTATTCTGCTGCTCAGTTTGAGGTAGAGCGTGAGAGGAGGGATACGGGTCAGACTGGCTACTCCCGGGGCATTTCTGAGAGCCTGTAACTAGCTTGGATGAGGCACTAACCGTGGGCTGCTGAGAAAGATGCTCACTGGACTGGAACTTGTCGTGTTGTTCACGGACCCTGGGAGTGTATTAGGCCGTTAGGATTGCGGGTGGGCAGGGTCTGGCAGGGGGGTGTATTTCAAAGTGCCTGGAACTTGCTTACCTTAGGCAGAAAAAGTAAAGAAAACCCCTCAACATGCTGGATTTTTTATGTTGTGCCCATAAAAAGTCAATATAATATGTGCTTAGGATTCTGATGAAGCATAAGGGTATGGTTAGGGTCCAGAAAATATCCCTTCCCCTGCATTTCTAAAGGCCTGTAATTCACTTAGATGAGGCAGAAAAAATAAGCTGCCAAGAAAAAAGTTTGTAGTGTAACTTTTATGCTATTGCAGAAATGCACAGTGAATCTATTGTACTATTAGCGTTCAAGTTAAGCATCAGGGTAGGGATCAGATTCAGAAAATACCCCTTCCCCTGAACTTCAAAATGCCTGGAATTAGCTCAGATGAGGCAGAAAAAGTGTGCTGCCAAGAAAAACATTCACTTTTCTGTAGTTAATAATATTTTACATTGCAGTTGATGTCTAACACACCACTAGGGTTACTGTCAAGCTTCCAAAGAGGGTTCGGTTGGGAACCAGTCACTCTCTCTGCTTTTCAGACTGCCTGGAACTGCCTGGAACACATGCACCTCAACCAGAAAAACTGATCTGCAATGAAAAACTCTCAGTGTGCACCTACATTGGGGTTCAAATACAGGGGAAGTCTAGTGCACTATTGGGGTTCAGGTAAAACATCAAGGAAGCATTAGGGTTACAGTTCAGCTGAGGCAGATAAAGTGACCTTTCAAGAGAAATGCTCAGTTTGGTGCATTTTTGATGCTTCAACATATATGATTGTGCTGGTAGGTTTAGGGTAATGCTTCACGTTAGGCCTAACGGTTAGGGGAACAGTTAGGAAAGCATCACTCCCTTTGTATGTCTATGGACCTGGAATTAGCTTGGATGCGTCAGAAAAGGGGTGCTGTATACAAAAACGTTTTATGTGCTACAATCATGAAGCACCAGAAATGCATAGAGTGTTTTCCTCATTAAGGGTTAAGCATCAGTTTAGGTGTAGAGGTAGGAAAATATCAGTCCTGATCAATGAATGTCTAAGGGCCTGGAACCAGCTCAGATCAGGCAGAAAACGCAAGCTGTGAAGAAACACCCTCAGTGTGGTCCATTTGTTGATGTTGTTCAAATACAGAGGGAGAGTATTGGGCTGTAAGACTGAGGGCAATATTCCAGGTTAGGGTTGCCCAACTGTGCAGGTGTTGGGCCTGGAGGCAGCTCAGATGTGGCTGAAAAGGAGAACTGTACACAAAAAACGTTTGTGTGCTGCCTTTCCTGAAGTATTTCTGCCTTTCCTGAAGTATTTCAAATGCCTAGGTCAGTGGTGGTGAACTGATGGCACGCGTGCCACAGCGGGCACGCAGAGCCCTCTATGTTGGCACATGAGCCCAGTTGCCCCAGCATCGCCCCAGCAGCTGAGCATCGGAAAACAGTGCACACAGGGTCCATGCGCATGCTCGGAAAGGAGTAGCAGCACCAGGCAATGACGTCAGGAGCCATGACTCATTAGCCGCGACTCGTCTGAGCTTTCATATGGTCAGTCAGTGCACTGCCAAGGATATATATATATTTGCTTGGACTGGCTGTGAGGTGTTTTTTTCTAAACTAAAACCTCAGTTTTCAGGATTTATTGCAGTGTTGGCACTTTGCGATAAATAAGCGGGTTTTGGGTTGCAGTTTGGGCACTCGGTCTCTAAAAGGATTGCCATCACTAGCCTAGGGTGTCTACCTCCATGTGAGGATTGGGATTAATTGGATCTTTTCACTATTAAATAGTGACTTTGAATCCTGCAACTTAAGCAACTCATTCCTATTATACCACAAATACACACATGCACATAATGCATGGAAGGAAGGAAGGAAGGAAGGAAGGAAGGAAGGAAGGAAGGAAGGAAGGAAGGAAATCAAATGGAACATATCACAGCTTTCTGTCTTCTAGCAAAAACTAACAGCTATTCTAATCATTCCATAAAAATAAACCTTCATGAAGCACATTTAACCAAAAAGCCCAAGGCCTTCTTCAATTATCTAGTATACCGATACGAACATACATTTTATGCCCACTTAGCAAAAGCTTAGCTAAACTCCTGGAATGTAACCATATAAGAGTAGTCCTTTTAATGGTCTCAGTGTAACAGTCGGAGAACAAGTAGATTTCACTGGTAGGACTAGTTAAACGATTAGAGGAGACCCACTGGCAAGAAATGCCATTTCCACTGCAACCTCAAGAAGTCATCTGCATACCAGTGTCCTGCTTCTCCGGTGGAGCACGGAGGGATTACTGTAGTGTACCTGTACTTAGCAAATGGGAAATGCCAAAACAAATCAAGCAGTAAATCCATATTGGACGATGACAAATTGATTCTGAACTCATGTTTTCTACAATCAGTTACTGCTGCAGTGATGGATAGCTTCAAATTTTCACATGGATTTGAGGTCTTAGACCCACAATGATAAGAACAGGGAAACAATTTAAGCAAACCCAACACAGATTTTCGGCATAAACTCAGCACTGATTTGTTTCATTACATTTCTATCCCACTTGCCACTTGCCCTTATTTTTCCGAAAGCATCCTCATATGCCCCATGAAGAATTTTGTACCTCTTTTGTATCCTCTCCGAAATCCCAAATGCATTTGTGTCTTCTTGTGCTTCTATATCACTGTATTTTATCATTAGTCTCTATTTTAAAATTCCCAGAGTCATTAGCCGACTAACTTTCACCACACGCTACCTTATTGTTAATGGAAACTTTTCAGGAGAAGCTGTTTTCATGGTTCACATTATATTATTCATGTCAAGCAATAACTTGTAAAATGCAAAACGTTAAAGGTTGTTTTTTAAACACAAACAGTGAGCAATATGTTATATACAGAAATATTGAAAAGAAAAACATTAAAACAGGGAGAAGAATAAGCATGGATGGCAAGTGTTTTCATGCAATTTAATAAAACATTATAAGAATATTGCTGGAGGAGCCTGAGATATAGCTATAAGAAATAAATACAATCACAATAATGTTTTTCCCTTGTCTCACTGAAATGGGTCCAGATGATCAGTTTCATCCAAGAATTCTTGGATTTGGGTCACTGCTATGCACTGAAGCATCTTATCTAAAAATAGAATGTATGACACGGGCTAATCATTATTTAACACAGTGGTACCTCAAGATGTGTTAATTAACAGAACTAGTGCCATTTTTCAACAGGTTGGACTAGAATCACCACGTAAAAGGGAGCTGGCAATTTCCATCATCTTCACAGCCAGTCTTTCTGGATGCCTTTCCAACCCAGGTAAGAAAGGGCCAAGCTCGCTTGTGGATGAAGCCATTGATCCAAGATTCCTGTCCACTGGAACCACAACAACAGAGTTGCTTCCTTAGCATACCCCACCTCAAAAGACAAACATGGAGGGCCAGCAGCAGCCCTACGTTGCACCACAGGCAAAGGCCACAGTAACGATGGCCAGTGCTGCTACCATTTCTTCCACCGGGCCCAAGAATCCAACCTTCAAGTCCCTCATGAAGCCTGCACAAGCCATTTGCAGGAGGGAGAGGGAAAGTTGCAAGAACTGCTGTAAAAGCATCCACCCGGAAAAATGGGCAGAGAGAGCCCCCTAGTGGTGGAGAGCTGTAATGCCTGCAAGATGTTTGTTCTCACTGACACCAACCTGTGCTAGGAATGCTACAAATGCAAGCAGATTGTCCTTCCAGAGCAAAGCTGAGGGCAGCTGGGCTGTGACTAGCCACCCGCAAACTGAACAAAAAATGACGAGTACTAGAAAGGTAACAGTGATCTAAATCTATGGGGAATGAAGAAGTCCTAAAAGGACCCTGGAAAAAAGTAGCACTCCTCAGCCTGGGGACTAGAAGACATGCTACAAGGAAGCAGTGAAAATCTCCAACTGCTTCCAGGTACTTGCAGAAGAGACATGATAACAGCCAGCTACTGAGGACCTGATATATACACGCTGAGAAACCCTGAAAAAGAGACTGAGGAACCACCAAACACTTGAGACTACTCAGACCAGAGGGAAGAAAATAGGAGACATACGACCCAAGCATGCAGCAGTAATGAACCTAACATAAGAAATGCTTCTCAAGTTTGCAGCAACAATAGAAAAGTGCTCGTTATGGGAGACTCGGGGAAACGCCTGGCGCTCCGCCTCCCTGGAGCCATGATCAATGATATAACCAACAGGTGCATGCAATTCATACAACCCATGAATGATACCCCTGCCTTCTCATCCATGTGGGAAGGAGCAACACAGCCAAGAGGAACATTGAGGAAATAACATCAGACTTTTAGAGAGGAAAATAAAGAACACAGGAGCCCAGATAGTCTTCTCCCCAGTCTTACCAGTTAGGAAAGAGAAAATGATAGGGAAAGAAAAATACTTCACATGAATACCTGGTTACGACAATGGTGCCAGAGAAAGAAATTTGGTTTCTGGGACCGCAAGCCAAACCTCCTAAATGAAGACTACTGGCACGCGACGGGTTGCACCTCTCAAAGTACAGAAAGCACGTCCTTGGCCACAGCATGAAGAAGTTCATGAGGAGGGCTTTAAACTAAATCACACAGGGTAGGGAAATGTGCATCAGGGCACAGTGCCAACTGGCAAGGAGTTATGTACCAAAGCTGGGAGGAGGGGGGGAATCAAATATGGATGAATAATATTATCCCAAAAAGCACAGGAAGAAAACCAGGTCCTAACCCAAGGAATGTCTCTACACAGGTCCTCAGAGTGTGGGAGACAATCAACAGGAACTCAGGTTTCAAGTACATGAGGCCAACCACGACCTCACAGCAATAACTGAAACTTGGTGGGATGACTCTCATGAACGGAATTCAAAAATCAATTGAAAAACCTCTTCCAGAAAAACGGAAGGGATATAAAGGGAGCTGGAGTTATACATTAAAAACACTTACGCCTGCAAAGAATTGCAGGAGAGGCAGCTAAGTAGTCACACTGAGAGAATCTGGGCCAAGCTAAGAGGAGCAAAAAACGAAAGGAGCCTAGTCATTGGTGTCTGTTACCATCCACCCAATCAAAGAGAGCATGAGGACATTATCTCCAAAAAAAGAAAAAGAAAAAGAAAATGTCAGTGTTGCAAAGGAGCTTGATGTAGTCCTCATAAAGTATATCACAGAAGTGAGTACACCCCTCACATTTTGTAAATATTTTATTATATCTTTTCATGTGACAACCCTGAAGAAATGACACTTTGCTACAATGTAAAGTAGTGAGTATACAGCTTGTATAACAGTGTAAATTTGCTGTCCCTTCAAAATAACTCAACACACAGCCATTAATGTCTAAACCGCTGGCAACAAAAGTGAGTACACCCCTAAGTGAAACTGTCCAAATTGGGCATTATTAGCCATTTTCCCTCCCCGGTGTCATGTGACTCATTAGTGTTACAAGGTCTCAGGTGTGAATGGGGAGCAGGTGTGTTAAATTTGGTGCTATCACTCTCACTCTCAAACTGGTCACTGGAAGTTCAACATGGCACCTCATGGCAAAGAACTCTCTGAGGATCTGAAAAAAGAATTGTTGCTCTACATAAAGATGGCCTAGGCTATAAGAAGATTGCCAAGACCCTGAAACTGAGCTGCAGCACAGTGGCCAAGACCATACAGCAGTTTAACAGGGCAGGTTCCACTCAGAACAGGCCTCGCCATGGTCGACCGAAGAAGTTGAGTGCACGTGCTCAGTGTCATATCCAGAGGCTGGCTTTGGGAAATAGACGTATGAGTGCTGCCAGCATTGCTGCAGAGGTTGAAGGGGTGGTGGGTCAGCCTGTCAGTGCTCAGACCATACGCCGCACACTGCATCAAATTGGTCTGCAGGGTTGTCGTCCCAAAAGGAAGCCTCTTCTAAAGATGATGCACAAGCAAGCCCGCAAACAGTTTGCTGAAGACAAGCAGACTAAGGACATGGATTAGTGGAACCATGTCCTGTGGTCTGATGAGACCAAGATAAACTTATTTGGTTCAGATGGTGTTAAGCATGTGTGGCGACAACCAGGTGAGGAGTACTAAGACAAGTGGGTCTTGCCTACAGTCAGGCATGGTTGTGGGAGTGCCATGGTCTGGGGCTGCATGAGTGCTGCCGGCACTGGGGAGCTACAGTTCATTGAGGGAACCATGAATGCCAACATGTACTGTGACATACTGAAGCAGAGCATGATCCCCTCCCTTCGGAGACTGGGCCGCAGGGTAGCATTCCAACATGATAACGACCCAAAACACACCTGCAAGATGACCACTGCCTTGCTAAAGAAGCTGAGGGTAAAGGTGATGGACTGGCCAAGCATATCTCCAGACCTAAATCCTATCGAGCATCCGTGGGGCATCCTGAAATGGGAGGTGGAGGAGCACAAGGTCTCTAACATCCACCAGCTCCGTGATGTCGTCATGGAGGAGTGGAAGAGGACTCCAGTGGCAACCTGTGAAGCTCTGGTGAACTCCATGCCCAAGAGGGTTAAGGCAGTGCTGGAAAATAATGGTGGCCACACAAAATATTGACACTTGGGGCCCAATTTGGACAGTTTCATTTAGGGGTGTACTCACTTTCGTTGCCAGCAGTTTAGACATTAATGGCTGTGTGTTGAGGGGACAGCAAATTTACACTGTTATACAAGTTGCATACTCACTACTTTACATTGTAGCAAAGTGTCATTTTTTCAGGGTTGTCACATGAAAAGATATAATAAAGTATTTACAAAATGTGAGGGGTGTACCCACTTCTGTGATATACTGTATGTGTCAAGACCAGAGGCAGCTTCAGGGCTCCCTCTGCTGGCCAGAGGCCAGCGGAGCAGCCCTGGTAGTTGCAGGATTCCAACCCCAGTCCACTTCAGCTGCCAGGGCTCTTCTGAGTCCCACCTGGGGAGCCCTGGGGAAGAGCGATATAAGAGCCAGCTCTTCCCCTCAGAAGCTGCCTCGGTAACAAAGGTCTTCCAGCGTTGGTCTACTGGACCTGGAACTCTGCTCCTGTTCCCGCTTGTGCTCCTGTTCCCGTGACTCCTGGACCTTGCCTGCACCTCCTCCTACCCTGACCTGCAAGGTACTGGTTTTCCCTGAATTTCCCTGAACTTGCCTTCCTTAGTTCTCTGACCCTCAGCCTGCTCTCGACAATGCTAGTTTCTGTACTCGTATCTTTTCTCCCCGCTTGGACCTTTGGACTGTGTTTCTTGCCATGCCCTGTCTGCCTGGGTCCCGGTGCCCCCACCCCAGACACTGACAATATGGATTTCAACTTCCCTGATATTTGCTGGGGGACGTATTCAGCCACACACGGCCCCTCAAAGAGATTCTTGACATGTGTCGCCAATAACTTCCTCCAGCAGAAGGTGGAGGAAAGGATGAGAGGAACAGTTACACTCGCAAGGAAAATTTAGTGGGCAGAGTAGCAGCCACAGGTTCCCTGGAGAAAAGCAAACATGCCATTCTGGAATTCTCAGTTATGAAGACAGCAAGAACCAAGTGTAGCCACACACCTACCCTAGACTTCAAAAGGGCCAACTTTATCCAAGTCAATTATTAGAGTAAATTGCTAGGGGCTTTCACTAAAGGGAAAAGGAGTCCAAGAGGAATGGGAAGTCCTTAAAAAAGAAAATATCAAAGCATAACAACTAATTCCAACAAAAAAAAATTCCAAAGACAACAGAGAAAGGCCTCATGGTGCCACAAAAAGTTAAGAGGCAACTTGGAAGCAAAAAAGGACATGTACAAGAAGTGGAAGGGAGGTCAGACCACAAAGGAAGAGTATAAGCAGACAGGAAGGACTTGCAGGATTTGAGTCAGAAAGGCTAAAGCAGACTATAAACTGAGGCTAGTGAGGTGTGCTAACAACCTTCTTCAGGTACATCCAAAACAAAAGGTAAGTGTAAGAGGGGAAGTTCAACCACTCAGCGTGGCAAAAAGATAACAGATGGCAAGAAAAAGGCAGAGGTGCTCAACTCCTACTTCAGCTTAATCTTCTCCCACAAGAGAAAATGCAACCTACCTGCACAGGAGGAAGTACAAGACAAAAAAACAGGATGGCAGTACAATCAACAGACAAATGGCTGAGGTTGATGAGCTTGATGAGCTTAATGCTTTCAAATCTCCAAGACCTGACAAGCTCCATCCAAGAATCATAAAGGAACTGATGGAAGAAATGAACCACTATCTATGATCTTTGAGAAATCTTAAATAACAGGGGAAGTGCTGGATGACTGGACAAGAGATGATGTTGTTCCCATCTACAAGAAAGGGCTGGGAAAGAACTTACCCTCAGTCTTTTCTAACAAGCTTGAGATGCTGGTGTCTTAACCTGAGACATCACATTACGATAGAGATAAGGGCCCTTCCTGCCCTTTAGGAAAACATCTTCCTCCCTTGAAGATGCCTAATTGTGCTTCTTCCCAGAAAGCCACCTTCCCCCAAGTATGCTGCTTTATTGGCAAATCTAAAATGTATACTATCTTCTCAGGGGAAAAACATGACGTGGAATGGTAGAAAACCAGTGCCACAATTGCAATATGGAACCAGTCTTGTTTTGAAATGTGTGACTGCCCACCATGTATAGGAAACAGGAACGAGTGTGCACTGAGTTTCAGGACTGATTGAGGACTTCTGATCTCCAAAGAACCCCACCAAAGACACCAAGCATGACCATCTTATTGGCTGGTTGTCAAGACGGAGCACATCACGTTTGTTCTTCTCACAAAGAAGCTGCACTTCCATTTGGCGTTTGTCTTGCTCCTCTCCCTTCCCTTCTCAGTTCATTAATTTATTCCAGTTCTATACTAGCCAATAGTTGAAGCTCTCTGAGCACTTTACAGAGATTAAACTGATTAAAAATGCATTATGGAAGATATAAAATACAAATGTATAAAAAGACAACAGAGAGAGAGAGCTGCGTACATCTAGCCAATTTTTTTTAAATGAGCAACAAGATAAAAGGCTCCCTGCCTGCTTCCATCTTCCTTATTTACTCCTCTGTACACACCTGCACTGAAGTTTGCAAAATTAATTATTATCTCTGTGGTTAAATATATAAATGAAGGAGAATTTGCTATAATTGAATCGTGAAACGATTACATGCAATTAGTTTCAGGCTACCTTGCAAAATAACTGAATCAAGGTCCTAACATCAAATTACAGCATATCCAGAGTACACAAAAAGCTAATATACAAGCCAATTTGTCAGGTAAACTACAGTGCATCAATACGATTTAATTGGAATTGTGACTCAGATAAATAGGCCGTTGCATATTGGAGCTGATGTGATGGATTTATTTTAATTACTGGTGTGACTTAAGCTGTTAAGAGAAGTTGTGTGTGTGTGTGCACAGTCTGGTGTATGTGTTGGTAGCTCCTGTTTTGTTCTATTATTAATTTATTATTATTTAGATTTCTACCTTCTATCCTTAAGTGTCCACTGATGCTAGAAAAGCAAAGCATCAAACACATCAAAGTAATCTCTAGAAATACAAAAATATCTAGAGCACTTTAAAAGAATGCTAAAGCATAGCAAATGTCTTATAACATTTCAGAACCTGCAAGCGAGTGGAAGGTGAGACACTATAATAGCTGGGCATTACCTCCGGTCTCAGGAGCAGGATGCCGCTCAGTACCAGTTGCTGGAGAACATGAGCAGAAAGGAGCTGTTGTGCTCATGCCCTGCCTGTGGACTTCTCACGGGAGTCCATGAACAGCATGCTGGACTGGAAGGGCCTTCATCTGATCGAGCACGTTCTCTTTCTATGTCCTTAAGATAATTCGGAATTCACTAATCTTGTTGTCTGGAGTGGGATCTTCAAGGTTACAGGGAATTGCAAGAATTCCTACATTTACTTCTACTTTTATTGCATGGCTAATGACAGCTACCTTAACTGGTTTTCCGTAGGGAGCCTTCTAAGAAGGAGTCTAAACAAACCAGAAGTCGCACAGGTTCTGTGACTGGAAGTTACGTCTTTGGCCAAGGGCAGAGGAACTGTGTTTGGCATGCATATGATCCGGCACAAGGAAAAGAGCTACAGCCGGCCCAGCATGAGCCACTTGCCACCTGGAGCGGAAGAACTGGTACAGCCTCCATCAGCCCCAGGCACTCCTGTCCCTGCCGCTTCCCTGGTGAAACCCTCCCTCTCTGCCTCCACCAGCCCCAGCCGTAGCCCAAAGGACTCACCACCACCCATTCATAGTTCGTTGGGGCTCTCCAGGCGAGGCCTGGTGCCGAGATCTTGGTGGCCTTGGGCTCTCACAAGATCTTGGCACATGGCTGAGTCATGATGAGGCATCGATCATGTGCTGAAAGCCCTGCAGAAACAAAGGGTTAACAGCACCTGAAAACAATCCCACCAGCCACTTTCTCGCTGCAGCAAAGGCCACAATGGAAAGTGGTTGGTGGGGCTTCCAAGAGAACCTGCCAGAGGTGGTGGAGGACTCCCTGAGCTGGGGCTGGGGGAGTGATGGGCATCACTGCTCTTCCAGCTCTGTTGCTTCATGGGAGCACTTCACTCTGCTTCATGGGTGGGGTGGCCTGGCCCAGCCTGGCCTGGCCCTGCTGTTGTGGCACAGCATTGCAGGGGTCAATAGGGCCCCCCCTTCCCTTTCTGTAAAGCAGGACTCGATTTAATCATGTGGCGCTGCTTAGCAAGGCAAGGGCTTGATGCCAGAAGCAGCCACGGCAGGTTCTGCAGCCCTCCCAGGTGACAGGGTTTCTCAGAGCCCAGGTGAGAATGCTCCTATGGAAGTCTGTGTCAACCTACCCGATCCACATCTCCATGGTGACTCCACACCCAGCACTGTGAAAAAAGTGAAAGTTCCCAGCCAAGGCCATGTGGCAAGTGGCAACACCTTTATATCACATGTGGCAGAGTGTTCCATCCATGCATGGCACGGTGTTATGGCCCATGTGAAGCAGTCCCCGAGCATTCCTGCCACGCGCCACTAAGAAAACTAGGCTCAGCCATGGAGGAAAGCGGAATCACATCCAGAAACATATGCTAGAATGCAATGGCCAAACCTTTCTCTACATTCTCATTCATTCATAGGATACTGTGCTCTAGATTAGCTGCAAAAGTCAACTGTTTTGAAAGAAACACAGCTAAAAGATAAACAGCAAGAGTAGGCGTATTCCACTGTCTCACAAGAAACATCTGAAATTTGTCTCAGCAGTTCCAGGTAATGCTTCCCTATGAAGGAAAGCAATAACCATTCAAGCAAAGGCTGGGTTAGTTTGCACAGTCTATTATGTGTCAAAGTCCAAGGCTGATACCTGCTAGAAAAAAAGGGAAATGCCTTCTTTTATTAAAGCATCAGGATCCAATAAAATGATGGACCTATTTAAGTCTGTACTTAGGACATTAGTCATATTTCTTGACTTTGGTAATAAGGACTCATGTACCTTAAGCTGCTTGACCAATAAGAGCAGTTAAGTTGCTGAAAGACCAAAAGGCCAAAAACTATATTCCTGGCAATTAAAGAGGCACAGTCTACGAATGTGGAAAATTTCCAACTGATCTGATAAGAATTGCCACCAGTGCGGCATGTTAAGAAGTGCTGGAAATTTCTCCTTTTTATGCTAATATTTAAAGAGTCAAATGATACATAGCTCTCAAATGTGCTGAAAACTTTATTGGGGTAGGTGATTCTTCATCAGGATGGTGAAGTTCTGAGCATCTGTTATTAAATTTTTCTTGTCCCATTGAAAGCTATGGGAACAGCTGCTAGCCAAGTTATCCAGCACATGCTCAGTTTCATTCCGAAGCTAACATATTGCCAGAATTCAGATTCTAGGCCCTGGAGGCCCCTTCTGACTCTCTCCGTTTCTATATTTCTATGCATTAAATAAGTTTATGCAATATGTTTTGTGGCAAAATGCAACTGCTGGTGCATTTCTTTTCACAGACAAAGCAAAGAGATTGCAGAGACTGCATAGGAAAACATAAAAGGTGAAAATAATTGACGCATAGGCCATCCTATGCACACTTCCCTGGGATGAAGCACCATTGAAGCTGGTGGGAATTACTTCCATTGTACACAGTAGAGCACTTGTGAATGAACTCTACCAGGCTGAATCTCAATAGATCCTCCTTCAGGTGATATTACTCAACAGTTGAGCAGACACGCAGAAAAGCTCTTATCACGCTCTATTTATGAAGGTGCTGGTATACCTGAGCCTGCCTCTTTGTTTCTGCCTTTCTGTAGAACAAGTTCAACTGAAGAACAACCTTTGGCTTGATCATCATTGGAATTCAGCTCGAATGGCTTCTGCGCTGCTTGGTTTCACCTTTTGTATTTTTCAATGCTGCTTTAGGGCACCTTTCTTCTGTTAATATTAACATCTCAGCAGCTAGTCCCTTTATCCCACCCTGAAAAAAAACCCAGAGATGTGAAGATAATCTGGCAAATAATACCATACAAAACTGGCTAGAAGGGCATTGTTAAGTTAAACAGTGATTACAGGCAAGAGTCAGGGAATACCAATAGAGCTTGGAGAGTGAAAAAACCACATTTCTGGGTTCCAGTCCTTGGGAGATGGGGAGGGACAGGCATGTGGAACTATTTGATTGTGTTTATTTGATTTTTTTTCCAAAAAGTGTAGTCAAAAAGTTTACAATTAAAACACTGAAACATTGTAAAAGAATTAGTGAATTCAGATAAATTAAAAACAGCACACCTAGAAAAGCAACTTGAGAATAATCCAAGTAAAACAGATCAACAAGTGTTTAAAAGGTGGGGAAATTAGAAGGGTCTTGACCTTGTGCCACAAATACATCAGAATGGGTGCCAGTTAAGGCTCTTTGGGGACAGCATTCCCAAAACATGGTGCCACTACTGAAAAGGCCCTCTTCCTGAAAGTCTTCTACTGCAGTTCAGATAAGAACTGGAGAAGGACTTCAGTTGAGACCTTCAAAATGTAGGTGGATGGATGCAGAGACAGGTAATGCTTCTGGTACCCTGATTCCAAACTGTGAAGAACTCTAAATGGGCTTTTAATTGAGCTTCAAAATGAACCAGAGACTGTTGTAGTTGGTGAAACACACCCTGATATGCTGAAAACATTTGAAGAATTTTTATTCCACTCCATAGCCAAAAAGGCTGCCAGAGCAATCAGTAAAACTTGCCGGAAAGCTTCTGATATAAAATGCGTGAGACAAAGGGAAAGGGGGATGGAAAGGGAAGAGGGAAACATTAAGTAGGCATTCATCAGGGTTGCTGGAGTGGCCAGGTTTCTTCCCTCTGGTTCTCACCTTTTTTGGTGTTGCCTGCTCGAATAGCTGCTGGTAGCAACAGTGGATAGACTGGGAACCTTGAGCCCCTGCTAATGAACTCCAGTGTTGCAGTGACAGTGTATGCAGTGCGACAGACACATACAACTGGACCAACAAAGGAACACAACCACAAGCAGTGTCCCCACCCATGAGACCTGCAAGAACAGGTCCATCCTCCTTCAATACAAAGTCCTCCTGATAAGACTTCTCATCAGCTGCTCCTTCTAAGCAAAGCATTCCATTCCTCCCCATTTGGGCTACAGGCTTGGTAGTCCTTGCAGTTGCATGTGACACTCTTCACACCTGTTTTTAACTGCTTCTTTAATATTTTCCATGTTTTAAAGATATGTACATAGACTCGAATGAAATGTACACAGTTTCCTAGCAGTTATGCAGAGGCTTCAACCAAGTAGACTATATATCTGAATAAGCAACCATTTGAAGTTGAATATGCCACACGTCCATAGAATGAAAGCATTGTAAGGTCCTGAATTCATCACATGATAAGAGATAGTGTTTCTCTTTCCAATTTTGTAAAAGAGAAGCTGTCAAAAAGGCACAAAAGAGAGTCCATTTTCTCTTCCATTGGTTGATCTCCATGAAACAGGTTAATATTTTTGATTTTGATGATGTACACCAAAATGTACATCAGCAGAGATGAACTATCCCAGTACAAAATATATTTATGTAATAACTTCCTTCTCAAAAGAAGTAACTACTGGACATTGCCAAAATGTACGTACGTGTGTGTGTGTGTGTTAAATAACCTATATTTAAATATAGGTAACCTAAATACCCTCACTGAATTTAGCAATGCCTTATCAAAGAGAAGTTGCAGTGCTTCAAAAGACATGAAGCAAACATTTTTTGCAGCATAAAGTACATCCTAAGGTCCACAGATGTGGTGGGTAGGCACCAAAGCAGCAATTCACTGATTAGACATTTCACAGTGGTACCCCCTGAAGTTTCTCAAATCCCCAATTATGCCCACAGTTTGAAGAAGTCTGGGGACCCCTGACATCCTCCCCTGCGTGTACTATTAGGAGGACTGATGCTGTACAAAATGGCTGTGCATTTTGCTAAAGTCTTTCAGCCTCCACAGTTTCAGGGAGGTTGGTGCCTCTCTGCACTCGCTTCACCCAAAATTATTTGCAACAGAACATGAGCCCACCTGGATCAGACCAGAAACGCAAGTAGTCCAACTTTCTGTTCCCACAGGAAGTCCCACAGGAAGTCCACAGGTGGCCTGGCCACACGCAGGCCACAAGCCAAAGAGCGGCCGGAGGATGGAAGCATGCTGCTCTGCCTCTGCTGGTCATAGACGGGATGTTGCTTCAGGCACAGCTGGAGAGGCCTGGACTGCAAAGGGGCACAGCAGGAGAGTTAAGGGTCCCATCAGGAAAGCCCAGCATCTTCAGGCAAGCATGGCTTTCCCTTTGTACTTCTCTGACTGTCCGTTTCAGTTGCACCTTTTTGTTTGCAGCAGCTGTCTGAGAGACCCAGCCTATGCACTGGACTTTCCTTATGTATTTATCTTCGAATCAGATTCTCATTTGGCACACCTCTAACAAATAAAGCCCCTTTTGTAAGCCTATAGAACGAGTGTTCTTCAAAAGGATTGTGATGCTCAGTATACACAATATCCCCTCCCCCTCCAGCTAAGACATGTACAGTCCGAAAATCACAATATTATGCCCTTGCATGATTGTCTTTGGCACCCTTCCACCCATTTATCGTCTACAATATTCACCTATCAATTCTGTAGAGATTTGCTGCAATGTCGCCCTCACATTGCATTCATTGTTACCAAAGGATTCTGCTTCACACCTGCCAAAAATCCCCTCCCACTACCAGTGGCCTCAACTTACAGCACGAGCTTTCTTTCAGAAGACAATGGCTTCAGTGTGCTGGCTGGAAAGACACCTGCCCTGAGCCCTCATTTTTTAAAAATAGAACTCTTAGGAGTGGCTGCAGGTGAGATGCTTGCTTTTTTTATCCTGCCATGGAAGTTGTGTTGACTTTCTGAACAGCCCTGAGACGGTCAGAGTGATCAGGCAGCCTGGCAGCCAGTGGGGCACTCACGGTGGTCATGGGTAGACCGTGCTCTGGTCGTCTGCTCTCCCCATGAGCCAAAGTGGTTGGTGATACTCTGTGGAGTGCCTGCACAGGGCCATCCTGCTGGAGCAAGGCAGTGGGGGGGGGGGCTTGGGGGGAGCATGCAATATTCTGCTTGAGGGTTACTGTACCAAAATAGGACCAGTAGGTTCCCCACTGTGGCCCTGTAGGTTGGACACTGAGAAATACCTTCCAATAATGAGAGCTTTGGTCATCAGAACAAAATTACGGTAGGTTAGATTACTGTAATGCACTCTACATGAGGCTGCCCTTGAAGATGGTCCGGATACTTCAATTGGTCCAGAATAGGGCTGCCAGGATGTTAACGGGGACCGGCAGGTTTTCACGTATAACTCTGGTCTTCTACCAGTTACACTGACTACCAATTGAAGTCCGGGCCCAATTTAAGGTGCTGGTGATAACCTGTAAAGCCCTAAATGGCTTGGGTCTGGGATACCTGAAGGAGAGCCTTCTTCCCTATGTGTCTTCCCTCCCCTTGAGATCTGAGGTGGAGGTCCTGCTCCGGGAGCCCTCCTTGAAAGAGATTAGGAGGGTGGCTACCTGGAGGAGGGCCTTCTCTGTGGTGGCGCCCCGACTGTGGAATACGCTCCCCAGAGAGGTTTGCCTGGTGCCAACATTATATTATTTTCAGCGTCAGGCCAAACCCTTTTTGTTTTCCCACCATTTTAATGTTTAATTGATTTTAGCTGGAGTTTTAGTGTACCAATTGTCAGATACTGTAGAGTTTGTTTTATTCTACTCATTTTTTGTAAGCCATCCCAAGATGTTTTTAGTGGATGGGTTAGAAAAGCTTATTCACTGATAAATAAATGAATGAATATGCTTAGGAAAGTAGCAGACCCTTCAAAGAAACTTGAATGTTTTAAGAAAAGGTTGACTGGGAGTACACGTTCCCCTCAGGTCCCCTGTCCACGGGGGCTGTCTGGGTACGTGTTTCTCAAATTCCTTTCGGACTCTGCAGGTGACCTCATGCATGCCTAGGCAGTACCACGGCCGAACGGATGGCAGGCCTTCTGCAGCCGCACTGGCCTGAGTACCAGCCTGGTACTGAGAGTCCCCAACACCCGAACTCTGCCACCACCGGCCCCAGGATGCATCACCTGAGCACGGAGCCAGCACAACCTAGAAGGCAGTGCCTGTGGCTTTGAGGCCGACGCGCAGAACAGGGCGACCGTGCTGAAGCCGCCATTTGAATGACGATGGCTCCACTCCCAGTACCTGCTAGTTGGAAGTGGGGCTGGAGCAATACAGTGGCACTGGTGGGCTGGGGGTCCGGCAGACTTCAGGGTGTCTGCTGCCACGTGGTTGCCCCCACATCCCACCCCCAGCCCCCCTTCACTTGCCCCACCACACCGGATGCTGTACCCAACCTGTGCACTTTTATAGAGTAGACTACAACAGTTGAGTGTATCTTGGCTTTTCTTTGAAAATCAGATTTTATCAACCATATTCTCAGGTAGTCAAGAAGATTATCATTAATCCCAGCACATTATCCATGCCTGTCTGCAACAAAGCAAAATCATATGACATTCTAGATAAGATAATTGCTATAATAAATGTTATATACAAAGAAGCACATACTGCTTAAAAAAAAAGTGGGGGAGAAGGAAAGGAAGAACAATGAAAAATTAAGCTAGAATTTCAGTTCAGATTTTTAATATACAACAATGGGGGGCCCAGCCTCCTCGCCATTATATTTTTAGATTTAGAAAATATTAGGATTGTCCTTGTGAGCACTGGTAAGACTGAATACTCTTTTAAGGTTTGACAGATATCATTCAATGATCTGACTGAAAAAGGAAGTTTGGTAATTAGATAAATATAAACAAGCAAGGGCTGGCTACAAAGGTAAGCCGAGGTTTTAATTTCAATGCATTGCCTATTCATTTCTCAGCGCTCTTGTGTTTAAATATTAATTTAGCATGCAACCTTGCCTTTTCTGTGTCCATGTATCCATACCAGTGGAATGCTGTGACTCAGCACTTGTACTCAGTGCTACACCTTGTCAGCATCCCGGACCAAGAATTACCTAGTGCTTTATTGCCCTTTGCCATTTAAAATGAGATTCCTAGACAGACTGGCCTCTAGAGAGAGCTTAGGAGCTTGCATGAGCACATCTTTGCCAGAAAAAATGAAGGACCACCTCTCAGCACCGTCTGGTATTTTGTCCTCTGCGGTGTTGACAGCTTTGAACACTTCCTACTGCTCTGAAAATGCCACCGTCTGCAACGGCACCTCCTGCCTGCTGCCCGAGAGCGACTTCAACAAAATTTTGAGCATAACTCTAAGTACCGTCCTGACCATCATGCTGGCCATGGTGATGTTCTCCATGGGCTGCAACGTGGAGCTGGACAAATTTCTAGGACACATCCGAAGGCCGTGGGGCATCATGGTAGGCTTCCTCTGTCAGTTCGGAATTATGCCTCTCACCGGCTTTGTGCTCTCACTCGTCTTTGGTGTGCTTCCCATACAAGCTGTGGCCGTGATCATCATGGGGTGCTGTCCCGGTGGGACAGGCTCCAACATCTTGGCCTACTGGGTGGATGGCGACATGGACCTCAGGTAAGAGCTGCCTGGTCTGGGCAGAGTTTGTGCCTTGGTTTTGTAGTCTGGATGGGCAGAACAAAAATAACTGTGAGGAGCACTGTTTCTGTGTGTTTGCTTGTTTCTTTGTTGTTTTATATGCCAGCCCATTTCCAAGGGCTCTCTGAGCGGCTTACAATAAAACAACAGTTAAAAGGATAGCATCCATTAAAACAATACAAAATCTGACAATTGGCAAGGAAATCACAACAGAGCATGCAGCAGCAAAGATGTATATGCTTACCTGGGAGTAAGCGCCATCAGAACCAATATAACACTATTATTATTAATGTATTTCTATACCACCCAATAGCACTACCCTCTCTGGGCAGTATTCAACAATGTATAGACAACAATAAAGTATAAATATAAATAACAGTAAGAAAATAATAAATTTTCACTAGAGATTTAAATTTTTTCCGTCACTTAAAGAACTAAGACAGGTTAATATAAGTAGGGAAGTTACAGCTGCAGGTGTAATGGAGACGGCTCTTCTGGTGTTCAATGCTGCTGCATAGAGGGCAGTCCTAACCTGGTGCCGAAAAGCTGAATAGACAGACCTCAGTGGGAAGATCGTCCCACAAGTGCATGCTGTGGGGGTGGCGGGTGAAGGATGCCCTCTTCTGTGTTGCTACCAGCAGAGTCTGCCTCAGAGACAACATTTGGAAGAAGCTCCCCGATGCTGAGCATCCCAGCTAGGTAGATGCTGGCTGCAAGGGTCATTCTGCATTGCCAGGCATTGTGGTCCCAAACTATACAGTGCCCAACTCAAAACTTCTCTGTGGTGGCTCCTTCAGTATAAGCGATTTATGGGGATGCCATGAGCCAGACTGCTCTGAGAGTCGCTTGGGACTTGCATACCCCTGGCAGCAAGGCCTTGATTCCACTTGTCCCCCGTGGCACAGCAGGTCACGATGCTGAAACACAAACCTCTTCCAAATTCCTCAGATCGGACTTACTCTTTTGAAAACACCTGTGAGTTCTTTTGGATACACGGCACAGTCACCGAGCTTGGTGGTGGTTGACCTCAAATGATTAATTGCCACTGCATCACTAAACCATGTTGTGGTTGTGAGCCATCCCGAGGCTTTGTTGCGATCGGGGCGGCATAGAAGTGTTTTAAATACATAGAGAAACCATGCGGGGATGGGTAAATAGCTGTTTGTGTTCAGGCCCAGTTGATCTGCAAGGATCTTGTATTCCACAACACTGCCTCTGCGTCAGGTTTGAACAGCAAGGGTATGTTGACAGGGATACTTGATGGTTGCTCCAAATAGTGGCTTTTCCATGGAGAAACCATACAGTGTTTGACCAAGACTCTTTCCATGATGGCCACAAGCGTAGACCCAAAGAAGATGAGATCTCTGGATCCACAACCACGTTTCCTACAGCTTGTGTTTACATTTTCTTTAAAACATTTGGAAGAGACAAATCAGATCAGGGAATGGAATGGTTTGTGCAGTTTTCCCAGTCTCCCTGAACATTCGCCCAGCACCTCTACATTTTTCCCATGGGGCAAAAGGTGGCATTGAGGGGGCAGAAGAAGGATTGGTGCTGAACAACCCTCACCCCAGATCTGCTGCCCACTTGTGATTACCGGCTTTTTACAGCTGCTCCAAGTGTTAATTGTGTCCCACGGGGGCTTTTTAAAACTGTTACTCACATTCATGGAGGATACATTTGACAATGCTTATCTGCCCTTTTAAAAAGAGCACATAATCGCACGCTCGATGGCAATATGTGCTCAAGGCAAATCGCAAGGTTGTTGCCTCCATGCTGTGCCCAGGAGCTTCTATAGGTGCCTGACAACAGCAGGACTGTTGCTCTGGTTTGCATCTGAGCCCTTCCTCAGCACCCATCCCAACACAAGTGAAATCCAGTTGGGTGTCATTTCTGAATCTGCGCTTCTTTCTCATCCCGCTACCGCTGAACTGTCCAGTCGCTTTGAATCTCTCCCCTGCTCAGAAGGGGCAGCTTGAAATGCTCCCCTGCACACATTCCCGTCCTGCTGCAGTGAGCCCTCAGAGCACACCCGCTGTGCCCCAGGCACTCTGCAATACCTGGTGGAGCACCTGTGTGTGGGCTTCTGCCCGCAGAAACATACAGTGGCACATGCAGGATACGCCTTGGGTAAGAGAGTGCCCGAAGCCATCTTGATCGCCTCAGACACCAGTGTTATTCTCTGAACGAGAGCAGAGGCATTTTCCCAGAGGTCAGACCCTGACTGCTTCCAGGCAGATGGCTCCTCACACTGCCAATTAGAAAGTTTCGTGCAGTTTTTCTTTCTTCGTGGCTTAGTTGTGGTAAGAGAAAGGATGGAGGAAGAGTGGGGAAACACAGGAGGAAGTGGGAGATGACATTGTCCGGGCCCCATCTCGCTGGAGGAGGTGACACCATAAAGCCTTGTCCGGAAGAACACAGTGGTTCTGCCTGGACTTCACAACACCTACCGTGGAAGCCACCCATGGTGGCCTGATTGTTTTTGCAAAATACCCGTAATGAGCCACTGTAGACTGCGACAGCAGCACCTTGGAAGGTCTCCCTGTGGTTGCTGAGGAACATCAGGAGAGACTTCTTGAATTGGCTGTGGCAATATGTGGGCGCTGCCAGTGCCCCCTTGCAGCAGGCACCCCTCTGCACATTGCCCCACTTGAGGGGGTGAGGTGGCCCTTGAAAGTAAAGGCCGGAGGGATCTTTTAACTATTGGTTATGCCCTAGCTTGTGTTTAGCTGCATTCAGCACAGCAGGACTTTGTGTAGTTTGCCTCTACATGGAAACTAAAATCTCTACAGTATAGTCTTACACAAAGTTCTTGTGCATCCAAAGGTCTTCCTGTGGCCCTTGCAGCACCATTAGGGAAGAGGGAGGGACAAACCCTTCTCCAAACACTTGATGTGGCATTCTGTAGCTCCTTCAGACCCTTCACAAAGCCTTGAAAACCAGCATATGGTTAGCCTAAGCCTCAACTCATCAGCCATGAACTTATCAATAACAACTTCTCTGCACTTGGCTTAATTTGAATAGTAAGCATGACCAGTTCTCTTACAGCATCAGTATGACAACATGTTCAACCTTGCTGGCCATGGGAATGATGCCACTCTGCCTCCTTGTTTATACCAAAATTTGGACAGACTACAACTCCATTCTAATCCCCTTTGACAGTATTGGTAAGTCACATCCACACCTTTTCCCTACTCAACGATTTCCCACTGGTGATATCCAACGTAGCAACTGAGATCTACCATGCCAACACGCTACCACTCCGCTCCAGAACCTCTACAGTTCTAATTTTGGAATATATGAATGTTCTGGACTTGCCTCAGTCAGATGTATAAAAAATCTGCAATGTCCCCCTTCTAGACTCTATAGCTAACCTAATGTGATATGGCAGTTGTGTGGGACTAGCCTTTCATAAGGAGCAGCAGGGTGTCCTCGGGAAGCAGGGCATGTCATAGATTTGCAATGTTGCCTGATAATCCCCAGAGAAAGCCAGCATCAATGCATGGCTCTTCTCCAGTGAGCCATAAAGGTCATCACAGCTCTTTCAAGGGAGGGGATTATACTGCCTAAAAAAGAAATCTACATCTCTGCATTATGAATCTCTATCCTCTGTGAAGGCGGAATGATGGTACAAATACCTGCATAAAATATGCTGCAGTTTTGGAATGAAATAGTGAGTCCTTTTACAAGGACTTGAAGGCTTCATACATGCAAAGATAGGTTCGGCAATCAAGTCTGAGTTGAAATGACCTTAAACAAGTGTTTCAACTAGACAATCAAAACAAATGGGCTGATTTATATTTCTAAAAGTAGCTCTTGTTCGCTTCGCACATAATTCCCCCTATTGTAAAGGACAGAGAGCATTTATATCAATAATCCATTGCATGAGAAGAGGTGATGACCAGGTTGTCCTCTGTGCCTCTGAACAGCCCAGGGCAGGCTGCTTGCCAAGGGGGTTGTTTGTATCGTTTGTGGCCAGCAGGGTTATTTGCATACATAAAACTTACCACCATGACTGCACTCATTAGACCATGCACGGAAGAAAGCTCTACAGGCTGTGCGCATCGCTTTCACTGGCAGGAAGTCCCCACTGGCTGGCAGTACAATAGGCAGCTGTAATAGAACAAGCCAGGTGGTCTAGTAGTCACTGGGGGCAAGTAAACCATATGCAGGAGCTACGCTAAAGATTACTACAAGGGTAGGTCAGATGCTAACAAGGGTTCTTGAAGTATCCAGTCACCTCTATTGTATAGTATATTATAGTGGTAAAACCTCAGACACGGATAGCCTGACATGGTGTGTTGTTAAGTAATGTTCGACTGCTTCGGGAATTAAACAGTTTGCAGTCCAGCTTCTGTCAGGAAAGAAGTTGGTCTTCCACAATTTGAACTTCAGGATTGGAAGCTGCAGCCTTGAACTTAGAAGAGCTGCCATGGCATGGCGTTTAGGAGGACTTTTACTCCTAGCATCACCATAAGTCAGAGGCAACTTCCGCATGCAAAGAACAGAGAGCCCATAGGCAAAGCAACTGAAGGAAGAATGTGAAGTAGGACTGCAAATATGGAATATGGGCAACGAAACAAGAGACGATGTTAACAAGGAGGACAGAGGGGTTCTGGACTAGGCTCAGTACCATGATAGCAGGGCGAGGCATCTACGGGAAGGGACAAAGGAAACAGTGACTTGAAAGAGCAGAAGGAGAAGAATAATGGGGTGGAAGGGACATGGAAATGAAGAGAGGCACCAAGGAGAAAGGCGGTGTGAGGCAAACCTCAAAGGGCTTAGAATAAAGGAGGCAGGGAAGGGAAATGTAGAGATCTGAGGGCTCAGGAGCCAAGAGTCTATAAGGTTCTAGGTATGGAGTCTGGTCCCACATTCCTCAATCTGGGTCTCTCCAGATGTTTTGGACTGCAAAATTCATCATCCTTGACCATTAGCCAAGCTGTCTGGGGCTGAAGGAAGTTATAGTCCAAAACATCTTATGGGATCCATGGTAGGGAAGGCTGGAAAGTCATATCCTGTCACTTGTGGCATTAAGCACCCCCTACAACATTTGATTGGGCAACTCTGAAGAGACTGTGAACTCCAAGCAATTCCATAAATTTGTTTTAGCCACTTCTTTGGCATCCAGTTTCTGCTCAGCATTGGTTGTCTTGAGATCCAAACTTGGCTTCAAAGCAATAGCATTCTGCTTTGAAGGCACTCTTTCTGCATGCAATATTCACCACACTGGCATTGCTCTCTCTGCCTCCATTTCTGCAGATCAAGACATTTGCTTCTTTTTCTGAAAACCAAGAACAATGAAAGAAGCTTTAAGGTAGTGCCTTCTTTAGTAGCACCCAAGGGCAAAAAGTAATGTTTAATCCTAAAAAAGAAAGGGGATGCTACATACAAAAAGACAAGTGTTACCAAAGAGGAAAAAGGTTTCTTCGTCATCCAGCTAAATACCTGTGGATGATACTGGGATAATGCAGGGCATCCGTCAGTAGGACTTCAACCCGGTCTGACACTCACTGGGCGACCTCCCTTCTCCTTGTTCTCATCAGGCTGATACCTGTGTGGAAACTCTACATATGCAGCCCCAGAATGCATGGATTAAAATGAGGGGGAGAGAGATCCCATTGTGTTAAACATAAAGCAAAATGGTGTGTGAGACAGAATGGATGTGGAAAGTAAGCCACTCAAATTGACAAAGCGCCCATGCCTCTGAAGCCAAGTAAACCTGTTCTTCTTTTCCCAGGCATTTCATTGGTGGGCCTTGTTATTCCAGTTTCATTTGGGATATTTTTCAAGCAACGATGGCCCACAAAAGCCAAATTAATACTCAAGGTAAGGCCTGAATGTTCCAAAAATGTCAAAATATTTATCCAATTTCAAAATATTTTCCTATTTATCCAATTTATTCAATGTACAAATTGCACTATAACAATCTGTCACCTTTACTATTTTAAGGCACAATCCTATGCAGGCTTAGACAGAAAAAAAAATCTTAGAATGCCTAGCATTCCCCGATGGAACTGTTTCCCTCCCCACAGCTAAAGATGCATTGGGCTGCACCCCTGTTCTCTTACTTGCTCCAGTTCTCACTTATCCTAGAGAGCTTTGTATGAATTATACAATAAGATTTTTGGCTATCAAAGAGCATCCTACATTGGTTATCAATTGAAGTCCAGGCCCACTTCAAGGTGCTCACATTGACAGCTTAGGTTCTGGAAATCAAAAGGAATGCCTTCTCCCATATACACCTACCTGGGCCCTAAGATCATCTTCAGAAGCCCTTCTCCATGATACACTGCTAAAAGAAGCAAGGAAAGTGGCTATGAGGGGAAGGGCCTTCTCAGGTGTGGCCCCCCATTTCTGGGACCAACTCCTTTGGGAAGTGCCCCTGATGCTGACCCTTTATACATTTCAGTGCCAGGTCAAACCCTTTTGATTTTCCCATCATTTTAATTGTTGAACAGATGGTTTGATTTTATATTGATTTCTATTCAGATTGTGATCGAATGACTGCAATGGATCTGTATTTTATGTCTTATATTTGTATTTAATTTCCCCATCAATTGTGGTTTTTATCTTTGAAATTATTATGATTATTACGGATGTTACTGTTATTACTGTGTTTTATGCTGTAAACCATTCTGAGAGTGCTTGCTATAGAACAGTCTATAAATCCTTTAAATAAATAAATCATAAATCCTAAACCCAAAGAGGGACATTGGGAGGAGGTGTTACTTCCTCCAGTCCACTGATGGGCAGCCTAAAGTTTTTTGGTGCATGAGGCAGAAAGCCAAGTTTTCGCAAGCATATAGTAATAACCTTCAGTGCAACTCCAAGTGTTGGGGTCCCTTGGGCAAGGCATTTCCAGGGAGGACCATCCCTCTGTCCCCAGCTGCTGTTTTGCATCATCCTCTTTCTCGCCATTGCTACCTCTTGCCTCCTTGCCTGGCAGAGAGCCAGCGAGCACAGAACCAGCAGCTCGGCTGTTCTTCCTTCTGGTCCAAGCAAGAGGTGGGCAAGTAAGCACCTTGCACCATTGAGGAGGATGAGAGCAAGCCCTCGGCATATCGAGCATGTTTTTACATTTACATTTATATTTACATATTTGCCTTTACATTTACTGGCATCCCAAGGTAAGGTGAGAGCTTGGCTGCCTCCCCTGACATAACATCAGGAATGGCTGGATTCCACAAAAATGCAAGGTTTGATACAACATACCTAGGCTATCTGGTGTGGAAGGCTTTTTGCAGGTTTGGTGTAATTAAAACCAGCATACATTCTTTTTCTTCTCTCAGTTTGGTTCTATCGGTGGAGCATTTCTTATAGTGGGCACAGCTGTGGTTGGAGGAATATTGTACCAAGGCTCCTGGACAATCAGTCCTCAGCTCTGGATTGTTGGAACCATCTTTCCAGCCGCTGGTTACTCACTAGGCTTCTTCCTGGCTCGTATAGCTGGCCAGCCCTGGCACAGGTAAAACTTGCAACACAAATACATTTTCTGTCTCCTTTCACAAAAAATAAAGCCAGGTCCTTTGGTTATTCATATATTTCTTTGTTTTATGTTTCGAGATAGCAATGAACTTGTCAGAATTCAATGACCTACCACAAAGATAAACGCTATTTTTGTGTGTAGACAGAACGTTTATGTTTAGGACGCAGGACAGCCATGTTCTAGTGCCTTTAAAAATATTTCTCATGCTGTGTGCTCACCCTGAAATACCCTAACCTGATGTGAACTTGGATTATAAGCCTGCATTCCCCACACCCTCACCTGGATAAGTCCCGTAAGACGATTTCATAAAAATGCTAATTCAGAAAGCAAAGTTGTGGAGGAATGGCTTGTCCCAACCCTGGGTCCTCAGCTTTGTTGAACCACAATTCCCAGCAGAGCCAGCCAGGATGGCCAGGGATGGTGGTGTTGCCAGCAGATGCCACACCCACCCACCCACGGTGCCTTCCTGAATGCTGAAGGAGGATGCGGTGGTGCAGCACTCTGTCCCCAGAGGGTGGCAGGCAACATGCGAAGCCAGGGATGTTGGCCGGGCGCCTTGATGCGGCGAGCCTCTCGCTCCAATCAGTCCTTGCACATACCATAAAGAAGTTCCCAGCCGCTGCCTTAACGAGGAGATGCCCAGTGAGATGCTTTTGCTAACAGCGCATCGTGTGTTCTCTGGCCCTGTGCAAATATTGCTAGGCAGCATGCAAATTATGGCATCAGTACCAAATATGAGAAAACGGAAAACATTTGGCATTCTTAGCTCCGCCTACAATATCTAAATGCAAACACTGAGTAGAACATCCCTTATTCTAAGTGCCTCAGAAGCTGTCTGCCTCATATCACATCCAGGATGGTAAACATGTGCATTTGAACAGGGCGGAGAGGGGCAGAGAAGGTGGAATAAGGGGATGCACTGGCTCCTCCTTCCCTGAGTGTGTGGGATAGGTGTGCAAGTGTACTCACCACGACCCTATAAAGGAATATTCTGGAAAGGAAAGATTGTTCAATAAAGCTGACAAACCTCTTAACAAACTTTTGAAACGCTCATGTTTTTATGAGTGAAAAGTCTGAATTTCTTGCTCAGTTCTTCTGCAGCTCCCAAACCATAAAAATATCATTTAATGAGTACATGAGGCATCCCTTAGCATTCCTATTCAGCTCCACTTTGCAAGTTATGTCCATCTGTTGTCATGCATAAGCAAATCTGTCAGATCATTCCTCATGGCTTGAGGGCCAAATGCTCCTAGGAAGGCAGTCCGTGATTAGCCAAGGGCATTTCTTTGGTTTGTACAGTAAAAGAAATTGCCAAAGGCCAGTTGACCTGAGTGGGCTCATCAGGTAATGCAATGCAAATCATATATAGATCTCACACAACTCCCAGTCTTATAAACCTTGATACATATTCTGATATGAGCACCCATGACGCACATGTGTGAAGCAGCAAGTTAATGTGCCACCCACGGGAGAGTCAGGAAGGTCACATTTTGCTACATCTGCAACTTAGCGCCTCTGTCACTCTCGCTCTTTCTTCTGCAATGTGCACCGACACAAAATACATTGATGCAAGAGGATACCAGTCACACATTCATGCATTGCATAATTGGCTCCAGATCAGCTCAAGGCAAAGCTGCGCATGGCCAATTTCAAGAAGTGTGTTCAGAATGCCAGTGAGCAATTGGAGGCTCAGTGGGGAGGTTCTCTTGAATTCTTGAAGGAAATGCCATTTGTCCCTGCCTTCCAACGTATTTTCATCTTGCTCAAGGTTTAATAAGTGAAGGAACACCATGAAATTGACTCTGGGCTCTCCTACACTTCCCCAGCCTTCTGCTTGTGTCAGTCAGTTTTAGGTTGTAGATTCCTGGGTAGGGAAACTCCTGGGAAAACGATCTCATTGCACAGTATTTATCAATAAAATAATGACAATGGTGCGGCCAATTGGGCGGTATGGACTCAGCATTTATGCTTTCCTTAAAAACAAAAACAAATGTTTCTTCTTTTAGATGTCGTACGGTGGCTCTGGAAACAGGGCTGCAGAATACTCAGCTGTGCACAACGATAGTACAGCTCTCCTTCACCCAAGAACAACTGGAACTGATGTTTACCTTTCCACTCCTCTACAGTATTTTCCAGCTAGGCTTCGCAGCCATATTTTTAGGAAGTAAGCTACCCTATGCATTTTATCTATCCATCTATCTATTGTCTTTTCCTTTAACCCATCCAATAACATAGAAACATAGAAAACAGAGCGAGTCAGAAGGGGCCTCCCAGGCCATCTAATCTGACCTCCGGCACCAGCCGGCTCCGCTCACGACATGCCCACCATGTGGACGTCCAGCCTATCCTTGAACACCCGCACCGATGGGGCCTCAACGACCTCCCGTGAAAGCCCATTCCACACCCTCGGGGTCCTGACTGTCAGGAAGTGCTTCCTGGCATCCAAATGGAACCTGGGTTCCCTGAGCTTTGCTCCGTTGGAGTGCGTCCTGCCTTCCTCTGCAGCGGAGAACAGGTCTCTACCCATCTCCATAACAAGTAGCTTATTCCTAGGATTGCCAACATGTGTGAACCTACCCAGTGTCAGTTCCGGCACTGCAAACCACATGCCTCTGGACCCCCAAAAATGCCTTAGATCCCATGTGCAAGTTAGCAGGCTTTCTTAAATGCAGGCTAGATGCTTAATGCAAAACGCACACCTGACCCTGCAAGAAAGTTGCCAGTTGTGCAGAAATGCAGAAGAGGTAGAGCTCTTGCACTTTGAATAGTTGCTTGACAAGGTGTTGTTCAGCTGGCATGCAACTCCCTCTTCCACACAGCTGCTTAAGATGTAAAAGCTCTGTCCTCTTCTGCATGTGGCCACCCTAAAAGCGTATCATGCCCGGCCGCCCCTTGAGATCGGCGGGAGAGGCCCTTCTCTGGGAACCCTCCGGGAAAGAAATTAGGAGGGTGGGTACTCAGAGGAGGGCTTTCTCAGCGGTGGCGCCTAAGTTATGGAATGCGCTCCCCAGAGAGGTCTGCCTGGCGCCGTCGTTATTTGTTTTTCGGCGCCAGGCGAAGACCTTTTTATTTAAGCGGCATTTTAACTGTTAATATTATTGGATTTTATCTGGCCAGGGCGGCTTATTTTATATTGGTATTTTTGTATTTTTAACCTAATGTTTATATTTTTTAATTTAATATTATAATTATTTTTTAACTTATTGTTGTAAGCCGCCCCGAGGCTTCGGCGAATGGGGCGGCATAAAAATGTTTTAATAAATAAATAAAAATAAATAAGTAGCTGAAGTAAAAGTTACCAACAGTGTTATCCTATTCGAAAGCAAGTCCTATTGGCTCAGCTTGCACACGACGGGCCAGGCCAGGCCAGGAAGGAAGCAAGGGTGGCTTCTTTTTCACTCCCAACCTTACTGCATGCCTCCATCTCCCTTATACGCTCAGGTGCATGGCTTCCCATGCAATCCTAACCCAGTGAAGTGCACCACAGCGGGTGGCTTCGAAACCACCCCAGAACCGCACAGTAAGTGGCTCCTGCCATGCAGTTCACCACGTCTGGACAATGCAGGAAGCTGCACACCATGAGGGGTAACTGGGCAAACGGCACAGCACGTGAATGGCATTTGAGTGGGGGAAGCTACCGTGGCCTCTTTCCCTGCTGTGATCATGCAAACCCAGCCATTAAGATTTCTGAGGCTGATTCCTAGGTAAGCAAGTATAGCCCGGTTCCTCTCTGACACACTTTCAAAATCATAAAGTCTCAAATCTTTTGAAATCATAAAGTTGGGAAGCACCTTGCTTTCCTGTGGCTTCTTTCTTCAGTCCTGCCTGCCGCAATTCTATCTTTTGACATATCGTGCCAATGTTATCAGTTTACCAGGTGCACAAAAAGTGTTTTGCTGATGGAAAGAAAGACTTAACAGAGAAAGAAAATGAACCTGAATCAACACCAGAACCAACATATTCAACTATGAATGGAGGATTTAAACTGGAGGAAGGAGGAATAGAGACCCCTGTCCCAGTGAATACTAGTGAAAAAGTATAAACTCTGCTGGCTTTTTTTACTTTTAAAAACATATATTGCTTCAAGTGGAATATTTTGTATGTTGGAATGCACTTTTGTACAGAAACTGTGTTACTGTTAAATTATTCATTCAGAATGGAACCCGTTGGTATTTTCTTGTACTTTTGAATGAACCTTGCAGGAGCGGGGAATTATTTTTTGTTAATGTTCTAATGGATTGAATACCTTGCAAGGTAAACTAATGTATACTACAATAAACTACCTAAACTCCAGAAATGTTCACGTCTTATTTGTGTCTGATTTTGTGAAGAAATGTATCAGCCCGAGCCATGAGAGTTACCAAACAAGCACAAACTTTTCTTTGAAACAAAAAAATGAAAGGCATGGACTGGGTTCACACTACACAGGAAGCCCATCTGCCTCAGCTGACCCAAGATGTTTTTTAAACCCAGCATCTGGGCTCATGTAGCAGCCTGGCAAGCCATGGCTGGCTGGAGGCCTCAAGGCCACCTCTGGGCATGCTGAGTTGCGCAATTCCTTGCCCCTCTGTCCAAGCAGCGGCCAGGCAAGTGCTGCGGACAGGGCAAAGGAATGGCCATCATTTGGCTGAGCAAATCCACAACCATGACTGCCTCCACACCAGGGCAGCCTGCCCTTTGGACTGGCTGCCACAGCCACAGCGAGGTCCTGTGGGATTCATGCAGGTGTGCTAAGAGGGAGGCACATTGCATCCTATCTGCAATACACCCAGTTGTCTACCAGGTGCGCCACAGGTAGGGTGGCTGCTAAGACAGAATGCAGCAGTCTGGCTTCCCATGTCATGCAAACACCACATTGGTTTAGCATCTTCCATTCAACCAGGTGTACTATTCTAAATAAGCCTCTCACCTGAGAAAAGTGAATAATTACTTCAGTCCAATTTCAATGTGTATTCAAATGCACTGATCACTGTTCCAGGAAAAATGTCTAAAGTAGGCCAAGAAACATTTGAGTGGTTCTTCGCCAAATCTCCAACTCATGGAAAAGACCAATTATCACATTTTTGGGTGTTGTGATTTAATGTGGCAATTCTATTGGTCTATATTTTTCCAGTTAAAATATGTATTTGGCAAACACAGCTTAAATGAGTAATTGTAAGCACCAGGCATACTTTTTCCATGATTGAGAAGAAAAATTATCTATGCCAAATGTGAAACAAAGAATGAACTGCCTTTGTGGGCCAGATTGTGAATGGTAAACTTTATATTCTGCATCATATGCCAACCACCATTTCCAAATAAGCACTCTGTACTGTGAAGAATCTGTGCCCATGAATCATCCACAAGGTTGCATGTCTGAAAGCGACAAACCTCACTGTCTACTGTGTACATGTTATTATGGTAGCATCTCTGGAAAAGCTAGTTCTGACTGAGACTGCAATCCTGTGCAGAGCTGTTTGGAAATAAATAATATTGGGGGAAATGAGACCTACTTCCAAGTAAAGGAGACATGGCCGGCTACAAAAATGGAATATTTTTATCCCAAACCTGAGGATGTATTGTTGTTGTTAGTCGTGAAGTCATGTCCGACCCATCACAACCTCATGGACAACACTCCTCCAGGCCTTCCTGTCCTCCACCATCTCCCGGAGTCCACTTAAGCTCACACCAACTGCTTCAGTGACTCCATCTAGCCACCTCATCCTCTGCTGTCCCCTTCTTCTTTTGCCATCTATTGTTCCCAGCACTGGGGCCTTTTCCAGTGAGTCCTTCCTTCTCATTAAGTGTCCAAAATATTTGAGTTTCATCTTCAGTATCTGGCCTTCTAAAGAGCAGTCAGGGTTGATCTCCTCTAGGACTGACCGGTTTGATTGCCTTGCAGTCCAAGGGACTCGCAGGAGTCTCCGCCAGCACAATTCAAAGGCCTCAATTCTTCAGCACTCAGCCTTCCTTATGCTCCAACTTTCACAGCCATACATTGCAACTGGGAAAACCATAGCCTTGACTATACGCACTTTTGTTGGCAGGGTGATGTCTCTGCTTTTTAGTATGCTGTCTAGGTTTGCCATAGCTTTCCTCCCCAGGAGCAAGCGTCTTTTAATTTCTTGGCTGCAGTCCCCGTCTGTGGTGATCTTGGAGCCCAGGGAAATAAAATCTGTCACTACCTCCAGTTCTTCCCCATCTATTTGCCAGGACGTGAGAGGACCGGATGCCATGATCTTAGTTTTCTTAATGTTGAGTTTCTTTTGCGCTCTCCTCCTTTTGTGCTCTCCTCCTTCACCTGCATCAAGAGGCTCTTTAGTTCCTCTTCACTTTCTGCCATGAGAGTGGTATCATCTGCATATCAGAGGCTGTTGATATTTCTCCCAGCAATCATAATTCCATATGGTGATTCACCTAGCCTTGCCTTTCTCATGATGTGCTCTGCATATAAGTTAAATAGGTAGGGCGACAGTATACAGCCTTGCCGAACTCCTTTCTCAATTTTGAACCAGTCAGTGGTTCTGTGTCCAGTTCTCATTGTTGGTTCTTGACCCACATATAGGTTTCTCAAGAGACAAATATGATGGTCTGGTACTCCCATCTCTTTAAGAACTTGCCACAATTTGTTGTAATCCACACAATCAAAGGCTTTAGCATAGTCAATGAAGCAGAAGTAGATGTTTTTCTGGATCTCCCTAGCTTTCTCCATGATCCAGCGTATGTTGGCAATTTGATCTCTAGTTCCTCTCCCTCTTCGCAATCCTGCCTGTACTTCTGGTAGTTCTCGGTCCACATACTGCTGGGGCCTAGCTTGTAGGATTTTGAGCATCACTTTGCTAGCATGTGAAATTAGTGCAATGGTGCGGTAGTTTGAACATTCTTTGGCATTGCCCTTCTTTGGGATGGGCATGTAAACTGACCTTTTCCAATCCTGTGGCCACTGTTGAGTTTTCCAAATTTGCTGGCATATTGAGTGTAGCACTTTTACTGCATCATCTTTTAAGATTTTGAATAGCTCAGCTGGAATACTGTCGCCTCCACTAGCTTTGTTGTTGCTCAGACTTCCTAAGGTCCATTTGACCTCACATTCCAGAATGTCTGGCTTGAGGTCAGTGACCACCCCATCGTGGTTATCAGGGACGTTAAGCTCTTTCTTGTATAGTTCCTCTGTGTAATCGTGCCACCTCTTCTTGATCTCTTCTGCCTCTTTTAGGTCTCTGCCATTTTGGTCCTTTATCATGCCCATCTTTGCATAAAACATTCCCTTCATATCTCCAATTTTCTTGAAGAGATCTCTGGTCCTCCCTATTCTATTCTTTCCTTCTGTTTCTTTGCACTGTTCATTTAAGAAGGCATTCTTATCTCTTCTAGCTACTCTCTGGAATTCTGCATTCAGTTGGGTGTATCTGTCCTTTTCTCCCTTGCCTTTCGCTTCCCTTCTTTCCTCAGCTATTTGTAAAGCTTCCTCAGACAGCCATTTGCTTTCTTGCATTTCTTTTTCTTTGGGATGGTTTTAGTTGCTACCTCTTGTACAATGTTGCGAACCTCTGTCCATAGTTCTTCAGGCACTCTGTCTATCAGATCTAATTCCTTAAATCTATTTGTCACCTCTACTGTATATTCATCAGGGATATGATTTAGGTCATACCTCAGTGGCCTAGTCCTTTTCCCTACCTTCTCCAATTTAAGTCTAAATTTTGCAACAGGTTGTTGGAAAAGAGTGTTTGCTATGACCATCGTATTCTCTTGACAAAATTCTACCAGCCTGTGCCCTGCTTCATTTTGTACTCCAAGGCCAAACTTGCCTGCTATTCTGGTTATCTTTTGGCTTCCTACTTTAGCATTCCAATCCCCCATGATGATAACATTAATATTTTTTGGTGTTAATTCTGGAAGTTGTTGTAGGCTTTCACAGAACCAGTCAACTTCAAACTCTTCAGCACCAGGTTGGGGCATAGACTTGGACTACTGTGATGTTGAATGGTTTGCCTTGGATTCGAAATGAGATCATTCTGTCATTTTGGAGACTGTATCCCAGTACTGCTTTTCCTACTCTTTTATTGACTATGAAGGCTTCTCCATTTCTTCTGAGGGATTCTTGCCTGCAGTAGTATACCTGATGGTCATCCGAATTAAATTCACCCATTCCTGTCCATTTTAGTTCACTGATTCCTAAGATGTCGATGTTCATTCTTGTCATGTCTTGCTTGACCACATCCAGTTTGCCTTGATTCGTGGATCTTACATTCCAGGTTCCTGTGGAGTATAGATCTTTGCAGCATCGGACTCTCCTTTCACCACCAGATACATCAGCAACTGAGTGTCCTTTCGGCTTTGACCCAGTCGCTTCATTCTTTCTGGCGCTACTAGTACTAGCCCTCTGCTCTTCCCCAGTAGCATATTGGACACCTTCCAACCTGAGGGGCTCATCTTCCGAAATCATATCTTTTTGCCTTTGGGTACTGTCCATGGGGTTTCCATGGCAAAGATACTGGAGTGGGTTGCCATTTCCTTTTCCAGTGGATCACGTTTTGTCAGAGCTCTCTGCTATGACCTGTCCATCTTGGGTGGCCCTGCACGGCATAGCTCATAGCTTCATTGAGCTACGCAAGCCCCTTGGCCACGACAGGGCAGTGATCCATGAAGGAGCATGTATACTTCAAATTAAATCACAGTTCATTCACTTCCAAGACTATATAGTTAAAATTACAGCCTTCATGATGACTCATTTAATTCCTTTCAGGGATCATGTATGTTAGCTGGATCGTGTGCTACAAAGCTACCTAATGTGCCAAAAGAAATGGTTCTAGCAACTTTCCTATTCTCCTCCCTTTCCCTTCCCGCATTTCTGTCTCTTTCTCATACACGCGTTCAGCAGTCCAGAAAACACCTGGAAAATTAAAAATAAAAACAGGGTCCTGCCCTGTTAATAACTGAGTAGCAAGCAGAAACTGAGTCAGTAGACAGTTTCCCCGCATGCAGAGCTACTGAAAGCACAAGCTCCCCTTTCTAAAGTTCATGCCAGCTGAGGATAAGAGCTATTGCCAGCCAGCACATCCAGGGGAAGCCTGGCTGGGAAAGGCTGTTCTACCCTGAGGAAGGCCCCACGGGGAGCCTAGAGGCTCTTTGGCACATTCAGGGACGTTTCCTGTGGCTGTTCCACCTGCTGCATCTCACCGTTTCTTCAGATTAGCTGAGCCTCTCGCCCATAGCACACCCGCCGCATTCCAGCGCTATATGCGATGTAAGGAAGATCAGCAGAGGTCAGGCTGCTTTCCCCAGAGAAGTGAATGCACCTCCACCTCACTGAGCAACTGCCGATAAGCTCCTGAGGACCCGGGGGCTTTCTGGGCAGGCTATGCAAACTGCTGCGCTAATCAATTCACCTGGGGCCATTATCACCTGCATGAGATTAGAGAAATGACAGGGCGGTGTATCCTTTCTATTTTAGGAACAGCTGAAGGAATGCGCGCTGGGGAGGCAGGGCTGCTGCCACACCTTGTCTGCCCTGCGGGGCGTGTCTCTGGGCGTTCCACGTGGCAAGCGGGCCTCTTCCACTGGGCAGAGGTCCTTCCCGGAGCCCTGGCCAGCCGCCCTCTCCGAGGCACCCTCAGGGCAGGACGCTGGAGGCTGAACAAGCAGGAGGCAGCCTGGACCCCGCGGAGCCTTGCCACCTTTTGCACTAAGTGAAACAAAAAGCGTGTTGCATCTGAAAAGCAGAAGTGGGGCGGGGCGGGGGGACCCTGCAAGACCATGAAGCCCAAAGTCTCAAATTACCCAACCACAATCTTGCAGATATTATCTATCCTACCAAAAGGATGCCCTAGGTCAGGGGTCTCAAACTCAACTTCCCTGGGGGCCGCTGGAAGTAGAGTCTGGGTGAGGCTGGGCCGCATCAAGTATTCCACCACTGCGGTGGTGGTGGGCCTCTCATCCCATGGCCGGCCTGGGCGCCGCCGGCACTTTGAAGGCCGCGGGGCCCCTCCCCTGTGCCCTGCCCGTCCTGGCAATTGGCCCACGGGCTGCGAGTTTGAGACCCCTGCCCTAGGTAGATCGTATGTTGCAATAAGTAAATATTTAAACTATGTTAACTGAAAGGCCTTATAAGGTTAATGTGTGTGTGTGTGCACATTTGCACAGTTGTATGCACACCACACACACAACACACTGACAGATGTCTACAAATTACTCATTAGGGAGCCCCTCTTGCTGTGTTTTGTAACACACTTTGCATATGAATAGCATCATCATCATTGCATGACAAACATGTGGCGAGGAAAATTAGCATTCTAAAACATAGCATTACATTATAAAAAAAGAAAAACCATATTCCAATTGTTTTCTGAAAGATTTTGCTGCCTTCAACCAAACAACCATCCTGAGGGAGAGTTGTGAAACTGTCACAGAAAACGAGTTGCTCCTTGTCATTTATTTATTGGTTTATTTAGATTTTTATACACGATCCCATTTCCATAGGCAACTCTGGGTGGCATACAAGGATTAAAACCAATGCCCAAGGAGGGCCTGCCCAAATGATCCAAGAGCCACCCTGACAGCACTCGCCACTTCCACAGTAGAGAAATCAACCACATGAATAAGGTTCGTGCATTATCAGAGTCTTCTGTGCATACACTGGGGAAAATGTGCAGGGCCATCCTATGCATGTTCACCTGGAGTAACATCCAGCGGTGTTCAATGGCAGTTACTCCCAGGTGAGAGTTTCTAGGTGTACAGTGCCATCTGTTAGTGCTCTCTTGACCAACAAAATAGGGATCCAAGCTAATCGAACTTTGCAACTGCTGAATGCTCACCTCTGGCAGCCAAGCTGCCCAGTGGTATTTCCGTCCATTACCTTTATAATGCAAACTGCAAACCAAGCATTGCCAGACGCTACAGAGAGGCATCTTCTCACAGCCCAGTGACAAAAGTACTGGACAGTTTGCCCTGTCCTGTGAACAAGTCAGCGCCTGGCCCTGGTTTACGGAAGTCTTTAGCTCCACCTTTGGGCTTGTCATGCCTTATGCACATGGACGGCATGCCAAGCACGAGGGCAGCACACGCGGTCTGGCAAGCCACTTGGCAAGAGCAGCGAGAAACTCTTGCAGCTTCGGCCCAGTGGTGCCTGGTCAAGAGCCTCTGGCAGCTGCCCCGAAGTGGCACTGGGCAGGGGGCATTGGACGGGGTGGGGGGGCTGCTAGAAGCTTTCCCACTTTGGCACCGCTGGGGACAGCAACAGCACAGGTGGGGTTGGCAGAGGCAGAGATCAGCTTGCAGGCTCGGGTGGCAGCAGTGCCAGGGCTGCCCTCTGCTCAGCCTCCCCTCCCCTGCGGTGCCAGCAGCTGACCTCGACTCTGCCGAGACGGGCATCACTGCTGCTCCTGCAGCCAGGGTGAGGGCCATCAGCAGCCGGCCAAGCCTAACGTGGCTGCCGCCTCCCCTCATGCCAGTCCCCACTCGTGCGTGGCAGCAGCAGGGAGGCAGGCCTCCGTGCTCCCCAATGTCCCACGGGGTGCCTGTGGGACGACTAGTGGAAAGGGGGACTCAACACACCTCATCTATGATGCACCACTTCCTCTGCTCCATACCTAGCTGGGAGGGTGGCTTCTAAGCCAGAGTGCGCCAGCCTGGCTTGGTGTGTCATGAGAACCCACCTGGTGCAGTGTTTTGGAGTGTGGGGGGGGGGACAGAGACAGGAGCCACGCTGGGGCTGCAGGGCCCCTCTTAGCCATGGTCTGCATGCGGGCACACCCCGTTCCTCTAAGCCTGCCTAATGCAGCTGCAGGATCTCCTCCCCGTGAAGAGGTCTTGAAGGCTGAAAGCAAGAAACCTTCCTGTATCTAGTGCCTACCGTACCTTTGATAAGGCAAAGTGCATATCTCGTTATCTATGCCACGTATCTGAGTATCTGATATCTGATAAGTCGTAAGGGTAGGTCCCCTTTCAATTACTGCCAGGCTCTCTGTGACTTCTATAGTCTTATCTCTCCTTTACAGCAGGGGTAACATCGGGTTTTGGACATCTGAGGAGAACACTTAAGCAATTACCTCCTCTTAAAACTTTATATTTATGCAATTGAAAAACCATTTACTTGACAAGGCCAATGTGGCAATTATAGTTATGGGAGGAAGGCTTCAGTTGTGTTTCTGAGCTAAAGCTACACTGAGGGGCTTAGAATCCCAGACTTCTCTGTCCTGGTCTTTTCTTACCCCTTTAAGTTCCACTGAATACGCAGAAGTCCAAAAGTGAAGTTGTGAACAGTAGGAACTTAAACCTTAATGCCTGCCAATGTCTGGTCTGCACATCCGTTTGCTCTTAAAGACATATCTTTGATAGCCAATGGAAACAGTGGAAACTGGACCACAATTTGGACTCCATTCTCCAGATTAGCCTTTACACTCACAGCCTTTTTCAGGATCCGTGGATCTGTGTTGTTCCCCATATACATGCATACATTTGTAAATATTCATTTCTAGGAATCCTGGCAAAATCAGTGCTTCTTCTCCATTACTGACCTCTTGACCTGAGCCATCTCTTTCCATAAGTACTATTTTGTTGCACGTACCACAATTTATCATTCTGCTAGGTCCACTGCTTCTTCGCTGCTTTGTGACTCTAGAGATCTGATTGAGGAATGGCACAGTCAGCTCTGTCTGAACAAATGGTAGTTGTACCCGGATGCTGGGACCATATCTTTCTGCTTGTGGAAGGCAGAGTATGAAAACTGGATTATGGCCCAGAAATGCCATGCGCCATTCCCAAAATGGTACCACTGGCAGATTTGAACGTTCTTTCACATTAATTAGAAAAAACTACACACAATGGTCTAACTTTTCCTCCACTCATATATCTTTGAATCATGCTGGGTTATAAGAATTCTTCCTTATGCTGGACTTCCCAATTTGTTGGCCTTCAGAGGTGTTGAATTTCGGCTTTCATTATCCCCAGCCAGCATGGCCATGAGACTCCAAACTGTCCAATACATTTTGGATTCCACCAGCTTAGAGACGCCTGGCCTATATCAATCCGGGAGGTCTTCCATGTTGTGAAGCACGCAGGGAGGAGTAATCCTTTGCCTCATCAAAGGAGAAGTAAGATAGAAAGTGGGGAAATGGGGATTCACCTCCAGCAAGATGGAAGACAAGTGTATGGATAAAATCAATGGCGGGGGGATATTCCTCTACTTTCAGCAGTTCATTTATTCCAGTTATTTTATCAATCCTGGAAGATTACCCATGAAAGAATTTATAGCTTTTATAGATGCTGCAAGAACCCAACTCATGAGTATATGTGTAGGGGAAACACTCAAAGTGAATTTGTGTCTTCTCGGGAGAGCTTTGGGGGATTGAAATCACCAGAAGATAACCTGCCCAGTATCCCAATCACCTGCCCAGTATCCCTTGAAGCCCACGCCACCTCCCACCAGTACTCTAAGCCCCGTTATGCAGATAACTATTGGAATGTGAAATTTCTGTAAAGATTTTACTGAATTATTAATTTAGACTTGTAAATACTGCCATTTCCCCAAACAAGGCATTCAAGGGAGCTAATAATAAACCAATAAAAGCTTCAAACAGCCACCAAAGGAAAAAAAACCCAGATATTGGCACAATGTCGATGGCAAGATAAAATAAATACCTGCAGATTTTTACAGTTGCAGACATGCATTAACCCACTCAAAACAGGCCCCGGTGAAAAACCAACCACCACCACCATTAACAATCCACCAAATGTATGAAAGAACGACCTTTGCCTGGACCAGAAGTGAAAACTGGGAAGGGCCCAGAAGGACCTGCTATGGGAGGGAGCTCTGCATACTGGATACAGCTGTGGACAAGCCCCCCTTTCTGGAGGCCAACCTCAGCTATCCGGGGTCCTCGGGGGAGGATCTGTGAGGACGTTCTCAGCCACTGGATAGACACATCCCCCAACGGCAGGACACAGCGCAATCATGACTCTGCTAATCCATATCCGGCTCTCCCAGCCACATGCCAAGAAGCAATAAATGCATAAAGATGGGGAAATTGGTGGGCCTTCGCCTCTAAAGGCAATTGTATTTGATGAGGCTACACAAGCCTTGAATGCAAGGAGACAAAAGAGGACCAGGATGTCAAATTAAGAGAAAGTTTTCTAGTGCTAATTAATGATTCAGCAGATGAGGTGTCATTGAATTACCATTATAAACTGGAAAATGACTCTATGCGTGGGATGGTTATATAAGGTGTGAATTAAATGACACAGCTTTTCTGAGTCAGGGACAGCTGAGACACTTCCTTATACTGGCTTTTGAGAGTCCTCGGGAAACTGTGGGGGTTACTCTTTGCTCAGCGAACATCTGAGAAAGAAAACACCAAGCCTAAACTTGGCAGTCAAGGCTGACCCTGACTCTGGAGAGTGAGCTGAGGCTGCAGGGTGTGGATGTGGTGGGGGAGAAACCCGTGAGCTTTTCGAACACGGACTTGTGGGTGCTCCACAGCCTGACCTGCACCTCCTAAACTAGCTTAAGAGGACAGGCGTGCTGAAGGACACCGTTCTGGAGGCACCGCTGAGGTAATTCCAGCTATCACTCTGGTCAACTTCTGTACGTAGGATGGAGCGGGTGCCATCTTACCTCCACCCCAGTCGGCAGAAGGATTTGGAGCAGCCCAACCTGCCCTCACGTGCATGGAAGCTCTGCCAGCTGAACTTACTTTAAACATTAGTGCACAATATTCCTGAGTGCAGGATGGCCATCTTAGGACTAAGGTGTGATGTGGTGAGTATTGCTGAACTTTGACAAAAGAGGCTAAAAATGGCAAAGCAAAGGACACATAGTGGCAATAAATAAAGTATGACAAGCTGTTCCGCGTAGCTGATAACATAACACAGTTGTTCTAACAGGATATCCTTGGACCCCTGGAGCTCCTTAGGACTTGTTCAGCGAGAGAATCAGCATTGTCAGCCAAACCAAATGTATCTGAAATGCGCTTCACTCAAACAGCCAATCTGTAAATTATTGGTTATTTCATTCCCACAATATTTTGACTACCAGTGAGAGGAGAGGCACTTTTGGCTTCAGCCAGGATAATTTGACTGGCTGGGGGCACTCTGCACCTGGAGAATTCTGCTCCTGCAGCAGCCACGCAAACACCTGCAGGAAGACCACAATACCCATTGCAGGTGTACCCAAGGAACACCTGCAATCGGTAATCAGGGGCACGCTGCCTCTTACAGAAGGTAACGTATAGTCGTTGTGGCTAATTATGTTCCATGAATTTGTCTAGTCCCCATTGAACTGGTCCAAGCTGGTGGCCATTTTTGAATCTTGGGACAGAGAATCCCATCTTTGAAATATGAGGTATGTAAAGAAGTAATTCCTTTCCTTGGCCCAAATTCTTACATCCTGCACCTTCACTGGATGGTCCCTGGTTCAAGTACTAAAAGAAAGGGGAAAGCAAGGGTGGGCATGGCCCTGTACAAAATTATGCATAAAGCTGATAGAGAGAAAGTGAACAAGGTGGAGGGGTGAGGAATGACTATCTAGTTTGTCCACAGTATGGATTCCTCACTACAAACCTTCTACTCTTTACTCGCCTTTTTTCAAAACAGAACCAGCAAACAGAGCCTAAATGTTTCACAGTTTAATAATCCAAGAGACAGTGGTCCCCATCAGATTTCCAGGAAGGGCTGCCTAGCAACTTCCAAGTTAGAGTAGCCATTCATACATGACCAAAAAGAGAAGAAAAGAGGCAGCAGTTTGTATAACACCTGCTTCCACAAATAGATAGTAATAGGAGGCATCGGCCTTCAGATGATTGGCTGGTGGCAGGAACCAGAGTGTACAGTCCTCTCATTCTTGAGTCCCAAGGCAAAGTATAGCCTTACAAGTTTTCAGAGGTACCCAAAAAGCAGAATACCTTTGAATTGACCATTTTTTTTAAAAAAAATGCAATGATCATTTGATTCATATGCAATTATTGACAGACACTTCCTGCTAAGCTGTGAAAGAGGAATGGTGCCAGCAACGTTGTTTCTCTCCGTTTTGTGTTGTATCTGCCCAGCATTTTTCATTCCATGGATTGACCTTCGATGGATTCCTCACTCTTTTCATCTTGTGCAGACCTCTCCGTCACTCCCTTATCTTCCCCCTCCACTTGTTGCTTTTTATTTTCCATCATATCATTTCCTCAGGATCTTCATGCTTTCCATCTCTCTTTAATTATTTAAATGCATACGCTATATAGGAAACAAAAAAGGTGTTTGCAAAACAAAAAAACTAAGCAGTTACTAGTGATACAAATTACTCAGAGACTGATGAATGCAGTTTACTGAGATAAACATAAGCCATGCATCAAAACACAGACATAGTCATCTAAAATCTAAAATACTGTTCTTGTACAAAAATAAAACCTGGAATTCAACTACATGAAGGTGTGATGTGTGTAGCAGCAGCCACGGTGCAAAATAGTTGCCTGTTTAAATTTCCAGATCAAGCCAGGCACATTTGAGAATAACTTGCTCCTCAAGGCACGCTTAAGTGTGCATTGAGGCCCTCCTAGAAGCAACTCTGGATCAGTTGTGATTTTGTTTGGTTTGGACATGCAAAGGTTTTGCCTTTTCACAGTTTGGCTCTTGCAGCAGAGTTCACACTTCCAGAGCAACTCTCAACTTTCCCAGACATCTCTTAAATATCCCCATTCTTTAGCGTAGATGGTTGTTGTGAGACACACACACACACACACACACACACACACACACACACACACACTGAGAGAGAGAGAGAATATACTTTTGGTCAATTAATGCAAACTGTGAGAAGACTGCAAAAGAGATATTTTACACTGATATAAAGAAATAAATGCGCCAAAATGGAGGATGTACAATTTTGTTTTGACTGAAGTCAACATTTACACATTTAGCCTGATTTTCTTTTTAAAAACAGATAGGAAGATGTCTACAGTGAACATTTCAAACCTAATGTTCTTGTTGTTGTTTTGGAAACATGTAATTTGTTTATTCATTGGCAATGGTGCTGTGTGAAAATGGGTACTGTAAATTTATTAAACCGAACTTTTAAAAAATAGTCACACATTTCTTAATGTATAGTATGAAAGACATGAGGTACACTACTAAAGCATTATTAAGCGCATTGAGCCTTTCTTGAATTAGCAAATCACCCACTGCTGTCCCTGATTTAGTCATAATCTTGCTGCATCCATCTTCAGCATTATGGTAATATCAGTTGCTGATGCTGTATGATTATCGTTCCTTTGATTTGTGCATATCCATTAGCAAGTCAATTTCTCCTAAAATAAATAATCTTGAATCTTTTCCCCCATAAACTCATCTGAGAAGCACAAACAGGATCATTGACTACTTTCCCCAGAAGTAATAATCTTGTTTACAGATCTAAGCTTTTTTCTCCAAATAACACTTCCCAAAGAACATTTTTCTTGTGCAGATAAGAACAAGATTCCTCATTTTGTTCTTTATTTAGACTAGCTTGCAGTGTGACTGCCTATATTAAGGCAGGTTTTTCAGAAGTGAAACTCTGCTCCTGTGCTGAGTTTTCTGCCTTGTTTTGAGCAGGGATGGAGTCAGCCTTTAAAAGTTGTGTGGAAGGCATATATTTGACAAAAACAGTTTTGCCTATTACCGCATCTTCATGCTGGATAAATCTCCCCATGCTGATTTCCACACATCAGGAAGCCCTGGAAGGATCAGATTGGGTCCCCATTACCGATGTTTTGCAGCTGGCAGTTTTGCTGACACTGTCCACCTGCTTTCGCTCCTGTAATTTTCTTCTTCCTTTCCATTCCCAGGGTCCCCACAGGCAGGCCGTGCTGTCTGTGATCCTCTTATGTTTCTAGGCTCCAGACACAGTTCTTCGGGTCCCCCATTTTCTGGGCAACCTTCAGTTCAGATCATTGTTCCCAGCTCACCACAGTTGACTTACCACATGTAGGCTGCTTTCTAGCAACAATCCTCTGTTCCCCTCTTAAGAATTTCTTCTAGGAAACTAGGACGAGGGGACCCATTTCAGAGAAATCGTTCCTCTCAGGAGCTCGTCTCAAGTAGCAATAGAATTAAAGCAATGGCAGTGACTTCTGTTGGCTTATCGACAATCACCTCACAGGGCCTTTAAACACAAGCCTTGAAAACAAAAGCCTAGTCCTAAAAAGAAAGCCTGGGAATGTCTCTTCCCTGCACATAATTCAACTTCACCACTTTTCGCTCTCAAATTCACACTACTGCATGAGGATTGCATGAGTTGTGCTGGTATAAATTTGGGGCAGATCCACACAGCACTGCAAACATAATCAGGATTTGATCATTTACCGTACTTTTCCCTACATTGGAGACAACTCTAAAACCCGGCATGCATGCAGACTGAGGGAGCTTTCCTGGCAAGGTGTTTACTTTAGAATAGCTATGCTTCCTGCACTCAGGGGCATCCACATGTTGTTGTGAAATCAAAAGCTCCATGTGTGTTGTTATTGTTGTCATTACTGTTGTGTTTTTGGTCCACCTTTCCTGAGACAAGGGACTGTCCAAAATTTTGAGAAAAATTGAGGACTAGCACAATTTCCATAGGTGTAAATGCCCAAGGCTGTCTTCTTTTGTCTTTTTCCAAGGGTGGAGTTTTGACACGGCCAGGGGTGTTAAGCTAATGACCCACAGCACTTTTCTCCCCCTGTACACCTTCAACTCTGCCCTCACCCTTTTTGTCTGCTCCCTTTTAACAGTTTTTTTTTTAATTAAAAACAAGTGGGGAAAGGAGCAAAACATGAGGATGCCATTAAGCATGTAAAAGGTAATGTCAGGAAAAGCAGAAAAGAGGAAAATGTTTCATACTGTATGAATTCAAATTGCCTCTTCAAAAGAAGGAGTGAGCAATAGATGCACAAGCAGCTGGTTTTCAAGTTCAGCTTCTTTGGGCTGGCAGCAAGTCAACAAAGGGATAATAAGGGTAGACTCTGTAGGAGCACAACCTGGCCAGATTCTTCTCTTGACTCTGTTTGTTTTTCATGGGGGGGGTGGGGTTAATGCAATAGCAGCCAAGAGGAAACAGAGAGGCTGCCTTGGCCCTCTCCTCCAGATCAGAGAGAGAGAGACTGGGCACTTCCTGACAGAGAGCTCCTAGTGTTGCTGGTAAGAAGCACCATGCAGCTGTTCCAGCTGTTTCTCCTTGGTGAAGTTTCTGCAGTGACAGCAAAAAAATGGAGAAGGGGTAAGAAAGCAAGTGAGTAAAACCATATGCTGTTGCTGGAATTCCATGGATTAGGCCAGGCGATGGCCTGTTACAAGCTGCATCCAGAAGCCACCTCTGTAAGGGCTGTGCTGCTCTTCACTTGTGTAGCGAGAACTCAGCACTGCCCTTTTTCTGGTGAGGTGGCCAGAACGGAACACTGCCAGAAAGAGGCTTTCACAGTGCAGTCATGCAGCCTCATTCGTGGCGCTGCTTGGTGGGAAGGCTCCCAGCTCCACCGGTGAGGAGGCATCGTGTGCCCGATCACCTCCCCCAAGTCCTCCCCTCACTCCCCTCACAGACACACAGAGTACTTAACGGTGTTTTCTAAAAAGACAAGTGTTGCTTCACAAGTGAAGGAATCTGGAATGGGGTTGATTGGGTTGGTTTGTTTGTTTTCAAAAGAAAAATAAAATAAAATGAAGGCTGTAAGTTGCAGCTCAGGCAAATGGAACCACAGCCTGCTTTGGGGTGTTTCCTGGTGCACTTTTGAAAAATTTTGCCTCATTCACATAATTTAAGTGGGGTTTGATGTCGCCCAGTTCCAGCCCTCCTGTATGCTCTGACCACTGCTCCCCTCTTTTTCCTTCTTGCAGAAATTCTTTTCTGCTGCATGATGTCTTCTCACTGGTAGCACCAGGAGCCGTCCCTGTGGAAGCACCAGGAAACCAAAAGGTGGTAACTGAGATGGCATGGCTCTCCTGCGAAAGCTTTGCCTGGAAGGATCCAGGAAAGGCATGGAGGAGGACAGAGGGAATAGCCGCAGGATCCCCAGGTTGGACGGGAGAGCTGGGGCCACCCATTTGAGGAAGCTAGAAGTCACCAGGTGCTCTAGCCCATCACATGGATACCCACATGGATACTTCCACGCCAGGGAAGGGAGGGTGGAGGAGGAGGAGGAGGAGAGAGTTGGATGGCAGTAGAAGAGAAAGCAGAGGGAAGATCAGACCAACAGAGATGCTCAGCAAGGGTAGTTACTGAAAATGATCTTAAAGTGCTCCCACTGTTTGGTTTAGTGCAGGCACAGACATCAAAAATAGGCTATACCCATCAGGTTGAGCCTCCATTCTTTCTTTTCCATCCACATCATAAGCATAACAGGGTAATTTCTGAAGTAGCCATAGAAACCAGCCAAACCAGCAAGGAGCAGGACTGATGAGCAAAGCCCTCTTCCGTGAGCACCGCTGATTCCCCCAACTTCTGCCCAGGCTGTAAAGGGCCATTTCATCTCCTTACAGCTGTTGCTTTTTTAACCATTAGCTTCCCACAGCACTCATGCCACATCCTGCGAGTTGCACATGCAGTACTGCCGGTGATTTTTAAAGGAGGAAATGGCTGGATAAAGGGAAGATGTCATGAAAGGGAGGCGATCGTGTGGATGAGGGGAATCAAGATCTTCACTGGCTGAAGTCTGCAATGCTGGACATGGTTCCCAGGGGTCATGCCCTGCTGAGCAGAAGGAGACTGACTTTAGTGCCCAATCCTAGCTAACAAGCGCCTTCCTACTGTTGCTTTGCTGCAAGGATCTGGCACTGCAGAGAGGAAGTGCTGTTTGGAAGCTTGATTCTACATCCCAGTCACTGCACTGCTACAACTGTGCAAAACCGTTCCAGCCTGAAAAGCTTCTCAGTGTTCCCTCCACCATTTCTGTGCTTGTTTGCCTTTGCTGAGTCCCTGCCATTTTGATGTTCAACATTTCCAAGAGGTTTGCTCACTGCTAAATGCCAGGAAGAAAGCACCATTTCTAAGATGGTTACATGTAGTGGCATTAATATTTGCTAGAGATAGGCAGACAGACTCATTTAGACAAGAAATAGCACTTGAAGCAAGCAAAGTCAGGACAGGCTGCTGTTTCTGCCAATAGCTAACCACAGCAAAACAGATCAGCATTCATTCACACATTTTCTGATTCTGTAACAGGGAATGTGCTGCTTACAATTCAGTTTGAAAAGTGATACCCTAGGAAATAATTTTCGCCTGTGTTATTTTAATAGATACAATAGCTATGTCAATCCAACATTACTGGATGCAAATTTATCAGCTGTTGGGTTTTATAAGCTGTTCCACTTGCTCTGTGGAATGGTAAAGGAAGCCAGCATTAGCTTGGTTTGTCTATCTTGCTTTTGATCCTAGGAATTTGCTTCAGAAGCTGCTGTGGAAGTGAAATTTACCTTTCTGAGCTGACCTTCTGGAAATAAATATGGCCAAATAGCAGAAGTAATCATGACAAGGTTGAAGTTTACACATTTATTTACTTATTGCTTTTTATGAGAAGGAACTTTCTGGAGAGTTTTTGGTTTTGAATCAGACTAGAACTCAGGATTTTCTCTCACTTAGACCAGTAGCACCTATTAGCTGATCATCTGAATTTGGCCTGGTACTCGCCAAATAGGTTAGACTACAACTGCCATCATCTTTAGGCAGCATATTCAGCTAGGCGGGGCAAGCCAAAGCAAACGAAATGTAAGGGGAACACCATGTTTCTCCTAGGGCATCCAAAATCAGCTTTCTGCAATCTGGTTTGGGGATTATGGGCTTTATAGACCAGCACAGCCAGAGAGCACCAGAGGATGGAAAGCTGTTCAACATTATTTATGATATTCTATCTCCTATCAGTACCACCCAACACCAACTTTTTTAGCAGTGGTTTTCAGACTTTGCTCCGGAGTAACACTAGGGGATGACACTGGTTTTGCTTTCCTTGCATAAGTCATCCTGAGAGCTTCAGCTACACATTGACTCCAGCATTAAGTTTCAGCTACAGGGTAACAGTAGTAGCCTGAAGAAGACTCAGAGGAGGACATGATACGGGCCATTTCACTAGAGAGAACATGTCCTAGTAAGAATGCGTTGATGCTCCTTCTCTACAGTCGCACAGGAGTCCACAAATGCACGCTGGATGAGAGATGTTTGAAAAGCACAGTCAACTGCTCTAAGGAGAGGGGAACATCCATGGCACAGGTCTGGTCAGCCAGCCTGTACAAGGTTTCAAATGGCTTCGGCTCCCTGCTAAGGCAACATCTTTTCATAGTTCAGCTGGGAGGTCCTAGCTGTGTTGTCTGTTCCTGACCTCTCGTCTTACCTTGACTTTGCCTTGATCTGACTTGTCCTGTCCAGAAGAGACTAAGCCTGATGGCTTCCACTTCTCACTTAAGCCTCAAGAACACGGTAAAAGCAGAACGGGTTGGTAATATAATAATATTAGATAAGAAAAAACTAAAAAGCCATCAGCACACAGACATTTTGCCCACTATTTCTGAGAATACTTCTAAGCAGAAGGGGGCTACTGTCTTTTTAACATCCTGAAAAGTGACTGAAAAACCAGTGCTTTAAAGCATGCATACTTTAAATCAGTTGGAGCTTTACATTTTGCCATATGAACAGCAAAATGGTCCTTAAAATGAAGAAGAGCTGAAGTATGTCTGAATCAAATTTATTTCCCCAAATGCCATTTACTCTTAAATGTATCCTGACTTATTGTGAACTCTTGCTTTCAGATTCTGTTTTTCCCTTCATGTGAAATTTATTTATTTATTTATTTAAACCATTTATAGCCCATTCTTTGTATAGCCTCAGGATGTCATACAGCTATAAATAATCATAAAATGCAATTAAAATATTCAATAATAAACATTAAAACATTCAACTATAACAATTAATTCAAATTAAAGAAGAGGGGAAAAAGAAAGAAAATGTGACTGTAAAATATTGTTATTATCTTATCAAAATTATTAATTTAATTATTTAAATGCTGGGTAGAAAGATCTTTACCTGGCACCAGAAAGAGTAGAGAGTTGGCAGCTGGCGGACTCTCTGGGGAGCATATTCCATAATCTGGGTGCCACCGCAAAGAAGGCCGTCCTCCAGGTAGACACCCTCTGTACCTCCTTCAGAGAGGGTTCCCGGAGCAAGACCTCCCCTGTCGATTTTAAGGGGCATGAAGGCATATAGGGAAGGAGGCATTCCTTCAGGTATCCTGGTCCCAAGCTGTTTAGGGCTTGGGACCATGTTGTAGGTTAGTACCAGCAGCTTGAATTGGGCTCAGACTTCAATTGGGAGCTAGTGTAACTGATAGAGGACCAGCATTATATGAGAATAACGGCCAGCCCCCGTCAGCAACCTGCCAGCTCTGTTTTGTACCAATTGAAGTACCCGGACTGTTTTCAAGGGCAGCCCAATGTAGACTGCATTACAATAATCCAACCGGGAGTTTACCAGAGCATGTGTTACAGTGGCTAGGCAGCTGGTGAATCAGCCGAAGCTGAAGGAAGGCATTCCTTGCCACTGCCATCACCTGGGCCTCCAGGGACAGCTTCGGGTCAAGGAGCACTCCTAGGCTGCAGACCCTGTCCTTTAGAGGGAGTGCAACCCTGTCCAGGACAGGACCAAAATCACTTACCTGAAAACCTGAACCACCCACTGTTTCATCCAAGAGTGCTTGGAGTTGTCCCGCCACCACCCGCTCTAACACCTTGCCCAGAAACGGGATGCTGGCCACCGGTCTGTAATTGGCAGCCACCTCTGGGTCCAGGGATGCCTTCTTCAGGACAGGCCTGATCACCACCTCCTTCAGGGGGGCAGGGACCCGGCCCTCCCTCAGAGAGGCATTGATAACCTCCTGGACCCAGGGACCAATCCCATGACTGGCTTTCATAAGTAGCCAGGTAGGGCAAGGGTCGAGTAAACAGGTGGTTGGGCATACCATCCCAAGCATCGTGTTCACTTCCTCAGGCCACAATAACTGAAACTCATCCAACAGTGATGGACCAGATGGCATTCTGGATGCCTCCCGTTCTGGAATTGGATCAACTGTGGAGTCCACCTTGTGGCGAATCTGAGCGATTTTCTCCTTAAAGTGCTCAGCAATGTCATCACAGCGGGCTGCTGAGGGTGTCATCACCTCTCTATTTTGGCCAGCGTGTGTAAGGCCCCACACCACTCGAAAAAGCTCTGCTGGGTGGCACTGTGAGGAGGCAATGGAAGCGGAAAAGAATTTCTTCTTCACCACCCTCACCGGCACAGCATAGGCTCAGTAATGAGTGCATAAATGTGTTCGGTCAGATTCACCCCATGACCTCCTCCACCTGCGCTCTAATCGTCTCCCAGCCAGCTTCATCGCCTGCAACTCAGGTGTATAGCACGGTGCCAGCAGGCTCTGCTAGATAGGTGAATATGAATCAGAAATGCCTAGAATGGAACTCCAACTATACCTCCAGCTGAAATCTATGCATGGGGAAATTCATTGTCTCCCAGATGGATTGCAAGAAGTCCTCCGCCCCTTAAAGTGAAGTAGCAATATGGAGAAACCTGCTCCTACAATGTATCACATGCAAACGCATGATGAAGCTTAAGGCAAGCTTCACACTGGCCTGTAAAGCAAATTCATGCACAGGGAATAACAGCAGAATCTCAGAGCCCACCATACACACATCATGGCAGGGGCACTGGAGGCCAGAATGGGGGGAGTCCGGATCTGGCATGTGGACCATGGCGCCCCATCTCTGACTTAAATCATAAGCATGTGAAAGCTATATAACATGGTGAAACAAGCCTTGGAAAAATAACGACTTCTCCCAGTTCTTCTCTTAGAAATTGTGAAACATCCCACAGAAGGATTGTGGGTGGCAGGTGCTAGTATCGATGTTAAGGAAACTGAGTGCAGATAATAATTTCATGACAAAGGTACCACAATAACTCTGAGAGAGTCTATACTTCTGAGTTCATCAACTCCTATTATCTATGAAAACCACTAAAGGGACCAAAGTTCAAGAGAATCAGTGATGAGCTGTGAGTGCCAGAGCACGTAATAAACCCACCCAAATGCTACTGTGCTTGGTATTTAGAAGGTCATCCTCAGAATTGCTCAAGGCTTAAGTGCAATCCCTTTGGTGGCACACCCTGAAACTTTTAAGAACATTGTCAGCCTGTAGCACATGCGTGACATTATGGTTATCTATTCATTTTTGTTTTTAAAAAACCACTTCTGATCTAATCGTCATTTGTTACCCCAGATCCATGATGAAAATAGCCGGATCTGGAAGGGCAGAAGGGATTTTGATCTGTCTTCTGCCCATGCCTAAGCAAACATGGCCATCAGAGCATTGCTAATGCATGTTTAATGATCCCATGCTAGTCCTGGGCACTTACTTAAAAAGGTGCCCTAAAAGGTATGGTAGATTCACACATTTTTTAAGATGTTTGCCATTCATGAGGATGAGAGGGCAGACTGATCTGAGAGCATAGTCCTATAGCTACTTGTCACAGAGTCATAAAATAGTAGAGTTGGAAGGGGCCATGAAGGCCATCGGGTCCAACCCCCTGCTGGTGCAGGACACCGATTTACACCATCCCACTCAGATGGCTGTACAGGTTCTTTTTGAATGTCTCCAGTGTGGGAGAGCCCACCACCTCTCTAGGCAGCTGGTTCCACTGTTGTATTGCTCTGACAGTGAGGAAGCTCTTCCTGATATCCAGCCTGAATCTGGGTTGTCACACTTGAGCTGATCATTCAGTGGCCTACGCTCTGGTATCAGCAAGGAGAGATCTTGGCCTTCCTCTTTGTGCAGCCTTTGAGGTCCTTAGAGAGGGATATAATGATCCCCCTCAGTGATACCATGTCCCCCCCTCAGAGGCTGCCCAGATGGCTGTAGGACAGGCCATGGGGTGGGACGGGACGGGCTCCAATTTCAGACGTGCACGTGAGGCTGCAGCTGGGTCTCTGATAGTGCAGGCCCCCATCCTCCACCTTCACAACCACTGCTGCTATTCCATGCCACCTGGAGCTCCAAAATCACAACTCAGGGCCTGGGGCTGGAGGGCATTCCAGGGGCAAGGATGGCAGAGAGAGAGTCTGCCAGGACCTAAGGAAAGCCAGTGGTGCCCCATCCCTCCTCCAAATTAACAAGGCCAAAAACATAGATGGCTGAAATTGGTTATCGATGTCTTTTGCAGGGTGGGAGAGATGCAGAGGAAACATTTGACTCTACATTCCTCCCACATTCAGTTGAATGCCCATAACCCTCCAAGCTCAAAGGAAGCTACATTGGATGACATCCTAAATGAAGCAAACTTGGAGGCAAAGGTAGGTTGGATCCAATAAGCTCACCTTCAAAGGATTGTGTTCAAAGAGGTTGTTGAGATGAAGGCATTGCTCCACAACTCCCCTTCCAGAGAGGTCAATACCATCTGGGCAGGGCTGGAGTCAGGGCCAGGTCAGGGTTATGGTCGCAGTCACAGTCACAGTCATGGTTAGGGCGAAAGCAAGCATAACCCAGTGGAATATTGCTTGTCCATATATAATGACCCCAAATTAGTCCTGGGTACTTACTTGACATTACTATTAGAAACGATCATCTCAATAAAACCACCGCAGATCTGCATGGCTATGCTTCGTGCTGAACGCATTCAAAAGTGTCCCTTACGGAAAGCAGTGTCTCAGCCTGAGTAAAGAAACCACCTGTGTAGTTTATAAGCAGACATTTACTTTAACATCATCATCTATTAGATCACAGATTGTAAACTTTCTAAAATTAAAATGCTATCGTTGGATCAGTTGCATAATGAGGAACTGATTGCCTCAATTATCACCCAGGGAATGAGGACCAGGTATAATTGAGCCAATAGTTCTCAAATAGAACACGTTATAGTTTTTGGGTCATCCTCCGCGAGGGTGATGATGCTGTGATGAGTGCTTAATTATGTAGCACCAGAGCCAGCGAGGTGCTCCGTGGTGATGGCGCAATCTCTTGCAGAAAGCATTAAGACAGGGAGATCATTCTGAGTGAGAACTTCTGCCCTATCTCATTAATTAATTGTGTTTCGCAAAATCTTGTCAGTTGATTTTGAAAGGTCAGCTTGATTTCCTGCCTGACTGATTTACTGAAAGTGATACATGTAAAATCCCTAATTTAATGCAGCAAGTAAACAGATTAACAGTAGAATACTATGCAAGTTCAGAGAGGGAAAAAAGGCCTACTACTCCCAGCATGCCCTGGCTAGCTATTCTGACTGGGGCATTCTGAGAATTGTAGGCCCTTTTTCCTTCCTAAATTTACTAAGAGTGTGCCTTAAACATCCTATCTGTACCAATTTCAGAGTGTGCCCCAGTGTATTGAAGGCTACTTCATGGACAGGCCCAAGACAATCGAATGTGGGACAACTGGAACTGCTTTTTCACCCCTTGGTCTTTGCCATCTCTAGCCTTTACGGCAGCTCTTATTGCCTAGTTCATTCATCTCTATCTTCGTCCACAGAACGACCCTCTGCTTTGTGCAGCCTTACTGGGCATCCCCCTCCAGGAATCTCCTCTATGCCCCTGCGGTTCCCTTCTGTGACTAGGGCACGGCTGGCTCCTAGGCCAGGCATGGTGGGGCCCCTGCCAAGGACTCGCGCCCCAGCAGGGGCCAAGGGAAAACAGCCTCCCCCGAGTTGTCTGTCTTCTTCGCCATTGCAACCTGCTTGCTCACCTCTGGCCCAGAGCGCAATGGTGGAGCGAAGGGTGAGCAGGAGAAGCCCCCACCTGCCCACCTGCCGGCTGCCCCTCCGCCTGCCACACACACAGGTGCTGCTGCTGAGAAGAATGAGGATGGGGAACAACGGTGTCTGGGCTGAGCCAGCACTGGGTTGATGTGGAGCGTGGAATTGCACCACCCTCTGCTTAGGAAGGGAAGCTATTGTGGAAGCTGGAGCGGGTGGCCCTTGGCTGAAGGGTCTTTGGACCCATTCCTGTGTTCCCTCTCTGGCATGAGAGCCAAGGAACAAGGGAGAAGGCAATGGTGGGGCTGCTTCCAGTGCCAGTGTTACTCCAACTTTTAGGAGGAGTAACAACCATGTATGAAGCTGATGGCCTTCCACTTGGCAGAACCCTTTGCTCAAGCCAGCGGCATTTCTCCAACCTTTGAGAGTGGCTTGGGAGGCAGAAGAAGCAGAAGCAGGAGAAGGGAGACTGGAAAGCACCAAGACTAACGTCAACAGTAGGAATGCCTGGGCACCAGCCAAGGGCCCACGCCCTGCCAAGTCCCACTGGCAACAGCCTCCTGGAGTTGCTCTCATCTCACCTGCCTTTCAGCCCAGCCAACCGTGGCGGTGGGAATGAGGTGAAGTAGATGCCCCTTCCTACTCATTCACTTGCCCTCTGCATCTCAAACAAGCGAGCAGCAGCGATGAAGAGATAGACAATGCTGAGGAATAAAACTGGGACCGAGGGCAGTGAGGCAGAGTCCATGGCAGGGTGCTCGAGAACTTGGAGCAAGCTTTGACAGAGTTCTACCTTTGCCAGCTATGGTGAGAAGCCAAGCTATGCTGGTTTCCATAGGAAGAAGAGGTCCACGCACATCACTCTCTAGCAAGTGATACCGCTCGCAGCAAGCCCTTGGGGGCCTGAGGCCCCATACCCCATGTCCCACACTAATCATGCCGCACATGTTAACCCACGCTGCCTCCAAACTGTCCAAGTGGCAGCGTGGGCAGAAATGTTCTGCCAGGAGCGTTCACCTGCTAGCCACTTGGCAAGAACCGCAATGGGATTTTGCCGCTCTTGCAAAGCAGCTCACTTGGGGTCAAGCTTGACCCACACTGGGTCGTATCTTCTAGGTTTGGATGACACGGATAAAACAAACCCAGTTAGGAGCCATGGGTTGTTATGGTAGCTTATGAGCCCAAACTAAGCCATGCTGAGAAATCTGCCCTGGATTCACAGAGCAGGACCACCCTCTGGGGCGTTTCATCCATGGTGGGTGTGATGTCACGCGAACCCAAGCAATGGCCGAGGGGGCACTGCCAAAGCCGTCCCACTAAGCATGGGGCAAGGGCTCCAAGGGAGGATAATCAAGGGGGCATCAAGGCAGCAGCAGTGTTCCTGCTGTAACGGCGGTGAATTCAAAATGCCAAAGCACACTTGCCCCAAGCATTTTTTTTCTTGGTCAGGGCGAACACCTTGTTCACTGCAACAGGAGCGCAGAAGCGGTTCCAGAGCGTGGAGCAGTGCTTTTGGAGGAGAGAACCTGTGTGGCATTCATGGCTGTCTAAAGTTGTGTGTCAGACACAAAACCATTAGGTGCAATGTCTGCTGAAGGGGAAGTCCGACTGATTTCTAAGAGAACTGAGCCCTTGTAATGATTCATCATTTCCACTGAAACCTAAAGGTGCTTTCTTGGGTTCTATCTAGGAAATAGAGCCTCTTTCAACCCAAAGGCCAAATTCCATCTCAAAGAAGCTCCCTGGAGACGCATTCCAGTATAAGGTAAAGGTAAAGGTTTCCCCTTGACGTTACATCCAGTCATGCCTGACTCTGGGGGCGGTGCTCATCTCCGTTTCCTAGCTGAGGGAGCCAGCGTTTGTCCGCAGACAGTCTCCGTGGTCATGTGGCCGGCATGACTAAACACCGAAGTGCACAGAACGCTGTTACCTGCCCACCCAAGTGGTACCTTTTTATCTACTTGCATTTGCACGCTTTCGAACTGCAAGGTTGGCAGGAGCTGGGACGGAGCAAAGGGAACTCACTCCGTTGTGCAGATTTGAACTGGCAACCTTTTGATCAACCAGCCCAGCAGCACAGCGGTTTAAACCACTGCGCCACCTGCATCCAGTATAGACAAAGACAAATGAGGTGGGGCTAAAATACCAAATACGGCCATGTGGACTTACATCTGTTGCAGATAGTAACTAAGTCTTAAAAGAACCATTTCAATATTTTCAAGTGGAGAAAAAATCTGCAAACAACCTAGAAAAGTACCTGGGATTGTGGCTTAGGGACAAAGGAATGACAGTTTGGGGTATCCCAGAAGGCTGAATTCATCCCCTGGATGTGAGGTTCTACACCTCTACACTGGATTGTGCTAATAGTTTTTAATCAAGGCTACTCTTTGGTTTTGTGCTTTTCTAATATCACGCTCCCTCTTAACTTTGGGGCTCCCTGTCATTTTCAGAAAACACCCCACAATGCCTTCAGTTGTTGATTCACCATGCATAGAGTAGGCATTTCAGACAATGACTGGGTTCAGGCAGCGCAGTAGTCCAAACACAAGAGCTAAGTACAGGTTGAGTGTGGTTCATTGTATTGTTTGAACCTAGCTTTGCTAACAGGCTCTGGCTTGTTAACAACAAACAACTGAAGACTTGTTCACCATGAACCATGCAAAGAGCCCATGGTTTGTTTTTGGGTTGTCCACTGCAGGTGGTAACCCACATGTCAACAACAGCCTACAATGCCATGGCAGCCCACACTCAACCCTAGAGTGGGGGGTTTTCATATTGAGACAAACCAGCCATTTTGAAATGGACTCTCATTGAAGAAACACAGCATCCCTTTCCCCTCCAAGAAAACTAGGGGTGTCGTGGCGGAATGGGGAAACTCTTGCTCTGGACTTGCCACCAGTTAAGCTTAGAAACAGAGTTGCAAACAGACCTAGAGGCCATCCTAGTCTCTGCTGTGGGACAGCACCATGTCATCCAGCTTGCAGGACCAATCAATCAGTCTAAGCAATTCAGACTGTCATGTGGCACAAGCAGAGAACTGGTGGGTAAGACAGTGCTGTAAGAGCAAATCGGTCACCAGGGTGACTCATGGAGGGAAACTTTTTTAAAGAATTGTGCTCAACACGGTATAATCAGCAACTCAAATATCACAAAATAGTTCATGCACTTGGAACTCTATTGCTTTGATTGCTATTCCTTGGACATCAGCACTGAATGCTGCTAATTGTCCCAATCATACTTTTTTATAAAAAATCTGATGCAGCTCGAAAAACGTCAACCTCACAGAATCCATTACCTGGATTAATCTTCTCCTAATCATTCCAATCAGTAAGGGTAGCAGAGATGCGGGGAGAAGTGGTCTGTGTGGGTGCACACGTGCACTTTGGAAATATTTGGCACAAAGGATAGTGGTTCATTCTCATTACGGAAATGGAGCATCTTTTAGTACAGCCTTCAGAAGCATCTCTCATCTCTTTCAGTGGGCTTAAATTACAGCTGACATCGGCAGCCTTGCTTTTGTCCTGCAGCAAAGCAGGGACAAAATAAAGGTGTGTGGCAACATACCCTGTAATATTTCACAAACGGCAGTGGGAATCTCTTGCTTATTTCTGGCAACCCTAGTCTACCGTTCTTTCTCCCGAATACTAAACTTTGCAGGAGATTTTACTCTACTTTCTCTCAGCTACATTCATGTATCCTGGCCAGCCCTGACTTAAAACAGAGGGGTGTGCCCTGTATTTGTCTGCAGGAATTCTCCCACGGAGCAGCGTCCACTGTGCTCAAGGAACACCCTCAGCTGCCTGCTACTTCTGGAACAGCAGGTTTTGCACTGCATGGCCTTAGCCTTAGGATGATTATATGCACGTGCATTAGAACCTAAATGTATCCGTCCACACTTCACTTGGAGATTTCATTTCTAGAGATTCAAAGGAAGGGCACACCGAGGAAATAATTACCAGAAAATGAAGAGCACCCATGATATAGAGAGACAGGGAGGTAGGCTATGGTATTTCCTCCATCGTCAGGCTCACAACTTTTCTCCTGTCGCAAGCACTGGCATTCTGGTGGCCTCCAGATATTTTAGACAACAAGGCCCATCAGCCCCAGTCAACAGGACCAATGGCCAGCAATGATGGGGGTTGCAGTCTAAAATGTGGGTTGTCATGATTTGCAAACGAGTCCAGAGAGATCAGCTCCGCTTCCACATGCCAGACCTGCTCCAGGTGCCAGAGTTCCTTAGCTCAAGCTTCCGTTAGCAGTCTAATGCAGAGAAGAGGGAGTGGAGCAGAAGCAGAGAACGGGGAGTGGAAACTGTGCTTCAGTTGGAGGCAACATAATCGCCAGTGCCGGTGAGGTCCTCAGGAGGCAGGAGCTAGTAATGCTCAGAGGATCTGCAGAACCCACCTGCAGACACACTAGGCCTCTGGCATCTAGACTGTATAGGAGGACTGATGCTAGCTTCCAGGTACAACGAGAACTTTTAAAACTAGCGGTCGACAAATTATAGGTTAAGGCTTACAACTCTTGTCATCTCTCACTATGGGGTATGCAGGCTTGGCCTGGCAGGAGTTGCAAGCCAAAGCATCTGAAGGGCCACAAGTTGCCCAGCTGTGCTAAACCTGAAGGAACGTCTTTCTCCCTATATGTCCTCCTGCCCCCGAAGATCTGCAGTAGAGGCCCTGCTCCGGGAACCCTTCCTTGCAGGAGGTTAGGAGAGTGAACACCCGGAGGAGGGCCTTCTCTGTGGTGGCGCCCCGGCTGTGGAATGCCCTCCCTAGAGAGGTTCGCCTGGCACCAACTTTATATACTTTTTGGCGCCAGGTAAAAACCATTTTAGTTACCCAGCATTTTAAAGCTTAAATAATTTTAATCTGGTTTTATTAATATTAATATCCTCAGTCACATTTTATCTTGTTATTATAGTTGTAGATTGCTTATATTTATTGTTTATTTATATTATAGTGTAAGCCATCCCAGGGCAATTGGTTTGTATAGGACAGAATAAAAATGTTCTAAATAAATAAACCTCAGTGCTTTTGCCAGCTCACTTGTGCAGAAGAAACATACATACGGCTCACACAGCTGTATAAAGTCAGATCTGTAGGCCAAGAACACAAGTGAACTGTGCAGCCACCGGATCTAAGGTGAAGGACACCCATCTCACTTTTCAAAATACATAAAAAGCGTTTTTGTCAGATTTTTAATACATGCAGGAATGTTGAAGGGATGGGGAGGAAAAGTGTTTCACATTTCTATCTGGGCTCAAAGAAATTATACTTGCCTGCTGTTTAGATCCTGGATTCTAGCAAAGGCAGTAGGACGTGAAGCTCTTTGCTTTGACTTCTTATTCACTGAAAATGCACAATAACATGAGACGATACCATTGTCCTGTTGACAATACCACCCCATCCCCAGTTTATTATTGTTGCTTCCGGGATTTGTTCCCTTCAGTGTTCACCTTATTTATACTTATTAATCTGTGTTTCTCTTCCTGCTCCTTCTCCAGCCCCCAGAATTAAAAAAATGTTCTAAGCAAATGAAGTGCTCATTTTAAGGAAGAGCCATAATGCCGCCTTGTGGCTGAGCCTTGTAATGACACCTTCCTGACTAAGTGTAAAAGCTTTTCTCCAGTGGTAACCAAACCCTGATCATTATCTAAGTGTGACATACTGGATGGGAACCAGAAACAGAAGATGCATCCACGGTATCTTGGATTTACATCAAAGCTGAAATGTTAGCTGTATTATCTTCAAACTAGGGAGACCTGACTTTAAAGTATTCATTATTGAACTGCTCCTTTAGCAGTTATATCTTAATTAAAATACAGCTGACAATGCACCTGCCTATAAATCTTCTTAATAAAACCCATTCATTCCAGGGAGCAGGGAAGGGTCACCATTTTCATTCCCATCTGCTGGAACTGGAAACCTGAAGAAGGGGGAGTTGCTTGCTATTTCATTTTACAGATGCATTTGATAGCTTGGAAAAGTGCTAAATGTCTAGAGCATCTGAGAAAGTTTATGTAGCATGGAAAAACACAAAAAAATAAAGTAGTATAAGTTAGGGAAAGGAGTGAGGACAAGATTCCAACTGTTAACTCTCTAGAGAACATCGATCTCCCTGGGAGAATATCAATTTTCATTCTAGGCCTCTTCTAAGGTGTGATGTATCCGTTCCTTTTCCTCTTGATCTGTGCCTGTCATCTCTCACTGCCCACAACCCTCTATTCATGTACCTCCCTCAAACTCCCCTACTCTACTCTGGTTGCTAGAAGATGGGCACCGTCCATGCAAGGCCAGTATATTTTGCCATACCAAGTGGCTGCCCTACCAAATCTCCAAAGCCCTCTGGAAATTCACAGAAAATTCCATGCGTCCTCAGATGACCATGTCTCCTGCACTGCTTGAAGGACCAAGTCTTTCGCTAAGAACCATTTAAACAAAGGAAAATGTACACCTTGGCACCTGGGCAATAGCTGGGGAAGATCACCTGGTCATAGTCTTATCTACAACAGGGAAATGTCTTGTATCCCTATTTAAATTCTAGTACTTATTATTTCTAATTTTGATTGTGTATAAATTAGCACATGCAAATCCATGGTATTTCTTCTTTTTTGTAAATGGCCGCCCTCCTCCCAGGGCGATGTATGATGTGCTTGCCACATTATTTACAACGTTGCAAGTGAGTTTGCCTGCCAACCTTTTTGTTAAGCAGCTCCTGCTTCTGTGACTGTTAACAACCGCCTGATCAGCAGATATTAGTGGGTGAATCTGTTTCTTTCCAAGGCCAGCATGGGAGGAAGCATCACTGGGCATGTCTTGAGAAGTCCCAGGTTTGCTGCTGCATGATCACGACCCTCCAACTTGCCAACAGCCAGAGTGCAAAACAAAAGCCTTCTCTCCTTTTGTCCTTCTATGAGGAAGAAGCCCTTTTGCCCTTCCTTTCTTATCGCACGTCAACTCCCTGGGTCAACAAGGAAAAGTTTCCTCCTCCACACCACTCTCCATGCTCCGAGCCAGAGCCTACGGCTCTGTGCCCGGTGTCTGGTGAGAGTGGCCACCCTTCCTCTGCTCTTCGTTTCCCCACTGCCACCAGCCAGGCTGACAAGAATGCCTCTCATTTCCTTAGTGCCTCTGTCCTGCAGCCCTGCCTTAGCCCTGAGACTAAAGCTAGGTAAAAGCCACCTCAAAATTATGTGCTAAGGATTGGAGGAGTGGTGTCTATATTAGCCCGTCTTCACTTTAACCTGAGCTAGGGTGGCCAGGTGGCCCCTTTTAGTGAGGACAATTCTCAGTAAGGAGGACAGCCAGACAGTGCCCTGTATTTGAGGGACTGTCCTGTCCAATTCTGGTTTAAAAATAATCAATCATATCTATAAATTAGCATATACCAATGTAAAGTAAGCCACTGCCCTCTTGCCTTCATATGTGCTCACCCTACACTCCTTCCTGGGTACTGTGACAAAACTCATAAGCAAGAATCTTATCTTTTGAAGCAACTAAGGTGCATCAAACAATTTATGGTGCAAAATAAGACAACAGCCTCAGGCACCTTGCCTTGGTTGGAAAATGGATCACAACAGGGTACGGTCTCGTGTGTGCTATACCTTCAAACTATTTCCATCAAAGAGGGCACAAGTAAATTGCATATTGCTGAGCATCCGAGGTGCAGTAAAGCCAAGTCTTTGACTTCTGGATTTTTTGCACCCAATTAAGCTTTGCACTCGGAGCTCACCTTGCTTGGTTCACAGATGTCCACTGGGGGGCAGCACAGCTGAACATTTCTGGAACTGAAGATTAATGCTCCCTAAAATCTGCAGAGGTGCATTTTTAAGGAAGAGAAGCCAAGGGACTGGGGCTGTTCTTGGACCACCTGCGGTATTATTCATTTTAAAATGAATTAGCCAGAGCAACTCAATGGCAGAACGGCAGAACTCGGTGGTTGTACCAAGTTGCTCCAGGTAAGAAGAGGGATAGAAATACATGAGTTGTTCAGTGGTAGAAAGCTGTGACTTTAAGATCAGAGTTAAACCAGTCTCGTATTGGCTCAAGCTGTACAAAGCCAGGAAACTAGAATTTGGGTCTGATGCCTTGACTGACATGCCCCACATTGCACAACATGAAAAATTATGTTTGCTTATAACTCGCCCTTCATGAACTCACATATGTCCTTGGTCTTTTGGGTATTAACTTCCACTCTATATTTCTCTGGTGCACCTGCAACTGGAGTATTGTGTTCAGTTCTGGGCCCCTCATTACAGGAAGGATATAGCCAGGTTAGAGTCAGTGCAGCGTAGGGCCACAAGGTTGGTGGCTGGTTTGCAGGGGATGGGGTATGAGGCAAGACTGAGGGAACTGGGTCTCTTCAGCCTGGAGAAGAGGAGACTCAGAGCGGATATGTTGGCGACATACAGGTATGTGAGGGGGTGTCACATGGGGATGGGCAGAGACCTGTTCTCCCCTGCAGAGGAAGGCAGGACGCGCTCCAACGGAGCAAAGCTCAGGGAGCCAAGGTTCCATTTGGATGCCAGGAAGCACTTCCTGACAGTTAGGACCCCGACGGTGTGGGATGGGCTTCCACAGGAGGTGGTTGAGGCCCCATCGGTGAGGGGGTTCAAGGAGAGGCTAGACATGCACATGATGAGCATGTCTTGAGCAGAGCCAGCTGGAGCCAGGAGTCAGACTAGATGGCCCGGGAGACCCCTTCTGACTCGCTCTGTTTCTCTGTTTCTATGCTTTTTCACTGCTAACCCGAGGAGGCATCCATCTAGAAGCACCCTGAGATCACTGTGCTCCTGGTTCCTCTGCCCTGCTCCACCTCATTGGCTGCTGCTTCCTTGGTGGGAGGAGTCAGTGGGGACATCTCCCACGCTTTGTTTTACTGCACATTATGGGGGCAGAAAAGATGCATTTGTGTGTGCTGTTTTGGGAAACAGTCCTTCACTTCCCATCACATCTAGTGCTGTCCTTAGAGAGACTTATAACTTTTGCTATACAAATCTCTCTCTCTCTCTCTCTCTCTCTCTCTCTCTCTCTCTCTCTCTCTCTCTCTCTCTCTCTCTCTCTCTCTCTCTCGTATGCAAATGTGCCACAGACCTGAGGGAAAAACCAGCAGGAGCAGTGGCCACACCGGAATTCCATGAAGTCAACATGGACTTCCGGAAGGGGTCCGGTAGAGATGGAAGCTCCTGCAAAATGGCTCTTGGTACGTGTCTGGGTGACAGAACGGTGAGGGCAGCAGGCAGGAGAGAAAGGAGTGGAGTGTGCCGTGCCATCTAGCATTGCAGCTTTCCCACTGGTTTGTTTATTTAAAATATTACACACCAACCAATAGCCATGGGAAGTATAAAGCAAAAAAACAAAAAAATGTGAAGCCATAAGAAAGATGGAAACTGCAAACATGGTCCAAATAAAACAGGCCACAGCATGAAGTCAACATGAACACTGGTGCAAAGAGTTCAAAAAGCACCACAACAATTGAAAAGCCCGGGGACATGAAGTGCCTCCACAGGGTGGTCCAAGGGCCGCCTGTGCGCTCCAGTCTCTCTCTCCATCTCTCTGGACAGGCCATTCCGCAGCAAAGACGTCCCAGCTCGTGTGCCACGCGTCCGGCTCTGCAGGGGGTGGGCTCCATGCCGACGGTCTGTTTAAAAGGCTGCCCAGCCCAAGTCTGCTGCAGCGATGAAATGTGGAGCAGGGGGAGGGAAGGGCCCTTGAGGTTACCTTCCACAGGTAGCATCTGGGCAGAAGACTGCGGACACACACAGGTCTCTGGGTCACAGTGCTCCCTCTCTGCTAAGGTGCATTGTGTATTAATCTCAGTCATCGCAAGCATTTCTAAATTTGCATCTTTACATAAAAATTAGCACATGCTCCTTGGGTGCACAGCTGCCCACCCCTTTACCCTGTTTTCGTGATGGTGCTGATGATCCATTTCCATGTTTTTAACTGAAGTGCAAGTGGCCACTCCAGACACAAACAAAAAAGTCCTCTCTAGCAGCCACTTATCACACCTGATCTGTTTGCAAAGAAGAGTCAAGGTGCCTTTTTTAGGCCTACCTGTCAGAAACCGACCATGGAAAGTGGAATGGTTCATGGGCCATGCCACTTCAGTCCACAAAGAAGGGATGGGACCCCCATCCCCCCCCCCCCCCAAATCTCCGCATTTAGGAAATAAGCATATGGCCTAGCCTGACCTCCTGCAGGATCAGTTAATTTCCTCTTGCGCTTATTTTGTTTTCATTCCATTTGTGTACTGAGGAGTTATGGGTCCCCACAAATTCATACTGATCACTTCAGAACCAGCCTAGGACCTCTTCCTGCCTGAGGCAAAGTGCAAGATGGCAACTCAATTTCATCTACCAAAATTGACTGGACGGGCCACTGAATCTTTCTCCAGCATGAGCAAGTGGACTGAATCTTTTTGTTACATCTAATTATGGCAGCCAGTCCTTAGTTTAGGGGGCACAGGCAAGTGACCCAGCCCTGCCTTTCAACACCCCACCATCTTTCTACATCCCCAGCATCTGCTGCCTGAGGCACCCGCCCCTTCTGCTACTCATGGCCCTGTATCACCCATTTGTATTGCTGAAGGAGAAGGTATATTTAGCCAGGATGCAGGACTGACCTTGCAATTGAAGAAGTGCTCACACAAAAGCATGCATGGATTTTAGACCCGTAATATCCCATTCTCACATCATGAATTAGTTGTCGGACTGTACAGCTTTGAAGTGCAAGGAACTGATGGAATGCTTGAGCACTCTACCATCTTGCACATGCAAAGCTAACACATCAGCTCTAAGAGAGCTGGCTAACAATCAGACATTTGTATGCAGAAATCTTCTCTTCGCCTTAAAAAGGGTTATACTTAAGCTGGGAAATTCAGAAATCACTTCCAGGTCAAATAGCTGCTTGAAACTGTCCACGAACTGGTTGTCTTTCTTCAGTCGGAATCGCATGGCCCAGATTATCATGGTCTTCTCAGTACACAAGTGCTCAAAGGTCAGAAGTAGCTCCTCCAGGTAAGGATGGTCATAGACCACATCAGCAGCCAAGATGTAATCAAACTGGCACAGAGACCTGGGGAAATTCTTCTCCAAGTCGATGCCCCAGAGCAGTTCTTTCACCTGGGGTTCATGCAAACACTTCATCTTGGTGTTTCTGCGAATGTTGTACTGAAGGTTTCCAAGCAATTCAGGCAAGTCGGTGGAAATCACACGTGCACCTGGGACAAAAGGAGCCACCGAATGAAATTCCTTCATGAGGACAGTTGAAAAAGCAAGTAAAAGATAGCTTTGCAGAAATTCTTTCCAGCATAATGAACAGAGGTGATCTATCACAGACACAGACAGTATTATTCTGTGCTGCCCATTTCCCCAAATGGTGAAGTCTTAAAGCCATGTTGGTTTCCTTTGGATGAAGAGATCAAGCAGTACAGACCCAGAATGTTTTGCACTGTTTGTTTTGCTCGCAAACTTAGATGCAGAGCAGGGATAGGCAGGAAGCAGATCCATGGACGGATGTTTTAGGCTTCCGCAGTCAGCGTTCCTCATGCTGCCCATGCTGGAAGGAGCTTCTGCCAGTTGAAGTCCAAGACATCTGGAGCTCTACCTTCCCTCCGCCTCTGAAGTAGAGCTTAATCAGGGACAGAGAAATAGCAGGGTGGCAGCTCCTCTACTCCACATCAGTTTCTCAGAAAAATGCAGTAGTGTGGAATTTCAAATCTACACAAGCTCCACTGGACAGAGGAACCCATCTGGATTTCAGCTTCACTGCCTTCCTAGTCTGAACTGGGAAACCGGGCCTGCAAACTGCGTCAGGAAACTCCCATTTGCTGCAATGGGAATGCTCTTTCCCCAGGACAAATTGCAGGCGTGGAGGCTTGATCTGCATCAGGACTACTGTGAGGGAGAGCAAACAGCCGTGACCTTTGGGTTTTGGTTTTTTTTAAGCCAATCATGCAACTGCTAATTGTCTCATCCAGGTTGGCCCATAGTACTGCAACAAACTGATTTTGCAACACACTGGCATTCCCTCTGCTTTTACTGATATGCCCTTGGGGTGTTCATACCACACATGCTATTTTTAAAGCAGAAGACAATGCTAGAAATTGCAACTGCTCACCAAGGATGCTGGCTACGATAGAGAGCAGCCCTGTTCCGGCTCCAATTTCAATGACACTTTTGTCAGCCATGGCATATGATTTCACATTGGTTTCCAAAAAGTGGCACAGAACAAGAGCCTGTCAATCAAAAGGAGAAATGAAGGGAACCAGGCAGACACAGAAACTGCGGTTAGCACCAAAACAACATTCACTGGGATGCCCGTGTGGTGGTTTGCATGTCGGACTGGGACTTGAGAGACGCAGGTCTTGAGAGACTTCCCTGGGCCATGAAGTTCACTGGGTATCTGTAGGCCAGTCACCAAAGCTTAGCCTAGCCAACCTCACAAGGTTGCCATTCAGGTAAAAATATAGGAGGAGGAGGAGGAGGAGGAGGAAGAGGAGGAAAATGCTAACCACTTTGGGTTCCTTGCAGGAAAAAGGTGAGATAAAAATATAATAAATAAATTTTAGCAGCAATATATATAATCCCGTGAGGCTGACCTATAATAAAGGAACAGAAGTACCCTTTGACAGAGCAGAACCATGAAAAGCCATTGATGCAGCTGGAACAGACGAAGGTGAGGGGGAAACAGGACCATTCCACCTTGATTTGTTTCCTCTGCCCTCCCCATCACTTTTCCTTGCATTGTGTGCCTTTTTTAGACTGTACATCTATGGGCAGAGACAATCTTGTTTTACTGATTATACATAAGCTGTTTGGATGAGCTTTTGGCTGATGAGTGGAATGCAATGTACAGTGGTACCTCGGCTCACGAATGCCTCAGTTCACAACAAATCGGGTCGTGAACAAAAATTTTGTAAAAATTTTGACTCAGGTCACAAACCCCGCATTGGGTGGCGACCGCGATCGTGGCCATCTCCCCGTTCCCCTCAAGTGGGGAGATGGCTGAGATTGCGCCCGTCTTTCTTGCACAAGCGCAACCACAATCATACCCATCTCCCCCCCCCCGAGCATACCCGCAATCGCACCTGTCCCCCCCCCAACGCACCCGTGCAGGGAGGAGCAGGGAGAAGGGCGTGCTCATGCTTGGGGTGGGTGTGAGGGGGAGATGGCCACGATCTTTGTTGTTCTTTGTCCCTTTGCTTCACATTATTCTGATTTAAAAAATAGTTACAGAACGGAATAACCTTATTTACATTGAACCTTATAGGGAAATTTAACTTGGCTCACAACCAATTTGGGTCACGACCAGAGTCCTGGAACAGATCAAGTTCATGAGCCAAGGTACCAGTGTACTTAAATAAATGGTCCAGAAATTCAAGAAAACTCCAGAAGTTCCTTGTGCTCGGTGAAGCTGTAAAGTTTCTTCTTCACTTTGGCTTAAGTCTGGCTTCCACAGTGACTTGCTCCTGCTCAGGTTCACTAGTTACAGGGACAGTACAGAGTGCTATGCAGTGAAGAAGCACTCATTTCTAATATGAACATTCAAAGTAGGCCAAGTCGTCACGAATCCAGTTGGGGATCATCTCAAGAACAATCCCCAAGGCCAGAGGCGTGTGGAAATGTAACATGCAGATGCCTGCCATAAACCAGAGTCTCCCATTACAGGTCCCAGAGTGAAAGAACAGCAGGTAAGGGGCTGGGCAGCTCTGGATAAAGATTGCTTACCGACACAGTGAATGTTATCAGGGATGGAAGACGGGTGGGAGAGAGGAATAGTAAATAAAGGATATTCCTATCATGTTCCTTGATCCCGGCATCGGATTGGGGTAAGTATACACCCCTTTTGAGCATGATGCCCAATTCGTGAACACTAGAGAGGCCCGGGAATGGGGGCAGGTGGACCAAGTGAACAAGTGCAGTCCCAGGGTTGAGTCCTTGCCAAATTTCAGTGGCAAGCCATGTATTTCACATGGCTCATCCTTGTATTTAACAACTTGGCTGTTGCCATAGGCAACCAGAAATTCCTTGCAAGCAAGTGAGCAGATGGGCAGAGAGGGAACGTGACACCCCATTCTTTCTCCAATCCTCGATACAGGGGAAGAAATGGCTTCTTCCAGAACAAGAAAAGCAGAGGGCCTGGCAGATGGAAGATGGACTGCTCTGTCACCCCTCCACCAATCAACTTGATAGAAAGGCTTATTTAAGTCTTACTATTATTATTTTATTTATTTATGCGCTGGCCTGCATTCAGTGCTAGCCAGGGTTTCTCTCTTCCGTCTCCACCATGGAGACACGGGGATCTAGACATTTGTCAGGCCAGTAAAAGAAAAAAAGAAAGAGAGGGGAAAGCCAGCGGGTAACTTTCTGGTCTTATTTACAAGGCTGATGCATAACCGCATACCACTCTGTTTCAGATCATAGATCCAATAATATAGTGAATACAATACCGAAGGCCAGACCACAGCTCCATAACTGTCAGTGGCTTCCGTAATCTTTATCTTGTGGCCAACAAAATTAAATCCTTCCCAGGGCTGGGTGGTTATAACGGATGGAGAGAAGCATCTTCCCATGATTTCTGCAACTAGCTGTTCATCTCCATTCAGTCCTGATAGTGAAATAATGCAAAGATTATACATCTTAATCACAGTGCAATGTCCTTATCACAACGCTACTAGCCTCCAATGGGCAGGCCACCCCAAGTCATGTGAGTTATGCCACGGCACACACATGTTCCCAGAAAGGAACTGCTTAGTGTGATGTCTGTGGTCAAGAGGAACTGTCATCCTTCATACTTAGTATTTATTATGCTGTAAGAACAGAACATTTTTCTCCTTTCCTCAGCACCCTGGATAGAAAGAGGGTGGAAAAGTCATTGCATTCTTGTAAGTGGGCTAAACCTCAGAGACAGAAGATTGGAGGGGTGCATTTAAAAGCAGTCAAGGGCTAAGCCAGGTTGTGTCCTATTTGTCCTGCAAGTCCCCCTTGGAGCAGCAGCTCCTCAGTTCCTGTTGGTCTTGTGGGGACCAGCACTGCTCACGTTAACCTACCAGGTGGCAAAGGGGAGACTTAACCGGCCTACCAGTCAAGGATGTGGGCAACCCGCAAGCCCATGGTAAGGAGTCATTCAGTTCACATGCACTGCTTTACAGCAAAGGCAAGAGGTCTCAGCCATGCTTGACCTCTCCACCAATTTGCACCCTCAGTCCTCCAGACACAGAGACCAAACCCACAAATGGAATAAAGATGAAGGAGGCATAATGATATAGAGGTGAATGTTGGAAAAGATGCATTACTTTTAAACAAGGAGAGAAAGCTAACTCCTTCCAATCTTGCTGATCCATTTTAAAGACATTAAGGGCAGTATCCTGCACAGGCACTGTGCCTCCTTTGCCAGTTGTGCAGGCACCAGTGGGCAGTGTCTAAACTAAACTAAACTAAACTAAACTAAACTAAACTAAACTAAACTAAACTAAACTAAAAACTAAACTAAACTAGTTTCCCCACCACCACCTTCAAATGAACAGAAATACTTGTTTCCAGATCAGGGCAGGTTCAAATGAACAGAAATACTTGTTTCCAGATCAGGGCAGGTTAAAGGAGCTCCCTTCTAAGAGCTCAGCTGACACGCTCCAGTCTGGAATCAAGTGTTTCTGAACATTTCCAGTTGTTTCAAGAACTGTTAATTCCTTTCACACCAGCAATGGGTCTCTCTGCTGTAAGGCTGCAATCCTACGCACCCTTACCTGTGCTAATCCCACTAAACAGAGCAAGATTTACTTCCAAGGAAATCTGAACTGGATTGCATTGTAAGCAGCTTAACAAATGTAGCTTTATTCAGATTCTTCTGCACAAAGGGGAGGAGGTACACACTTGTTGATGTCCTGACTGTCTTAATTTCTGTCCTCTAAGAATCCAGGAGTCCACTTCTTATAGTCAAATCATCGGTATGTTTTACAGAAATTTCAAGAGCTCTCCAGGCACAAGGCAAAGTATGCTCTGGTCTCCAAAAACTATGACAACCGAAATTTATTCATCTTTTAAGACACCACAGGGTTGTTAGCTTAGCTTTTTAACTACAAAATAAAAAGACCACTCTTCCAGAAGTCCTCTTAATATACTTCATTTTTACATTGTCAGTGATTATCATTGGAGTGAGGCCAGAAAGGCACCATAAAACTAGCAATTTCCTTTGCATATGGAACAGTCAGACTCAGGTCTTGCTAAAGTAGCCAACCTATCCAGACTATGACAAGTGCCATGTTGGATCAGTCCAACATCCTCTTCCTGCCTTAGCCAAACAGATGCTGGTGGAAAACTCACAGCAAGAGCTGAGTGCAAGAGCACCTTCCTGCTCGCATTGCCCAAGAACTGCTCTCAGAGGTAAACTGCCTCACACACGGGCAATAAAACAGTGCACGGCCATCAGGACTACTAGCCGTAACCTCTTCAGGGCTGCCCAGACCTGTGGGCATCATTACCTCTTGTGGCAGAGAATTGTATAGCTTAAGCATGTGCTGTGTGAAGCAGCACATTTTATCTGTTCCGCTTCTCTCTTCGTTGGATGACCCCAGTCTACTATGACGACAGAGGAGAACAAAGTACACTTTATGCATAACGTTATACACCTCTGACTGTCAGTCACACACACACACGGCTTTTCCGAACCTCAGGCATAGCCTGCAACTGTAGCATTCCTCTTAGGGAAGATGCCCCAGATCCATGAGCATTTGGGCTGCCTTTTTCTACACTGTTTCACACTGTGCAAAGTCCCTTTTTGAGGTGCAGTGTTCAGAACTGTACAGTATTCCTACTGTGGTCACAAAACAGATTTGCATAAAGGCATTAAGATATTGGCAGCTCTATTTGCTATTCCTTTCCAACATGGAATTTTTCCTTTTTTTTTGCAGCAACTGCACATTGGTTGAACATTTTCATTTGCTTGCCTTCGCTGACTCATTCCTAATTGCAGGTCATTTATGAGCCAGTTAAAATGCACCACTTTTCCCGATGGAGATCCTGAGGGACCCCACTGTTTACATGCCTCTGTTTCAAGATCTGACCAGTCATTCCTATCCTCCTCCAAGTAATCATCCGGTGCATACAATCAATCTCACTTAGGAAGGAAAAATTCCACCTAGATAAGTTAAGCTGTTGAAGAAGTCTTGCTTGTATATCATCACAAAGTTCTGACATCTCCAGTGCAGATGAACATGTCAGGTCTTCTGGTAAGGAATCCAGGGATGCCCTGCAGTGTCCCGCTGCAGCGCCTTCAAGCAGCCTCCGTTGGCACAGCTACCGAAACCCTAGACTGCAGCCCTGAGACAGTTTGGCTCGTGGACAGCACATTCTCCCTCTGACACAGCAAAATGGATGTGGTGCTGCAGGCTGCTGAGGACGGACCTCCAAGGAAGTCTGGCAAAGTATTTCCCAAGTGTGCTTCAAGACACAATAGGGGTCCTGCAGAACAGTGAAGGAGGCCTGCAGCATGCAAACAGGGGAAGGCACCACAGTGAGGCCTGCTGCAGCGAGTGGCCTGGGCTGCAGGTTGGTCAGGACAGAAGGTTGTGAGGGACAGGCAGGGTGCATCAGAGCCTTAGTTATTCGAGGACAAGGTAGCTGCTGATAGGACAGATTTCTGCCCGCCACCCAGAAAGTTTTTGCCTGTCAGACTAGGCCACCCATCCCTAATGTGGTGTCCTCCAGATGTTTTGGACTTCACGTCCCATCAGCCACGGCCGGCATGGTCAATGCTGAGGTGCAAGGGGAACACCTGGAGGGCACCAGCAGTGGCCTTTCCTGGTTTTTGAGAACGCTTGCGCAAGGCACCTACCAGGGACTGGCTCCCGCCAGGAAGCGCCTTCTCACCACCCACTTGTTCCTCCTCCTCCTCCTCTTTCTCATCCTTGCTACAACTTGCTTGCTTGCCCTGCAGAAAGCACAGGAGGCAGGGGCTCCTGAGGCGCTGAGCCTGCAGCCATGCTGTACAACTTCAGACTGCCACCGGGGGCTCACACGATCCAGAATGCTCCACTGCAAATACCCTTCCCAGCACCATCCACTACCCCAATGCAGAGCGTCCCTGCAGCCATTATTCCCACCACGGGCAGTAACATTCTTTTCCACCAGCACACAGCGAGAGAGGTTCTTGTGGCTTATAGCTCCACCACCCCAGCCCTCTCAGAGGTCAAGAGGACATAGATCCTGGTTACCCACAGAAACATTTTTGGTCACTCTGCCAAGGGCAGTCCTCACTTCCACGTAGCAACAGCAGACCCTGTCGCGTGGAAGGCCTTGCAAGGATCAATGCCAGGTTCCCATCTTTACCTGGGTGTAACTCCTATTGAACTCAGGGGAACTGGCATAAAATTGCACTGCCTATGAGGGTACACGATCATCTTGACCTCAGATGGAGTCAACTGAGGACTTCATCCAGGCATAGATACAGCTTAGGCACAAAATTGTGTACACAACATTAAGCCATCAACTAGCAGATGTTATTCCACCCTATCACAGCCTTACTAAAATCCCACGCATTGACTTGCCATCTTATCTAGCTGCTCGCGTAAGCATATTTTCTGAAAGGTTCACCCTTCTACTATATCCTGCTTCTATTTTGAGGAAACCAAAACCGGTTAATGCTGAGTTCATCACTGTATAGAGTGGTTCATGTTCCTTTCTTATGTAAGATTTCTCTTCCTCACCCCCTGCACCACAGCCCCATTCACTCGCCATTCCTAGAAGTGCATCTGGGAAGCAGCATCTGTGGACATGTCACCTTAATAAGGATGTCGGATAATGCGGAGTTCATGCTTCTTTAAACATGGCGAAGTAAAATGATATCCTACCAAGTCCCTCAGGCATCCGGGACAGAGCTGCTCCTTTGGCGGAATCTGTCCTTCATGAGCACGGAAACATGCTTCATTGTTTCAGGAATTCATTGTTTGTTATTCTCAACTCACAGCATGATCAGGGTCAAACTGAAGGCTGTATTACTTTTGTTACCTGTCATGTAGCATGCGCTGAGCTCTTCTGCATCTGCTTCTTTTCCGTTACTTTGGAGTAACTGCACACTGCCCTGACTTGGACTGGATTGGGACTGAAATGCAGGGAAGGCGGAGAATAAACTTCCTCCCAGTCATTCCCCTCCCGACATGTCACCCCATCCCAACACAGCTACGCACACATGTCTAAATAGCAAAACAGGTGCCGGGCGAGCCTTCACTGAATTCAATAGAGGTGTTTTCCCTTGTGTTTTGTCCCCATGTTGCGTGGGGGTGGTTCGAGGATGAAATTTTGGGGAAGCAAATGAAAGGAAGAAGATCAGTTCCCCCCTCCCACCGGCCCCTGGTCAAGGTCAGTTCAGGTCAAGGCTACATACATTTGCTGTAAAATGCACAGGCCATACAATTAAGTTCTCATGGAAAATCACAACTACACCAGTGGGGAGTGACTGACACTTGGCTTTGCTTTCCCCCAAAATACTGGATGTTCCCCAATCTGTAACGCTCTACAAAGTGTTGTTAAAAACAACAACGACAACAACAACAACAGAAAGGAAGCTATATGGTCATCTAAAACTTCCATGAAAAATTAAGAGCAAGAAATAACAAGTATACGAAATAAGAGTCGTGTTTAAAAGAGTCAGAGTTATAGAGTTCCTTAGTGAAGGCTGATGGGGCTTAAAAGAACTGTGTGAATAAATTGTTTTGGCAAGCAAATAATCCCCCAAATACGTACATGCTTACCATGGCACATACTGGGGCTTTCTGCTGTAAGTGAGCTCACAGAGAGAGAGAGAGAGAGAGAGAGAGAGAGAGAGAGAGAGAGAGAGATGCTTTGTGTTTGCCTGAGTTTACACAAAACACCCAGCCTGCAGAATAGCTTTACAAAGCTTTCTGAACATTTGTAACTTTCTGGTTGGTCCTAATGAACATATCATCCTGTCACTTTTGGGTTTTTTATTCAAATGGACCAACACAAGTGTAATTTGAGAAACAAACGCAATCACTTGAAAACATCATGTTTCTGGTCTTTTCAATCTCAAAATCATGGATTATATTTCCTTATGACCAGACACGGCAGTGTGGGTGTAGGTGGTGGGGTGGGAGCGAGTACTACCAGCACCAAGAGATTCACCATCCCCAGGATCCATGTTCCCAATTATTCTGGCACTTTGTCACTCTGACTGTCCTTCTCTCTTGACTATGCACAAGCAACTCCGGGATGGGCAGTTCCTGAGAGGCCGTGTTACACAAGGAGGCACAAGTCTCCTTGTCTCTCTGCCAGCATGTCCTTTGCAACCACATAAGCAGTGTCTGTTCTCCAGAAGGCCCTGGTCCAGCAACTCACTGTCCAGAACGCTCCATATTTCCTCGAATGCTGCTACTGATTGGCTCTGGCAAAACCTCATAGTCTCTGGACAATACTGCACAAGTGCAAGGAAGTATGTTTCCAGAAATATCCTCAGCCGCCATCTACATTTAGCCTCAATGCTTTCCCACATGGCAATAGGAAAGCTGTATAACCCATCATAGGTTTGTTTGGAAAACACTGTGGATCTCAAGAGTCCACTTTCCATACCTTTCTCTTCCCCTCCTATCTCTGGGCTACACACAGAGAGATACATTATAGAAAGTAACAAAAAGTCACACACACTGCATTACACATGGCATATTTCTGGTGTATATCTAATATATTTTAAGTGTACCCTTAATGTTAATGTGACCAGCATGTGTTTGCACAGAAATATTATAGCCTGTGCACTCATGAAAGCTGAGCACACATTTGCTAGCAAACCTGCATTTGCCCCAAAGCGATGCATGAAACGGCCCTTAAAAGCCACATTATCATCTCATTCTGGATGTGCAGCATGAGAGAGCTCTTCTTTACTGGGTGATGTGCTACAGAAATCGTGCATACCATTCCTAGTCCTGTGTTTGTGCAAAAATGCATCAGATGAGCATCATTGTTCTTTCTCTTTCCAGTGTTCAGGTTGTGGGTCTAAATTGCCCTGGCCAGGGACAAGAGGTTTTCATATTCCAAGGAAGGAATATGCCAGTTCCAGGTTTACTTACAAGGAGAATCAATTTGAGCGCAAAATACAAGCTTGCTGGCTAGCCCTCCCGAGCAAGTTAGCAGCAGGTCCCTTACTCCACAGCAAGAGAACAAGCCTGCAAGGCCGGCCCCACTCAACTGGAGCAGATGGTCAGCAGACCATGTCAGTCCAGACAAGAGCACATGGGAAATGACAGGCTTATATGGGTTACAAGTGCAAAGCGAAGCACAGCAGACAACAAGCAGATAGCAAAGTACGTTGGGAAGAAACAACTACACTGAGAGATGAGGCACCACAAACACTGACTGTTTACACAGGTGCCAGGAAACTGTGCTGCAGGGAGCCAGAAAGAAGGCGCAACAGGTGAGCAGGGTCCCTGCCTGGCCTGTCAAGGTCCCCAGGTGGGGGTCCCATCTCCACTGAGGATGGAAGACAATAGGATGTAGCCTGAGTTGGTCAGCCAACAAACATAAGCTCATCAACTGCTGCCTACTGAGAGCAGAAGCGTATTAGCAGGCCAGTAAGGGGTTGGTCCAAGGATGCGGTGCAGGCATCCTTTGACCCTCTGTTACGCAAAGCGGGGCTCCCTGGGGTGAGGAGTCTATAACGAAAGATCTCCATTTTAATTGAAATTAAAGGCTAGCAGAGGTCACCATGCTAAGTAAGGCCTATGTTTTCAGGAGCCAGAGACCCAGACCTGAATCTGGGGTACAAGTCTGGCACAGGGTCTCATTTCATGGACCACCCATGTCATGTAAAGCTTGAGGGAACCCAAGGCTTGCAGAAGTACCAAAAAACAAAACACGAATCTTTAGGCAGGAAAACAACTTGAGGGAGGGAACCCCCAAACAGTCCACTGAGGTCCTCAATTGCCATAGGGCATGGACTGACTGGATGTAGAAGGGAAAGCCACCCTGAACAGGGATGCCAAATGGGCAGGTTCCGTTGCTCATCCTAGTGGCTGATACATTGTCGGTGTGGCCAATGGCATGGTGTGGTGCAGTGGTTAGAGTGTTTGATAGTGTAATGTAGTGGTTACAGTGCTCAACTGGGACTTGGGAGATCCAGGTTCTAGTCCCCACTCAGCCATGAAGCGTACTGCGTGACCCTGGACCAGACACTATTTCTCAGCCTAACCTACCACACAGGATTGTTGCTGTAAGGAGAAAATAGAGAAGGGGAAACTACCTTGGGTTCCTTACAGGAAAAAAGCAAGATATAAACACCATCACCACCACCCCCCCCCCCCCCCCCACACACACACACACCAGGCAGGAAATAGGAGACATGTTTTCCCAACCAATTAGTAGGACAAAAACCAGGAAGAGGGCCAAAGGGAAGATTTACCTTCCTTGTGGTCTGGCCTTCTGGAAAATTCACGTGATACAAGGCATTCATGCTGCGATTCTGAACCCATTTCACACAATGCCCCGGACAGGTAAGATTCTAGAAACAAGAAGTGTAACAGATATCAGTAGCAACACACGAAGCAACAATATGCCCAAGCAAGCATGACCATAGTATGGAGCTGGAACTTGTGGCACTTTTCTTCATTAGTCATATACTTGCTTTCAGATAATACATTAATAAGGGCAGTCATGAATCTACTACGGTAATCATCAACCAATCATAGTCTAAGTCAATGATTGCTGGTTCATTGTGGAAGCAATGGACAAGTCTCAAATACTAGAAACTTTGATTGAAATGTGCCAGATCCCTAAGCAAGAACATTGGGCTGCTATGGCAAAATGAGTGACTTGTCTCTGGAAAAGTCACAGAACAAGGCCATGTACCAGCAGTTGTCCTCACAAAGGAACGCCTTGGAGAAATACCTGTTTTAGTTCATATGTGAATATGAATTTCTCCACTTTTTCTCCTTGTAAATGCTGTCAAATCCTTTTCTGTGGCAGTTCCCCATCCATCACTGTGCCTCTTTGTCTGGGATAGACAATAGTAACATGAGAATGTCAACATGCACTTGCTTTTTCACATAATCGAGCACACATGTTCACAGTAGTTAGAGCAGTTCTGGTCTATCCCCAGAGTTATGAGCCCCCTTCGAGGTTCTCCACCCCACCAAGGCAGCAAAGCAGTTGGTGTAAAATATATTACAGTGTATAGACGCATCTTTGGTTTGCCAGATGCTCAGAGACACACAACTGCATAGCAACAGTTGTTATGGAGCAGGGATGGTAGCAAGCATTCCCGCAACAGAGATTAATTTTTCCAGGGTGCTTCACATACTAAGAATTTCACTGCCCTTCTGTTGTGAGTGAGCTATCACTGGGTTGTATCCAACCTTAATCAAAAACACATCCCTTTCATCGGGATCCATTCGAAGTAGGACTAACAGTTGATATGCCCCACTGTCTTGACAATGCTTATTCTACCAACAAGAAACCAAAACAAGCAAGCAAAATAGTCTGTACAGAAGCACAGCCTTTGCAAAATGAGTGGTCTGATCCTATGTATGTTTACTCGGAAGCAAGCTCCACTACAATCAGTGCGGGTGCTCCCTGTTCGTTGGCGCACACACTGAGGCAGAGAAAAAGGAATCACCAGAACATCTTGCTACACTTTTGAGTGACGGCATTATTTATTTGCTCAGCATCTGGCCTTTTAAGAAATGTTATTCTAAAGGTCATCCCTGTAGGACATTGTTTTTTTGTAATCCGGAGCAGCCTACCAGGCTCAAAAGTGTGAGCTTGTTACCCTGCTGACTGGATCTGTGCATGTTTTGAGCAAGGCTGAAAGACATCACGCAGGAACATTCCCGTATCTAAAACACACTACATCATAGGGAGGATTTAGAGGCATTAAGTGTAATTTTTAAAAAGCTGTTGTGGCTAGACTATCTTTTAAAAACATCTACTGCAATGCATTCGGCAACATACCTATTTTGGAGTTGGTGGTGGTGTCCAAAAAAGGTGAAAGCAAAAATATGCCCCTGCAGGTTTTCTCTCCTCAACTCAGGTTATAGTGCATGAAAAGCCCTGCACAGGACTGGTAGTAAAGCTTGAGCAGTCCCCCACAGTATTAGCAATTAATACACCCAGCCAGCTAAGAGGCGAATCGAGTGGGCACTCCCCTTGAGTTTCATTGGTAAAAGAAAAGCTGAGCTCACTTGCATAAGAGGGAGGGGGATAATTCTCAGAAGAGATATAAATCTAGCGTTATACAAGGCGCTTTCATCACTGCCCAGCCTGGAATGAAGGAAATGAGGCTGCGATCTTGCATCCTGGAAGCAGACGTTAAATTCAGTGAGACTTACTTCTGAATAGACGTAACGCCACATTGTAAAACTTGTGGAGTGTGTATGGAACAGAAGCATTGGGTAGGAATGTACCTCTCTCTTAGGAGAGAGTGGTAAAACCCCCCAGACCTACATGTTTGCAGTGTATTCAGTTTCATCCTGGGGAAAGCAATGGGTGCAGATCCAGCTGCAATGTCACCAACACTGTGTCAAAGGGAGGCCCACATCTCAGCGGGGACTAACTGACAAATAGTCCCTGAAGGCTCTGGCTCTTCACCACTGCAAACTGCTTGACTGCTGGCATCTTGTTCAGGAGGTAAGGAGGTGGTGCAGGTGATGCTCCTACCTGCTTGTCCTGCCTGCGTCAAGCAAGCAAGCCATGGCAATGATGAGAAAGAGGAGGAGGAGCACAACTGCTGAACAGGCGCAATGGCACTGAGAAAGTAGATGCCCTCTAGGCGTCCTTCTCAGGGGGCCCTCAAAAACCAGGAGGGAGCCCTGGGTTGGGTGATTTTAAAATGTTTGCAATTGCAATTCATAAGGGAGGGAAGGTGGGATATAAATTAAAATGCACAGAAGCGGCATCCTCCTTTTAAAAGGAAGTAACACATCGTGTTAAAAGGACAAGAACCAAGAGGGGCAGCCCAATTTTGGTTTGGATTTTGCAGGCACCGTGGATGGTGATCCTGTAAGTTTGGAGAACAAGTCTGCCTTGGCAACCTACTATCAGTGGCTGCTGTTTAAATGCAATGGATTTCATTGCAGGTGAGTACAGTGCAGGGGACACAGGGCATAGGACTAAGTCCTTCCACATGTCCTTCCACATATGGGAGCCTCTCCTTCCCTCCACTTCCTTCTTTTGCATGTCTTGCCATCTCCTTGCTCCATAGAACCAGTGAGCAACAGCCCTTCACAGGTAGCTTTCCACGCTACCAAGTGACGGTTGCTCCTTGGGATTTCCTAGGCTAGCCTTACCCAACCTGGTGCCCTCCAGATGTTTTAGTTACAACTTCCTCCAGTCCCAGACAGTACAAGCCATGCAAACATCTGGGGAACATCAGATTAGACACAGTTGTGGTTTCTATTTGAACCCAGAAAAGAATGTAAGGAAAGTCATGCTGGATTAGACCAAAGGTCCATATCCCCCAGCATTTTCTTCATGCGGTTGGCCAACCAGCTGCCTGTGGGAAATTCACAAGTAGAGCATGAGCGCAGTAACACTCGTGTGTAAGTGTGTATAGAGAGACTGAGGAAAGCAAATAGCCGTGAGGACTAGGAGACAACGAGAGCCTTCTCCTCCACGAATTCATCTAATCTCCTTTTAGATGCACTTCTTCCAGGACTATAGTCCCATTCATTTCCCAGTGTAAATCATGAACCAGGGAACCCAAGGCTGCTTTTGCCCCGTAAGCAGCTCTGACGCTTAACTGGAATGAATCTGATCCGTACCAACACCTCCTAGAGTTGTGAGACCTTGTCCAGTAATGACAATTTTTACTGGGCACTATTTATCTTAAACCATAGGATTTTTATTTGACTTCTTCAACAGAGGTCCCATCATGGCTTCCTACAAAGCTATAGCAACTCTACCATCACTCAAGAAGTGTCTTCAGTGTCTTCACTCAAGAAGACACTGATTGTCTCTGATGTCCAGAGACCCATCCCAGTCTTATACCACCTTTTACTTTTAACTAAGTATACAACTGCTAGAAATTATGTGTGTTGAATTCGAGTCCAGCACCAAATTCCATTTCAGAGCTCCCAGAGGTTGCATTCCAATGGTAGAAAAGGCAAAAAGCAAAGACTGTGAGGCCAAAATACAAAAACTGCCAGCATATGTTAGCTCAAAACTCTTACTGCCAGTGACTAGATCTTGTGAGAGGCTTTTCAACCTTTTAGAATTGAAAAATTAAAGAGCTGGCCCACCACTGCCCACATCAAAACCTACCAAATGATAAATGATTGAGGGAAAGGAGGCAGGGCCAGAGGAGGCATCCCGGCTCCCAGAGATCCCCACACCAGCTTTTTTGGAATGGATTTGGCCCACAGGTCTGAGATACTTCAACCTAGTTATAAATACATCATATTCAGTATTTATAAGCAAACCACTTAGGAATTTATTATTTTAGCATAATAAAATGATCAGAAAATGGAATGTTTGTGCATGACAGATTTACTTTATAAGAAGTTAAGCAAAATACACAATAATTATTGCATTGCATAATGATGAAATGGGTTCCTTTTTGTAACATACATTTAAAATGCCTCTAGCAACATTTTGCTATCCTAATTCATGTCTTCACTCAGGCTCTCTCATATCCACCCCTCCCACTCTGAAAATTACCATATTGTAACTAGTAGATTTATTTATGCATTTTACCCATCATCCCAGCTGGGCAGTAAACTTTGATCTATGCAGTATTGCCGGGTTTTACATTCTGGAACAAACTACAGATATAATTAATGTACAAATCGATTAAAAAAGCATCTGTGAAAGAGGACCAGTGGAATTGGACTATACTCAGCAGCAGAGATTAACAGGGAGCAGTCGAGTGAAATGAGACACATACTATAAAACTTCATGGCTGGAAGGATGGATTTGTTCCTGTTAAGAAATCTTAACTTGGCAGAATGATAGGGCAAATCTTAAGAAAGTCACCTTCAGTGCTCATTCCTGGGAGGCAGGTAATTTCTTAAAAACTCCCTGGATGCTTTGCTTGAACTTTCAAATGCTAAAATGTTAAGCAGTAAAGACTTTTTCTGCTCAGTAGGACCACTGAAAGATTTCACCCAAAGAAAGAAATCTTTCCCACTACAAGGCCAAAGTATACACACTATTGCCTTTGGTCCCAGCAGGAGAAGAATGCACTAAGCAAAATCCAGTGGGACACGAACATGCCCGCCAATTCTATACATCTACTTGATGCAATTGAACTAGCAAAAGAGACTGGGTGGAGATGGAAGCAGCTGCACCCCTGTGGATTCAGCCCACCGCCTTCAGAAAAAGGAAGGCTCTCACAAGAGAAAAAAGCTAAATTCACAGCTGCTACTGTTGGAATGATTATGTAACACCCCTCCCCACCTCAACAATTGACAAAGATATTTCTATTATACTCTTCAGCCCTTAATTACACATAAACAGAATAAGACAAGTTATCTCATGGCTTTAAATTTGGTTCATGCTACAAGCGGCACAACTTTGTGAGTCTTTATCATCTATCACCACATAACAGAAGTTTAAGATTTTATATTTGATTTATATATTAAATCAAAATATTTAAGTCTAAGTCAGAATCATCCAGGCAGAAAAACCCCCAAGATTAACTAGGTCCAATATTCGGCCTGTTTCCCTTGTCCCAAAACCAGCTGAAGTTCAGGCAGTGAGAGAAGCAAACTGCCTCTGATAATAGCAGCGTTACATAGCCACCCTGACTAGTAGCCTCCTTGTCCTCTAGGTGGCCTCTACAAGCCCAAATCCTGCCATAAAGTCATCCAGGTTGGTGTTCATCCCTTCCTCTTGAGGTACTGAATCCTGGTTTAGCTATGCAGGGTGTGAACTTTGTCCATTATGAGGCATCACCCAGCCCTCCCCCCCCTTCTAGCACTTTCTCAACACTGTATGTGCACACTTTCCCCACACTTCCGCCCTTACCATTTTTGCATGCCTAACAGCCCCAATTGTTTCAATCTTTATTACAGGGGAGTTGCTCCCGTCCCTTT
>NW_025335568.1:38918974-38925331 GCF_004798865.1 Varanus komodoensis
AAAGGGGTTAGAAGAACTCTGCTGTGAGTCAAACCTGCACATACTATTTTTCAAATCCATGGTGGGATACTTGATGAAAAGTGCTCTGGACTCCCCACAACACTGCCAATGAGATGACCGAATTTGTGGATTTCACACTTTGACTGTTAAAACTGTGTTGAGTAAATATGTTCTACCCGGGTGAAACGAAAAAGATAAGATCAGCGAGGAAACAACACTCTGAACTGAAGCACCAACAGCAAATGCTCACTCTCCATGATGCTCAGGGAAAATTATGCCCATGTTTATGCCTCTTATCACCCCAATCATTGTTCTCATTTCTTAAGATTAGATCTGCAGTTTGTACTGAAGAATGACTAATACTCTCTTCTGATCATGTATAATTTTGAACTGAATATCACAGTAAAATTTATTTGGAATACAGGCAGCAAGGAATGAAGGAACTAAAGCTGCCCCAAATATTTCCTCTTAACAGAATTGCAGAAATCCTGTATGGTATGCCACTTATCCTATTTCATGAAGTGTGAAGCTGAGTGTCAGATGGGCAACATTACAAACCAATCTCATTTCTCTTACAAAAAAACATACACATTACAAATCACCTTCAGAAACTGCTCAAGGAAAGCAAATTCATATTCTACTGGAGGTTTTCTTGAGGGGAAGGGATTGATATTATCCTCGTAAGGTAAATAGATTTAAAAATTTCAAATTTCAGTTCTTAATTGCTAGAAGTTCTCAAATACAGTGCCAGTATGTGCAATAAAAAGGGAATGGAGGTGGGAGTTGAGGATGAGAGGGAATTCATTCTCTTAGTGAATATCACGTGCTACTTGTAAGACAATTGCTAAAAATTGCTAAAAATCTCCAGTAATCTCTCCACATAAGCCACTAGAGCTTATTTCCTAAATCTTCTCCTTGAAGACTTGCCCCTTGCTTTTTTGCCCTGAAAAACAGGCCTGGCTGTCACCATGGGTATTTCTTCCTCTGCACTGGAGCTACTATGTCCTCTTTCGTCCTGCAAGGGTCCAACTGCTGCGCTGGTTTTGTGACTTCCCAGTTCAGCTTTGAGTACCTTTGAGGTTTTCCCCCCTTCGCGCCTATCGGAGGCTTCCTCCTCCAAATCTTCAGAGGAGTCACTGGAGGCTTCTGAAAGCTGCACCTCCCCCATGAAGCCTCCAGCTAAGGAGCTCGGCTGTGTGGCCAGGGGGCACTTTTTCCTCTTGCCCTGCCAGCCTGGGACTCCATCCATGCCTTGGTCCGCACCTTGGCCAGGATGCTTTCCTTTCCCCTGCTTAAATTCTTGCTCCATGGCTGCAGTTGCTTCTGAGGCTTCCTGCTCCTCTTCTTCTTTCTCTTTTCTCCTCATACAAGTCACAGCCCTGCGGAGCCTTTGACTCTTGATGGCTTGTTTCTCTTGCTGTGCTAATCGGAAGTAGGAGTCAATACGGAGCTGGGTCTACAAAGGAAACAAGAGAATCCCCCCAAGAGACATTGGGGAAAATTACAAAACGCTCTTAACAGCAATTAACCCAATCAGGTCTGCAACAAAATGGTGCAGTATGTGCCCACCCTCCAAAAGGAGCCTGCCACCAGTCACGCAGTTCTGAGATTCTATAAGCCACGAGAGGCTCGCTGAAGAGCAGTTAGTGAGGATTCCATGAAATTTCTGGGCGCAAATAGGTTGCACATGGCCAAAGTCATGCAACCAAATCTGCTGAATGCAAGGGTGCAGCTTACATGGACTTGACCACCACCACGTGGCAATGGTTCTCCTTCCACGACATGAAGCAAGCCTGACATTTTGGAGATGCTTCACCTCTCAAGAGATTTCCAGGCATCTGCAAAGGCCAGGACTGTGAGCCTTTGCAGCGGTATAGCTAGCAGTCATTCCATGTGGGTAGTTCCTCTCACTGCCCAACCCTCCTCTGAGAAATGCACCGACTTACTGTGGAGCATTGGACATGAGAGGAGGAAGCAGCCTGGAAGAGCTCTTTTGTCTACACAACATTAAGACTTGAACTCTGTTATTAAAATTTACGCTCAGGTATTATGCACTGCCAAGTGGCCAATTATGCTTTGAAAATAATTTCTAGTGTGTGGGAAGAATCTCATCATTCTAGTCACCTACAGAGAGAGTCCTCTTGCCATCTCCTGCATGTAAGCCATTAAGAAGACTGCAGAATAAACGTGACTCTGTCTTGAGTGTTCACCTGCCTTTACCATCTTTAACTCACAAGATCTTACAATTCAAACTATTTGAAAGCTGAGTAATTTTGACCTCATACCTGGATCCACATCTCTTCTTAAAAGCTAAGAAGCTTTACTGTTGTTATTCCTCTATGTCTGACCCTAGACAGAGCAAGGATCACATGTTCCTGCCTCTTGCCCTCTCCTCCTCCCTCAGTCCTCCTGCAGTATCCCACAGATATATTCAGGAATAGTTTAAAATTCATCACCTGCCTTCCAGAGATGACTTTCAATAATGCTATGTTTTCACAGTGATGCAATTTACACGTGATTATTTAAGTTCATTATCCCTATTTGGTTAAGCCAATGAGATGAGCCAATCTCATTTTTCTGTTCAAGATGGATTTAAATATGTAGGTAGCCTTGACATATCCAAAGCAATTGTAAGGCAATACTTCATCAGCACAACAAATGCACACTTTTGTGCGTCAGTAATACCTGTTGAGCATTCATCTGTTTCAGGACAGGCAATAAGACATCATCTGTTTTCAACTTAGTCCAACCAAAATGACTCTGGCAAAATGTGTAAGCAGTTAAGGTTCACCATCAACGCCGCAAATGAAAGAAAACCAAGCATGAAGGCAAGTTTGTTAAAGCAGCACATGAGATATCTTTGCAGGGAAAAAGCCAGGGTATAAATAGAATAAATAATTTCTATGTATTCTATTTATTTATTAGAATAAATAAGGAAATGCAACGGGGGCAAAGGGAAGGATTTTATAAATCACTAAAAGCTATACAGAGGAGCATGCTAAGTCTTAAAAGCATAAAAATTAATAAATATTTTTAAAAGACTCCAATGGCTTTTATGGGGGGTATGTTTTAAAACAGACAACAAAATACTTAGCAAAGTAAAGACTTTGCAGTTCTAGTCTCTTTTTATCTAGCATATAGTATATATTGAAAGTATATGGCACAACTAATTAACTACTGCTATATTTCAAATAGATACAAGTCAAATGCTAACCATTACAGACTGAGCTTTCAGATTTAACTTACACCGAGCACAGAAATATAACACACCAAGCAAGCACAAAGCAGTAGTTTGATTAGCTGCTTTTAAATGCTGCTTGTGTTTAGAGAGAGATTTCTTTTCCCTGCTCCCCACCGTTTTACCAAGCATGAGAACTGTACGCTTTCAATGAGGGCCACAAGAAAGCGCCCCACTAGTGCGTCAGTCACCTATACAGCCACTTCTAGTGGAGCAGCTTTCCTTTTCAAACTATAGCCTCGGAGAAAATGGAGAAAAAAGGATATTCCCTGATCTGTTCCAAGTCAGGTCTTCCCCAAACAAATGACCCTTTTGATTCGTCCACCACAGGATGCAGGTAAGCTTCCGCTACCGCAGGATCTGGGAAGCCAGGTGCAAGCAGCAATTGCCGCAATTTTTTCTTCACTTTAGTATCATATGGGTTGGGCCGTGTCTTCGTGCTCTTCTGAGCCTCAGTCCACCATTCCCTCAAAAAATACAAATAAAAATAAAGTAAAGAACACATGTTTTAACGTCTCTCTCTCTCTCATATATATAAGAAAAGCACTGTTGATCAGAGCTAGGGCTCATCCTGAACAGTGTTCTGTTCTCACAGTGGTCGGCTAGGAGCCCACAGGTTCTCACAAGCAAGACATGAATGGAATTCGCCCTTCTATTCACAGTCCCCAGCAACTAGCACTGGAAGGCATACTGTTGCCAATACTGGAGGTAATATAGAGACACCACAACTAGAGCATAGTAATTACAAGAAAAATCCCCAAGGCTGTGCATGCTTTTGAGTTATGAGAACCATTCTACATTTGCAAAAGCTAGGCATCCCAGTTCATAATGCTTCAAAGCTGGAGACTAGAAAAAGCAAAAAGGAAAAAGCAAGTTAGAAATCAGAAGGTGACAAACAGAACTGCCTACCTGAGACTGAAGAGAGGTTCCATTCCTCGTCCAGGGAATTCATTTAAGATCTCCATAGCTGTTACATAACCAACATTAGGAATGCCCTCTGCGTAATCGCTGCCAAGCAGATAGGCTAAATTAATTAACTTGTTCCGATCCAAGCCTGAAGGAAAGCACACGTGATAGAATTTGTAAGATCGTACTTCAAAACAAGACGTTACCTTTGTTAATAACACAGGGTCACAGCTCTGTAGCAGAATGCATGTTCTGACTGCATCAAATGTAAAGCCGTGTTCACAATCTTTTTAACACATGGGTAGCAGAAAGATTGTGGAGAGCAAGATTAGATTGCTGCAGTCCATCAAGAAAAGCCCACTGGTAGGAACTGTTATGATACATCTTCATATCTTCCCAGATATCCCCCAAAAGCAGATACTGATAGCATGCATAAAAGCAAGAGGGATTCAAAAGAGCAGTGGTAACAATGGACATATTTGGAGCAAAGTCTGCCCCACCCATGGGCTCAAAGCAGGTAGCAGTAACTGTGCTATCCTATCCATGGGCAGCAAACTCTACTTTGAAGTTTATTAATGCAACACTATTAAGGCCCAAAGTACAGGCTGATAGGCATTAATCCTAGAAGGCTGACAGGTTTTCAGTATGTTCTGACTAAAATGTTGCCATCTAAGGTTATTTCTAGCCACCGTTACAATTCTGAACAGACACGATTCAATCCCAAACTTGGGAGGAAAACCATCACTCCTTGAACTCTATCTTGGAAAACCTAGTATTAATTGAAAGGTCAACAGCAGCAGCCTTAAAGATCAAACCAGTCATAAATCATCTCGAAAGGGAAAGTCACAGCATGTTTCCATGCATGTCTCCTCAGAAGTCAGTCCTGATGAACTGAATGGCATTTGTCCAAGTAAGATTGCACAGAATTACAGAGAAATGCATGTATAAACATGCATAGGATTGCAGCCCAAGTTGACAGACTTCAAAAAATAAAAAGGGAGGCAAATGAAGAAACAAAGAGATCCTAACAAAATATATTTGGCAATGTATGACTGACTGTGAAACTAATATCCTAGAAAAATCTTTCCTTGCATATTGAAATGAAAAATTTCTCTGTTTAAATGAGAATATATTTGAAAAAGTATAGATGAATTCACGATTCAAAAGTTCTACATGATGTCTTACCTAATTGATTCTGGAAGTCAATGAACTGATAATACTCCACATACTTGTTTTGACTGAAGAAGTTTTTATACACATGCCGTCCTCCAAACAGCCAAATATCACTATCATCTGTGATTGTCCCCGATGTCTGATCTGTGAGGTCCAAGACAGCACACTGAGCCTCTGCTTCCATAGGAGCTTCAATGTACGGAATGCCAAAGAGGCGCAGAAGTTCCTGTAGTGAATGGGAAACTGCTCTTTAAACCCCTAGCTATTCTCATGCAAGAGTCCATTTGCAAAACACAACTGCAAGTAGGAATGAATTAGGGAAGGAAAACTTGGACAGATCTCTTGAACTCCTCTGCTCAGCTATCCATCATAATAATTACTAAGGGAAAAAAATCTACAGAGGTATAAAATTCAACAGAATGTGTCATGCAGGTAGTATAGTTCAATTTATACCTTTGGATGGGTTACAATTTACAAATGATGCCAAATATAGGGGTTTCTGGTACCTGAACTGTTCTTAAGAGACAGAAACAGTTCAATCCTATTCATGCTTGGTCAGAAGTTAGTCCCACTGAATTCAATAAGAATTATACCAGAGGAAGTACGTGGAGGATTGCAATCTAAGTGACTAGATGAAGCGCAGCCTCAATTTAACCTTTAACAAGTCCCAATTACAGATATCTATGTGAGCTATGACTGTATGAGCCATGCAAATTAATCCTCTGCCAAACCAGTGTTTCTCATCTGCATCTTCCAAGTCTGAATCTGCTGTATTAGCAGATAGTGACAAGTCACTTAACCCTGGCTTTGTATGGGATGATGAGGTTATTCCTAGTTTTCAGTGAACATGAACATTTTTTTTCCTTTTTCCCAAATGCACATTCTGGCACAATAATAAATGAATAGCTGGCTTTGCTACTGTTAATTCACTTTCTAGTGCAGTCACTGAAAAAGCTACATTTGATCTATTTGTACAGGAAAATGTATAAACAGACATATAACAAATGTGTTTTCTGAACTTTTTAAGGCAATGTATCTAT
>NW_025335568.1:38925431-39036650 GCF_004798865.1 Varanus komodoensis
ATAGATACATTGCCTAGAAAGATTTGGCCAACACACTGATCCAAAACAATGACAAGTAGCAAAAAGAAAATGAGCAGGCAATGGGAAACTGCAGTTTTCTAAGTTATACAAGGATTATATACCAAGAAATTAATAACATGGGGAACTCTTAATTAGTTACAATGTTGTGATGTTGACAGCTTCCTTTTTAAGATAATGTTTCTCCATTCTTTTCTCATATTTTTGAAAATATTCATTTGCAGCAATTGATTTTAGGACGTAATTTCTCTCAATGCTTCCCTTTTCTTTCCATGGACTTGCACTGAGTAAAACTTCGTAATTAGCTAAATACATTTTCCTCTTAATATACTTGACTCTTCTTTTAACAATATGTAATCAAAGTATAATCGATACATTAGCCCTGAAATAATTCAGTCAAATGGATCATGCAATCATTGCTCAAATAAGGCAGTGAAAAGGAAATGTAATCCAGATGTGGGGGAGAAAAATCCTAGCTCCACACCCAACTGAAACACACTTTTTCAGATTACAAGGAAAGCCAGAATTGTCCAACATTAAGAAAGATGGATTCAAATCTTACTTCCACATGAGTATGACTGAATAATATTGTTCATATCAACTCTTTTGTTTCCCCTTCTGTAAAGTGGAAACCCCTGTAGGCAACTGTGAACAAACACAATGGTTTCGAAATCCATACCTGACTTTCTAAAAACATTTGTCCTGTCACAGTGGCAGCAATACGTTCCTGTTGTCGTTTCTGACTCAGAAGCGTGTTCTGTTCAACAGAAAGGTTTGTTTCCAAGATCTCCAGTTCCTCCTGCAAATATGAAGCACAATTAAAGGGTTTTTTTTTTAACTCAAGGCACTCCGAAGAAAATTTCTGCACCAAGCCAGCCTAAATTCTGTATTCTGTAAAATGAAGTAGAGAAACTACCATAAAATTTAGAAGAGAAATTTGAGAACATTTTTCCCAGTTAAAAATGCATCCATCCATCCACAGAATTTTGACCTTCAATCTTTAATGCCAAAATTTAATGCAGAAGTTACTAACAAGTTTCTAATTTTCATTACTGCAGACAAATTCAGAAAACATACAACAAACTAGCCATCAGAAAATGAAACCTATGATCTGCATATTCAGTCACAGGGACATTAGAAACATAGAAACAGAGCGAGTCAGAAGGGGTCTCCCGGGCCATCTAGTCTGACCCCCAGCTCCAGCCAGCTCCACTCATGACATGCCTACCATGTGCATGTCTAGCCTATCCTTGAACACCTGGAACAAGGTCCCTCTACCAAATTATTTTAAATATTTTTCCTTAACTCCTTCCAAATATATGCATAAGATTTTCTAATCAAATAGTAAAAGTGATAAGAAATTGAAATAGAATATCCTTGGATGATATTGCACAGCTCTCCCCCGTTATTCAACCAGTACAGATGACATCAAAATAATTACCATACTAATATTCTGCCATTCATTAACTGTATCCTCGTCCTTGCCTTTGATTTCGGAGTCCTGTTCTCCAGTCAGTTCTGTTTCTTTTCCAGTAACTTCTGGCACACCTTCGAAAGTACCCTTGCTCTCCACCTGAATATCCACTGCATACTCAGATATTGTTCCCTCCTTCTGTTCAGTGGAGGAAGGTGACTTCTCAGATATTTCTCTCTGAAGCTCACCACTTAGTTCAGCATCGACTTCAATGAAGCTTCCTGACCAATTAAAAAAAAGAAGGAAAGATTGGCTTCTCCCTCTTTAAAGTTGTATGGTCTGTGTTCAGGTTTTATTTTTAAAAGAGACCAGAGATCTCTCCAACTTTTACCGCAATGACTCTTCTTGCCACTGAAGGAATCTGTGACTACAGTGAGCTAAGGGGTGGGGATGCAGACCACAACCCAGCATGTACAACACAAGGCCTCTCAGCCTGGATCCCTGAACTCTCCACAGACCACACCGTATTTCCAAATGTCACACCCCCTCACTAGACCCACTTGAGAGTTATTATGTTGTTCCATCCTGTTCTGTTCCCTCTGATGGAAGAAATTCTGTCCCAGTTGGAGGGGGAGAATGTCCAGAACCAAATGATCTTGTTTTTCTGTCAAAGAACTACAACCACAACTCCACCCACTTTTGAAGTGGGCCCTGCCTACTTTTCATCTGATCACACCCACTGCTGGAATGTGGATCCTGGCAGGTTTTTTCCCACGTGCTTCTTGACAGAGAAACAGTTCCCCTTCCCTATTTTGGCAGGCAGACAAAATCAGCAAGTGCTTACAAAGAACTACAGGACAAACCTCAGAGAACTTTGGAATACTGTAATATGATTTCCCACTTTTGCCTTTCAAACGAGATCACACCAAAGGACATAATAGGTATGGCATTATTCACATCAACTGGCCCTATATCGTAGATTCTTCTTCTTTGCTTCATAGCCGCCAGTTGGATGATCAGGACTGTCCCTCCCACTGTTCATAGCAGGTATAGGGAGGAGATTTGAACTGGGATCATAGCAGGGACAAAAAGTCAAAGCTCCCCTGTCACAGTTCTAATTCAGTCTGCCTCCTCACCACTGTTTTGTTTTGTTTTTTAAACAACTAACAATAGTCAACAAAAATTTGAATATCACATCTAGCTTGGCTCTGAATATATACAGACACATAAATCATATAAGCACTTCTATGTATTATACAGTGTATCGAGACTACAAAAGCAATCCCCCCATGACAAAATAACTTCTACAGATCTCTTTAACACTGGTTGCCAGTCACAGTCTATATACAAGCCAAGATCACTCAGTGCTTTTTCAACACCAATTCAAGCGTGCCCTGTAACAGGCAAATGAAGGCTGAGGCACACAGGGCAAGAGAGGGAGCTGTCCGAGCTGCAAAACTACAGCCTCAACGCCATGAAAAAGACAAAGCAGGCGGCAGCAGCAGAACTGTAGAGCAAGTGCTATAAAAAAAAAGCATGCTGAATATTGTGCAGTGTAAGATGGCTGCATGTGAAGGGAATGAAATGCCCCAATCTTTCTGCAAGACCCCAATCTGGTGTCCTATAAACTGTTGGGACTACAACTTCCATCTTACCCAGTCAGCACACCTATGTTTCAGCACCCCGCTCTCACGAGTGTGCACACACACACACTTACTGAAAGCCAACATACCATCAGAGTCACTCTCTTCAGACTGTAATTGATGTTCCATTGCTTCTTCATTAGGGGTTGCCATTTCTGTTGTAAACGAAAGTTCGTGCTGCTTATGGGACGCCTGCTTTTCTGGCTGGTGAACCAATTCTTTTAAATGGTCAACTTTTCTATTTTTGGTAAGCTCTTCACAACTGGAAACCGTTGGGGCAACTGACAGAGCAGGCTTCATTGAAGCCCCAATGGGCTGCTGCATGACACTACTGATATTCCCAATTTGTGCAGAACTCACGCAACTCAGATCTGTTCTGGTAGCTTGTGTCCCCACACCTCTTTCTTCCTTGGCTGACACAGAAGAAGGTCCTTTTTCCACAAAAGAGATACATGGGCTTTCAGATACACTCTGATCCTTTGCCAGCCCATCTTCTCTTTGATCCAGTTTACTCTCTTGCTCAATGATTCTATTTCCTGATAGCCCAACAGATAAAAATGGAAGCTCTTTCTCACTCTGGTCCTCTTCATCTGAGTTACTAGCTAGAAGGTCATCCATAGGACTTTCGCCTTGACTATCACCAGTGCTATTCCTAACAGCTGCTCTGCTGTCCTGTTCCTCCTCGGATAAAGCTTTCTCAATAGCCCTCAGTGTTCTGGGGGACACGTTGCCAGATTCTGTGCTGGGGCCTGACCCAGATGTATTTGAATCAAGATAACTCTTGTTTTCATCTTCCAGCTCCTCTTCTGAACTGCTTCCCAGCATTGCAGCCTGGATAGCAAGCACTGTTCTGGGAGAAGGAGGTGCTAAATAAGTATTTCCACTTGATTCAGTCTTTAAAAGATCACCCGGAGGAGAATTTACATTAACTGGAGTCTTGTCAATACTGACACTAGGCTTTGAATCTTCAGGCACTGCAGAAGAACGGCCTGCAGATGATGTCACCAGATCTCTGACAACATCCCCTTTGGGCTGGATACCTGAAATAAAAAAGTGACAACCACTGATTATTTAAATGGTATAGCGGAGGTCTGGGGAAGGAAGGAAGGAAGGAAGGAGTTGCATCAGCCAAGCAGTGGCAATAGTTATTTGATTCAACTTATGCATGTATATGATGCTTTAAGTGTCATGCAGTACCATTAAGAAACTGGACCATTACTGCGATGCTACCTTTTATCAGGATGTAGTGAGAGGTATCCTCAGACACAACTCTCCTGGCTTCTACTTCTTTCAGGAACCCCGTGTCCTCTTCATACTGGCTCTGGATTTGGCCCGCATGCTGCTCATTCATCTCCTTCTGCACTTTTTCTATGTGACGATTTAAGCTGCTTTTTTTAAGCAGTCCCTTCAGCTGATACTGGGAGAAGTCACTGGATCCCTTTAAACCAAAGTCAATAGTTACACATCAGCCTTGATGACCTGAACGTTCTGCATTTCCAAGCTGAATGCATTTACTGTGTGAGAGAAGGAAATACTTCAAATGCCGAGGAAGAATAACTTCCTCCAGTATGCTGAGATGCAGCTCTATCTCCCTCTGACAACTGAATTGGAAAAGCCTGTTCAGGTCCAAAATCAGAGTCTGGCCTGAGTGATGAGGTCCAATAAAGTGAAGCTGAATTCTGAAAATATGGAAGCCTTGTGGGCAAGTGGTTCCTGAGTTGAGGACATACGCTTATTACTTGTTCTGCATGGGGCTACGCTTCCCTTGAAAGATCAGGTGCATTGTCCAGGCATACTCCTAGATCCATTGTTGTCACTGGAGCCCCAACACCACTGGACTTCAGAGCACCTTTTGCCAACTTTGAGTGACTCACCGGCTACTGCCTCTCCTGTGTTTCAGGAGCTGGTAAGTTCAAGACCGGATCATTGCAGGGCTGCCCTTGAAGCTGCTCTGGAAGCTCATCAGTGCAGAATGCAGCAGCTTAGCTGCTGTTGGGAGCTTCCTCTTTTCAGAATGCAACTCCTTTGCTGAAAGAGCAGCACTGGCAACTGATTTGCCATTGGGCCAGGTTTCATGCCTTAGTACAAAACCCAGAACAACTTGGGACCATGGCATTTGAAAGAACACCTTCTCCATTACCAAAGAGCTCAGTTATTCAGGTTGTCAGCTGTCATTCTCCCAGTGCAGTAGTGACGAACCAATGGCACAGATGCCACAGCAGGCACGCAGAGCCCTCTCAGTCGGCCGCAAGCCACGTGGTCCCAGCATTGCCCCAGCAGCCAAGCATTGGATAACACCACTCATAGCGGCCATGTGCATGCTCGAAAAAGGAGTAGTGGTGCCAGGCAATGACGTCACAAGCCACAACTCATTAGCTGCAACTCATCCAAGCTTTCGCATGGCCAGTAAGTGCACTGCCGTGTGTGTGTGTGTGTGTTTGTTTGGACTGGCTCTGAATTGTTTTTCCTAATCTAAAACCTCAGTTTTCAGGTTTTATAGCAGTGTTGGCACTTTGCGATAAATAAGTGGGTTTGGGTTGCAGTTTGGGAACTCAGTCTCTAAAAGGTTCAGCATCACTCAGTTGGAGTTAGAAAAATGAGGCATCCAAGTATGATTTTGATGGTTGGAATGTGTTTAGAATGGGCAGAAATGATGAGCAGTGCCGAAAAACCTACTCAAGGATGGTTTTTACAAAATCGCCCTCTTTTCAATGGAACTTTTGTCATGTATTAGGGTTAGGGGTGTGCACCAGGGTAGGGTTAGGGTTAGAAAAACGAGGGGTTCTGGCATGATTTTGTTGGTTGGAATGTGTTTAGTATGGGCAGAAATGATGAGCTGTGCAGAAAAAGCTACTCAAGGAAGGCTTTTTCAAAATTGCCCCTTTCAATAGTATTTTACCCCTATATTAGGTTTAGGGGAGTGCACCAGGGTAGGGTTACGCCAGTGGTGGCGAACCTATGGCACACGTGCCAGAGTGGGCACGCAGTGCCCTCTCTGTCAGCATGAGACCCAAGTCACCCCACCATCACCCCAGCAGCTGAGCATCGGATAACAGCACACATAGGGGTCATGCGGATGCTTGGAAAGGAGTAACGGCACTAGGCGATGGCATCACAAGCCGTGTCTCATTAGCCACGACCCACCCGAGCTTTCGCATGGCCGGTCAGTGCGCTGCCAAGGTTATAAATATATTTGCTTGTCAGTTGTTTTTTCTAAACTAAAAACTCAGTTTTCAGGTTTTATTGCTGCGTTGGCTCTTTGCGATAAATGAGGTTTGGGTTGCAGTTTGGCCACTTTGTCTCTAAAAGGTTCGTCATCACTGCCCTAGTGGTTCCACATGACCCAATTGGAGCCCACCAGGAGAAAAGCCTTCAGTGTGATGGCCCCTTTTCTATGGAATTCCTTGCCTCAGGATGTCAGACGGGCACCAACACTGTGCTGTTTTAACGCCTGCTGAAGTCATTCTTGTTCTGGGGCACCTTCTTTGTTTTAGTGTTACTTTTTTTAAAAAAAGTTTCTAATGGATTGTGGCTTTGGCTATAGCAGTGTAGAAATGAAATAACATAATACTTTTGTTTTAACCAAAAATGGTTACTGCTCTGGAATCTGATTGAATGTGAAGCAGCATAGAAATACTATGAAATACTGGCAGTAAACAATCCTTAGGAAAAGAAATAAACTGCATGAAACTGCGAAACTACTAAACAATCAGTGGTCAAGGGAAAGGGGAGATATTATCGAGGAACCTTGAAGGATTTGACTGGGGCTGCAGACTGGTCAGATGTGGACCCCAAGCCTGGGCACTGCACCCCTGCTGTTTAGAGACAGTGCAGCATTGGGGGTGGGGGGCATTACATCCTTGGACAACAAGGACAGAAGTGGAAGCCTGTGCTTGGGAATGGAGCCTGAAAAATAAAAGAAGGTGAGTCCTTTTAATCCAGGGGCAGGGTCTAGTGGACAAAATATTGATCTCTGTTCTAAGAGACTTGGTTAAAAATCCTAGCTCAGCCAGAAACTCATAATGGACTTAAGATAAGCCCTTATGCAACTTCTTTTGTTTCTCATACATACAATGGTTAAGAAAAAAAAAACAAGTACTTAACAAGCTTGCTGAAAAAATAAAATGTGATACTGTTTACTAGATTTTAGTTTTCTACAGTAAGAGCTACTGTTTAAAATGTATTTTATTTTTACCTCCATGTGCTTTTATATTCTTATTTTAGGTTGCTTTGATCACTCTAGTTAAACAGAGAAGCAAGATATAAATAACATAAAAGCTGCAGAACACTTTGTCCCTACTCAGGAAATGACAGCGACATTTGATCATCACGGTACCATAAACAGTAAGTCTAGTAACACAAGAATAGGTTGCCTAGGTATGACAGCTCCAAAACAGCCACAAAAAGCTAAAAGATGGTTATGCACAGAGTAGTGGGTAGATGTCGAACAGCTGCTTAAACTCAGCAAGCTGTCGCATGACCAGCTTGTGTCTGCAAATGATTTCTGTGCATCTATTTGTGGGGTCAGCTGTCGATATGCTGAGAAACAAGAGATGGCTCTGCATGCTGCTGTCCCGTTCTGAGAGGCACTGGATGACTACCCTGTCTACTGTACCTCAAAAAACAGGAACTGAGTTAAAACAGTACAGCCAATTAACACACGTCAGTTGAAACAGTCCTTTGACTGTTAACCACTGATGAATTTGAAGCATTTAATCCATTCTATTGCTGCAACAAGTTTGGAAATTTGTATTCAATGTCTGTTTTAAATTGCAACATTATAGGTTTTGACGTTTTAAGTAACATTTTATATAGTTTTATGGAACAGCTGGATAAATGTATAGCAAACGAGATTATGGAGGAAGACACAGTCATACAAGTAGGACCCTAAAAATAAGCTAGCAAAATTGTATGACATTCTTAGTCTATAAGCACATTTTCTCAATAAATTAGTCCCAAAGAAAGTGTGATGTGGAACCAGGATGACAGAGCTGCAAAATGTAAGTGGAAATACCCATCATCATACCCTGTGTCACCGGGTCCCATTCATGTCAATGGGTCAACTCTATGTAAGATTAACATTCAGTACAACCTTAGGAGATGAAAAGTGACCTCAATGCATTTTTGCCCTTTCTCACAAACTGTCTTGATTCTCAAATACCAATAGGAAACAAAATATGAACATTCTGCTGTCAGAATCCTGGTGGGAGCCTAAACATTGAAAATCTGTACACTGAGATCCTCATGTAAACTTTTGGTCTCACAGCAGAGAGTTCCCTAGAAGGATTCCCCAGCTCTAAAAGCAAGGGAAGGTCTGTGCATTACCTCAGGCATTGCCTCAAATAAGGTTCTTCTTCGTTTTGTGAATTCCTTCATGTCAGTGAGAATCTCATGCTTTACTTCAGGGGGCAAGCTCAGGAAATCTTCTGATTCAACGTCTACAGAGTGAGGATTTTCCAAGAGTTCTTCCTGTACAATTATAACAACCAACAATTCAACACTGTCTGACTTTGTGAAGTCAGGGCTCTGAATAAGCACAGACCATGCTAAAGCTTAAGAATAAACATACACAATCTAACTTAGCAGTCACTTAAGATATTTGATATTAAAGTAACTGTTTTCCCTTCCTAATGGAACACCCGAGGAAGCTGCAACTTTGGGGCACTACATAATTACTAAAATGGATGCATAAGGAACCTAGGAGGTGTAGTGTGGGCCTGTATACATATGAAGTCTCTTTTTAGCCCTCTGCAGGTTAAGGAATGGAATGGAATGGGAGTTGGAAGGGGCTATCCAAGTGCAAACCTATGCCTTTCTAGCTTAGAAAAGGTGACTTGACATGCTAGCTAGATGTACAGCTATCCAGGCAGGAATAAGACCAACCAGCTTCAACTTTTGCCATCTTCACAACAGTACCAAGGAACATTCTTTTATAACCCTCTCTCAAAACATGAAAGGCAAGCACGAACTTAAATGGCGAAGGGTACACTCAAGAGACACTTCTGAGGACTTGCTCCTGGTCCCCAGGCACCCCAACTGCTGAGAATAAAACCTTTCCTTATCTGCATAGCCCTACCTGTGTACCTGTGTGGTCCCATTCTGGGTTCTGATTTCTTGGTAATGATATTTGACAGAACACTGGGAATTGGGTGTCCATATGTATGAAAAAACCAACTTGCTGACTGTCAGCAGAGGGAGGAAAAATATTGTTGAAGACACTATGCATCATACTAACTTTACCTAAGTTATCTCACATTTCTTGTTTTCAGGTGGACTGACTTATTTTCTTTTGTGAAGGTGGACAGATAACAACTCCCAATTAAGAGTTGCTTTGGTTGCTACAGAAAAGTAAGTTTTCAAATATAAAATCATCATACGTGCTGAAACTGAAGCTCAGGAAAGGTAATAATTTGTATGCTGATTATACAGGGATTCATACAGGACAGGCCTATTATATTAACCCCTGATAACTACAAACATCTCTAGCTTTTAACCAGTATAGCATGCTCCTCCATGAAGTGGCTACTAACTACACTGCACTCTGTTTATGAGTTTTCCTAAATCTCTGGTTTGACATTCTTGGGAAGCGATCACTAGACTAAATGAATTTTTGGTCTGATCCAGCAAATCAATTATTGTGAAATAAGAGCATGTAGCAGCATTCAAAATATTTCCTATGTGTTGTCTCGTGTAATTCTTACAACAACCCTGCAGAATAGCTCACTATCGCTAGCCCTGCACTGCAGGGGAGAGGGCCTGAGAAATAGTGGCTTGTGACCACCAGCATCAGAGGCAGCAGAAGCCTCTAATTACCAGTTCTGGGAATGATACAAGGAAGATGGCTTTTCCTCTGGTCATCTTAGAGGCATCCAGTTGATCACTTCAGGAAACGGGATACTAGAATAGGATCAGACCAACGGCCTCTCAGCATGGCTTCAAACATTTGTATGGAGGAATGTAAAAATGCATAAAGAAATGTTTTTTTAATTACCTGCAGCATCTTTTTCTGCGTCATTCTTTCCTCCCATTCCTTTTCATCTTCCTCTTCTGAGCTGTTACAACATTAAAGATAATTTGCTAAGTATCTACACACTTCCCATAAAAAGCAAGGATATGTTATTGCTATTCTTTTGAACAGTTCATTTCACTCACCTGCCTTTTGTATCTTTTTGTAAGGAAGGTAATACATAAATATCATCTACTTCTTCTCTTCTTATTTCTGAAAGACTAGGGAGGTCAGCATTGCTGGGAAAAAAATAAGATTTACAATATTAGCAGAAACATCATATTTAGAGTGGAAAACACACATATGGAGGGTATGTTCTTGCCTCTTGCCTGCTAGAGCAGTTTTGAGAGCTTGTCGTTTCAGGAAAGTTGTCAGAATTTTCTCTGTGGTTTTCTTGGAGTCAGTGGCTGCAACTTCTTTTCGTTGCCTTCGCTTAGCCTGCAGCAATTAGTGAAAGGATGCTTCGTATTATATGATTATGTTATTTTCCTTAAGCAACAACCCTCTACACACTTGCCCTGGTATAAGCCCCACTGAGCTCAGTGGGACTTGCCTCTAAGTATGCATGCATAGGATTGTGCTGTAATTCCCATTTAGTATCAACTAGTGTATTTTCAATGAGTTCTCGTATCAGCTTACTTCTTGCATTAAATACAAAGTCCCTGATAACTGGCTTCCACAACTAAACCACAGGCTCAATGGAGATTTCAACATTTATTGTGACTCAAAAGACTTGCACATAAGTTCTTCCATTTTGCTGATGCTTCCTTTTTACTCCATCAGCAGTGCAACCCTATACATATCTACCTAGAAGTTAACCTTCAATTAGTTGAATGGGGCTTCTTCCCAGATAATTAGGTATACAAATACAGTCTGTGGCTGTAATTCTACACTCATTTAACAGGAAATAAGCCCCAATAAACTCAGTGGGATTTGTTTCTGAGTAGAAATGTATAGAATTGCACTGTAAATTACAACCTTCTACACAGCTTAGTATTTCAAAATCCTGCACAATGCACATACCAAAGTTTGCCTCTTCAAAAGTGGTGCTTCTCCATCAAAAACAAAAACAGGGCGGATTCGAAAGAATAGCAGCTTACAGAGTCGGTGAAACAAAGAGAGGAGATGAGCGTTTTGGACAGAATTTCCATGACGGTCCCGTGCTCCTTTAACAGCTTGATTCAACCAAATGCTGATATCTTTAAAAAACATTCATAAGAAAAAAAACCAAAAGCCAATACACACAAACAAGAAACATATAAAAAGCTTAATTGTCTCTAGCCCATGAAAGCACATACAATTTTTTTAGTGTTTTAGGAAGCATCACAGGACTTGGTCAGAGTCATCTGCACCTCATGAGCAATTTGAGAGATGTAATACTCTTATAATCTTTTCAGTGCCAGGTCAAAACCTTTTTATTTAACCATTATTTTAAAAGTTAGTATTTTAATGTACAGTTGCTTTTTACTTAATTTATTTTTATTCGCTATATGTTATTTATTATTGTTAGAGATTGTTTTAGTGTACTTTATTTTAATGATTGTAAGTCATCCTGAGGTGCCATGCATAAGAGACAGCATATAAAAGTTTTACATAAATAATAATAGCTAATAACTGCAGACAATATGCTAGCTGTTTCTCAACTGTTTTAACAGATGGTCATACAAATTGCCACTGGTGTGGAATTTTGCCTGGGCCAGGGAACTTTCAGGTTATGGGGTGGCATAGAAATTGAATGAAACCAGCATTATTATTTGTAAATCATTCAATATATGGGCAAAGGTCTGCAAGAGCAGTAATATTGCATAACTGCAAAGTTCTATACTTGTCTGTTCAGAAGCTCAATGGAGCCTACTCTCAGGGGTCACAGCTTAAATAACTTTTCTCCAGTGAACAGATTACTGGAAGAAGTTGGGAACCTGCACCAACCTGGTTGTTTTCAGGGAAAGTTTAAGCAGTCTGCAGGTACAGCAGTAAGTATGTAAAGCTCATAGTACATGCCTATGCCATGCTGTTAACTCCACCAGCAGGTTTTTGGGCGATATGTCATTCTGATGGTCAAACTAACCAGGCATTTACATAGATAGATTGAACATAAGGATACCAACAGCAATAATTTTTCCTTCCAGTGTTTCTGGGTTTATAGGTCTTCCAGAGCACTCCAGCAGTTTCCAAAGTCCTTGAACTCCCATCTTTCATTAAGCGATTTCATAAAAGTTGAATCTGTTAGAATCAGTAACAGTATTGGTTAAATTGGACTAACATCACAATAAAAACACACATGCATAATCAAAGTAGAACAATATCTAATTTTTTTACATGCTGTCATCTCCAGCTTAAAGTAACTCTATGAATGAGTGCCCACAAAAATGCCCTGTCCTTGACAGCCCTGCTCAGCTCATCTAGCCACACATGCATATTTTATCCATTATTATTTGTAGTATCTACTAGCACTGCACAAAGTCACAAAGTATTTAGCTGAACACTAGCAACCAGAGTTTATCAAAATTTGAGACAGACATACACTCTTCTTATTTGCAGCTGCAAATTCACCAGCACCTGTGCGTTGGAGTACAACACACATCACCTTCATAGTCACCCCCAGCATGGTACTGGAGAACACCACGTTTGACCTAAACATGCATATTTCTGATCTTTAACTTTGCCTCCATCTCCCGAGCCCCTATCTCCTGTATCTAATTATGTGCTTCTCGGGGCAGGGACCTGTCTCTTTGCGGTCGCTCTGCAAACTGCTGTGTACATTAATCATACTAATTCATCCTCATTTATAAAGCTTCCTAATACTGAAGCCAAATCCCAGACGTGCGCATCCTACTGAGGCTGTCATTTGAGAGGAAACCCCGTTTCCCGGACCTTACCATGGGGTTGAAAAGAAGGACAAGGACAGGGACTACCCCGCCCCCCGCACCCCGTTTTTAGGCAAGGGCAGAAGAGAGAAGCCGAGACGCGTTCAACCCAGACACTTAAAGTTGCGGAGAAAAGAAGGTCTCACTCGGGACCGCATAAACATACCCTCTGCCTCACCCCCACAGTCGCAATAATATGACGCCAAGGACGATTGCGCCACCACACTAAGTCCGCCTGTGTCCCACTACCTGCTGGGAGATGTAGTTTCTCTGAATCTGCGCCTCATTGCTGCAATGGACAAAATCTAGCGACGGAGCGAACGCTCTCCCGATCCTCCCCCTGCGGCTCTTTCTCGTGTTGTAGCCGCCGAATGAAATAATGCGTGCTCTTTTCTAAGGTAGCTGGGCTATAGTGCAAAGCCACAATCCTGTGCCCGTTTCCCTGAGAGCAAGCCCCACTCAACTCAACGGCTTGCTTCCTTGGGGCATCGATGAAACGGGCCGAAAACACTCGCTGTGCTCCCCAGCATGAAGGACGATCTCCACGCTCATTGCGAGGAGCCAGCCTTAAACCATGGCTGGTTCCAGATTTGCTGGGGGCAGGATAGGCGGCCCTTGGTCTCCCTCTTGACTTTACGCTGCCAACGGCCCCAATCCTTCCCTTTCCAGCGGGGCGACCTGCGATACTTTAAGGCACTAGCCGCTTCTTCAGTGTCTCTCGGTAGCCGCATAGGCAGGGCGGGGTGAGCGGCGGTGTAGAGAGCAAGTCAGAGAAGCCTCCGGGCACCAGCGCTTCCTTATTCGCCAAATAGACCCCATCTTCCCTCACCTGCATCGCCAACCGTCGGGGAAGATGGGAGTGGCAGTCAGAAAGGTCCAGGGGGAGCCAAGTTGGGAAGGGAGAACGAGCGGAGAAGGGGCAGCTATTTCTGCCCTTCGACGCACGTGGGGAATGGGGGCAAGGGCAAGCGAGGGCGCGCGATCGCTCGGCCCCAACGTGGTTTCCCCCTAGGGCCGGGGAGAGGGACTCGGGCCTAGAAACCGAGGAGGCGCGCAGGCTTCTGCAAGGAGCAGCAGCTTCCTCCCATGGGCAGCCTCATTTAATCGTATCGTTCCAAGCAGTGCCTGGAGCACCCGGCCTGTTTGCTCGCTGTGTAGTCCCGGGGCGCGGCGGTGGGCGCTTGCCTTTCGTATGGGCTTCCCGCCCTGGAGAGCCCGCGTGAAAAGAAACGCGGAGCCCAAACGGAAGGTGGAAGCGAGCTCAAGAGGCGCTGCCACGTCGCACGAGGCGCGATCCTTGACATGTTTCCCGAGCAGGAAGGGGAGCGTGAGGTGTACGCTGCCTGCCCGCTCGGTTCATTCTTGAGCGCAAGCACGCACGCAAGTCCCCTGGGAGCGCCGCAGGCTCTGCGTGTGCTGCTTTGCCTCCCGCAAAGAGCCGGGACGACAGCCGCGCCTTGCAGCCACGACCCACTTGCCTGCTTTTTTTCCTGAACTGCTACTCCAGGGGGAAATGGAGGGTCCCGTCACCGAGAGCTCTGCGGCAGCACTTGTGTGTGCCGCATCTTAGTAGGTACTAGCCAGGGCGGCTAAGCTGCCACGACCTCCCCAGATGCCTAGGGCAGTTGCAGACAGGATGCCAGCACATTTCTAACCAACCGGTTATACTCTGTTAGAGTATAAATTCTCATGAGCTGGAGTACATCAGGATTCAAATTCTAATAAGGTCCTTGTTCTGCCTAGAGTCCAGCTTTCCTATCTACTGCAAAAGGAATAGTGGGAGGAAAGCGCATTTTATCTCAATTTCCCCATAACCAGCGTACATAGACTTGCACTTTATAGAGGTATAAAGCCATCAAGACTAGAGGCCATGAACTGGTCCAACCCACCCTTTTAAAGCCTTCCAGTTTGGTGGCCATCACTACACCTTGTAGAAGGAAATCCCATAGTTTAGCTACAGTTTTAACAACTGGGGTTTCCATTTCTCAGTGCTTTGGGCACGGGCTGATCCAACTAGTGGGATATCATGTTCAAACATGCTAATTTACACACACCTATCAACTCTGTGCCATAGAAAAGAATGACATTCCCCCACACTCAGCCTGGTGGATGTTGCATGACCAGAAAGGTGATCAGGGTATGGAACAATGCGGTCAGCCTCATTATGTATGCAGCTCTTACCTCCCCCGTTTGGAGAACCAGCTCCACAATATCCTTAATTGTGGGAGGATGTCCAGCTTGTTGGAATTCAGCACTTCAGAGAGAGCCTGCTAAACATTCTAGGGATGCTACCTGAGCTACTCAAGAGAAGTAGTTCTCATAGGCACACATTTTTCTCTGATCATGCTTTGGTCACCAGCTGCTAGAAATGACCACAGGTCTGTTGCTGGGGGTTTCACGGAGTAAAATTATAGGCCTACCCACCCCAGAACTGATTGGCAGCAGCTCTCTAAAGTCTCAGTCAGAGGTTATGTCAAGCGTAACTATGCAAGGTTCTTTCCACTGTAGATAAAAGGATGGAAGTTGGAGCTTCATGCATGTCAAGCAGTGCCACCATTTTGGTCAATCAGCAGCTTGCCAAAGATAAAAGCAGCTATAGAAGCTGGCACAGGCTGGAACAGAAGTGATGTTGCCCTAATTGATGAAGCAAGCTGTGAGATTAGAAATGGTTTAGATTAACAGCATGGTTAAGACGGTAAGTGACAGCGAACTAAAAGACTGGTGCTGATTATTTACCAGCACCATAGTGTCAACTACACAGTATTTGTGTACCTTGTTTTCACTGACTCTGTACCACATTTATTAAAAAATGATTTTCATTTCCCATAAAACAGTGACCAAAGGGTTTAACAAAGAAATATGCACACATTTGCCAACACTAGTAGTAATGGAGCAGAAGTACATTTCCTGTTGTGCATAAAGTCCATTATTTACTGAAGAGGAAGAGGATATATCAGGCAAGGCCAAAAAGGGGAATAAAGCTGCTGCAGTCTTGCTACCATGAAAACTGAAATGGTTTCAGTTAGCAAGGCACCTTAGTACAAGTTAATACAGTTGGGTCCAGGTCAAGTCCTTGGACCACAGCTAGATCACTCTGTACCCACTCATTTCCTCATTTGAGCAAGAGAAGAGACATACTATTTTGAACGTAAGTATTTTATGCAATGGGATTTTCTTTTCTGAAAGAAATACAAAGAGCAAGCTTGTGAGTACTTAAATCTTTTTGTGTCAAACTGCCTTGGAATATATACATGACACAAAAGAAGAAAATAATTTTATTCAAAGGAAATACTAAGTCTCTTATTTTAGATTACAACAATTCCAAACCTACAAAATAGCACAATAATCCTTGATCCCACTGGTATTTTTTATTAAAATGTTTTCATATGAGAACAAAATATATTTCCAAATAAAACTACTTGACATGGTCATTTGAAAAAAATACAAACAGTGTTCTGGCCAAAGAGGTATATATCACTGTGGCTGCAAGTGTGTTTCGGCACTTAAAGCATCTCCCTTATTTACAATAAAAGATAAAGGAGTGACATGATCCAGAAACCACAAGGGAAAAACCATAGGTGCAGCCCAAGATTACAAGTTCAGGTGCTCTTTGGGTTGGCAAATAAGATGAGTTGAGGGTTTCTTTACAAGCAGCCTATCAAATGTGAAGTGAATTCAGGTTACACCAAAAAGGTGCAGGAAGAGTATACACCTGGCAGTGATAGTTTTTTCTCCCCCCTCTAAAAATGAAGCAAGCAGCTACCTCTTCTTTCCAGGAGGAATCATAACATCATTGCTTCTAACTGTTAAAGAAGGTCCCCATTTAATGCAAACAACTCAAGTTTTACAGAACAATGTTCCAAATGAACAGACCACTAAATTATATACATTTAACATCTGATGCTTCCTAAGTTTTGTAGGAGACCATGTCCTTATTGCATTTTGGAGATTTTTAAAGCAATTATACGTTGTACATTTACCACCATTATAGAATGTATGTTTAATAAATCATTTTGGAAAGCAACACATCTCATGCTTTGGGTATTATTTCTTCTCATAATAAGTTCCAGTTCTCCCTCACTGTGGCTTTGTTCTGATTTCATGGTCTGAAACACAGGGTCTGTTACTGATTATATTGATTATATTTGATTGTAAGTGTACAATATTCTGTGCTTGAGCTAACATCTCTCATCATTCCCAGCATAACTATTCACATATTTAATGCAACAAACATTCCTAAGATTGCATTCTGTACTGAAATCACTATCCATTCCCTACTCTGTGCATAAGCATTACCATATCTGAGGAATATTTTATATTACCGCCCTTAGACAAGTAGTTCCTTTTAATCATTCCCATCACAGTCAGTGTAACTCTGAAAACCACTATTCCGCCTTTCGTGAAGATGGGAAAGCTTCTTCCAGACAGACTCCTGGTGGAAACTAGCACTGAAAGATCTACCCAGGCGCCCATGCTGCTTCTTAGAGATATTGTCTTCGCTCTCAGATTTGGCCATACCCTGTGTGTGTGACTGGGGTTGCAAGTCTTGCCTGGTGTTTCCAAATGGAAAGTTCCAGGGACCAAACCGTTGCCAGTTAAGCCTCTGAAGAGCAATGATACAATGCAGATTTCCTCCTACCTAAAAATCAGAACAGTTTGTCACATATTAGAAAAACATTACTCATCCGTATACATTGGGGAGGGCCCTCAAGATCTTTTGACTTACACACATCATCAGCTGCAGCCATCACAGCCAAAATATTTGGAGGACCAAAAGTTTCCTACCCCTGGCTTACATATTAAGAATTAGGAAACATTTCAGGAAAATGTAATCCACAGTTCTAGCTTTGGTACCAAGTTACTATGATTTTGTTTCCTCTCTCTCTCCATTTTCCATTAAAGATATTCCTTCCTAATTTTTAAAGCCTGCACAAGAGAGCTGCTGTATCATTATCTTTACCCACCATTATGGCTGGTGAAACAAACAGCTGGTGAAAATATGTGAAGCAACTTCATGTTTCACCTATGTATATGTAACACTAATTTATATCTGTTGCACGTCTGCACTTATCTTATAGAGCATCTTCAATATGCAAATATATTCTTATATTGATACAAATATGAACAGCTATAACTACCGGAAACAACTTAATACCAGCCTGTCTCAGAGCTGATCTGTGACTGATTTCTTGAATCAGCTATTTTTCTAGTAAGTGCCAGAACACTGAGAAGAGGTCCAAAAGAGAAGTTGTAAAGTTTCTTAAAGTGCCAGAGAAGTCATAAAGTGCTTCCTTTAAATGAAAATGCTTAATAGGGAAAGAAAAAAATGTATGCCAAGGTTGCTAGAATGTATAGTAAGAACAAATTTCTATTAAATTGTTAAAAATAAATGTATATGTATGGTATATGTTGTTTGTTACTATCTGCAGTTTTGGGCATCCACTGGGGGCTTGGAACCTATCTATGGATAGGGGTGGAACTGCTGTAAGTCACTTCACTTTGATAGCAGGGAAAATCTTGGGTAAGCAATCACATGATTGCTGCAGATCTGCATCTCTTAGGGGGTAGACTCTTGCTAAAAATCACAAGCCAGTGTGGTGTCGTGGTTAAGAGTGTGGATATGGGACTAAGTGGTTTAAAAAAAAATGTTGACTATAAAGCAAATAAAATGGTTAAAGATAAAAATCATAGCTTGCAAACTAAAAGACAGAATAAATCATTTGTCCACCACCTGCTCCCTAAGATTGCATAGCTTACTGGAATTCATATAAAAATGTTTAGTATCAGCTAATACATATAAGTGTGGCAAGTTTTGTATTAATCTAAAGTGCATGATTTTAGGTTTAGTTGCCCTACAAAAAAGTGGAGCAGTAAAAAGAACCCAGAATATTCTGCACAGGGAAGCTTGGCAGATCATTTCCCTTTCTGACACTACATTAAGAACATTATTTTTGACAGATAAGCAGTTTTAGTAGTTCACTTGCATCAGTCATTCTAGTTAGTTCAGGTAGGAAGACTAGAAAGCACATTAATTGTAAACCTACTACTATCAGATGTTCCTGGCCTTGTGTTTTCCTTACCTGTTAAGTACAGAGTAATTAACTGTTCCTCTATATAGATTAATCCTGCAGCCTTTGCCTCAATAGCTAGAGTTCTAAGGCAAACCATCCTAAGGTGTTTTATAAATGCGATTTGAGGCAACATATCCAATTCTGTATTAATACGAAGCAATCTTACCTTCTTTGTCTTCCGATGCTGAAGGCCCCTTTCCAAGTGCCTAATATCTAGGTATTCAGGATTTTGAGTGTTTAAGTCAGTTACAATATCTGTCCATCTTTAAAATACAATGAAAAATGAACACATGAAACCCAAAGTTAAAGTACCATGCAATACAACAAAGCTGCTAAGAGTTGCTGCAGTCTGAGACTTCTACAAATTTAAGCAGATGGCCTTTCCTTTAAATCTAAAGCTAGGCAATGAATGGCCACTATGTCAGGTCCCATTGGGTTATGTTGCTGGGGCAGGAGCAGGGGCAGGGGCAGGGGTGTTAATGAGTCATAAACAGTACGTAATTTTAAAAGTTCCCAGCAAGGGAAGTTCATATTCACTACCAAACTAAATTCAACTGTTTCGTTAACAAGCAAGCTGAATAAGTGTATTTTCAATCAGTGTTCACATTCATTTTTTTGCACAAGCCTTGACAGCAGCTCTGTGAGCAATATGAAGTTCTTAATGCGTATATATCTAGTAAGTTCACTAAAATGAGCTAACTTACTTCTTACAGTGAATAGTGGAATGCTTTCTGCTAGGCTCACCAATGAGGATCCAGTGTTCCACTTCCTGTTGTAAGAGACGCCCTCTGGTGCAAAAAAGGGTAAACTCAGTTTTAACATGGTTAAGAAACCTCATGGATAAGCTTTCTAAGGGTTTTGGAAGGGATAATGTGTGTTCCCAGTGCTTTTTTTGTTTAAAAAAAAAAAAAAAGCGCCGGAACTCACCTCTTGGGGTCACACTTTTACACTAAAAAGATTTTCAATTCACCAACTTTTTTTGAAATGAAGAACTTATTTACCTTTTGCACGTTGCCAGTCACTCTACACACACATAAACATAACAGTCACCGATGGCAGTAAGCACTCAGCGTGCGACCACACACACCAATCCCAAGCCGAGCAGCGTCCCAAGCCGAGCAGCACTCTCACTATCAGCGCTGACACACAAGCAGCCCGCAGGCACTATGTTAATGATGTCTGCTGCTGACCTGCTATGCTGACAGGTGATTCAAAATCACTTCGTAAAATCCATTGGAAAAAAAAGTGCCAGAATGCCGTTCCGGTGTGTTCTATGACAAAAAATGCCCTGTGTGTCCCAGTATTACTAGGTAATTGCTGAACTTTTATATAACACCTTTTTTGTTAAATAAAACTTAAAGTTAAACTTTTAACTTAAAGTTAAACTTAAGTGTTGTTGCTCTGGGGTTTTGTTTTTGTTTTTCATTTTGGTGGCTTGATGGTCTCCCCTGTGTGGAACAAATACTTTCAGAAGGCAAGTAGAAGATAAAATTCAGGTGTATTTTAAAAGGAAGAGTATTAGCTTCCTATGTATTCAAAACTAGCACATTTGTTAATGAACTGGGTAAACAGTACAAAACAATGAAAGAGTAGTATTTTTTTTTTTACTTTGTGTTCCAGTGCAATATCCTGTTTCTGGCCAATGAAGACACAGATTTTGGTAGTTCCTTTGGTTACTTTCTTTATATAAAAGCAAAACTTTCTGTGCACTGCCTTTTATTTAGTAAGTTGAGAGAGACAGAGACAGAGACATCATCTCAGCACAGAGAACTGTTCCAGGCCAACTTTCAAATGAAGGAGGTAAGACTTAAGATAGATCTCTCAAATGCAGTATGTGTGGGGAATTAACTTCCTTCAGTGTAACTGTGCTTATCATGGAAGGTAAAGCAATTAATATATAATAATAGTCTTTCTAGTCTTCACACTCTAAAACTGTAGCATTATTGTTTATCTGGTGGATCTTGTCCCTCTAGAACCATTTTCCATGGATACTTTTTCTCAGTAAATTGCCTGGTCATCAAATGCTCCTGAAAAAACATTTTGGATGTGATGTTGATATCATTCAGTTTATGATCTGTGGATTATCACTAGATGAAGAAAGTGAGGTTGCAGAATAAATTAAATGGTCTCTTCCCTTCGTTTAGTATTAATTATATGCTTATCCCACTTCAGGTATTTCTAGAAAAGACCCTCAGCAGTTTTTAATGCAACAAAACTAGCCTTTTCACAGCTGTTCTGGTACCATTTCCACTGCTTGATGTGAGCTGTAAGCTTCCAAAATATTTATGCATAAATAGATTGCCACCTCTGAACTTTTCACTCCATTTTCCAATTCAAAAATCATCAGGCAGAATCAAACTTCTGCAATAGAAGGATCCCTTTGACTCTAAGAAACCCCCATTTCATGAATGGAACTGTCCTTCTAATCAACCCTTCTAAGCCCGTTAACCCCAAACCACTTCATTGTTATATATTGCTCCTTTTACCTAAGGCCTCCCTATCTTGAGCATACCACAACCCAAAGAAGCCTGTATTTAATAACATTTGAAACAAGCAGTCACATAGCAAGATATAAATATAATAAATAAATAAATAAATAATGAAAAAGCACCAGGCACATCACAGAAATCTTACTTGTATGCTTTACTAGGCTTTACTGGGGTTGCTTCAAATCCAATTGGACAAAAATAATGATTTTGGCAATGATAAATGTAGGCTATCGATTCATCACGCAGTCCTTGTGTTAGTTTTGTTAAAGCTCCTGAAGCTACAAATTAAAATAAAATCATTGACAAATTAGATTGGTCTGTATTAACATCCTATTAGATTTAGCACCTATACAAAAAAATAAAAAATACACAATGTGCTTGTAAAGTGTAAGGGACTTCATATATAGGAAATATATGCATTATTTTAAAAATCTCATCAAGACAGAAACCATAGCTTCTAAATTATATATAGTTTGTTAGTATATTTGATTAAAATATACTATTAAAACAACCATAAGGAAGGCTGAGCGCCGAAGAACTGAGACCTTTGAATTGTGGTGCTGGAGAAGACTCCTGCGACTCCCCTTGGAATGCAAGGCAATCAAACCAGTCAGTCCTAGAGAAGATCAACCCTGACTGCTCTTTAGAAGGCCAGATACTAGAGATGAAACTCAAATACTTTGGCCACCTAATGAGAAGGAAGGACTCCCTGGAGAAGACCCTAATGCTGGGAACAATTGACACCAAAATAAGAAGGGGACAGCAAAGAATGAGGTGGCTAGATGCAGTCACTGAGGCAGTTGGTGTGAGCTTAAGTGGACTCCGGGAGATGGTGGAGGACAGGAAGGCCTGGAGGAATGTTGTCCATGGGGTCGCGATGGGTCAGACACGACTTCGCGACTAACAACAACAACAACATTAAAACAAAGCCAATTAAATACTTGCCCAATGAGGAAAGTTCTATGCAACCTCCAGAAGCAGCTCAGGTGAGCCTACAGAGGCTGCATCCAATGTTCGCCCTAGTTAGGGCAGAATCCTTGCAATGATTCTGATTTATACTAACACTCAATACATCCCTAGTTCTCCAAGTAAAGTAAGAGGAGAGACCACAGTGACGCTCTTTGTTTCCTTAACTGGTTTGTCATCCAAGTCTCTTCTCAACTATGGTGGGCAGCACACACAGAGAACTGCTTTTACCACATACTAGGTGAGAGAAGAAGCTTGCTTGACAGGCCCGTGCAGAAATTAATCAGGAAAGGGCCACCAAAGTCTTTTCTCCTGCTTCAGTTAGCAATTAAGAGAACAATGCCTGGTGGAAGTGATGGCAAGCCTACATTTTTCAACATCCAAAAATGAGCATGTTACAGAATTGTTGACCACTTTGTGTTATCTTTCCCATTTTCTTATTCATTTTTATTTTTAAAATTAACTACTTACCAGTCTCTCCAGCTGTCTTATGCTTCCCATGAGGTTTATAGAGAAAATATGAACATCCTTTCACATGAAAATTATCATTAATTTGTCTGAACCACCTGAAAAACACAGGAGTATGTGTTCTAAATGCAAAGAAAATAATCTATCAAACCACAGTAAGAAATGTGCCCCTCTTCTTTCTCCTTTACAATTGGATTTATGCTTGCAGCATTCCCTAATCAAACAAGCAACACAATCCTATGCAACTTTCACTGAATCCAATGGGTCTTACCCTCAAATAAGTATGAATACAATTGTAGCGTCTTTGTAATAAATGGGATAGTACAGGCCTGCATTTTGTTGGTTATGTCAAATTAATATGTAAATTTCAGACTTCCATACATACACATACAATTCTGTGCTCTCCTCCTGTTTTCTGCCTCTATTCAGATTTTTTCCTTCTGACATTCTCCCTGTTCCTTAATTCTAACAGACAACCCCTCTTCCAACCATCTTTTCTTAAGCACTTCCTCTTCTTTCCTATTGCCCTTTTGGCTCTTCCCTGCTTCCTTCTGATTGTCTTTCTCCTCCATATAAATGTGGTTGAGTCACTAACAGATTCTTTCCAATCCCTCTTCTTTGTGATATTAAGGCCAGTTCACCTGATGCGAAAAGCTTCAATAGCACAACAAAGTATGTTGTGTGTTACATAATGTTCTGTACAAGTTTTGGATACTCAAAAGGGCAGTGCTACTTACAACATAATCATGTACAGGTCTATTTAGAAGCAAGCCCCACAGAACTCAGTGGAGTTTGCTCCCACATAATATAGTAGCCTTAACCTACCTCTACGGAGTAATAATAATTTGAATAGTATCGAATGCATGTGGAGGGGGGTGCTGCATGCACTGGCACCTCGATAAATGTGTCTTGTGCGAGCGTAAACGCTTGTCTGTGTATGTGTGCACTGCCACCCCATGGAACAGATTGAGAATTCAAGCATGCTATTTTACCTCATTAATGTTGTATTTCCAGTAAACGGACCAAATCTAATTTCTTCAAAAGGAGGTTGAAAGCCCAATATATGCAAAGCTTCTTCTTGAGTGATAGGAGGTAAGCTGTTTTTTTCCAAAGATGAAAATGTAACACATTATAAAATGCAAGGGTTAAGCTGCATCATTAGCACAGTTACTCGGATGTAAGCCCCACTGAGTCCAACAGGACATATGCCCAAGTGAACCATTTAAATAGCTGTTGCAGAATGACTTACTTTCCAGCCCCCATTGTGCTGTATAGGAAATTCCAGCAAGAGACCAAAGAGGAAATTCCACAGGATGTCTTATATTGTGGCCGACTTACACAGTACCTTAAAAAGAATACATTGTTCATGCAGCTATGTTAAGTTTTCATTTGTTATGGTTCAGACATAAATATAAAACCAATGTATTTCATTTGTACTCTATACAAATAAAAAGTATACATCTGGTTTTGGAATTCACAGCTGAAACAATTGTCCTTATCTGAAATAACATGTTGAGTTGCCTAGAACAGCTTCCCTAGAGATTAACAGCCAAGTGGGTAGCAATATACCTTACAGAAGTTGAGACAAGATGCCTTTTTAGGGAGATGATGTGCAGATGCCTTAACATAGTTTTGCCATTTACTTTAAAGAATTGGCTAATACTGCTATGTCTCTGTGAAACAACCAAACTGAGTAGGAGATTGCTTAGTAAGAATCCTTATTTCAGTGCATTTTCATATGGCCTGCTGGGGACATTGTGCCACTGTGAAAAACTGACAGCAACTTAGTCCATCTGTTTTAGAAATCCTGAAACTCTGTTCTAACAAGCCACCCAAGTCAAGCAAGCTAAAGAAAACAAGGGCCCTCCAATACACCCGGTGTACCTTGTCCTCCTGTAGCAGGGGTCAAAACCACCTGCCAGAGTGGCAAGAAAAGGCAGGCTCTGAGACAGGGTTTTCCCTGCCTGTTCCTCACTTTGCAGGGAAAGAACTGCAGAGGACCAAGCCACATGATTTTATTTTTCAGCTTACCAAAATTACTTGAATATTGCCTCCTAGAAAGTGCTTATGCCTTAAATGGTGGAGCTTAGGAGAGATTTCACCCCATGTCTCTGACACGGCAAAGATTCCTACCATATGCCAGGACAGGTGGCAGTTTAAAATGTCTTCACTTACACCAGGTAGTACAGTTGTTTTCTTTTCTCTAAACTCAGAGTGAGCACTGGCTAGAAGTGGTAGCACACTGACTGTACTCCTTGAGTCTAATTTCAGAGCTGGGAAGAGGAAGGAGGGTCATGTACACCCAAAATGTTCTTTAAAGTTCCAAGGACAATGAACATAGGAAACAAAAATGTAAGAAAAATTGACTTTCATCAAATCCTAAAATCCATTTCCAAAGATCTTTGACATATCCTTGGCCAGTTTTTTTTCTACCTCTTCCCCTTAATCTTAGAATATTGTATTATCCTGTCCCCACAAGAACATGCAGGAATAATTACATGCCATATGTACAACAGCACAGTGCTCTTGTAATACAGGTAGTCCCTGGGTTACTGACAAGTTCCATGCCTGAGAACATCCTGAAGTCAAATTTGTACGTAAGTCAGATCATGTATATAAAAAGCACATAAAATGAAACAGTTCCATATACATGAAAACATCTTAAAATGAAGCATTTTAATAATAATAATGGTACTGAAGAGAGAAAATCTTTATGTATGTGTGTAGGTACACAGTACAGTTCTTAACACAGTTTAGATAGATAGAAAAAATAGTAAAAATTACTAAAGATTAACACTTCTTGAGCTAACACTTCTTGAGCTAACATTATGCTTAACATTAACTGGATGATAATGGAGATTAGACTGGTGTTGGAGAAGAGCACTGGTGGTAAAGAGTGAAGGTTTGATTATCCTGCTAGCAGGGTGAGGATTACCACTGAGTTGCTTTCTAGTTCTGACTGCTGCTCGCCGGTGCTGCTTCTTCCCTCCTGCCTCCCTTCCCTCCCTCCCTCTCCTTGCCACCCAATGCCCATGGGCAATGCTCGCCACCCACAGACTACTTGTTTCTCAAGTACAAGGCGGGACTTCTGGGTTTGCTCATTCCTAAGTATGGGTTGTTCATAACCCAGGGACTTCCTGTATATGTATATTTTTATTTAACATTTCTACAATCCAGAAATTCCTGTGATTTGAGTAATAATTCTGCTATTACAATCTGGACTAATATAAAAAGGTGTCAAAGCATTCAGCTGTAAACATTCAGAATTATACTAATATTAATTATTGTATTTATATATTACCATCTGCGAAGATCTAATACTTTTCGTTGTTTTATTTCTTCAAGGGCATAATGCTGTGGACATTCTCTGTACTGTTTACTTTTTTTATCTACAGACATTTTCTTGGTTCCTTGCTTCTTCATGTTGCCTGTAAAATAAGTTCAATAAATGATCCCTGGACATCATTAAAAAGCATGACTTTTTTTTCCTGAGACAAGTACATTTCCAACAAAAGTGTCTTTAAAAAAAGCTATTATCAAGGGAATTATGTTTGAAACCTGAGCCACACGGTACTCTCAAATAACCAAAAGCTGAGGAATTTCATGTTAGTTTATGTTGTGTGGTTTAATTTAATGTATTCTGGATGCAGGATTTTTTCCAGAATGTTCTATTCTTCTAGTTAGGCTATAAAATGATAGGATATTAGGCTAAATAAAAAAGACAAAACATGAGAGGGAAAATCTATGGGGAGAAACAGATTGTCCCAGTCATGGAAACTTAATCAAACTGCATACATCCACTGATATCTGAACAGTTCACAGGTTCCAAGCACTTTTAAAAGCATGTTTCCTCAGTGGCAGCAAAACACTGTGGCTCGGTTCATAGTCTTTTGTTTCCGTTGATTAAAAAAAACACAGTCTGCTGTTGTGATGAGTGTTGCACTAAGATCCAGGCAATCCAGGTTCTATTCCTGATAGAACCTCCCTGGGTGATTTTGGGTCAGTCATTACTTCTCAGCCTAATCTACCCCACAGGATTATTGTGAGGATAAAATGAAGGAAGACCATCACATAAACCACTTTGGGTTCCTTTGCAAGAAGAAAAAGATGGGACATAAATGTAATAATAAATTATTATAGAAAATTGTTCCTGAGGGTTCTAGAATGGTCTCAAGTGTTTTCATAGTATACGCAAAGTCTCATTGTGTGACCACAAAATTTCCTCCCAAAATACCTACTCTTCACCAGCTCAGGCATCCTTCAAATCCCTCTCCGAAATCCCTTTGAAGGTTTTTATATACATCCCACCTCACCCCCTAAAAAAAAAAATATGTGAGTATATCTAGACACATTCTTCCTGGGTTTTTATTATTTAAAAACTGCATACAAAACTCGCTTCCTCCTCCTCCTCCCCCCCCCCCCGGCATGGGTGGCAGCTGCGCCAGATTGGAGTGGAATTGTGTGGGAGGTGTGTGGGCTTAACTCACCTGCCACAGCAAAAGCCAAAGGGCAGGCTGTTTGGGGCCGTTTGGGGCCAAGAGGGGCTGACTGGACCGAGGATCTTGGTCCTCTCTCTCTCTCTCTCTCTCGTTTCTCTGTGGCTGTTCATTAGGTTTTAATTAGGAATGGTTTTACCCGGGGAGCAGGTGGGCACCACCATTGAGGTGGCAATGGGCAAGGGAAGGTATGGCATTGGGGGTCTAACAGGCCTGCATAGGAGAAGGAGGGACTGATGTTTGATACCGGTCCCTTCTTCTGGTTATTCCCCCAACCAGAAGGTTCCTGGCAGCAATATCAGCCGGCCCTCGGGCCTGACAGTGTTGCTGTTAAATGCCAGGCCGGTCCATAATAAAACATGTCATACATGATTTGATTGTGGATGATGAGGGTGACCTGGCATGTATTACTGAGACCTGGGCTGGAGAAAGGGGAGATGGCTCCCTCACGCAATTGTTCCCACCCGGGTATCTGGTCCAACACCAATCACACCAAGATGGGGGGGGGGGGGCTTTGGTACACTGAGCCAGTATTTCCCTTGCGAGGCTTCCTGTCCCTTCAAGGCCAGGTCTTGAGTGTTTGTACCTGGTGTTGGGCGATCGAGACAGATTAGGGACTCTGCTGGTGTACCGTGCACCCTCTTGCCCAGCAGACTCCCTGCCTGAGCTGTCAGAGATCGTCTCGGACCTGGTGTTGAGGACCCCCAGGATGTTGGTCCTGGGGGACTTCAATCTCCACACCATGGCGGTTCTGCCTGGGGCGGCTCAGGACTTCCAGGACAGCCAACGTATCACCGGCCCAACCCATGAAAGAGGTCACACACTTGACCTGGTTTTCTTGACGGGATGGGAAGAGGATGGCCTGGAAGTAAGAAATTTGATCTTAACTCCTTTGTCATGGTCAGACCACTTCCTCGCGAGGTTTGAGCTCGAGACTGATCTCTTCCTCCGGAAGGGTGTGGGCCCTATTAAGATGGTCTGCCCCCGGAGCTGGGTGGACCCAGATGGATTCCTGAGGGCTCTGGGGGATTTTCCGGTGGATAAAGCTGGCGCACCTGTTGATGTCCTACATGATTTGTGGAATAGGGAGATGACTAGGACAATTGACATGATCACTCTTAAGATTCCTCTCCTGCCTATAATAGCCCGCTTGGCACGGTGGTATATACCTGAGTTGTGGGCAATGAAGCAGGCTGGGAGACAATTAGAGCACAGGTGGAGGAAATCTTGGGACGAATCTAACTGAACACACTTACGTGCTCATTATCAAGCCTATGCTGTGGCGGTGAGGGCAGCAAAGAAACAGTTCTTCTCTGCTTCCATTGCTTCCTCACAGTGCTATCCAGAGGAGCATTTCCGAGTGGTGCGAGGCTTGACACACCCTGGCCAGGAAAATGATGTGGCCGCACCTTCAGCAGCCCGTTGTGATGACTTTGCCCGGCCCTTTAAGGAAAAAATCACTCAGATTCGCTGCAATCTGAACTCCACAGTTGATATGACTCCAGAACGGGAAGTATTCGGAGTGCCATCTGGGACATCATTATTGGATGAGTTTCAGTTATTGCAGCCTGATGATGTGGACAAGGTGCTTGGAATGGTACATCCTACCACCTGTCTTCTTGACCCCTGGACCTCCTGGCTACTTAAAGAAGCCAGTCACGTGATTGGTCCCTTGGTCTGGGAGGTTAGCAACACCTCACTGAGGGAGGGCTGGGTCCCTGCCCCCTTGAAGGAGATGGTGATCCGACCAATCCTGAAGAAGTTGTCTCTGGACCCAGAGGTGGCCGCCAATTTTAGACCAGTGGCCAACATCCTGATTTTGGGCAAGGTGTTAGAGCAGGTGGTGGCGGGACAACTCCAAGTACTCTTGGATGAAACGGATTATCTGGACCCATTTCAGTCTGGCTTCAGACTTGGTTATGGTACTGAATCCGCCTTAGTCACCCTGTATGATGACCTGTGCAGGGAGAGGGATGGGGGAATGCATCCCTGTTGCTTCTCCTGTGCCTCTCAGTGGCTTTTGATACCATTGACCATGGTATCCTTCTGGATAGACCGGCCGGGTTAGGAGTAGGAGGCTCTGCATGGGTTTTGCTCCTACCTGGCCAGCCGATTCCAGAAGGTGGTGCTGGGAGACTACAGCTCTGCAGCATGGCAGCTTTGCCATGGGGCTCCGCAGGGCAGATTTTGTCCCCCATGCTCTTTAGCATCTACATGAAACTGCTGGGAGAGGTCATCAGGAGGTTTGGGCTGCGGAATCATCAGTATGCTGATGACATCCAGCTCAACCTCTCTTTTACATCTACTCCAGGTGAGGTAGTGGACGTACTGAATGGGTGCCTGGCCAAGGTAATGGGCTGTATGAGGGCCAATAAACTGAGCCTCAATCCAGAAAAGATGGAAGTCCTGTTGGTGGGTGGGTTGAGGTTTCAGGTAAGTGATTTTGACCTTGTCCTGGATGGGGTAGCACTCCCTCTAAAGGACAGGGTCCACAGCTTGGAAGTACTTCTCAACCCGGAGCTGTCACTGGAAATCCAGGTGACAGGGTGGCGAGGAGTGCTTTCCTACAGCTTCGGCTGCTCCATCAGCTGCGTCCTTACCTGGACAAACTACTGCCTAGCAATGGTGATTCATGCTCTGGTAACCTCCCGGTTGGATTACTGTAACGCACTCTATGTGGGACTGCCCTTGAAAATGGTCCGGATACTTCAGCTGGTACAGCACAGAGCAGCCAGGTTGCTAACGGGGACCAGTCGTTATTCTCATATAATGCCAGTCCTTTATCAGCTCCACTGGCTTCCAGCTGAAGTCTAGGCCCAATTCAAGGTGCTGGTTTTGACCTATAAAGCCCTGGACAGCTTGGGACCGGGATACCTGAAGGAACGTCTCCTTCCTTATATGCCCTCATGCCCCTTAAGATCTGCGGGAGAGGCCCTGCTCCAAGAACCCTCCCGGAAGGAGGTAAAGAGGGTGTCTACTCAGAGGAGGGCCTTCTCTGCGGTGGCGCCCAGATTATGGAATGTGCTCCCTGGAGAGGTGCGCCTGGCACCAAGTTTATATTCCTTTCGGTGCCAGGTTAAAACCTTTTTATTTAACTGTCATTTTAAAAATCAAATTAAAATGTTAATATGTAACAGTCGCTTTTATTTAACTTATTTAATTGGTTTTTTGGTTAACTGTTATTTTATTGCTGTTTTATTGAGTTTTTTTAATGATTGTAAGCTGTCCCAAGATGCCATGCATAAGGGACGGCATACGAAAGTTTTAAATAAATAAATATCCCCCCTTATTCCTCTTGCAAGAAGCCCAAGGCCTCCCAAACAGTCCTCCCACTGCTATTATTATCCTTACAATAATCTTGTAACATGTATTAGGCTGCAATTCAGCGACTGACCAAAAGTCACCCAATGAGCTTCACAGTCCAAGGGGAGAACATAACATGAATCCCTATAGTACCCGAATCTTTGCCCAACTCTCTTAACCACTACACCAAACTGGCTTTTCTGCTAAATATTCCTTTATTCCTCCACTGCCAAAATTTGAATTGCAAGGTCAATTGCAAGAGATTTACTAGGCAAAGCACCATGGTCATGGATAGGACAACTATGGAAAATCTCAACAGAGCCAGTGTTCTACTTTTCTGTAAGATACAAGGGTTCTTAAAAGTTTCCACACTTTTAAAAACTCTATTTATTACGAATTTCCAAAACAAATTACATCACTTTTCTACATAGTCACCTTCCTTTGCAATGCATTTTTCCCAGCATTGTACTAACTTTTTAATGCCATCAGCAAAAAATATATAAAATATATTTATAAAATATGAAATATACAAGTGTGGAAACTTTTTGAAGACCCCTTGTACAAACATTGAACAGTTCATAATATTAAGTATCAATGCTGTTAGATTAAAAACCTGTTCTTTGGGTCCATCTTATTTTTAATTTTCATGTAGCACCTACATAATTACATTACCCCCACAACTTTTTGGTGTTAGAAGGAAGAGGAACACTTGGGTTGATGCTAGGGGAAAAAAGCAAAAAATAAAAGCAAAAAAGCTAATTCCCGAAGAGCGTTTCACAATACACCACTAGTGGCCAGTCTATAAAAACTAGAAGTTTAAGACACAATTTTTAGCAAGGTGGTATAAAAGTATGAGATATCATAAACCAAAGTGAAGGAGTGTGGGCAGTAATCTATGCTGCATATAAGCCACCACTAACAAGCAGTTATAGCTTGTAAAGAAACAACTAGAAACACTAGTCTTTGGAATAGGGTAGATCAGTAGAATTCATATAAGATAGCTCTGCTGACAGCCTCATCAATTTTACAAAGTGCTAAATCCATGTGGCACTAGTTGCTGGTGCAACAGAATGAGCTGGAGCATGACATCAGCATAAGAAACTGCCTAATGATTGTGTACAATACATACTTACGTAATTTCTCTTAAAATGTTACTAACAATGTATAATCAGTTCTAGTAACTTGAGCAAAAATACATAAACATATTAAGTGGTTTTTCATTCACTAGGATAAAACAGACTGTCCATGTGAACATTGTACCTGCTCGATTCTTCAAGTCTGGGGATGTATCACTGAATTCAGACTTATCAATCTCCCATGCCAGTGGGAGTTTTCCAAGGCTGCTAGACAAACTTTCCAGATTAGCATCTTCATTGTAAACGATGTCTGATGTGCCAGTTCGAATGCCAATATAACCCAGAGAATTATTTCCAACATTTAAGGCAGCATTGTCTTGTAAGCAGGCACTAACTGTAGCACTTGGGCTTTTGCAAATAGATGTTACCTGGTTTAAAAAAGCATAGTCTGAGCAGATAGTGTAAAACTTTTCTCGGGTGTGAGTTACAGGACACCCCCATGGATAATGCCGGTCCCCACTAGATCCCAGAGAGGCAACTGAGGCACCTGCAGTGCAAAATGGTTTTACAATACCATGACGATTCACTTCTGACGCCTTTCTTCCTGATCCATGATCATTTTCTCCAGAACCACTCTCTAGCTGAGAGTCTGCAATGTTAGGCATTGAAGGAATGTAAAAAGCTTTTTCAAAGTAACAACAGGCCAGCAGGCCCCTTTTAGGCTCAGTCGTAGTCTACATCATTCCTCCAAATTTATAAGAAAAAAATTAATTCCTGAAACAAAAGAAAGAAGGAACAGTATCAGCCAAAAACAGAACAGCTTACGGCATGGCTTCACATTATCAGTTTTGTCTCTGTGCAATACCACAAGTGATCCCAGAGATGCATATCAATAAGAATATCAGGCTTTTCTCAGATGCAGCCACCTCCTCTTCAGGGCATTACAGAACATGGACAATCTGATGTGCATTCTTCATGGATATTTTGGCATCAGCAGCAACATTTTCATTACCAATATGTCTTGGGGACATTTGAAAGTTTCTCAAGACAAGACATTGTCCATGCAAGCAGAAGACTACGTTTCAAAATCCTTACAAAGAGCATCTGCACTATATCACAAGTATTTTTAATGTACACTGCAGCCTACAGTTACAAACTCAACACACCATCTTAATGAAGAGCAACCTTCACATTGTCTTATGAGGGTGAGTTACACTAAATTCCAGTAATTCAGTTCAATAAGTCCCATGACTTAATTCAGAGGATGCATGAAAAAAATCTTATATGCACTTTGAATCTACTTCCAATCAGTTTCAATCAGTAACCCACAATATTACTATTATGAGGAAGATTTTTTTCTCCTTGATTCACTTTTTTTCATAACGTCTGCCATTTTATAAATCATAGCCTCCCTTGGTAGGCCTTTTCTCTAAACTTAAAAAGCCTCCAAAGCTTTAGCCTTTACATTTATCCTTGATTGCTCTTTTCAATATCACTGCCCACTTTATTATATCCTTTTTGAGACTCAACAACCAAGCCTTGAAAGAGGAAAATAGAGATACATTTATGAAGTCATTGAGCTTACTGCTGTATGTCTAGACCAAAGCCACTGGGGTGGAATGAAGGAGGCTATATTTATATGCAAAATTACTGGAAGTAGGGAAAGGTTCTCAAATTGTGAAATAGCTTTAGGCCATATGTATGCTTAGACAGAAAAACAGGTGTCCCAACATTTCCCAACCATCTATGTTGGGAGCTGTAGGACTTTTTCCATATATTACAACAAGAGCCAAAAGTCCATTGTGTCCAGCCTTTCACTCCCAGGTCCATCCAGATGCCAGAACAGCCCCCCCCCCCCCCCACAATCCTCTAAAGGGGGGGAACCCTGCCTGTATGCAGTTTTAAGCCTGTCTTCTACAATTAGCATGGAAGCAGGTGCTACTAGCTTCTTAATAGCTGGTAATAAAGTCTGCCCTTTATCAAAGGGGCTAGCAGAGATGGGATGGAGCAAGCCCATCTCTCTCGTGGTGGCCCACTTTGTTTCCATACAGGTCATCCTCTACACATAGTATGGCAAACCAGGAGCTTGGCAGAGGTGTGATGCAGTGACCGCCCCTCCTCCTCTTTGCCAGCCCACTGATGATGGAACTGAGGATCACTTACTGCCACCAGCACGAGGGCTCAGCTGCTCGGCTGCCACTGGAAGCCCGCGGCCAAGGGATAAGGCAATGTGCTACCACTCCACGCAGCGGCTCTGTTCGATGACCATACCAAGTGCTAGTCCTAGACTTGGTCTAGGTCTAGCCCTCTCCTCTTAAAGGCTGGCGCCCACCACATCTTGCTGCCGCTGATACCCCGCGTTTCTGCTTCCTGCTGTGGGAAGAGGCATGAGGAATCCGCTTGCTCGTTGCTCCAGGGTCAGCCTCGCCCGACCCACCCGAATAAGGAGCGACAGCCTACACCGCGGCAGAATTTATCCAGAAAGGCCCCTCAGAGTCCCACCCCGGGAGGCTTTCTACGGCCCACAAGAAGCCCTCACGGTCTCCTCTCGATTACCTGCTTGCCGACGGCCTTGACTCGCAGCGCGGCAGTGACATTTCCCGCCCCCACCCCGGCCGAGAGAAGCACCCCGCTCACCTGCGCGGGCCTCCTGCCCTCACTACTTCCCCGCCCCGCCCCCAAGGGCACCTGAGCGACTACCGCCCAATCGCACGCCACGCGCGAGTGACGCAAGCAGAGTAGGCGGTGTTGCTCTTACCTTGCCGGCAGCCCGCGCGCCTGCTGGGAAGCCGACACGTGATTGGCTGGCTCGCTGGGGAAGTAAATAAATAAATACATAATACATACACATGGGAAAGCGCCCCTCGACTTCCTTTGCTCGCTAGCAGGGGCTTCTTCCGCTGAGTCAGCCCCTGCTCGTTGCCGAGGAGATGTAGAGCTGTAGGGCGGGTGGGCCTGCCTGCCTGCCTGCCTGCTGTGGTGTATCAGCTACCTAGGAAACAAATCCCATTGAAGTAAGGGGAAAAGCTCAATCCAGACAAGACGGAGGTCCTGTTGGCGGGTGGCTCGGGCCTCGGGATGGGGGACTTGGGCCTTGTCCTAAATGGGGTTGCACTCCAGCTAAGGGACAGGGTTCGCAGCTTGGGAGTGCTCCTCCACCCTGATCCATCAGATGCATCCCTTCCTGGAGAACGACTGCCTGGCGACAGTGACACACACATTGGTGACTTCCCGATTAGTTTTCTGCAATGCGCTGTACGTGGGGCTACCCTTGAAGACGGTCCGGATACTTCAATTGGTGCAGAATAGAGGTGCCAGGTTGCTGACGGGCACTGGGCGTTGTTCTCATTTAACCCCAGTTCTCCGTCAGCTCCACTGGCTCCCGATTGAAGTCAGGGGCCAATTCAAGGTGTTGGTTATGACCTATAAAGCCCTCAACGGCTTGGGCCCTGGGTATCTAAAGGGATGCTTGCGTCCATATATGCCCTCCCACCCCTTGAGATCAACAACAGATGCCCTTCTCCGGGAACCCTCTGTGAATGATATTAGGAGGGTGAGTACCCGGAGGAGGGCTTTCTCTGTGGTGGCGCCCCATCTATGGAATGCGTGCCCCAGAGAGGTCCACCTGGCGCTGTCATTTGTTTTTCGGCGCCAGGCTAAGACCTTTTTATTTAAAACTTATTTTAATTGTTAATTTATTGGTTATTTATAGGATTTTAAATCTTTAAGCTGAGATGCACGAGTTTTAATATTTTTATTGTACAATTTGTTATACTTTGTTCTTGTTGTGAGCTGCCCCGAGGCTTTGTTGCGATGGGGGAGACATAAAAATGTTTTAAATAAATAAATTTTTAAAAACTGCTTTTCTGTGCGGTGCAGTCCCATCCATGATGACACGGAAAGCAGCTCTGTTCAATTAGTTCAATAGATCCGCTACCAAGTAAGAGGAATGGGGAAGGTGTTGACCAAATGTGCCCAAAATACACAACAGGTGGAGGTGTGTTTTTTTTAAGGAGTTATTCTCAAGAATAACCAACTACCAATGAATCGTTCCAGATGGTGCAACTGAGCAATCCTCAGTTGGCCCTTTTGTACACTGATCATTAAGAGGTTACAGGTAGCACAGATAACATTTCCCAATAGGTTACAGAAGTTAAAATGTGTGATCTTTTCCACTTGCACACCAAAGAAGATTCGCAGAAGGAGCGGGGAAGATGGGGTGCTATTACATGGAAGAGGAGGAGGATGGACTGTTCTACCTATTGGCTTGTGCATCCCTCACCATGAACTATACTGACTAAGGCTGATGGGTATTTTAGTCCAAGAAGGGGTGTGAAAACTGGACAGTAAACAAAGGTGATAGGAAGAAAATTAATGTGTTTAAAACATGGTGCTGGAGGAGAGCTTTGTGAATACCCTGGACAACATAAAGATGAACGAGTGAGTCCTAGAATGACAGAACTTTCCCTGGAACCAAAAAAATGCCCAAATGGAAACTGTCATACTTTGGACACATCATGCCAAGAAAATTCAAAGGCAGAAGAAGAAGATGAACTATGAGATGGATCAATTCTATAATTGAGGCTACAGTATCGGGTTTGCAAGAACTGAGCAGGACTGTTAAGGTCAGGACCCATTACAGAGCATTCATTCATAGGGTAAGCATAATTCAAAGGCAACTTGGTGGCACATAACAAACAACACCTGGAGAGATGCATGTTTCCAGTTACTGGAGTATAGATTTTCAACCTTGGGTTCATGCTGCACAAGAGAATGAGAGGAGAGATATGGATTTACAAACATTCATTTAAAATATCTATTTCTTTTTTCACAGTTCTTCAAGTTGTTTTGCATTTTTTAATTTAGATAGCAAATCTGTAGTTCTGGCCCATTTTATTTATGCTCTTACTTAAAAGATTGTACACCAGCCTTCAAACCTTAACCTTATGGGGAGTGCTTCCATTTCTGCTGAAATCAGTTAAAAATACTTATTTGTTTATTTAGGACATTTATAGGCCGTCCATCACTAGCATCTCTGGACGGCTTACTTCTGAATAAATATTGTCCCTTCAAAGTGGTTATTGGAATCAGATCTTCTTGAGTTCAGCAAGATTCCTGTGTGCATCTGGACCAGTCCTAGAAAATCTTTCAGTGTCATTCAGCTACTTATTTGATAGCCTGAGGTCACTTGGCTACCTTTTTCCAAGTAGGATGAACTGGAGATGGAGGGACATCCCCGTACATTTCTGAAAGCTTACTTCTGGGTGATGATGCTGAACATCCAGTGCTATGTAAAGATCTCTCAAGTGGGATGTCTTCATTCCTGATATTTGGAGGAATAAAAGAGCTGGAATATAAGAAGGTCTGTGCCTCACATTGAGTAAGCTGGGTGGATGTTTGGCTTGCACTTAAAGGTGGGGCAGATAGATTCTGCAGGAATGCAGTCACAGGCAAGGATAAGAAATCCTATGAAAGAGTGTAGAACTATGTAAGTTCACACTGCAAGGCAGTAGTGGGCAACTTGTGACCCTCAAATATTTCAGCCCACAGCTCCCTTTAGGCCCTGCCTAGCCAATCAGCCTAGTTAAGTGTGAGGGATCATGGGAGTTGGTGAAAACATCTGGAGGGCTATAAGTTGCCATCCCAATGAACTGATTGTTAGCAGGAGTCTGTGAAGTAAACACAGTTGTACAGTGGTGCCTCAGTTCACGAACTTAATTCATTCCACGATTCTGGTCACAACCCAAATTAGTCGTGAACCATGTCAAATTTCCCCATAAGCTTCAATGTAAATAAGGTTAATCTGTTCTGAACCATAACTTCATGTTTACATAAAGGACAGCATATAAAAGTTTTAAATAAATACATTTTTTTAAACCACAAAAATTTGAGCCACGTCCCCGGGCTGCAGGCCAAGTCGAGGCCACCTTGCTGAGCCCAGGGGCGGACTTCTCAGGGCAAGCCACCACCGCCAAGTGACCGCCATGCTTCCTCCCCCCGCGGCAGGGAGAGGTGAGAGGTGCCCATCCCTTGCCTCGGTCCGCAGAAAGCAGCCCTTACCTCTCTCCTTGCGGCCCTCTCCTAGCCCGGGGCCGGGCGAGTGCCTGCGAGGGGACCTTCCTTTGGCTCAGAAGTGGGGTGGCAGCAAGCAGCCAGAAAGACCTAGACCTAGGTGAGCATGCCCTCCTGGCTCGCCATCATGGTGGGTGGAAAGAAGGTTATTGTTTGGAGTGTTCGTGCGGGGAAAATGGCCGTGATTGCAATCATGTTCGTGCAGGAACATGACCGTGATTGTGGTTGTCACCCAATGTGGAATTTGCGAATGGGGGCAAAATTTTGCCAAACTTTCTGTTCGCAACCCGATTTGGTCATGACTGAGGTGTTCGTGAACCGAGGTACCACTGTACTTTGAGCTGCTTGTCTCATGTGTCCCAGGACTCACTCTGGAGGGTTAGGTGTCTCTTGATGCTTGAGGAAACAGCAGGGCATGTTTCATGGTAGGCATTCAGAAGGTAAACTGTGTATTTACCGTGTTTCCCCAAAAATAAGAATGGGTCTTATATTAATTTTTGCTCCAAAAGATGCATTAGGGCTTATTTTCAGGTGATGTCTTATTTTTTCTTACAAAAGCTGTGAGTTTCTTGCCCCGAGAGTCCTCAACAATTCCTTTCTTGTACTTGACAGAAGATCTCTTTCTTTTTGCACTCATCTTGTCTGGGGGTCAAAATATTATTCCCTTTAAATCTACCATTAAATAAAGTGTTGATTGAAGACTTACGAGACAGGAGTGGCAACACATGAGTGCATTAAGTACATCCATTACAATACATGACATATTGAATTATGAAACACGTCTGTCCGGTATCAAGCGTACACATTATTCGTGCGTTGTATCTGTACCAAGAGAGGTCGTTCATCAATAAGTCTTAAGTTCATCTGTTTACATAGGCGTTTACCTCTTGTCCAAAGGTGCCCACTTGGGTATTTATAAATACTTAATTATAATTTATATTATCATTTTTTAGGTATTAATGTCAATAATATTATTTATTTATATTTAATTATATATTAATATTATTTTATCATTCAATACATCCATCGTGTGTTGCAATGGATGTACTAAATGTGTCCATCTGGCTGACGATCTTAATGGGCTTATTTTTGGGGTAGGGCTTATATTATGAGCATCCTGAAAAATCATGCTAGGGCTTATTTTCTGGTTAGGTCTTATTTTCGGGGGAATAGGGTAATTAAGCCTACAATGCTCAATTGATTAATCAGTTTAAGGTTAAGGCACAATCCTGTGCAAGTTTAGAGGGGGTTTCCATTGGAACATTTTTTTTTTCATATTCAGAGTTAATTCAGGCAGCTATAGCTGCTTACATGGGAGTAAGCCCTGTCAATATCAATGGGACTTCCTTTTGAGTAGACATGTGTAAGATTGCACTGTAAGGCTGCAGTTCTTACCTGCAGGTAAGACCCATTGCATTAAATGTGACTTACAGCTGTGAAGGTATGTATAGGATTATGTTGCAGGTTGCCACTAAACTTTCTTTGTATCAACCTTATATTTATTTATTTGTTTAAAACTTTTCTATGCCTTCCCTTATGCATAGCATTTATTTAAGAACTACCAGAAAAAACACAGTGTACAAGCTTTTGAGTTCTTCAGACCTCTTCATCAGGTGGTACCCCATTTCCTGTTTATTTGTACCACCTACGCTACTGAAGAGTTCTGGAGAGCTCTAAACTTGCAAACCTCTGTACAATTTGGGTTATTACTAATAAAGGTATTGCCCAATTGAGGATTTCAGATTTTATTCCTCATGGACCAGTGAGGCTGTATTTGTGGTTAGTATTCCGTCTCAGCCTCCCTGTCGTACTTGGATGCATTGTATCCACTGATCCTTCTCTAGTCACAGCCTTGCTGCCCTGTTTAGAAATAGGAAAGCTGGGATGGGAGATGAGACCCAGAAAGGGTATGGAGGAAACATTTGTTTTCCATATTTTCCTCCATGCTAACTCTGTAAGACAATTCACAGTATTAGAAAAGTACAATAACTGCATACAGGGGCTTTTATAATGGCAAAATCTTATTAAAAACTGTACCTCCATTCCTGTTTTCCATCTTTCCATTTTCCCCATTGCTCTAACAGTTTGTGTGACATACTCTGGTGGGTGCTCACATAAGCAAAGCTAGATCAGACCAGTGGTCCATCCAGTCAGGCGTTCTGCTCACATAGTGGCAAACCAGCTGTCCTCAGTATTCCTCAAGCAGGATAGGTCCCAGACCTCCACCAGCCCAAGCTCTGCAATAACCAGTGAATGCAGGCATGCCTCTAAAGATGCTAACACATAGCCAGCAAGGCTAGTAGCCACTGAGAGCCTCCTCCTCCGTGAAATTAAACAGAAGAGAGGAAAAATGTTTAAGAACATACTTCTCATAATCCTCGCAATCTTAATGTTTAGGGACGCCTAGGGAGAAGAATGTTTTTGTACAGTGTCTTGCTTTTCCTGCACTACACCAACTTGGCCAGCTTTTCTTTTAATACACAGTTCCAGACTTCCAGATTGTGGTTGGACTACATTTCCCAGCATTACTGGTGAGCCTGGGAAGTGATTCCCATGTGATTTTTCATTCGGAAGAAGTTTTGTTAGACCAATGATCCCACTCCTTCCCCTTCCCCTTCCCTTTCCCCTTCCCCACCCTTTGCGCTTTTGCAGTAAGCCTAAGATGCTGCCGGAGAGGAAAGGGTGAAGGCATTAGAAAGGCTCCACGCTCAAGAAGACAAAGGAACTGGGAAGCGGGTGCCGTCTTGATCATTTGTATTCTTCCTTTCCTCATGCATTATCCAGAGCAAAGCAGCCTTTCCCGTGTAGTTTTTGTAGGAAGGCTGGAATTACTGAAGTTTGCATTGAAGAGAACACCGAGCAAAGCAAATGATAGGTAACTGAGAAGACACTGCGGTTGTGGTTGAAGGCACCAGCTTGTACGTGCTTCTGTGCATCTACCTCTAACGGAGCAAGATTTCTTCCTCTTTCTCCCACCCCCCTCTGTGCGGCATTTGTTCTGTTTGCTTCTTAAGAGGAAATCCTGTAAATGTGTAGCATTTGGCTGACTTGCTGCTTGCCGTTGGGGACCATTCTTCTGGTGCTTTGTGAATCAGCTGGTGGGAGCCAGCTAAGTCCTGAGCACAGTTTAATATGGGGACCTGGCCTGAGAGCAAGCGTGGTCCTTCCTGCTCGGTATTTTTACGTCCAGGCTGTGGATTCTGAAGGGAGGAGGTAAGCCCAGCTGCTTCTTCAGATAACAGATGTTTGGAGGGTGGGGCAGAGACGGGCAGGAAGGGGGTGGCGAAACACTTGGCTTTGCAAATCTGAAGCTGATTTTTCATGCCCCATAAAGCCATAAACCTGAAGAAATCCAACATTCGCAGTTGAGCGTGCTCGTCTATTGCACTCTACCCATGGTGACCCGAAACCCACTTTGCGGAGAGTGCGGCATTAGACAAAGCAAATTTGGATTTGCCACCAAGAATGGCGATGTCGCCAGTCACAGCTCCCCGAATAGGATGTGGCTGCTTAGCTACATGTTTGAAAATATATATATATACTACCTTCTTTATCAAACCTCAGGACAGTATCCATAATTTATTAAACCAGCAAAATACAAAAATCAAACACACTGTTTACTCAACTAAAATCAGTTTGTGTAAAGAGATGTGTTTCCAAAGTTTGTTGCACTGGGGTGGTGGTGGTGGGGGGGGGCTTCCAAAGACAGGTTGCCACAATTATTTTCAATGCTTTTTGATCCTACAGATCTGTTAGCTTTCATGATGTCTTTGGCAACTCAATTCCCCCTGGTTTTTTTCAGGTTAGGCAGGTTAAGTAACTGCTTAATGGTTTGTGGTATTATCATGTAACTAGTGTTTCAACCTTGCAAAGTCTTACATTTCTTCACATACAGCCCAACTTCATATTGGACTGAGTGCTGATTTTTTCTCTCTCTATTAAATCCTGACAATCACATACTTATGTATTTATTTGTTTAGAATGTTTGTATGCCTTCCCATTCGCATGAGCCTTGGAATAACTTACATACAATAAATAAACACAATACAAATAGTGCACATAAAATCCAGATTCACCCTGGCTGCAAATTAAAAAAACCTATAGATGACATTAAAAAAAATTAAATATTGTTTAAATAAAAAGGTCTTAGCCTGGCATCGAAAAACAAATAACAACGGCGCCAGGCGGACCTCTCTGGGGAGCGCATTCCATAGGTGGGGTGCCACTGCAGAGAAAGCCCTCCTCCGAGTACTCACCCTCCTAATATCTTTCACGGAGAGTTCCCAGAGGAGGGCCTCTGCTGCCGATCTCAGGGGGTGGGAGGGCAAATACGGAAGAAGGCGTTCCTTTAGGTATCCAAGTCCCAAGCCGTTAAGGGCTTTATAGGTGATGACCAGCACCTTGAAATGAGCCCGGACTTCGATGGGGAGCCAGTGAAGCTGGTAGAGGACTGGGGTTATATGAGAATAACACCCAGTCCCCGTCAGCAACCTGGCTGCTCTATTTTGCACCATCTGAAGTATCGGGACTGTCTTCAAGGGCAGCCCCACGTAGAACGTGTTACAGAAATCCAATCGGGAAGTAACCAATGCATCTGTCACTGTCGCTAGGCAATCATCCTCCAGGTAGGGACGCAGCTGATGGATTAACTGAAGCTGAAGGAAAGCACTCCTGGCCACCGCAGTTACTTGAGCTTCCAAAGACAGCTCTGGGTCAAGGAGCACTCCCAAGCTGCAGACCCTATCCTTTAGAGGGAGTGCAACCCCATTCAGGACAAGGTCCAAGTCACCTACCCAGAGCCCAAACCATCCACCAACGGGACCTCCGTCTTGTCTGGGTCGAGTTTCAGTTTATTGGTCCTCATCCAGCCCATTACCTCAGCCAGGCACCGGTTCAGCACAGCCACTGCCTCACCTCGATTGGTTGAAAAAGAGAGGTAGAGCTGGGTATCATCAGCATACTGATGATTCCGCAGCCCACACCTCCTGATTACCTCTTCCAGCAGTTTCATGTAGATGTTGAATAGCAAGGGGGACAAAATGGACCCCTGCGGTACTCCATGGCATAGCTGCCATGGTGCAGAGCCAAAGTCCCCCAGCACCACCTTCTGGAATTGGCCGTTGAGGTAGGAGCTGAACCACTGCCAAGCAGTGCCTCCTACTCCCAGTCCTGCTAGCCTATCCAGAAGGATACCATGGTCGATGGTATCGAAAGCCACGGAGAGGTGCAGGAGGACCAACAGGGATGCACTCCCCCTGTCCCTCTCCCTGCACAGGTCATCATACAGGGCGACCAAGGCAGATTCAGTACCATAACCAGGTCTGATGCCGGACTGAAATGGGTCCAGATAGTCAGTCTCATCCAAGAGTGCTTGGAGTTGTCCCACCACCACCCGTTTCAACACCTTGCTCAGAAACGTAATGTTGGCCACCGGTCTATAATTGGCGGCCATCTCTGGATCCAGAGACGCCTTCTTTAGGACCGGCCTGACTACCGCCTCCTTTAGAGGGGCAGGTACCCGGCTGTTCCTCAGAGAGGTGTTGATGACCTCCAGGATCCAGGCACCAATTCCGTGTTTGGCTTTGGTCAGTAGCCACGACGGGCAAGGGTCAAGTAAACATGTGGTGGGACGTACTTGTCCAAGCACCTTGTCTGCATCATCAGGCCGCAATAACTGAAATTCATCCAATAATATCTGACCAGACGGAGACATTGGCACCTCCCCTAGAGGATCTAGGACATATACAATCAGTCATGCATTTGCATAAAATTATGGGTGGGGACAGTAGGGGGAGGTCTTGAGAAATGAACAAATTCAGTCATGGAATAATGAAGTTTAGCTTCATTGGCTTTACAGGAGCTATTTTTTCCAGACCTCCTAAAGGAACTACAATGTGTTATTTGTGGAACTCCCTGACACAAGACACAGTGCTCACCACTGGCTTAAGTGACTTTAGGTGCATTAATGGAGGAAAATGCTATCAGTGGCTACTAGCCAGTGGCTATATGCAATTGCCCAGTTACAGAGGAAGGACCAGTTGCTGGGAACAACAGCAGAAGAGGGCTGTTGTGGACTTCTTAGCGGCATCTTCTTGCCCACCAAGAAGAGGGTCCTGGACTGGATGGAACTTTGATCTAATTTGTAAGAGCTGCTCTTATGTTCCCTCTTCTTTAGAAACTGCAAAAGGCTCAGCCTTTTAAATCTGGCGATGCCTCATGGCCACAAGGAACCTGGTCCTAGAATGCAAAACATCTTCCCTCTCCTTCAGAAGCCATTTTGAAAAGGATAAAACAGATCATTGTACTTGCTAACCATTCCTCTGAACATTATGACCTGGAAGGATTGAGACCTGGACCAGGCCTGAACAATGTTCTAGGGGAATCTTGGAGGTGTGCAGATATTTATAACACCATTCCTGATCTTCCTTTGCAATGTGCAGGTGTGGGAAATTAGTGAGACTCGCCAGGCTTGGTGAGCACCTCACATTAATTAAGTGTAGACAACCAATTACAGTCCACACAGTCCTTTCCAGGGGTTCCTTGCTGCACAAGATAATATGGAAGTGTGTCTCAGAAAGTTTGAAAACCAATGGCAAAAACTCGAGAGTTAGTATGAAGTGTTTAATGTGTAGATTAAATTCTGAGGTTGCCTGAGTCATTTGCTTGGCTCTTTCAGAGAAGACCCAGAGCAAGCAATCGGAGTGTGTATCTAGATGCTTGCTTGTTTCCAATAGTTACAAGTGAACTAGCCTATTTTCCAATTTTAAAGAGTCTGAAAAGCGTGTTCTTATTTTTTCCATCCCAAGCCCAGAATTGTATCAATAAGAAAACTTGTTTGTTTTAAGCATTTTTATTATCTTTATTCCCTGTCTAGGTTTACTGTCTCTCCAGGTGAAAATGCGTTTCAAGTGAAGATCACAGCTCCTGAGGAGCAGTTTACACGAGTTGGAGTACAAGTATTAGACAGGAAAGATGGTTCCTTTATTGTGAGGTACAGAATGTATGCAAGCTACAAAAACCTGAAGATTGAGGTTCAAACCAAAGACAAACATATTGCGAAATCCCCATATATTTTGAAAGGTACAAAATGACATTATCGAATAGTAATTTTGAAACTGAATGATGACAGTATGCTGGGATATGGAAGTACATTGCAGTTGGGCTGATGTTTACCTTGGAAAATGAAATCATTGTGTTGGTGCACTCCCTGCTCCGTGCCCTTCACGTTAGGAAAGTGTCATGTATCATTACACCTCCTCCATTGCCTTTTTCTGTGAATAAATAGGCAGAAAGGGATTGATAAAGAGGATTCTAGACCAGAGGTATGCAGCATTAGTGCTCCCTCTGCACCTCCCGTGATCTACAGCAGACGAACCCACAGAAAATTAAAACAACAAATAAACAAAGTGGCATCCATGAGCACTACAGATTCTCAAAATGGTCTCAAAATGCAATCAAGCTACTTGTGACTCTTTCGGCACTCTGCAGCAGCTCAAGATATTTGGTTTGCAAAATTGGCAAAGGGGTTGTTGGGGTTGCATGAGGCTCACAGACCGCATATTGCCTGCTGAAATCTAGATTAAGAGAAACAATCTGGCTCTCTCTGTAGATGTTTTGAACTTTAATTCCAGTAAGCCTATAAATGTAGTCCATGACCAGGGATTCTGGGACTTGCAGTCCAAAACCCCTGGAGCGCACTAGATTGCCTGACAAAGCCTGTATTAGATGGCAGATATAGGGTACTCCAGAAGTATTACCTTTGCCCAAAGTGGTACACACATTATTGAGCCTGTATTTAATGATCAACAGTATTCTGAGATGCAATATTACCTGGACTATGTCATGGTTGCCAGGAGCACATTTTCCCATTGTTCCTTAACTTGAATAATGAAATAGAGGTGGGAACAATGTTTTCATCTGGAAGAACTTCTTGCATGCTGGTGATCCGAAGTTTATAAAATACTATGCTACATGCCTCTGAGAATACTGATCACTTACAAAGATGATTCAAGCATTGTGTGTTCCAGAATACCTGCCTCCCTGTTAGAGCCCCCTTACACCAGATAGACAAAATTACGACGTTAACAAAAACGAAAGTGAATGTTCGAGGATCATTTATTCAAATGATTGATCTCTGGGAGTGCTGGCAAATTCTAGAGTCTTATTAATTTCTTTGTTTTACTTTAACTTTGTATTTTATATTAGTTGGAAGGGAGTAATATGTTTAAAATAGATGGCAGGATGGCTTCAGGATACAAATTCATTAATTGCACAAAAAGCATATGCCACAATCCAGCCAAGGTTAACTGTATTTTAAGTATCACTGTTTGAATTCAGTGTAAGAGGGTTGTTAATGGGAGCGGAGCAGTGCCCCCTATTTGTTAATATGGCCCAAGATCAAAATTTCTCAGTGATTCCAAAGGAGGTTTTGCTCCTCAGCGTTCCTCCATTGCCAGCAGTCTAGACTTTTCAAATAGGAAGCGAAAGTCCACAGCTCTGTCACATCTCCAGTCAGCAAAAAGTGCCTCATCCAGTGTGTGTGTGTTTGTGAGAGAGAGAGAGAGGGAGAGATTTTTAACTGGGAAAATGGTACAGGATTAATCCCACCTGGCATTGTAGTCCCAAATCCATATCAGGAACACTATAAATACTATTGATTTTAAAACCACACACAGGAATTACTCATAGGTCTCCTTTGTCACGTCTAGCTGAGCTTCCAAAATTTTGTCAAAGCAGCTTCCATTGTTCCTGGCAGACTTCACTAGGAACTGCCCCAACCTTTGTCCCTTCTTTGTCACTGGATAGATGCTGCCTAATCCTGGATCAGTTTCTTCCAGGGCTAGAGCAGGACAGCGTTTTCTCTTTGTTTTCTATTACGGTAGTCCTCAGTAACTTGACATGTGGCTATGGAAAGCTACCAAGTTAGCTCGCACAGTATATAATGGCTTGAGGTCACACTCTCGTGATGTTTCTGAGAAAGGGAGTGTACCACAGTGCAAGGCACTGACTAAAAAAGTCCCCTGGATATTTGCCATTTGTACATGTAGGTGACACTCTGTGCTTCCGCTTCATACGATGATCTGAAGTGAACATATTAGTAGGATGGTTTAACAGTGTGATTGTAGCAAGGTGTAAATCACAGTGCTTCGAAACTAATTTAAACTCATTCCTATATCTGGTCCCAGGGCAGCAGGTAGGGAAAGGCTAACATGATCTCTAAGAAACATGTTAACACAAATCTCTTGTGTACAGGACCAATCTATCATGAGAACTGTGACTGTCCTCAGGAAGATGGGAGCACTTGGCTGGAAGAGATGTCCTGCCCTCACACCATCTCACAGATCCAGAGAGACCTGGCACATTTTCCTACCATTGACCCCGACAAAATTGCCAAAGAAGTTCCACAACGGTTTGGACAGAGGCAGAGCTTGTGCCATTACACCATAAAAGACAATAAGGTATTGTCAACACAACACGAAGTGGCAGCACAGATAAAATTTATATTAGGAGGCAACATGGATAAAAGTGGCTGTTTTGCAACTAAATGTAGAAGAGCCCTAGAGGATGAGGGAAGCGGCCATCCTGTGGTTGTGAGGCATAGTAGTAACTAGGCATGTGCACGGAATCTGTTTGGGGTGGATTCCATCAGATTCTGCTGGCTCAGCTCCTTGGATTGTGCTCTGCTTTGCAGTGGCCCTGAGCCCAAGTTCCTGGTGAATGTGCCCAGTCTTCATGGCACGCTACCTACATGCCACGACTAGCAGCAGAGGGCAGGAAAAAGATGGGTTGCCGGCAGTGCCTGTCTGTACCACCTCCTTCTGCATCCCACAGCTTTTGGGAAGGTTGCCAGTTGTGCAGTTAGGGCTCCACAAACGTTTGCCAATTTCCTTTTGGCTTGCCTTGCCTTGCCAATGATGAGAGGAAGTCTATGGATGCTAGAGGGATGGATTCCAAAAAAGGTTGTCCCAACCCTATTAGCAATTTCTCTGGGGAGCAGGTGAGCTAGACCCTACCAGCCAATGTGCATGTGCAATTGCTTGTCAGCAAAAGCACTAGAAGGACCAGGAAAAAGCTATGAGTGTCATAGCTGTTTTCAGCAGAATCCTTCTCTCTTCTGGCCATGCTGCCAATAGTCAACCCAGAAATAGTCAGGGCCAAAATCTGAGGATTCCCTTGGTAGATCAGACAAGGCCCATCCAAGGTTCAGTTTGGATGCCTGGAAGTACTTCCTGACAATTAGAACCCCAAGGGTATGGAATGGGCATCCATGGGAGGTGGTTGAGGCCCCATCGGTGAGGGTGTTCAAAGATAGGCTAGACATGCATATGGTAGGCATGTCATGAGCGGAGCCGGCTAGAGCCGGGGGTCAGACTAGATGGCCCGGGAGACCCCTTCTGACTCGCTCTGTTTCTGTGTTTCTAATCTGTTATGAGCTGCTATCAGGAGGCCTGTAGAACAGTGGCAGGCAACATGGTGCTTGCAGGCCCTTTTGCACTCGTGGAGTCCTATCTTGTCACCCACCAAGTTGCTCCACCTTTTCATTTGTTACTTAAAACACTCAGTTTTAAAAGGGAACATCTCTGTGATCAACCTCTATTATGTTGTCCATAGTATCTACTATCCAGAAGCAAGCTATTTTTGTTCCATTGTACCTTTTGCTTGCTGAACCTCACCTGTGTGGTTTCTAGAATCCCCTTTTTAGCTAGCTAACTTAGTGGCCACCACCACATCATGATATTTACACCTTGTGTGAAAAATAACCATGTTTGCCACAGTGTAAGGAAATTTCTCTGCAAAGATGGGTTATAGGAATGGGGGAAGGCATTGGCATCTGTCTTGAAGGCACCTGCAGGCTGGCTCCATTCACTCAGGAGAGGATCCCTTATGGCAGCTCAAAAAGAAACCATTGAAAATACTGTTATGAAGGGTGGTGGTTGTTTTTCTTGTTTCCAAGTGTTATTTTTTCTGCAAATTCCAGCAAGTGCTCTGGCGCATGCTTACTGGTTGCTCCTAATTAGAAAACTGTTCTTTCTTTTGGCCTGGCAGCCTTGTTGAACAACGGTAGGAGCAGCAGCATGGCTATTGGCAGTCATAAATCTGTGTTGTGGAGTTTTCTAGTTCTAAAACTAAAGAAAGTAAACCCTAAGTTTTTGTCTGTTTTGCCCAAGTTAGAAAATGGAGATGATCCAAAAAGCTGTAAGATGTTTGAAAGAAGAAAAGATAATAATTCTGCAATTCTTTAATTATTCTAGGTGTATATAAAGACCCATGGTGAGCATGTGGGATTCAGGATTTTCATGGATGCTATTCTACTTTCCTTAACTAGAAAAGTAAGTATATATTGAAAATTCAAGCAAGTTATAGATTTACTCAAAACTGATATGTGATACTTTCTGCCATGCACATGCCACCTGCAGCTCAATAAAATTCAAACATAATTTTAAAAAATCGATTAAAATATGGAAGCCTAGAAATATGAATGACAGCTAGGAGGAATACTCCAGCATGAGCAAATAAAGCAGCTCCAGCTGTTTCCCCAGAAAGAAAGAGTTGCTAGAAAAACCACTTTTTTAACTAAATCCAGCAATCATGCTGAGCTTTGCATTCTTAATTGCGTTTTTCTCCTTTATCTTCACTCATGGATGTTTGTAATATTCCATTATGTTGTAAATGAGTGTACAGTTTTATTTTGGCTTTGCATTGCCATAGAGTTTTGTTCACTTTCTCCCTTCCATTCAAATCTCGTAAGCACATTTTTTGAAAATGTACATATTTGGCACTGCCTAAGATCCCAGCAGATGCATTTGTCTCTGTGGCACTTCTAAGCACAGATGAAGTGGGTGACTTCCTCCCTCCTTCTGGATGAACTCCTCGGCTCAAACTAATGCTGTTCTAAGAGGTCCCACAATGTTTCAGGGCAGTGGAAACAGGCACACTGAAAATATCCTGTTATATGCAGAGAAAACAGTGTGCAGAGCTTCAAACCCCAGGCTATATAAATAATAGATGCCTGCAGGGTGTGTCATGTGTTTTGCAAAAATACCAAACCCAGATGACTTAAGCTAATGATGTTTAAGTAAAGCAAAACATCTCCAGGGTCACTAGCATGAGTAATAACTTCTGCTTACTCCAGATCAAACAGAGAGAAAAATGTTTTCACTGATAATCAGTTTTTAATATTGTGCTTGTACCTTATTGCCAGCTTTGTCATACTTTTCACTCCTCTGGAATTTGTTCCATGCTGTGGCATTATATATAAATCTTGGAAAGGAAGGAAGAAAGCAAGGACACAAGCAAGCTACAAGTGGGAAACAAAGCAGCCGTGACTTCCCCTGACTTTGTGATACACTCCCAAATGTACTCAGGGGACTTATTGCTGCACTGTAACCAGCTGAACTCCCACACCCTTAGAGGTGCACTAGACTTGATACGAGAGTTTCATGATTGGAGCCAGTATGATGCAGTGGTTAAGTGATTACAGCCACAATAGGCACCCTGGGGCCTCCAGATGTTTTGGATTAGCCTCAGCCAGCATGGCTAATAGTGAAAAATGATGAGAATTGTGACCAAAACATCTTCAAGGCATTCATTTATCCCTGGGTTAGAGTGTTGTATTGCAAGTGGGAAGACCTGGGTTCAGTTTACCACTCGGTCATGATGTTTGCCAGATAACTTTAGACTTATTACTATCTCTCAGCCTAATTTATTTTGCAGCATTGTTGTGAGGATAAAACTCCACCAATAGCTCCTTGCAGGTAGGACAAGATATGAAGTAATGAAATGACTTTATAGGAATGAATGACATTAGGTCCTAGAGCTTTTTTTTTAAATAGAACTTACCCATGGTGGGCATAAAATGGATCGTGACAAGGTAGTAGAGATAATTGCCCCTGAATAATGACTCCCTCGCTGGGTGTGCTGTTGTACTGACAACATGCAAGGACATATAAGGCTATGCCTGTACATTTTTCCAGTGGTACAAGTAACAGCTTTAGTGGGATGCTGGTTTTAGCAAATTATCTACCCTTCCCCCTGTGCTAGGATTCCAATCTGTATCGGAACTCCTTCCTTTGAAGGACTTCTGTACCAATCCTTAGGGAAACTTTTCATGGTTTCAGGAAGCCTAGTGTAGAATTTTGCCAATCAATGTCACCTGAATTAAAGGGGCTGAGAAGAATTAAATGAGCATGACAGGAGGGGCTTTAGGTTGAGTTGCCAAAAAGGGGGAAATCAGTAATCAAAAAATCTTCTGGAGTAATGCCAGAGGTAAGGTTATCTCATATTGGTTCAGGTCCACAAAGTCAGCAAATTGGTTGTTAAGTCAGATGCTGTAACAGATATGCTGTTATGCAGATTATATCACAAACTGTAATTGGTTGCAAACAACACAGAGTCATGGATGAACTCCTGTTCAGCCACATCATACAGCAATAAAGGGCATCTTTACTGGTCCTAGTTGTTCCATCTTCCCATCTCAATTTGGGCCTGAAAGACCCAGGAGAAGTGTGGGTGCATGGAAGCTAAATTGTAAGCATGAGAGCCAGTGTGGCGTAGTGGTTAAGAGCCTGGGACTGGGACTCAGGCGATCTGGGTTCGAGTCCCCACTCGGCCATGGAGCCAACTGGGTGACTTTGGGCCAGTCACAGACTCTCAGCCCAACCTACCTCACAGGGTTGTTGTGGGGATAAGATGGAGGAGGAGAATGATGTAAGCTGCCTTGAGTCCTTTGAGGAAAAAGGCAGGATATAAATCGATAAATAATAAAATAAAATAATCATACTGGAGACATTGCACGAGTTCATTCATTCACTGCATTTGTATGCTGCCCCATAGCCAGAGGCTCTCTGGTCATCACTAACCACTGATCACATCTTTTAAGACGTTGGCCTTAGCATCCAGTTTTCTGGCTTTGTGGAGCTTGAGACTACCTGAGATAACCATAATGCTGGTCTTAAAGCAGAAGGCTTTTTATCATTGCATATGCCCTGTAAGTTACGTTGAAAATACAGACCAGCAGATGGCATTGTGCTTCTGACATGTGGGACTTGTTACTGTTTGTTTATCCTTTGAAGCTTATATCCTGGTTTACTTTAAGGAGGCAGAAGAAAATATTAAACACAGTAACAAAACTGACATCCCCATTGTTATCTAAACTTTGTCTTCCTAAAATTACTGCAGTCTCATCCCCAGAAAAGCTCTGTAACCTTGGCATGTATAATGATTAAAAGATAACTTTTCAGCAAACCATTCTCTCTCAGTTAAAGTTCCATGTACAAGAACCCTAAGGTTTATAAGGCTCTTGTAAACATATATTGAGTGCAGTGCTTAAACAAATGGTATATATGTAAATACTAAGCATATTTAATTGCTAAATGTGGCAAATAAAATGAAAATACCTGAATTGTGAGCAGAAGGTAATAGAAAGTCAGTTAAAACATTGTAGCATTGGTATAATATATTTTCAGTAGTGCAGTTCTGTGAGCACTGGCCATTACTTTTCTAACTATGTAGTCTAGACATTGTTCAAGGCCTAGAATCCATGTCACTAAATCAAGCTGACATGTTAGAAGGGATATTTGCTTTATTTGTTGCACGTGCATTGTAGCAATTACAAAACTCTACATGAAAAACCAATATCACTTTTGGAATGGTAAAGTCTGATTTCCACATGCCATATGTTGTGAATGCTTTGCTTTTGTGTGTCTTAGGTGAAAATGCCTGATCTAGAGTTTTTTGTTAACTTGGGAGACTGGCCTTTGGAAAAAAAGAAATCTTCTCAGGGCATCCATCCCATTTTCTCATGGTGTGGTTCCAACGATTCAAAAGATATTGTAATGCCAACCTATGACCTGACAGACTCCGTTTTAGAGACAATGGGGCGGTAAGAATTTCTACGAAGTTTGCTGATACCCTAAGTTTGCAAGGGATGTTTCAGATGGGTGCTGTTCCTTGGTGTCAGTGTTGACAATGGCTGGAAGCCATCAGTTCCGTACATAGAAAATGGGAAGCTTGGTGGAAAATTGAGGAGGATGGGTCAGAAGGAAATGGATAGGTTGACAAGATGACATGCCCCTTGGGGAATTAAGTGGAAGAACACGGTGAATTTAATAGTGCAGTTTACTTTATGATTCATGTGATAATTGCTTTTCAGAACTGTCAGTTTTCCGAAAACCAAATAGGTAATTAAGTCAGAACAGATTCTGGTGCATGTCATCCATGCGATTAGTGCTAAGCCTGTTAGAGGCCTATTTTCTGGTCAGGATTTTCAATCAGTTATCTTATTTCCCTGCTCTTTCATCAGTCCATTTCATTTGCAATAGCCATCTTGTTCTTCCACTCTAACACCTCATGTGAGTATCATACCGAACCACACAAAACTGGACTGACTTTGACCCGGTCTTCTGATTATTGCACATACACTGGAACCCATATGATTAGCTACGTCTGTTGTCCACTTAATGAGTTGGTTAGGAAATGAGTGCAGCCACAGAAGGAGGGGAGAACCAGGGGTGTAGTCCAAACAAAACACCCGCTGGAGGAGTCTCTTTGTGACCCTGCCAGACTGTTTGCTGTGCGGCAGCTGTGCTTGTTGCCTCTTTCCAAAGGCAGGGTGAGGCTTTTGTTTAATTAAAGGCAAAGAAAACTTAAGGAGAAAGTCACCTGATGCTTTGCCCACAACAGGTATTGTAGAGCCACACAGGAGAGGATTCCAGTTTCCTCACTGGCCTCTCACAGCTTGCTCAGTTCCATGCCGTCTTTTCTATTCCTGTCTCCTCCCTCTCAGAATAAAGTGGCAAAGGGCTAGCCTTAAGGTCTTAAGAAGACGAGCTGGTCTTATCTGCAGTCTCTTACTTTGCTACATCTCCCAACAACTGTGGCTATTCCTTCTTGGTCCTAGCAAACCAGTGCAGCAGAGGGCCCAGCTGTTAAGGAGGGTGGCTGTCAGCACAGAATTTCTACCACCTCCTGCCTAGAAGCTCTTTCTGCCCATCTGGCCCTGTGTGGTACAATAGTTGAGCCAGGACTGAGAAGATTTGGTTCATCCCCATTCAGCCACGTAGCCCAGCTATCCCTGTCTCCCAAGGGCAGTTGCTGCATCCACTGCCTTGAGCTCCTTGGAAGGAAAAAGGCAGAATATAAATATACCAAACACAAAGGGATACTGTTGCATATGTTCATCTCAACAGAGTCAGTCTTGACATGATGTCTGTTCAAGCGAACACTGGGCCGCCATGGGAATTGAAGAACAGCACAGCAATCTGGCGCGGTCGGGACAGCCGTAAAGAGAGGCTCGAACTTGTAAAAATGAGCAGAAAGCACCCAGAAATCATTGATGCAGCATTTACAAACTTCTTCTTTTTCAAACACGATGAAAGTCTCTATGGCCCCATTGTGAAACATATTTCCTTTTTTGATTTCTTCAAGGTAAGCGTTGTAAATGTGACTGGATTCTGATAGAATTTGAGCTCGAGGGTAGTGAGGCAGGTCCAAATATTGGCAGCTGCTTGGGTCACAGGTATACAGGTGTAGGGTCAAGGATGAAAGCATTCCGTATAACACACTTGCATATTTCCACAGTCACCTGAGTCTAGATTATTTTCAGAGAATTAAAACTTGCAGAGAAAAGCCGCTGTTGCTCATTGATAAACATGTTCCTCACACACTGTGTTTCTGCAGCAAGTCCATGGTTCAGTACAAACTTAGATGAATGCAGATGTGTGAAAGTGGGCCTGGTGTTCTTTGGATGGGCTGGGGTATAACCCCTTTGCTCACCAGATGTGTAGACAGCCGTGGGACTGGTCCGAGTATCGGGTCTGACTTTGCAGTGCAATGAGGGCAGGCCACTCACTGCAGGAGACGGAAGGAATGAAGGGAGTCTGCTGTACTATGAGGAATTCCAGCAGTGCAAGGGCTGCAAGGAGAGGCAAAAGTCATAGACAGCCAAAATATGCCAGCTTGTCTTGGTGAGGTAGGAGAAACGTGGAAACAGTTGCTGCCTACATGCTCCTCCCAGCCTTGAGTGGATGCCCATAATCTCCAAGCCTGGAAGGTTACAGGCAGCCACACTGGGTAGTGCCCTTCATGTTTGAAGGAGATCTCTGGTTAGCAAAGCTGTGGCATACAGGTTATTGCTAACTTGCTATCACAAGCCTATGCCTATCATTCTCTGTCTTAACAGACGGTAAGAGAAAGGTTTAGCACATTTTTAAACCTTTTCTGAAGAAATAAAAATAGGGCTGCTCTTTTGTAAATTTTGATTAGTTTTGTGAAGGATCAGAAGCCCAAAGATGGGGATGGTTACTATAGAGGGACTAACAAAAGCTGTAACAAAGGGCTTCTGTGTTCATTATATTTTTTAGGTTTACACTTAAGATCTCTTAAGATCTCCCATATAAAACCTAAACATGTAGCATGTGAACACAATAAATGTGTTCCCCACTTCTACACTTACAAAGACAGCAAGGATTTGCTAGTGCTCCCTGTTTGAGGATGCATCCAGGTCCCTGTTGAACCTGGCAGCAAAAACAGGTTTCCAAGTAATGTGTGAAACGACCCAGAGACTGCCTGAAATTCTGCATCCAGATGTTCTGAACATATTTTTTCATCAGATTTTGATCCCGGGTAAGTCGTGGGAGACTCCACAATAGATCTAAAAGCATATTCATTTACGTGCTGTGTTTTGCAGTATAAATACCAAATTAATATCGACGGCACAGTGGCTGCATACAGACTGCCTTATCTGCTAGCGGGAAACAGCGCTGTGCTTAAACAGGATTCCATCTACTATGAACATTTTTATAATGAGCTACAACCTTGGAAACACTACATTCCTTTTAAAAATGACCTGAGTGATCTCCTGGAAAAACTCCAGTGGGCAAAAGACCATGATGAAGAGGTAAGGATATTCTTTATTAAAAAATGAAACAAAACAGTTTGCAAACATTCCACAAGACTCTTTCTATTTAGGGCTTAGGAAAAATTATTATGTGCTTCACAGCATGGGAAGGAGGTTATACTTAGGATATACCTTATTTTTCACTCTATAAGATGCACCTGACCATGCACACCTAGTTTTTAGAGGAGGGATCCATGGAAAGCTTCCTGATAATCACAGGCACATTCCCCATTACTTCCCCATGGGCTTCATTAAAAGACGGGTTGCCATTTGAAAACACACACCGACCTGTGATTAACAGCTCTCATCTGCGCTGGAGGAGGGGGGGGTGGAGCAGGGTGCGCCGAGTGCGTGCCGGCCAGGTGTGGTGCAGCCGGGCCGGCAGCGTGCCAGTGGTGATCTTCCGGGCGGCACAGCGGTGGCAGCAGGTCTTCCCGGGCGGTGGGGGTGAGCAGTCCGTCTCTCCGTGCAGCCGGTGGGTTAAAGCCTGCAGCTCCTCCTCCTCCGCGGCAGGTCTTCCTGGGTGGTGAGGGTGAGCAGTTCCCGGGCGTTGGGGCCAGCAGTCCGTCCCTCCGTGCAGCCGGCGGGTTAAAGCCCGCGGCTCCTCCTTCTCCGCCCACCTCCCCCTGAGCAGCACAGCTCTCACCTGTGCCAGAGGGGGGAGCAGAGCAGGGCGCGCTGAGCGCGTGCCGGCCTGGTGGTGCCACGTGGTGCAGGCGGACCAGCAGCGTCCCGGGCGTTGGGCACACACACATTCGCTCTATAAGACGCACAGACATTTCCCCTTTTGAGGGGGGGAAAGTGCGTCTTACAGAGCGAAAAATACGGTATATGACAGCTTATAAGAACTCATATGACTATAGAGAGCTGTCTTAAACCAGGGCATTGGTCCATCTGGAACAATATTAGCCTGAGGCTTCCCAGGGTTTCAGGGGGGACTCTTGTCCAATTCTGCCTGGAGAGAGCAACAGCTGATGCTACTTTGATGTGATTAATTTGGAGTCCATCGCAGTTTCTTTATTAAGTAGCACCAGTCATCACATTAAGAAAGTGAGTTGTAGGTATTTCTCTTAAGTATTCAGAAAGATTTTACCCAATCTTGAGGCCTCCTGATATTTTGCACTATAACTCTCAGCATTTCTCACCATTGCCCTGGTTGGCTGGGGAAGATGGGAATTGAAATTCCCATGAAAACACCTGGGGGGCACCAGGTTGGGGAAGGCTGCCTGTGGTGTTACGCCTAGTGTAAGGTTGTCAGTCAGATGTGCATTGAGAAGGTTTCCTGTTCTGGGAAAATTGGTTGAATGCATTATTATGGATTGAATCAGTAAGCATTTAGAACAAGGTTTGCGGAGAAGGAATTGACTTTTCTGTCTCACTAAGCTTTTAGAATTCCTTGAGAGTGTCAAACATACAGATGAGGGTAACTCACTAGACCTCTCACTTGGACTTCCAAAGGGTTTTTGACGTTTCCTCATCAAAGACTCCTGAACAAACTTAGCAGTCATGGAATAAAAGGCAGGGAGTTTCCTCTTATGGACCAGTATTTAGTTAAAGAACAGAAAGCAGAGAGTAAGACTAGATAGTAATTTCTCCCAGTGGAGTTCCACAGGGGGCAATATTAGGGTTAATAGTTTTCAACCTATTCATAAAGGGTTTAGAATTAGGAGTGAGCAGCAAAGTGGCCAAGTTTGTTGATGATGCCAAATTATTAGGGTGGTTAGAATCAAAAAGGATTGTGAGGAGTTCCAAAAGGACCTTGCCAAACTGAGCAAACGGGCATCAAAGTGGCAAATGAGGGTCAGTGTAAGCAACTGCAGAGTCATAATGCTCGTATGGGCAAATCATCCCAAGTTCAAGTACAGGCTGATGGGAACTGAGGATAGTGGTGATGCATCAAGAAAGCAGTCTTGGGATTGTGGTGGACAGTGGAATGACAATGGCAGCCCCGTGTACTGCTGCTATGAAAAGGCAAACTTCATGTTAGGCATAATTGGGAAAGGAATTGAAAATAGAACTGCATACTGCCCTTATACAAATCTAAGCAGAATTAGAATACTGTATAGTTATGGCCACTGCATCTAATAAGGGATAGTGTGGAGTTGGATAAAGTGCAGAAACGGAAAACTAGACTAATGAGCTGGAACAGTTCCTCTGTGAGTTGAGATTTTTTTAATTTACTGAAAAGCTGAGTGAGAGACAACATGACAGAGCTGTGCAGGATTATGAATGGTGCGGCGAAAGGAGTTTAAGGAGACATTTTTCTTCTCTTCCTATCATGCTATAGTCGTCCCATGCAGCTGAATAGTAGAAGATTCAGAGCAGATAAAGGGACGTAACAGTTAACTATGGAGTTCACGGCCACAGAAAGTAGTGATGGTCACCCATTTGAATGGTTCTAAAAGCTCTTAGCAGCTTTTGCACAAATTCATGGCAGAGAAGCCTAGCAATGGCTACTGGTCCTGATGGCTGCATGCTAGGTTAGCATTTCAGCAGTGTGGTTCTGTGAACACCACCCCTACCCAGAGATGGAGTCCAATAACTGCTGCATTTTATTTTTCAAAGAGGAAGTGGGCATTGCCCCTTTTCCTCTGTATGACCTGCAATATTTTGTCCTGGGAGGAGTCTGGCAGGAACTACCATCTGCACACTGTAAAATATTCTGACTTGATTTTTACCATAACCTCTATCAGGCACTTGGCCCTCCACCTCACCCTCCCCTTGGTATCAGTTATTTTTAATATCAAATTTGCTTAACCCTCTGCAAAAGTCAAAAGCTGTGTTGCTATTTTGTTACTTTCCACTGGTCTTAAGAAAGCCATTTGTTTCAAGATCTGTGTGGAATTGTTACATAGAGTTTCTGTGAATTTGTGCCCTTAAGACTCATTTTTGCCTCCTTCAAGAATGCTAGTATGTTTTCTTTTCTTTCATTTAATTTAATTCAGTTGGAAGTACTGAACGTTGATGAATGAAATTGAATATTTGATTTGGGACAGGTAGGAGCATAAGAAAGTAAAATTTAAGAGTATATAATGAAAATAACCTAAGGTTAAATATGGAAATACATCAACTCTATCCCCATTTAATTTCCTACCTGTCAGGCAAAGAATATTGCAAAGGCTGGGCAAGATTTTGCAAGAAATAATCTCATGGGAGACCATATATTCTGTTATTACTTCAAGCTTTTCCAGGTCAGTTTCTTTTTGATTAGTTGAATAAAATTGAATCCTGCTAAGCTAATAGGGTTGCAGTACTACTTGGAACTGCCTGCAAGATTTGTAAAACTTTTTAATACTTTATGCACAAGGTACTCATCAGTTATGAAATTAATTACCCCGAGGACTTCCCCACTTTTATTTTTGTATATGCTTGAGTGTGTGCATGCTTACATTGCTAAACTTTCAGCTTACTCATGTTGAAATGAATGGGAAAGTGAAACTATGAAATGCCTGTGCTAACTGGGGTCATACCATTGGCAATACCATTCTATCCCATAACAAAATATGGTAAAGACATATCTTGGTGCCTTGCCTGCATTATAAATACATTTTTTGTAAACTATGCCATTTTAAGAGCACTAGGGTTTTTTCTCCTTTTGTTTTGTATGTTTTGAGTGTATATTCTTATATCTACAACAACCTATTACAAGCAATACCTTGGATTCTGGAAGTAAATTTTACCGTAAGGGACTAATTCTCCCTCCGGTTTGCTTATCTTGCCCGTGGAATTAACATCAATTTCTTATTTGTAATGTTCATTCTGGATGCCCCCTTCCATTATACACTGTTTCACCAAGGTGTTTTAGGTTTTTGTTTTTCCTTCCTCGTTTTTTCCTCTCCAGGGCTTCCTGCTAACCCAAAGAGGATTGTCTAAATGGTGGGTTTTGGTGTTGTCCAGATGTAGATTTATGTGCCATAACAAAGCAAACATGCTCAGCTCTGTAGTCCTGATTTTGGAACAAGAGAGATATTTACTAGAAGATCAGCAGGCCCCTGTACCTATCGTCGGATTAATGTATTCAGTATAGGATGGGGAACTTAATATTCAGAGTGATCTTGCACCTTGTTGAGCTGTTAGGTGTAAAAGTATTAAAAGAAGAATTTTAGGAAATACTATTTCATGATAAGCTATTAAGATCTTAGCAAAGTTACCAAGAAGAAATGCTTTTATGTGCACATTATATTTTGATGTGATGCAACAAATATTTTTAAATACAATTTAAAATGGATTTAAGTGAGATTTTCCCTCACTTCTCACTGCTGCAAATCCAAAACTGAATCTACCGAAAACAGTTTCTGGAGTATGATTGGCCTGAAGATGAGTGAGTAATTAAGCAGCAGCAAGAGGCTTCCAGAATGCTAGAGCCATAGTTTGAAAAAGGCTAAATTCAGAAACTGAATTTTGAGATTTCTGTCATGGGGACTACATTCACATGGTGAAGTCTAGTGGACTCCAATACGCTTATGCTCAGCTTCTTTCCTGGAATGCAGTGCCAATCATATCTACTTCATGTTAAAGTGGGATCATTTTGAAATCCAGGGATCAGCCAGACCCCAGTAGTAAGTGGAAACTGAAAAAAAAAAAAAAAACAATAGACTAGTGGAATTAAGCTATCTCCTAGCTGCCATGCCCTCCCAAGAGGAAAAAATAATTACTTCAGTCTGATACATTTTTGTAGTGTAGGTCAGTGAAGCTCTAAACCTTTGATAATGGGAGTCATGGGGCAGAACTACTGGCCCCATGGAGTTCCTTTACGTCCTGCTGATTCCCTTCTTTCAGCAATGTGTCCCACCAATTCTGTTGCCCCGGCTGGCCCTACCTGTTATGCAGGGGAGATTTAGCTGCTTAGGGGGAGCTCTGAAACTAGCAGAAATGCTCATATCTGGGACAGATACTGCATTCCAACATTTCCTCTGATTTCAGATTGCCCACAAAGCCTCTTTTGGGCAAATGGTGGGGTCTGCTCACACGATGGATCTGGCAGGGTGTAAAAGGACTGGTGGGAATGCAAATGTTCCATTAGATTCCTCCTGTGCCCCTCACCATCAGAGATTTCCCAGGGAGGCAATGTGCACACCATATTGACATGCAGGTCACCCCTTCCTGAGCAGTTCTGTATTCATTAGTTACATTTAAACACCACCTTTCCTTTGAGATGCTGAAGGAAGCCTACATGATTTCTGCCTTTCTCCACCCCTATATTATCTCCCCACAAAACTGAGATTGGCTCAGTGGTAGTAATTTCAGACTCTCCTATCAATGCACACCATGCCTAAATTGGCTATTGGGCAATAGAGAAAGATAAGACATAAAGAATGGTAGTTATTGTGCTAGTCTGCAAGTATGGGACAGTATGTGCAGTCTGAATACTTACTGCAATGAATACTGCCTGTGGGTTTCCCATGGGCAGCTGATTGGCCAGTGTGGGGACAGAATGCTAAATTAGTCTTTCTTCTGATCCTGCACCACTCCTTGTGCCATCTTTTGTATTACATAGTCCTGAATGCATTAATTTTCCCCATAGTCTGCACAAGCACTCTCACAGCCTCCAGTCCCACCACTGTTGCATAGACCAGTGTTGGTCTTGTAGTAATATTTCAAAGTATTCTTTTTTCAGCCACATCTGAAGGCAGCCAGTTCAGATTAAAGGCAGCTTTAAAAACATTAATAGTTTAATAATCGAGATCTGCAAGTAAGCACTGTGTGAAAGGTATGCCCTAAAAATTAAAGTTGGCATTTTGCTAAAGATGCATTCCAGATTCCCACAAATCCCTTTCTAATATAGAGGGATATGTTGTTCAAAGCAGCAATCAGGAAAGATCAAAGAACCTGGCTCTGGAAAGCCCCTCCCAAAACACAGCTGAAAATGTCTGTGCATTAACACGGAGATACTGATATTTCAGCAAGTCCCCAGATGGGGCCCATATCAGCTTACAGCCCTTGTGATATTGAATCTCATGGTCTTCAAGAAGTTTCTTGGCACAATGGGCAATTTGTTGGCTACAGATTTATCATGCCCAGGCTGTGAAAGTTGAGTGAACAAAATAAAAAGTACTTTTTCACTTCAAATTAGGAATATTCCAAATTACAAGTGAGTGACCCAAAAGTTAGAGATGGCATGGAAAAAGTGGAACAGCCTGATGATGACCTCTTTCCCTGTAGCTGTTACCGAAAACAGGTACAGTATGTGCAAGTTAACATTACAGCAACTGTCTACTGAGTGTCCTTTATAGACATTTAACTTTATAGAAACACTGTCTACCTCACATGCTCAGAATCTGAGCTGGGGAACACAGATTTTAATACAAGTGCCAAAAGAGATTCCCTAGCTGCTTTTCCACAGGACAACAGGGTAAGGAAAGAGAAAGTCTCATAACTCTGGCAGTGTAATTGAAAACTACTGATCCTGTCTGGATACAAGTTGAATGCTGCCAAGTCATCAGACCTGGGCACCTCCCATAGGTTACATCATGACCAGCCCACCATGGCTTAAATCACCCACTGTCATGTCACGATAGGCATCTCTGGACACCTGGCTGGTTGTGTTGTGTGAATCCTGGTGGCACGGGTTCTTTGAGGGTGAAAAAGCACTTAAACAACTCTAAAACAAAACATGAATTGGCAAGCTGAGCACCCTCAGGTGTTGTGCAAAAATGGTCCCCTTTAGTGCCCAGCAAAACACAACCGCCCCGTAGGTAAATTAAGCTATGCTGAGCTGTTGCACTTAGCAAACCAGAGCACTGAGGCTGCAGAAAAAGCTCCAGTTTGTAGGTCTAGAGAGCACAGGGTTATGTGTTACATATGAAGAAAAAAAATAATCACTTGGACGTATTCTGTATTCTAGTTTTGGCACATTCTTCGTCGTGGCCACTGTGCATCACACATATGGGTGCTGCGCCTGCGCAGTGCCTAGGCCGGAAGATTAAAAAGCTAATGGTTTTTGGCGGGAAAACTCTGCTCCCCTCCCCCTTCGTGGTATAACTAGAGCGGAGTGTCCGCCATTTTGTTCAGTCTTTGCGACCACTGTTCGCTGTGCCTCGTGCCTGTTAACGTCCTTGCTAAGATCTTGAGTCCTTACTGTTCCTTTTGCCTTTATCCCTCTCTTTTTCTTCTTCTCAAAAAAAAACAAACAAACAAAAAAACAAAAAATATTATCTTACCCTCTATCCTGTCATCTTTTCTTCTTTTTCCACAATGGCGCAGCGAGCGGCCTTTCGCAAATGCACCGCATGCGGATCCAAAATGTCACCTGCGGATCCGCATGATCTATGCCTCCTCTGCCTCGGCGAGGGGCATAGAACCGACAAGTGCGGCCATTGCTTGGCCTTTACCAAGCAAGCACAGAAGAACAGGGAGAACCGTCTCCGCAAGCTCCTCTGGGACCAGGCCTTGATGCAATCGGACCAACTGCTCTTACGGCCTGGTTCCTCTTCAGCAGCACCGCCTCCTCCATGCTCCACCCCAACTGTGAGCACTCCTCCGAAGCGTCCCGCTTCCACCGCTCCTCCTCAGCATCCTTCAGCTGAAGGCACTACTCCAGCAGAGACCCAGGTGCCGCCTTCTTCCCCAGCCAAAAAACGGGAGAAGCGCAAGCATACAGGTTCGGATAAGCCTTCCACTCGTAAAGTTCCGAGGAAGGAGAAGGCAGATAAACCCACTCACAAGACCAAGAAACCGGATCGCCCCACACACCGGGGCTCGGGTTTGTCTGTTTTTTCGGTACTGTCCGCCGCCACGGTACCGACCCCTTTGGGACCGGCCCTGCAACTTACTATGCAGGTAACACCGCCGGGATCCCCCAGGCCTCTCATTTGGCCTGAGAGCATGCCGACCCAACAAGTGGAGGAGCCACTTCAGGAGTCTATCTCTGCTGGCGAGATTAGAGACTCCCCACCGAGGGAATGGTCTCCGACTCCAGTGCCCATGACTGAGCCACCTGTGGAGTCACCTTCGCCTCCAAGGCGCCGCAGCCGCTCGTCCGAATACCGGGGTGACGACTGAAGGATGCACAGATATGGTGCCTTCCCAGACTGGGGTGGCTCTCAATCTTATTCGTACTACCCTCAGGATCGTGCGTCTCCATCGGCCCCAAGAGATTCACCTTCGATGGCCAGGCATGTGGAGAGGGGACGTCCAACCTCCCCAGAAATGTCGTCTTCGAGTGACCGTCCACTTTATTATCTGGATTCAGACGAATCCGAGGTTGACTCTACATCCCCGGATGTAGCAGTCGCCTCCCAAGGACCGGCATCGCCCGATGAGCCACATGTCTCCTTTACGGAGCTCATGTCCTACCTCGTCCGTTCACTAGAGATTGAGGCTAGTCAACAGCCGGGCCCATCCACGGATCACTTCTATGATGTCGTGAGGGGAGAACAGTCCGCGGCCATAGTCCTGCCGCTTATTACCACACTTCGGCAGGCTATGGTCCAACCCTGGGATCAACTGGCCCAACCGCAAGCGACCTCCCGTCGGTATGAGGCCGTGTACAGAGTTCTGGAGGACGACATTCCATTCCTGATTCACCATCCACGCCCGAACTCTGTTGTCGTTGAATCCACCCAGGGCAGGGAGTCCAGAGGACACATAGCCCCTTGCGACAAGGAAGGGAGGAAGATCGATATGCTCGCCCGCTGAGTCTATGCGGCCTCTGGACTCGGCGTGCGCTTATCAAACTATGAAGCAACACTGGCACATTACCAGTATTTCATTATGCAAAAACTGGATAACGTTGCTTCCTCCCTTCCAGACCGCCAAGCCGAGCTTGCCAGGGTATTCATCAAGGAAGCTATGCAGGTAGCAGTGCAGCAATTATCTACCGCACGACATCACGTAGATACCAATTCGAGAGCTCTCATGAATGCCATCTCGCTGCGCCGACATGCATGGCTTCGTAATTGCAATTTCCCCGACGAGATGAAATGGAGGATCGAGGAAATGCCATTCGACGGTACCGGGTTATTCCATCAGCAAACCGACTTCAAGTTAAAAGTGATACACGAATCGCGTATGACCGCGTGCCGCATGGAGCTTCCTCAACAGAGGCGTAAGTGGCAAGGGCCTCGTTCCTCTTACCATCCACAATTCCACCCTCGGCAACACTACCAACAAAGACAGCAACGGCGAAGACAACAGCCGCAGCAACGTTTCCTCCAGGGCCGGCGGCGCTTCGATGCTGACAAATGTCCACGTTGATGGTCCGGGCGAACCATTCTCTCTCTCCCCACACCACCTTTCCCTCTCCCTTTTGGGGACCGGCTCCAGGGCCGACTCCCCATTTGGGAGTCCATTACATCTGATAGGTGGGTGTTGTCTATCATTCAGTTCGGATATAGGATAGAATTTGATGTCGTCCCTCCACCGTGTCCGATTTGATTTACATTTTCTTCATCGGTACTGTGCAAAGAAGTCTCTCAGTTGCTTTGCAAGGGCGCGATTCGACAACTATCCCGCTTGGAGGGATTGCACGGATTCTACTCCAGATACTTCACGGTCCCGAAAAGAGACAGTGGTCTTTGTCCGATTTTGGACTTACGGAATCTTAACAAATACATCAAAACAAACAAGTTTTGGATGACCACTTTACAGAATATTTTTCCATTACTGAAGAGAGAGGATTGGTTCGCCTCCTTAGATTTGAAGGATGCTTATTTTCATATTGTTATCCATCCTTCACATAGACATTTCCCGCGTTTCACTGTTGGGCTCGACTTGTTCGAATATGCTGTGCTACCCTTTGGCCTGGCCACCGCCCCTCGAGTTTTTACGAAGTGTATGGCACCAGTATGTGCGCACTTACAGACAAGAGGAGTGCAAATATACCCATATTTAGACGACTGGCTAATTGTCTCCCAAACTAAACAAGGGCTTCTGTCTGCAATACACATGACCTGTGCCTTGTTTGATGATCTTGGACTATGTATTAACCACGAAAAATCATCCCTTATTCCCACGCAGGTCATCGACTTTATCGGGGTATGTCTCAACTCCACACGGGAAAGAGCTTTCCTCCCTCTGGACCATCTCGCTACCTTATGTGCCCACATCCATCAAATCCGAACGCTAGGAACGGTTCCGGCTTTATCTATTCAGAGACTATTGGGGCACATGGCTGCTACAGTTGCCATTGTCCCGTATGCCAGACTATGGATGCGGACCATGCAGCTGTTTTTCAACACGTCATTTTGCCCACAGCGAGATTCTCCCAACAAACTGATCCGAATTCCGTCTGTGATACTCAACACTCTAATTTGGTGGACCATTCCGAGCAACCTGTCTGTCGGTGTCCCGTTCCGAACACCTCATCCAACGAAGACCCTGTATACAGACGCGTCACTACTGGATGGGGCGCAACATGTGCGGACCTTCAGGTTCAGGGAACTTGGAACCAACAGGAAGCAAAGAAGCACATCAACGTCCTCGAACTACAGGCGATTTTCAACGTCCTAGGGGCTTTTGAGACTGTCCTATGCCAACAAGTTGTCCAGATTGCATCGGACAACATACCGGCTGTCTTCTACATCAACAAACAGGGCGGCACAAAATCGCTACCTTTAGCACGTCTCTCGATGGCCATTTGGGACTGGTGCATACCGAGGGACATTATGCTTCTAGCAGTCCACCTCGCAGGGACCGACAACACTGAAGCAGACATGTTGAGCAGACATACGTCAACAACGCACGAATGGGAGATGGACAGACAAATATGCTACGACCTCTTCCATTTGTGGGGCTATCCGGACTTGGACTTGTTTGCCACTTGCGACAACAGAGTATGTGCCCTATACTGTTCCAGGGCAGGCATAGGCTCGGGATCGATGGGAGATGCCCTTATGATCCCCTGGGACAACATAGCCTTTTATGCGTTTCCCCCAATTCCACTTCTAACAAAAATGATAGCAAAGATATCTCAAGAGAATGCCACAGGAATAATAATAACTCCATGGTGGCCGAAACAACCATGGTTCGCCACCCTTCTTCGTCTATCCAAAGGGACATTTCTTCGCCTCCCATCTATTCCTCAGCTATTAACGCAGCAAAATGGAGCGATCCGACATCCGGATCTGACTGCCTTGTGGTTGACAGCATGGCGGATCACTTGAGTCATTCTGCTGCGTCGGTACCGACGACATCCGAACCTCTACCGGAATGTATTCACTCCACTGTACCGACGGCCCCTAGGTCGGTTTCAACGACAACTGCTTTGCTACCGGTGACTGTTGACCAGGAAATTCAGGCGATTCTCACATCTGCTCTAAGACCGTCCACTCGTCACTCTTATGCGGCTAAATGGAAGAGATTTTCCTCCTTTGCAGAACGCCATTCTTTTTCTCCTGGAATGGCCTCAATTGACAATATTTTACAATTTCTCTTGGAACTTTATCATTTGGGACTGAAACCGTCATCCATTAAAGTTTATGTAGCCGCTATTTCACACTATCGTGGTGCACTTCAAGGGATTTCAGTTTTCTCTCAACCTCTACTTCGACGTTTCCTTTGGGGGTTACAGAACCTACACCCTTCTATTCGCCCTCCTATGCCAACCTGGAGCCTTTCGGTTGTACTCCAAGCACTTACCAAATCTCCGTTTGAGCCACTGGCGACTGTCAACCTACGCCTGGTGTCCTAGAAAACAGCTTTCCTCATAGCGGTGACATCAGCTTGGAGAGCAAGCAAACTTCCTGCTCTCCGCATAGACCCTCCATATCTTAATTTCCATAAGGAAAAGGTTGTTCTTTGTATGGATTCTTCCTTTCTTCCTAAAGTGGCTACACCATTCCACTTGAGTCAAGGTATCGTTCTGCCAGCCTTCTTTCCAGCGCCGTCGAATCCAATAGAGCGGGCTCTACATACCCTTGATGTTTGCTGCTGCCTGGCTTTCTATCGCTCCTGTACGGAATCCCTCCGTCGTACGAACAGACTCTTTGTTAAGTACTCCAAACATGACAAAGGACTTCCAGTCACACCTCAAAGGCTGTCGCACTGGATCACCCAGACTATTGTCCTGGCCTATCAACTATCAAAAATAGACTTACCCGTTACCCCCAGGGGTCACTCCACACGAGCTGTTGCGACTTTGTCTGCCTTTGCCGCTGGGGTCCCACTCCAAGATATCTGTAAAGCTGCAACGTGGTCAGGGCCATGCACTTTCGCCAAGCACTATGGGCTTGATGTGCGCGCCAGGCAGGACTGCTCTTTCGGCAGAGCTGTTCTTTCGTCCGTTCTTCGCTGATGACACCTCCCTCCTCCAAGTTGGGTAAGCTTGCTAATCACTCATATGTGTGATGCACAGAGGCCACAATGAAGAAAGGCAGGTTGCTTACCTGTAACTGATGTTCTTCGAGTGGCCATCTGTGCAGTCACACAACCCACCCACCAGCCCCATTCGGTGTCCATCATTACATACTGCCTCAGTACCACGCTGTAATTTGCATCGGTACCAATGGTAAATGCCGGTGAGTGGATATTGTTCTCAGTACCGTACTATACTTTGCATCGGTACTGTTGGGGCTCAATGCCGTTTGCAACTAATTTTATTCTTAACCTGTAGAGGGCGAACGTTCGGTCTTCAAGACTGAACAAAATGGCGGACACTCCGCTCTATTTATACCATGAAGGGGGAGGGGAGCGGAATTTTCCCACCAAAAACCGTTAGCTTTTTAATCTTCCGGCCTAGGCACTGCGCAGGCACAGCATCCATATGTATGACTGCACAGAGGCCACTCGAAGAACATCAGTTACAGGTAAGCAACCTGCCTTTTTGACACAGAAGTCACAATCTTCACAATCCAGCTTCTGGATCAAAACACTGAACATGCCTGTGCACCTCATGCCACAAAGGGCTATGGCCCCAAAGATGGGCAGGAGTGGAAAGTAGTAACGGCACGGTAGCAAGAATGAATTCCACCATGTGTGCAGTTTTTGACATCCCTGAGGGGCTGACATGAACTATAGAAGTAAACACAGGTTATGGAATGGATGTTATCTGTCTATAGATACATAGCTGAGTAGATAGCAGACAAAGCAGCAGTAGTCCCAGAGAACCATCTGTCCCACTCTAACAGAAGCATCCCTGAAGCTCTAGTGGCTTATCTCAGGCAGCCGCAAAATCTAGAGATGTACACCTTTACTCCCACTTCAAATGTACAAATGTATCCTTTCTATTCACATTCAAACAAGCAGCTATGATGCATTCTAGTAGCTTGAAATAGCCACTGGCCAGCAGAATCCATTAATCAGAACTTATTCTTCTCTGCGTTTCCTGTCTGTACAAGAATCTACACAGAAAGGGGTTTTGCATAGCAGAACAGCCTGGTTAGAACAGCATTAAAGTAAAGCAGAATTTTAGGACTGCCTTCATAGTAAAATTACCAACAGCTATGTATTCTTCTTATTTACAGGTAAAAGAGGAACTTTAATGGAAGAAGGGAAAAGTTGCTTGCAATATTTGCCTATATTTGTATTTGAATAAAAAACTAAGGGTGCAATAGTTTGAATGCCTTCTATTGTGCTGTATTCCTACAATACTGTTTTTTATAATTTTTTAAAATAAATATTCTTTCCATAAAGTTGTATTTTTATTTTAAGAAAAGTATTGGTTTTTTGTCTTCATTTACAATCCAAGCTACAGCAGTCCAGTTTGCAAAATCAAGCAAACTATGATTAACAAACCATGGGTTCTTTGTGAGCATGCATGTGTGCTATCTCCCACCTCTGAAACTCAGGGGCAATATCCCATTCCTGGGTTCTTGCCATGAAGTGCAAATCTAGTATTCTGGGTTAAGGTTAAAGAACCCAGACTTTAAACCCATGGTTTGTCATTGGCTTAAATCTCTGGGTTTAACACTAAATATGATATACAAACCAGACTGTCATGTTTGCATGTCATGACAACAACCCAGGAACAGAAAGCTGATTGAAATTGGAAATGGCAATGAATTTGCTTGCTTCCATTCAGCTATGTCAGTTCCTGGATCGTTAAACCCAGATCGTTAAACCCAGGATCCCATGCAAACCAGGTCAATATGTAAATTAACAACTCCCTAATTTGTATCTGTATTCCTAAAATATATATTGTTCCCAATGAAGTCAATATCATTATTGCAGGTACAAAGACTAAAGCTCAGTATTGTATTCTAGGGATAGAATAGGCAACCTGTGCCCTCATTAACATTAAAAAATGAAATTGTGTGCACCATGTTTAAAATGGTAACCCAGAAAAATGGATTACAATTAGATAATGAGGCAGTTTCTTATTAAAATAAGCATCATACAAATCTGTGCGTTCTTATTTGTACTCACACCTCATACCATACCGAGTTCTTCAAAGAACTGGCAAAAGCCCTAGTTTATTTTTTCCAATGTTGTAGATCAAAATTAATAGCTATTTGGTCTGGGTAGGGTAACTGACCAGTTCTGAAATGAGTCTCTTAAAACCTCTGATGAGTTCAGGGATATCTTTATTGCACACTCAGGAAATGGTTCTGTTAATGCTATTCACACCTTGCCCCTGATGCAGAGAACCAGAGGCACAGCAAAAAGTCTGTGTCTGTTATTAACAGAGCATTCCCCTGTCCACCCTTGCCATGCATCTAAACACCAGCTAGGCAGGTGAGAACAAACAAGGGTCATCTCTGAAGTGGAATACAGAGTAGTGCTTTTCAATTGGTGATATCTCACAACATGTAAAATATAAGGGCAACAACTTGAAAAGCACGAGTTTCAAACCTGTCCTCCACTCTCTTTATTCTCAGCCAAACACAGACCATGCGTGACAACCAACTGCTGTTTTATGGGGTCAGCCACGTTAATTATCCACCTGCTACATTTCAATAAAACTGTGTGGAATGGATTCTAAGCTGCTTTATGAAGATGGCTAACAAGATAAAGGAGAAAAATTTTATTCAAAATCCTAATACAAAGAAAAACTAAAAACAACAATCATCAGAAACATTGGACCTGCTGGGTCAGCCCCCACATTTTTTCTATTTATGGTAACTTAAAAACATACCTAAATCTGTATGAAGTCCTGTTTCTCTAGCCAATAAAAAGAGTCCCAAGTTTGATAGAAATCAGTATCTTCTTTCTCCTTCAATGACAAAGTCAATCTGTCCATTTCTGCACAGTTCAAGATCTTTTTTAGGATCCGTTCATCGGTGGGTGGTTCTTCACTGTTCCAGTGCTGGGCAAATGCAATCCTCGCTGCAGTAATTACATGTAAAATCAAGTACATTTCTTGTTTACTAATATCAACAGGTATAATGCCTAATAAGAAAACTTCAGGTTTAAAAGCTAAGGATTTTTGTAACATTTCCTCAAGCCATTTATGTATTTTAATCCAATACTTTTTTGCTTTATCGCAAGTCCACCACATATAATAGAAGGTACCCAATTTATGTTAACATTTCCAACATCCATTTGACATACTTGGAAACATCTTGGTTAGTCTATTTGGCGACAAATACCATCTATAAAACATTTTATACAGGTTTTCTTTATATGAAGTTGCTAATGTTACCTTAATATTTCTCTCCCATAGCTTTTGCCATTTTTCTAATTCAATATTATATCCAAAGTTTTGTGCCCACTTTATCATAGTTTCCTTGTTATCTTCCATTCCATACCTGTTCATCTTCCATTCTCCTATCAAGTAAGAAATTATATCATCTTTTAATCATGATTTAAGCATCACCTGATCAAATGCTGTTAAATCTTTATAAAAGCCCCACATTTAGCATATCTCGATTGTATCTGCACCTTATGCCACCAAGAAATATTGTGTTTCTTGATTCAATCCTCCATCATTATCCAGAATGTTGTCATATCTTATGATCCCTTCAAAATTCAATGCATTTGGATACACAAGAGCTTCCATGGGTGAAAGCCATCTTGGCAGTTTATTATACAATTTTGTCTTTAACTTTTCCCACACCGACATTAATGATTTTCTAATTTAGTGACTTAAGAAAGAGCCATGTAGCTTAGCCTTTTCATACCACATATAAGCATGCCAACCCATTTGCAAATCATGCCCTTCAAGATACTAGATTCTCTTATTTCTTAAAGTTATCCATTCTTCTAACCACATTAAAACAGAAGCTAGTACAGCATCCAATCAGGGAGACCAAAGCCCCAATTCTCTTTAGCCTCCTGAAGTACTTTTAGTTTGATCCTTGGTTTCTTCTTTCTCCATATAAATCTTGAGATTTGAAAATTTAAATCATCAAAAAATTTTCTATCAATTTTTATGGGAATCATTTGGAATAGATACAAAAGCTTTGGTAATATATTCATTTTAGCTAGTGCTATTCTCCCCAGCAAGGATAGTTGCAAATTAGTCCATTTTTCCAAATCACTCTTAATATCCTTAAATAGTTTATCATAATTGTCTTCTTTCAGAGTGGTACACTTGGCTGTAAGATAAATTCCCAAATATGTAACCTTTTTAACAATCTGAAAGTCTACATGTTCCACCAGAGTTTTTCTCTGCTCCTGTGTGAGATTTTTTACTAACAGTTTCATCTTTTCTCTATTTATTTTCATCCCAGTAACCTCACCATATTCTTCAATCCTTTGTAGGAGTTTAGGCATTGTTACTAAGGGTTCCTCCATTATGAAAACTAGATCATCTGCAAATGTTTGCAGTTTATAGCTTTCATCTCTGATTCTAGTACCTTTAATGTGCATATCGTCCCTGTTATTTCTGTTTAGCACTTCTAAGATCAATAGAAACAACAGAGGTGATAGCGGGCATCCTTGTCTTGTATCCTTTTGTATATCTATAGTATTTGTAAATTCTCCATTGATTATAATCCTAGCAGACTGCTTTTGATAGGTGCTTGATATCGCATTAATAAACTTTTCACCAAACTCCATTTGAGCTAGCTGTTGCTTCATAAATTGCCAGTTAACATTGTCAAAAGCCTTCTGCGCGTCCATGAATAATAGTGCCATTGGTTTTTCCATATGTATCTCATAATACTCTAAGATGTCCAGGATAGTTCTCAAGTTATTCCTCATTTGTCTTTTAGGTAAAAAACCATTTTGATCTGAGTGAATAAAGTCCGTTAGATACTTCTTCAATCTTTCTGCCATTTATGGAGGCAAACATTTTGTAATCCACGTTTAATAGTGATATAGGTCTATAATTTTGGATCTGCGTCAAGTCCATGTCTTTTTTCGGTATTAATGTGATATTTGCCTCTGTCCAAGTATTTGGTATTTTAGCATTTAACAATGCTGCATTACATATATCCTTAAGAAGCGTAGCAAAAATTCCTTCAAAGGTTAAAAAATTACAGCTGGCCTTTTAAAGACATAACTGTAACTGGCTGCCATTTGATAAAACTGTGCCAGCTCTTTGCAAGCACGCTGGTTAGCAGGGTTTATAATAAGCTTGTTTAATTCAGTATTCTTTTTCACATTTCTTGTTTGTAACAGCTGTTCAATAAGAGTCCCTTTCATGTGAACTGGGGATGAACTGCACTGGGCTTCCCGTTACCAAATGGCACTGAAGCCTGACTAAAAGACCAGCAATTCAGTTTTTAAAACCTGAATAAAAAGTATTATGAGTCCTTTCAAGGACCATGACAAAGGCATGCTTTTTACAGACTTGTTTTGAAGTCAAGAGTTACAATGCATGTTTTCTGTCTGGAGCTATCCCTCTATAGGACCAAATGCAAAGGCTTCACATGGATTCCTACAGTGCTTGCCAAAATAAGTTATTGTTAATGTACATTTCACTTCATCAAGGTGCTCTGCAAACATTTTGAGTAATGTGCACTCAAGCATTTTCTGGATCATACCCCAGTTGCACTATCTGTGGGTATGCTTACTCTTCGCGTATGCTTTGTTCGTGTTCGGGCACGACTTCACCAATGAGTAAGTTACTGCTATCTACTTGTTAATTTTGCATGGAGCACTATGGTGGAAAGAAAGAGGTATAGGTAAATAAAGACTAAAGACTGATAGCTACCCAGTTCAGACTAACTCCGAATCTCACTAACAACTCTTTTAATTTCCATTCCCTTAGCCAGCCTTCCCCAACCTGATACTTTACTAGTATGCATGTTGGAGTGGGAGAAAATCCTGTCTGGGGATGATGGGAATTATAACTTGATGCTATCTAGCTGGAGGGCATCAGATTGGGAACACCTGCCTCACACAGCAGGTATACAAGATACTTTTAGTTTTCAGTACAAACATTATGTATATAGCATGTTGCATAAATATGTTTTAACTAAAATATTATAGCTGCTAGAAAGACAAATCTTACATTTAGAAATAACCAGATATAAACAAAAGAAATAGAAAAAATGAAGTAAAATGTATTTTCAAAAGTTGTTTTACATTTATTCACTTTTTAATTCAACACATCGACAAATTACACACATCTCATCTAACTAATATGACAGTTCATAGTGCCACCTATGAAGTTACCATGTTTTACAGCAACATGGTACCACTTTGCTAACCTTCACATGAGAGGGGAAACAAGATATGCAACATAAACTATCTTTTTCAAAGGGAAACTGATGTATAAAAGAAATGTGGAATACTAGAAAATTATAGTAAATATATGAAGAGTTTATTTTTTCAGGAATCATCGATATGATTATCAAATACCAAAAAAAGTATCTAAGACAAAATGTATAATCTGCCTCAGTGAAATTACAGTGATCCAGGTTTTTCATTTGTAACAGCATTGCTCTTGAGCCAATCAAAACATTTCATTCTTAGAAAAATGTGTTACTAATTGCTTGTACACAGCAGATGCTATTTGGTATTTGGCAATTGCTTGAGTTCTTACACAGTGATTTCTTTGATCCAAGACAAAACCTGCATATTTATTTCCAACAAAATGTCATCTGCGGTTCGTCCTCTCACTGCCATGCTGTGATTTGCTTTTTCAATCCAGTGGATTTTTGTAGATGCTTGCATTTTGACTGCAACACTTTCCAACAGTTGCTATTAAAACAGAGAAGAGACAATATTTATTGATTACATTCTATACCATTCAAGAGCCAACATTCTCTGCGCTGCTGTCTGAGCCATTATTAATTTGATTCCAAAAGGAAGTAATACTACTTGGATAAGTTAATTGCTAGGTCTGACCATATTACAGGGCAAGGATGGACAACTTGTGCTCCTTCAGATGCTGTTAGACTGCACAGCACGTAAGCAATAATGACCGATGAGAATTGTAGTTTAACAACACCACTGGCAGAGGGAGTTTCTTCCTCCATGGTGGAGTCATATGTTTCTTTTTCCAGAGTATCACTAAGGAAGAGTATCACAAGAGGAAGAAATGTCCTCAGGACAACAACTTCTAAATACATGCAAGATTAAGGACAAGGATATCACACATGTTCTTTGGTGCATAAAACCAGAGCATCTTGATGTCTGCAGTGACTAACTAGGTCTGCAAGTTCAAATTTCAACCATGAAGCTCACTAGGTGACCTGGAACCAATCATGAACCCTTAGCGTAACCTACCACAATGAGTTGTTGTAAGGATTAAATTGGAAGTAAGAGAAAACTACCATATACACCACCTTAGGCTTCTTGAAGGAAAAAAAATGGAAACAATGCAAATAAATAAAGGCTTGTTTCTAGAAAACATATCATGCCTCTGCCAACGAAAGTGAGTATTAGCTGCAGTAGGAAAGATGTGAAAACTTATGCCTTTTGCACAAACATGCTGTATGTTTTGTTTTAGAGGCAAACTAGGCAATTCAGACGGGGGTAGAATGTGCTTTTACTTGAATCTGATTCACAAAGATGAGTAAATCACTACAAAGAAATATATTTAGAAACAGGAAGGAGGAAAGTCTCTGCCAAAAAAGTGACAGCTTCTCGCCTGACATTTATCTCTAGGTAGTCACTTAGCCATGCAAACCCCTTGCCTGAAGTTCCCTTCAAATCAGTGTTTGAAAACAAATCATTCTTGCATGTTTAAGTAAGGCTGTCATTTCAACTACTGTTCAGTGCATCTAGGAACTCACTTTATCACACATCTCATCTTCAGTTCCAGACACAAATAGCACAGGGGACTTAATAAACAATAAATCTTCATCCCGAAGCTTAGTCTGAAGCTTTGGTCGATGCAGTGGGTAGGACAAACATATCAGGCCTTGAACAAAGCTATCATTATCTTGGTCAGCTTGACGTGTAACAGAAGCTGCAGCACGTGAACCCATTGAACGACCTATATACACATGGGGAATCAGGGCAGAAAAGGAAAAGCTTTCACATGTTCTTGCATAAGAAAACAACTTATAATTGCCTAACACTTAGAGTACTATTTTATTTATTTATTTAAAACTTTTATATGCAGTCCCTTATGCATGGCATCTCAGGACGGCTTACAATCATTAAAACAAAAACACAATAAAACAACCGTATCAATATAATAAATAACAAATAACCAGAAAATATAAATTAAATAAGTTAAATAAAAAGTGACTGTTGACCATTAATATTATTAGTTTTTAAAATAACAATTAAAGAAAAAGGTTTTGACCCAGCACCGAAAAGAGTTTAAACTTGGTGCCAGGCGATCCCCTCCGGGGAGAGGAGAAGAGAATTATGTGGATTAAGGCAATAAACATCACTACAGTGTAGCCTGTAATTCCAAAAACATTGAGTATTTGTTTTTTGTTTCTTGACCTGAAAACTGGACATAAATGTAAGGATAAGTGCTGCCACGAGACCAATACAGTGTCTGTGAATGGGAGTGGTCTGGTTCATTAAACACGGTAAGTCATTATGGATGGCAAGCCAGATGGGTTGTCATGTTGTATGAGCCCAGACTATTTCCCACAGGGTGGTTTGACTGTGGATAAGAAGCCACCCTGACAGCCTATGGCTTGTTTTATGCATTGTTGTACCCACAACGCTTGTTATATCATTCAAACCTGGATGCCTGACCAAACTGAAAACATCTGGAAGCTCCCAGAAAGCCACTGGGCAAGAGCTACAAAACCCCTTGCCACTTGCCCAGTCCACCACCTGTGACAGCCCCCAGAGAAACCTCATGTGACAATCTGGGGCATCTGTCACTGGCTCAGAGTCCCCTGCACGCCTATCTCCACTCATGAGAAATTTTTGTCCATTTCACTTTCCATTTTCCCTTCAGACTGCTTTTTGTTATCTCCAAGCTGCAAGCTAGTGGTGGCCCCTTCAAAATGCTCAAGCAGCACACTGGGAGGGTTGCCATTTACTCATCACCCTTTAAAAATAAATTTAGCACCAACCAAGTGTGCAATTTGTTCTTGCACTTTTAAAACTGTTTTAGTCAGACTTATGCAAGTGCATATGCCTATATATATGACCCTGTCAAAAACCATGGGTAGACCTGTCGAAAAAGCCCTTCTAAAATGGACTGGAGTTTTGAGTGTCAAAACGGTCAAACCTCTCTATGTTCCTTTAAAAGGAGATGGTTTGCACTTTCCTGCCACAGAGCTGCCTAGGATACTCATGGAAGGACCAAGGGGAAAGAGACAATCCACCGTCAGTGAAATTATCTGTTGAGAGACTGTGGGTAGTTTGAGAACAAGCACCTACCATGCAAACACTGAAAACTACTCATTATATGCTGGTTAGTGAGTTGGTGGTGCAGCTCTTCCATTAAGGGTTTGGTGATAGAATGTTGATGGTATTTGAGCTGTTTGAGAGCAAAAGTATGCCTTTTTTAGACTATGGTTGATGTAGCAAACAATACAAATATATCAGGCCTTAAAACCTGCATCCTAACACTTCATTCATATGTAGCCAAAGGCTCTAAAATGTGAAATTTCTTGCCTTATTCAAAAATATTTCTCTGTTTCTAACTTCCAGAAATTTAGCAGGAAACCATTATTTATTTGTTTATGCAAATAGCCATTAAAGGACCCTCAAATTTTCTTACCTCCAAGAAAAACACCATCAAGTTTGTAATCACTCGATGATCTTAAATATTCCTTTTAAAAAAGATATTTTTTTAATTGTTGCAGGAAATTATCTTACAGTTAAGAAAACAATATTGTGCAGAATATAAATACAAGTAAACAATATCTTATTTAACCATAAAATAAGTGCAATCCGTAAGAAGATATGCACAGCAAAATGCTGCCTCAATAGATTTTTAATTTAATTAACAAATAAATGCTTTGGATAAATTGTATAGAATAGCAAGTTTGGTCTAACTTGTATGGAAACAGATCCAACTCAGCCTACATATAAAGTCTCTGTGCTGACTGAGTGAGACTACATATGGAATACTTGGCAATTTAGTGTTCTATAATGCACCTCAAATTTCTTGAACTAAAACAAGCTCTTACCACAACTGCTTTATATGCTTTTGCTCTATGGAAAATGTTAAGGCTTCTGCAGGTAAATCGCAGGCAGAGACAGCCATGAGACACAAGGTAGTTTGCCAAAGATATGAGGTGCGAGAAATTCATATTGCCAGATGCTCCATGGGTGAGAATCACAGCATATGGTAGTATCTTGTCAGGAATGGAGAAAACAGCATCTAGGTATTTGCTTCCAAAAGGTATTTTCACATTGGTCTACAGAGAGAAATACTGAAGTCAACAAACACATTTCCAACATGCATGCACAAAATACACTACCATGGTATTTTGCATTAAACAATGCAAGGTAAATTGTTCTTGTAATTCAGGCAAATACTTATACATATCATTTAGTTCTCTCTTTTTTCAGTATATTTCAGATTCTCTAGGAATAAGTCACATTAATCAGCCCATTGTTTTAATTTTCCAGTGTGCATGAAAAGACCCATATGTTTTGAAATGTCCCACAAACTTGGCATCTAGTTATATCATTAATATTGTAGAGCAAGACTTGTAAATACCAAGCAAATGAGCTTTATAAAAAGTCCTTCCTTTTAGCCTACAGATGACTAACATGGGCAGTAGCACGTACTAGTAAGAGTCTTACTGTTAAGTCACTGCAATAAAACAAGTTAACTCATTTGCTAGTTAACTTGTCAAATTATTATCAAGTTTGTTTTCAACAAAATGAAGTATATAGTGCAACCCTATGTATGCCTGTTTAAAGGAAAAGCAACAAGAAGTCATGTGCTGCCTTTAAAGACCAATGCTTTTATTCTAGCTTAAGCTCTTGAGAACCAGAGTCCACTTCATCAGATGCAGCTACTCCTCCAGAAAATTCTCAGCTGAGACTTGCTCCCAGGTAAGCAGGCACAGGATTGCAACTCTCAGCTCAAAAGTGCATATATAACAAAATAACTCTAGTTTTATAACATACCTCTATATGATCATCCATTTTCGTTCTGTGATCTTGCAAATTTGTGTCTCAGGAAGTTTTATACGTCACTGTAATAAAACAAGCCAACTGTTAACGGATGCCACCTAATGAGAAGGCCTTGCACACGTGAGCATGGCCGACCTCCCCATTACATATTACATGACCCTGGCACCTGAGATTCAAAGGCCTGCTGCCACCACCAAGGCCCATTTAGCTATTATGGTTTCTTTCCAAGGGCTAGCTGGATATCTGGCAGTCCGAAGTACTCAGGATTTCTTGAAGGCCAAACATATGAATTCAACACTCCCCACTTTTGTAGAAAATGTATCTCCATGCTAGCCCCACTCCCGGCAGAACCAATTTTATTAAGTAAACATGCAAAGCTGGCACACAATGGTCAGTGCAGCTCTCATAGCATATGAGCAGGTTGACTGCAGGACTCAGGCTTTCAGAAGAAATGTTTCTCAGTCTGAGATGCGCAAGGCTTGGCCAGGCGCTGCCCCACCTTTAGGCTGCGATTAGGGCAACGACGGACATTGCTTTAAATGTAAGCCTAGCAGCTACACTTTTCATTGCTGTTGTTCGGTCTTACTCGAGAGCAGAGCTCCAGAACCCGATCAGGACCCTGGGGAAGGAGGGTAAGAGGGCTTTTATGAGCGGGATCCCTGTGTCTGTGCCTAAAAAGGAACACAAGTTACCACTTCTGGCGCAGCTTTAAAAAAATGCGTTTCGGCCCCTCAGTCATTACGGGGGCACTCCTAGCAGGTTTAGGGTTAGGGTTCCTTTCTCTCTAAACATGCACAAGGAAAGTGAAGGCTTCCCCAAGAGTTTCTATTTCCCCCGCCAAGGCGCGTGTGATCATGAGAAGACAAGCCGCCTCTAGAGTCCACTTCGCAGTCATCCTCGTCGCTGCAGTCCTTGCGTGCGCTTCCCGGGAAGCTTCCCGTTGAGCATCCCCCCACCGCCATGCTTGCCGAAAGTGCTGCTCAAGGGGCGACCGTCGGCAATTAAACGGAACTGGAGCTCTTGGGCCATACATGAGCCGAAAAAGGGCGGCATGGAGGAGAGGTGGCTCCAATGCGGCTGCTTCCCGCGTCGGTTTCATGAGGAACTCCTCTCCCCACCCGCGCCCGTAGCATCTCCAGCCACGGAGGCTGCGCCCTGCTTGGGAGTGGACCCCACGCGAGCCCGCGGGACATACTTCGCACAAAGGCGCGACAGGTAGCAGGTCTCCCGGCCGCCAAGCCACCCCTCCGTTCGCCCAGGAGGATGCCGGCAGAGATGCTCGCTGCCTTGCAGGGCCTGCCGGGAATTGTAGTCCTTTCGCTCAAGAGCGAGCGAGCGAGCGTCCAGCCCGTTCGGGCTGCCATGAGCGCGCACGCCTCCTTTCCGCGGGAGGCGGACGTCATCCCCGCCACGCGCTCGGGCTTCCCCCGGGGCTGGTGGCGGCGCCGCCGCTCCCTGAACTTCCAGAGGGGCATTGGAAGTGGGGCCCCGGGCAGCCCGCGTGCTCCGGTGCCTTTGGAAAGAGTATCCCACGGCAGAAGCGCCTCGTTCCTGCGGTGAAGTCTCTCCCGCGGAACACGCAGAGGCGGACTGAAGAGGAGGAGACGATCGGGGTTGCCTAGTTTTGCTTTTTCTGTTTTTAACTGGTCTGATCATGCAGCGATCGGTCCCATCAAGCCATACTGAATTAACTTTTACGTTTCGGGCGGAAGCTTATGCATTGCTTGTTAGCTGGGGAATGCTGGGAGATACAGGACTTGTTTTCTGCCTAAATATGCATGGGAATGCACTTGAAATGATGCAAGAACCAGTGAAGAACCAGCAAGAATCAGAACGAGTTGTAACAAATATTACAACTGTTACATTAATATTTTGCCTTTCTTCCTCTTAGGACCCAAGGCAGCTTCCACAGAGTCTGTAACTGGCCCAAAGTCTCCTAGTGAGGTCATGGTTTGGTGTGAACTGGAACCTGGATTCCCCTCTAACCATCTCACCATACTGGGGCACTGGTAGCACAAGCACCTAGACCTCAAACGATCCAAGTCTTCTTGGTCTTATCAGTGGGAAGCGGAAAGAGGAGAGGGTAAACTGCCACCTTTTGGGAGTGTAGGCATGCATGCACCTTGGATAAAAACAGGCATAGGCTCAAATTATTGGATTACAACCCTTTTAAGAACATGAGAGCATGAGAGACTGATCTCTCGAGAAGATGTGGATTAAGAAATCAGGTGTAAAATGCATGTGCTGTGATGCAACTAGGTAATTTTAGACCTTGGACACGAATATGTAGGTGCAAACTGAGAGCTCCTTTTGGTTAGCCATGTGCAGTGATGTTTCCCTTATGCAAGCCACCACTATTCCATGATTTAAAATTATTCCTGATATGTTAGAGCTCTTTGCTAAGGGTGCTTTTAAAAAAATCCTAGGAGAGTTTGCATTTTAATTTCAGTAAATTATCAGCATCATGATTACAGGAATAACATGAAGTTTGCTTCTCTGGCTGCTGCCCCGTTCCTGGATACATTTACTTGGGAATAAGCACCATTTCATTGTAGAAGAGAATGGTATACATTTATAATATTTTTTTAATATGAGCATCTATAACAATGCATATGCTGGCCACCCGTGCCATCATAATAAAATAAGAAAGGATGCTGTGGGGAGCACCATCAATCCAGGTAGGTCCTAGGAAGGCCACACAGGCCCAGGTGCTGCTCCAGGCCTGATTGTGCAACTCCTGATTGGTTACCTGTGGCTCTCAGGGCTTGCCTTCCCTAATCTGCCTTGCAAATGTGTCCTTCAACTCCTGGCAGCCTTAGCCAGGAGGAGAGCAGTACTGAGGCTTGGAGAAGGCTGCTCTGCATTGTTATTTGGGTAGGTTCTTTGTCCCAAGAGTCAGACCTAGCTGCTCAACTGTACATTGTCAAAGGGCCAGTGTGAGCATATCTTTAAGCTTGTTTCCTCTGTCCCTCAGTATTTTTAAGAGCATGCATTATTATACAAGGAAGACGTATTTACATTACTTACTGAAATACTAAATTCAAGTAGTATCTCAGAGCTGCTTTCTGAGAGAATGCCTACAAATATCCAGTGTGCCCAGCAACATTTATGGGTTTGGGAATTCAACAAGAATTTTTAGCTACAGCAAATATTTACATGTTTGCCATTTATATTGCAGGGAGAGAGGAGATAGATAAAGAACTCTGCAGATCGTATCAAATATGCAGCATTTAACTAGACATCTCAGTGTTTTTGTCAAGATGTAAAAGGCAATGAATGGGTCAGGTGACTGCTCAGCTATTTTGGGCTGTGATCACCAGTTGGAAATCTACTTGCATCATAGTTCATTGCCTGCTGGGAAACAAACGTGTCCAAAGACTGTAAGGTCAACTGACTTCATACTAGTGGAATTTGTTAAGACGAAGAGTCAAAGCCACAAGGCCCTTGGAAAGCTCATGCAAGAAGAGATCAGCTCAGCTGCTATAACAGAAGATCTTCGAGATGATCCTTGCTAAATTAGTTGTGACTGAAGGTACCAAAGAGAGGAATGTGGCCAGGAAAAAAGGATGACTGGAGAAAATATAGTTCTGGAATAAGAAGCCTCACCTATTCAGTTACCATTTTCCTTCTGCTTAAGAAAAGAAATTGTAACGAAGTATTTACAGCACAGTCCTGGCAATGTTCACTCAGAAGTAAGTCCCATGGAGATCAATAAAGTTTACTTTGGAGTAAGGGTGCCTAGGATTGCAGCCTTAATCAATTCTACAGATAAAACAGGAAAGGACAGGACACAGGCCAAGATAAGGAACAAGTACTTGGATGATTTGAAATTATTTGAGTAATGAAGTTTAAGGACATTAATCTCAGAATTGTTACATCTTTTTGCTATCAAATTCTGGAACTGAAAGAGAACATTTTCTTCTTTGTAACAAAGAAGAAGGGCAATTGTCATGCTCAGTGCTTTTTTTGTAAAAAAAAAAAAAAGTGCTGGAGGTACATCCCCTGCCTGCAGTAAGCACACACACCAATCCCAAGCCGAGCAGCAGAGCAGCTCAGATAGCAGATACAATAGCAGCCTGCAGGCACTGTGTTAATGATGTTCGCTGCTGATCTGCTCCTTCCTAAATTCCATTGAAAAAAAGGTGCCGGGCGCATTCTATGACAAAAAAAGCCCTGGTCATGCTTATCTTTAAGAGTGAATTTTCTTGACTTCTGTATCTGGAAAGGCAGAGCAAATAATCTGCCATCTCATGGGCAGCATGCTGGTGAACATGCTTTATGGCCCTAGAACCTGCAGAGGAGACTAAGCTCTGAATTTTCATTCAAAAAAAAGTTTAGACTCTGTAGGAAGAAAGCTGCAAGGTAAATGGTGCAGGCAGCTTCCTAATTACTTGGTAAAAAATGTTCCACTTCACCTTTCAGGGTTCTTAGCCAAAGAGTGAAGATACACTTGTGAATCCATGTTATATAGAGCTCAAATAGAATCAGATATGCACCCATTGGCCAAGCAGCCATGAGTACCCAGATTTTTTAAAAGAGCCTAGTTAATCATGAACACACAGGAGTGAGTGAGTATGTTGGCTCCTGGCTGCCCGATTGCTCTTGCTGCAAAGGAAAAGGCTAAACATGGTGTCTTCCCCAGCAACCTAGAATTCTGTGTTCAAATATTAATATGAACAGCTGAGAGACAGAGGATGCCTGGAGGAAGGAGGTGGCCAGGGAGCCAGCTTGCTTGCACCTACGCATTCATCGCTCTCCAGAGTTTTAGAAAAGAAAAACGGGAGGTGCAATTGAGTTACTGCTACAGAAGTGTTTCTGATCCATTTTGATGCTGGATGTGGGGGGTGAATCTTTCTTGTCAAAGCAATGGCTTTGCCATGAGACAACAACTGAGAACTGTTGGGAAAATTTGGGTAAATCCTGTCTGAAAAGCATTACTTCTGTGTGCGTTTGAATTGTGGGATCAAAATCCTGTCTTCTCAAAACCAAGCAGTCACTGTTTAAAATGGCCTTCCCCCGCTCCTTTCTCTCATCTTTAGCTGTAAGCTACAGTAGACAGGCCATTTCGTCTGAATTTACATTGTAAATAGTCATTGTTGGAATTCAAGGAAGTATCTTCCTAGCCCAGAGGCTCCATGTGCCCTGGCCAATTCAGAATGTCTAGAGTCTAGATAAGAGTCTTGAGCTCATGCATAGTTTCTCAGTAGCTTGAATTTACATGTCTAAGCAGACCTGGAGATGGGTTCAAGCTACTGAACTAAAGTGTCAATACAGGCAATTGGAGATATTGTAATCTCATTGTTACTGTGTGATTGAATGATATTTCTTTATCTGTTCTGTATGTGATGACCTCAGAATCTTATTGTAATCTCTGCATTCTGGCATCAGTTGCCCTGTATCTGTGTACCTATAAATGCCCTGTAATGGTATTGAAGCTTTGCAGCAGAGTTCATCTCTGCCTGCCCGGTAATGCATGCATTATTGTGAGTACTGCAGGAACCTTGGGTTAATACAATAAAGCCTCAGATGGTCTGGACGCTTGGTCTTTCCCACGAACCTGAGTTTTATTCCCTCATCTCAAATTGAGATTCCGGGATTCTGACAGAACTACAGGATTTTAATGCAACTGTCATTGGGAAGTTGTGTGTCCACCCAAAATCTTCTAATTTAGGTTTAATATTGATTGATTGATTTTTCGATTTATATCCTGCCTTTTTCCTACAAAGGGCTCAAGGCAGCTTACATCTCCTCCTCCATCTTATCCCCACAACAACAACTCTGTGAGGTAGGTTGGGCTGAGTGTCTGTGACTGGCCCAAAGTCACCCAGTTGGCTCCATGGCTGAGCGGGGACTAGAACTCAGATCGTCTGAGTCCCAGTCCCAGGCTCTTAACCATTACACCATACTGGCTTTAATATGCCAAAATACTTTTTTCTGAATTTATGCACATAAGGAAAAATATACTTGGTCGATACAAATAGCTTATGAAAACCATAATTAGTCCTATGAAAATGGTCTCATGTTATCCAATCCAAAGCAAACATATTTGCTTTGTTTGTAAAGCAAAGGACACCCTTTGCTTTACAAACCAATGAAAATATCCTAAAATGTGGTTGAGCACACTATATCTAATAACATGGTAATACTCATGTAGAGCAGCCGCAAGGAGGAACTGCCATTATTATTCTTCAGCATGATAGAGCATTGATTTGACAAACCTCTGTTTATAAGATACTAGATATCTGATAGACTAATGAAATAGGGATGCTGGCAAAGTTCCATATCTGTCTTGTCAGTAAAGTCTCTCACCCCCGCCCCTCGCCATCTTCTCCAAGAAATGTTCAAAGTCTTAGAATCTCAGTGGTATGCTCACCATCTATTTTGATCATAGAGACATAGCCTGTTTCCTCAGTTATATTTAGTTGCATTCATTTATAAAAATCCCCAAAGAAGTGCCCCGCTTCAGTCATAAAATACGTGCTCTCACTTTTTAAGGATCATGATTCAAATACTAACATACAAAAAAGATGGAGCCAGAAGAGTCATTGAGTCACTGTTCTGCTTAAAGAAGGATTGAAGAAACCAACTTTATTCTTAAGATAAACAAAGAACACATTGTAAATGCATACATGTGAGAAGTAGGAGACCTATATTAGCGGTTCATTTCCCTGCCTTTACTCCCTCTGAAAGGGATTAACTACCTAGGGTGATATCAGAGAACTTCAGCTGAGGAACAGTACAGAAATGAAAAAATAATGGCACCTCCACACCCCACCAGGAGAAGTTCCTACGCTTGCCAAGCCTTTCGGCCGTAAATGGGAGATGCTTAATCTCTGAAATTAAAAAGCCCTGCAAATTCGATTGGGCTGGAGGATGGTCTGACAAGTGCGGCATGATAATCTGCTTACTGATTTAGGCTGCTCTGACAGACTTGATCTGCCAAAGACAGCTGCGTCTGAAGAATAAGTGGCAGTTCGTGAAAGAATGCAGCTAATGAAGTGCACTATAGTCCACCAAAGCTCGTGCCAGAATACATTTGGTCTTTAAAATGCCACAAGATTATCCATAGTGTGATTTTGGATCTGCATGAATTTGCTGCAACATATTGTGTAACTCTTTGCTTGTAAAGTTTGCTTTATCTTGCAGAACTGCATTATTACAGATTTAGGAGAGGAAGAACGATCTTTTGTAACTGTCTTCTTAACCACAGGATATATTAAATTGTTTTCATCTTTAGAGCACTAGGACTCACTTAGCTTGATCAATGTGACTTCAGGGTTTGCAGTGCAATAAATTTTTACAGTTCTTTGCTGTGCTTATTTAGCAAAAACACATAACTCTCTGGAGGCACCCACCTAGTGGGATTAAAGAAAGACAATATTTGAGCATTTCTGGTCAAGCTGGATTCTATGGCAGCCCCTCACAAAGTATGTCAGAAAAAAATATCTTGTAAAATAAAATAATGCATCCATTGATGCATTTCAGCCATTTACTTCCCTGGATGCAGAAGGAATGCCTCATGCTGCTATTTCCTCTTTAAAATAAAAAAAATAAAAGCAACACTGGGTTGTTGATTCAGGCTGAGGGCAACTTTGATTAGTGTTCCAGAAATTCAACAAGCCTCCTTGACATATTTGGCATTTCTCATCCAGATGTCCTTTCAACAGAGAAACTTAATATAAAGTTATTGTATGTATGCAACACCCACAGTTCTTTTTCTGTGCTACAAATTACTTAAAGTTACGTATTTGGATGTATTATTCATCTAGTAAGAATGGGTTGCAGAGCTGTGGAGGCTGGTGCTGCGTCTGACTTTACATTGCAGCTGATTAGAAACACAATAGGGAAAAAAACCTTAAAAGTTCATTTAGAAGTTCACCTAATCCAACTACTTGTTGAAAATGTCAGCCAGGAGTAGGTGCCAAGATACCGGTTGATTCTATCACTTCTCCACATCTTTAGGAAGCTGCACTTTGGAGCATGCATTTGGAAGCCCAAGTATGGAAAACTGCTAAGAGGAATGATCTGAGTGCAAAAGGGATGGTGGACAGCCCATCCTCCCCACTGTTCTTCGGCACAAAACCACACTTTCCCACAACTGCTTCCTTTCACACATGCAATGCGATGTAGCTGGGGCCTGCTGGGGGTGGCAGAACATTTTTCCAGCTAAACATGCATAGGAGGGCACCCTGATCTACTTTTCCTCCACAGAACCTAAGGTGGCATTTTATCCTCATAAGAACCCTATAGGAACAATGTGCCTTGCCCAGCTGTGGCAGCTGGAGAGGTGGGGCATATATTTTCTCAGTCTGATGGATTTTCACGCACAAAATTAGCTTTGTGGTTTAAAATCAGCAAGAAAATGTTTGTTTGGCAAATGTGAATGACCAGGATATTTTTTACTTGGCATCTACTTGTCAGTCCTAAAGACTTTTTTGCCATTAGTGTACTGCATATAAATTGCCAGCCATATGATGCATGGCAGTTGATGCAACTGAAGCATCTTGTTAGATTGTAGGTTTGGTCCTGCTGCTTTTACAGTTTCTGAGCTGCCCATGTTATTGGAAGTACTGATTGAGGCCAAATAGCAACATTGACCTACAATTCGTGTGTGCGTGTGTGTCTGTCCGTCTGTCTGTCTGTCTGACTATTATTGGTGAATATTTATTTATTTAAAATATCGGTATGCTGACTATTGTGCCATAGCACCTCTAGGCGGCTCACATCAGAGTTAAAAACAATTATAGAATTAATTATACTCTAAAAACAACAGCATCAATTAGAAAAACAGATCAAATGCAAATACAAAGAAGACTCTGCGGCAAATTTATTTATTTATTTATGGATGGTAGGTCTTCGCCTGGCACCAAAAAGAGTATAAGGATGGTGCCAGGTGAATCTCCTTGGGGAGGGTGTTCCAAATACGGGGAGCAGCGGCAGAAAATGTGGTTCTCCACCGCGCATGGAATAGTGAACCAGAGCACCCATCATCCGGTAGCCTGCCTGTGACTTGCGCACACAACAGCCAGTCTGCTGTGGCATATAGCCAGCCTAGGATGGCATGCTGTGCGAGCTACTATAACACGCAGGCAGGCTATCTTTGCACCTGAGTGTGATTTACAGTGAAACTAGCTTTTTCTTTTTGCAGTACCTGTACTGACAGAGTACTGAGCTAAGTTTGGCTGACATATTACTCAATATTGCTTTGGCTTATACTCAAGTTTAGGAAACACTCCCATGGATGTTGGGTCAGGTTAGAGCAACAGGAAATTCCACAGTCCTAACATATGTCATGCAAATAACAAATTATAATCTGGTTTGATACTTCCTACATCATTGTTACTGCCCCTTAACCGTTCCTCTGCAGAGCTTCATTTACAAATAACATTTCAAGTTGCTGATGTTCTGCTTCACAAATAGAAGGAATCAGGAAGAATGAGGAGGAGTGGAAAAGTTGCCTTTATTTAAACTTTTGTGCAGGCATACACATAGCTGTAGTCTTTTGGCATCCAGTGAGGTGTCATTCAAAGTCAGAGGTAATGACCGCATCCGCAAATTTCTCCAGTAACTCTGTTTGTGCCCCCGTTTCTGCCATAACACAGCACCATATGCTTCCTATTTAGGACCAACACACACACTACCGTGTAACTGTGTCTAGCAAGAACCCCTTTAAAAGAGTTACTCTAGAGTAGTTTCAGAGTGTCCAGTCTGGTTCTTAATGCCCCTGTACAACTGCCCCCCAGGACACAAATACATCCTGGTATCCTGATCTAAAGTGAGGGTCCTGCACTTACATATTCTCTGGCTTTAAAAAGTCTGTACTGGGCACGTCACAGGATACACCTGTAAAACTGGTGCATAGGAAAGAGCAGGCAAGTTGGCACAACTTTGAACATGTTATAGGCAAGCTCACCAAACCAAGGGTGTTGTGGAGACACTATGGCAGTTGCAGTGCAAGTAAACCACAACTACATTTTTATTTGTTTAATCAGTCGAGGTGACAGATGTGTCTTTATGCTTGTGCACTGAGAGTAAGAGATTCTTCTTTGCTGATATAAATTTGTCACTCCCCTATTTAGGGTACTGCATTTCTGGGATTATGTGACATGATGCAGTCATCGGTGTGCAGGCAGCTGCTCTTTCAATTCATGGATACCTAGCACTGGACAGGCGGTGGGGTGTTGGCAGTGTTTAACATTTTATGGCTGGGCTCTCTTGTACTCTCATTGAGCTAATCAGAGTAAATGCCAGTAAACAAACCTTTCAGGACTTCTGCCTCTCTCAGAGAAGTGGCAAATCCTCGGCCGGTCCACATACTGGCAAATCAGGACTTCTACCACATCAGCATTTTACTTGTCACCTTAACTTGCAGGCTTTGGTAGCTACAGATAAGTGCAGAAAGTTTCTCTTCTACAGTGCAGTGTGAATAAATTTGATCTGAAACAGAAATAATACCACAATTGTTGTTCTTACTCCAATTCAACATATCATAAGCCCAAAGTGCAAATTATTTTACAAATGAATCCAGAAACATCATCATCAGCATAGAATTTCTTAAAGCAGGCTGAGTTATGTGTGAGATAACTATTTATAATAGGATGTAAATATCACTGAAGATTTTTTAATCTAAGGATGTAAGAGTCTACCTTTAAAGGGGACAGGGAAAAATCCTTGATTAGGCTTTATTGAAATAAAGAGTTGGTTTCACACTATACTGAAACAAAAGTCTTGGATTTGCCTGTCCAACATAGCATTAAACAAAAATTTTGGCTTTGGTAACCTGAATCCTTCATTTTCAGCACAGTTAATTTCAACTGGGACTTAATAACTTGCCTCGTAAAACTTGTCTCTCCTGGGTCCAAAAAAAGGAAACCGTTATTTACAAAGCAGGTCTGTACTTGTCTACTCAGAAGTAAGTCCTATTAAATGCAATAGGTCGTGCTATAGGAATAGGAAATAGGAAATTTCCATGCATAGGATTCCAGAAAGTAGAATTCCAGCTTTAGCTTCCAAGGCATTTTAAAGTCTTTGTTCTACCCGCTGTCTGCAGAATGAGCAGTTTTTCATATTATTGAATCATTGCGTGAAGCTTAGTTGAACAAGAATTTTCGATTATCATACATTTTTAATTTACAAGAAGAGATCTCTGGGATTCCTGGATGTTTGCAGTATGATCTTTTCTGTGTCAATTTTCCGTTTCATACATTGTTATTCATACTACTCACTCACTGCCTATTTACACACTTCTTCCACACAGGGCATTCATAGCCATCATCTAACAAATGACAACTGGGGGGAATGCGTCCTCCTTTTTAATATCTCTTTCCCCAACAACAACCCCATCTATCCCATCCTAATGGTGTCTGTTGAAAATTCTAAGCTGTTGGAATGTACACCTGTCATTGCATAACATTTCCACAGCTGATCTCATTATCATGGTATCGAGATCAGCCTGTTGCAGTGGGACTAAGAGAGTCTCTGCTAGTTCCCACTGTCAGAATCCCGGAATCTCAATTTGAGAAGAGGGAATAAAACTCGGGTTCGTGGGAAAGACCAAGCGTCCAGACCATCTGAGGCTTTATTGTATTACCCCAAGGTTCCCGCGGTACACTCACGATAATACAGGCTGCATTACCGGGCAGGCAGAGATGAACTCTGCTGCAAAGCTTGAATACCATTACAGGGCATTTATAGGTACACAGGTACAGGGCAATTGATGCCAGAATGAAGATTACAATAAGATTCTGAGGTCATCACATACAGAACAGATAAAGAAATGTCATTGAATCACACAGTAACAATGAGATTAAAACATTTCTAATTGCCTGTATTGACACTTGAATCCATCTCCAGGTCTGCTCAGACATGCAAATTCAAGCTACTAGAAACTATTCATGATAAGCTCAGACCCTTATCTCGACTCTAAACATTCTGCATGATCAGGGCACATGAAGCCCTCCGGGCTATCAAAAGATTATTGTAAACTGAATTCCAACAATGACTATTTACAAGGTATATTTGGGCTAAAATGGCCTGTCTACTGTAGCCCACAGCTAAAGGTGAGAGAAAGGAGGGGGGTGGGGAATGCCATTTTAAACAGTGACAGCTTGGTTTTGAGAAGGAAGACAGGATTTGATCCCACAATGCAAAGGCACACAGGAGTAATGCTTTTCAGACAGGATTTATCCAAATTTTCCCAACACCACGCAGCCCTGAAATTCACTGGGTGACTTTGGGCCAGTTATTATCATAGCTTCTTCGATCTGGATTAAATCTAGTTTTTAAAAATCTGGATTAAATCTAGTTTTTTAAAAAATGCCATTTTTCTGAGAGAATTACATTTCCAACAAAATGAGACCATACCGCAAGGCGATTATGTTTCAAGACAGGCCATACCAAATAACCAGGAATTTGAGATGTTTGGGGTTTATGCAGTTTGGTTTGTTTGTTTGTTTACTGGATTTTTATCCCGCCCCCTTACTCGTAAGGCTCCCTGGGTGGGTTAGAAAGTTTAAAAATATGCAATAATATGCAGCTAAAAATAACAGTTAATAAAATCTAACAATCCACAAGCAAAAGCATGCCATTGTAAAAAGTTCACAGAGCCACAGCTTATACAAAACCAGTACAAAAGGCACAACAACAGATAGCAACCAGATATAAAACATTTAAACTATTAAAATTACTCTAACAATTAAAATATTGAGGAAATAAAAAGGTCTTTGACTGGCACCTAAAAGAATACAAAGAAGGTGCCAGGCAAGCCTCTCTGGGGAGCTGGTTCCAAAGTTGGGGTGCCACTGCTGAAAAGGCCCTTCTCCTAGTAGCCACCCTCCTTTATCATTTGCTTAATGTATTCTGCTTAATATAGTCTGGATGCAATAATCAGATTTATCTGGAATATTCTACTCCTGTATAGAATTTTAGGATAATGGAGCAAGATGAATACACAGAAACCAAAGCATAAGTAAAAAGATGGGAACCTCAAGAAGAAAAAAGTTAACCAAAAAGTCATGAAAATTTAATGAAAGGGTACACATCCACTGGCTTCAACAGTGAGCAGGCAGTGTGCACACTTTAAAGTATCCTTCCTTAATGAGGACCATCACTTAAATATAATATTTATTTCCATTTTATTTCCCAATGGTCAGAGTGTTGGACTGGGATACTGGCAATTCAAGTTCTAGTCCCCACTTGACTGTGGAGCTCACCTGGTGACTTTGAGCTAGTCTCTGACTCTAAGCCTAACCTTCCTTGCAGGGTTGTTGTGAGGATAAAATGGAGAATGGGAGTGCCAACTTTTCCCCTTGCAATAGGAAAGAAGGCAGCATACAAATGCAATCAAAGGTTTCAGATTTGGTTTAACTGTGTGCCCCCACCTTTACATTATTTCTCTTATAGATCTTTCTGAAAATCAACATGTTCTCTTACTGACCTTTATATTTTATACATGTTGCTATGATTGTAGAAAAGGTCCTGACAGATTATCCAAAACTAGTTGGTTATACAAATAGTTACATGATTAACCAGGATAAAAATAGAATTGAATAGAACTGCATGCTGCCTTGGGTTCCTTGCAAGTGGAAAAGGACAGATATAAATGCAGTGTAATAATAATTATCTGAGTATACATTAGCCAGTTCTTTCCACATCAGTATCAACTTTGACATCCATCTGACTTGGGAAAGATAAGATGTACATATTTCGGTGCTGGTTTTAAAAAACCAAATCAGTGGAAATGGCTCTGATATTCCCCGCTTCTCTTGTGCTAGCCCACACTGAAACTGAGGGGGGGGGGTCTTGCATGCTACTCTTCCGGTGTGCTTTGCAGCCTGAAGTGCTGTTCTGACCTGTGCAATCCTTGCATGTGCCCCTGAGCCCAGGAAGGCTTATTCCCAAGCAGTTGGGATGCCTAGCAGCGATGGGGGGATAGCTCTCAATCTGAGGGCCAAGCTGACCCGGGTTGCAAGATCACCGCAGCTCTCTGTGCTTGATGGAAGCCGGACGGGTTGTGATGCCTGCCAGGTGGGCTTGAGATATTCAGGCCATGATTACAACCACTTGTGTGATGTAAATCTGGCAGGGCTGGTTGTGGACATGGTTGAGAAACCAACCTCAGCAGCCCTTGGGGAGGGAGGGAGGGAGGGAGTTTTGTTATTAACCACATGTACAACCCATCCTCACTGACTCCACATGGCACAACAATCCGCAACTGGGAAATGGCATGCGCACCTTGCTAGCTTAGTACGACATGCAAGTTAGCCTCTGGGGAAACCTCTTGAGGGCTTCATGCCAGCAGTGGGTTGGGCCATAACCCAAACTGGGTGGTCTGCCCGCCCCATCTCACACACACACACACACGCGCGCGCGCGCAGAGAGAAACAAGATTGCGGCCTAAGTGGCTCAGCCATAAGACTCAGCCACTGGGTTCTGTTGTCAGGAATCAAATTGTTCCCAGTGGAGCTACTACAGCCCTCTTAACTGCCCAAAGTGCCAGTTTATGGGCTGCCACTGTTGCTCAGTCCGCAGGATCAAGCAGCCAAGGAAATGTCTTCCTTCGATTCTAAAGGCCTTGCTGACCAAAGTATTCATTAGTTTCCATGTGATACCACATGTGTAGGTCAAACAGAGGCAATGTTCTTGGCTTTGCAAAGCAGATTTTTTTATCTGCTGCAGAAACTCAAGGTAGATGAAACTCAGTTGATTCACAAGCTGGACAGAATAATTGTGTTGCAGTACATTTTTACTATTCTCTCAATGCCAGGAAGATTCCTCATTAGAGGCTATTTAACCATTTTCTTTCCCTCCCTCCTCCTGTCTTTTCCTTCATATCCTTTTAAAAAAGCTTTTAAAAAATTATTTAACTCATATATAGGAGAGCATTGCCGACCAATTAGTTTCCCCAAATTAAATGAGAAGTCAGCATCATGTTTTTTTCAATGTGACTTTAATTCCTTCATGTTTTTCTTGTGAGTATTAATTCTATAACATGCACATCACCCTTCTTGATCTTTGCTGGGTTTTCATTTTCATTCTGTTTGGATTAGTTATATTATTTTGTTGTAAAAAGTAAAACAAAATCCAAAGGAAAACATTGAGTTGCTCAGTGGAGACAAATTATTATTACTACAATTAGGAATTTGATTAAAATCACCATTTTAGGGTTTCAAATGTCTCTTAAAAGAATTGCCTCTATTTCCAGATCATTTGATACTTAAGGGATGAATTTCTGAGCATCACAACAGCACTGAAAATGGTGATGGCCAGAGCACATGGTTGTCCTTGATTTTTGCTATTTTGATCTGACAATGATTCCATATGCAAAATTGCATAGATCTACTACTAATATACTCTGGAAAGTTCACCAGTATTGCTGGTTTTCCTTAATGTTATGCAAACTGGCTGTCCTGGGGTCTATTTCTCCTTACTAGTATCTCTGTTACAAACCAACTCAACCCATATCCTGTCCATTTTGTTCATCTCTTTACAACTTTTGTCTCTACTAGGACAATTTATCACCTGTATTTTCATCTTTTTGGGCTGTATGAGCGTACTGTATTTGACGACACGCTACTTTAATATTACAAACCACCTCTATAGTTTCTGTGCTTTGCTGGATTGCTATGAGAGCTAAACTGTGCCAGATGGAAAGGCCTCCATCTTAAATTAGGGCTGTGTGTCACAAAACCTCTCCGTATTTACAAGGGTTTGTTTTGTGCCAAGTCAAAACCCTACTGCAAGATGCTGCATCAACAGATTTTTGGAATTCACATGACATGCTGGAGCACGAGACGTGTTTGGCACGCCTTTGCTGGTCAGTATAAATCAGAAGTTTATGACAAGTACAAGTTCAGAAGAAAGCTGAAACAGGTCTTTCACCCAAATGGTATGCAAGTCCAAACAGTTCCCTATCAAGCCACTTTTTATTTATAGGAGATAAAACATGCCCATTTTTAACCTCTGACTTTTCTGGAATAAACCAGGTCTTTCCTAGATCACCTGGTTGAGCTTATGTGCAATGCATCAGGGCATGCTTGGGATATCAGAGCAGAGCTCATATGACTTTAATTGACCTCTGGAGTCATTCAGCTAGAAGACTGAGAAGCTGCGCTTTGCTCTTCTGAGCCATTGCCATCCACATTCTCATCAAGAAAACAGGAAAGCCCAGTTTATGTAGCCCAGTCCAGTCCACAGAGCTTAGTGTAAGGCCCTCCGCAGAGAAGCTGATCTCAGCTTGATCTTAGAGGGAGTGTGGTTGGACTGTCTCACACATGTTCCAGCTCTCAGGCTTCTTTTGGCTTCAAGCAATAAGGTCTTGGCCTGATATTTTGTATGTGACAGACAGGAACAGCACTGGAAAGGTGCCTGGCAGCTTCCAGGGAAAAGCTGCTCTTCATGAATAAATGATTTCATCATGATTGTCTTCTGACTGCTGCACTGCATAATGAATCTCAGAGGGAGTATTTTAACTGTAATGTTTTATTTTCTACTGATTGCTCAAAATGACCTACAGAAATATAACAGTTTAATATTGTCTATAAACAACATGACAATTTGTAACAATTTTGTAACATTTTCTTTTAAAAATATGCTTGAAACTTTAAAGTGAACTGCTTGGTTGTAGATCCACAAATATTACCCCTGGTGGTACTTGTTGTTTTGGAACATTAATTCATGGCTATGATGAACAGGTTTCAGCAGACTGGAGACATCAGTCCCTCTTTTTTTGCAACAAAACTCACAAAGAGTCTTATGGCACATTAAATACTAAATGCTGGCCTTTAGTGGCATAATTCTGTTTGTTGTTTAGGATAAACAGGCATATCTTTCTATTATCTTTCTATCCTTCTGTCTCATTTTTATCCCATCTTTTCCCCAAGGCATTAAGTGCAGTATATGTGTGAGTTACTATATTTTATCTTCACAACAACCCTGTCAGGTTGGATAGGTTGTGTGTGTCCCCAGGACATCTTCTAGTGTGCTTATGACTGACTGAGATTACACTTGGGCCTGTGATCCAAGCCTAACACTATGTTTTCTTTTTACATATCTAACACTTTTCTACCCTACCTTTCAGAGATGCTCTCACAAAGTCTACATATTGTACACAACACCGGTATCTCTATGCATACTACTAATCTGTATTGCATAGTCAGTGTGTTTTTTTGATGCAGGAAAAACCGAGGTACATGGATACATTTGTGGACCGTTCAAATGTTACTGCTGGACGCATCAAACATGGAAAGCAAGGTACCACATCTCTGTTTTACTTATGTTAAGTCTCTGGCAACTTCAGCATAGCAATAATACACAATAATACCCAAATGGGAAATCGTTTGCTTTTTCCCTCCAACTAGGGACACTGAGGGTTAGCCTACACACAGCCTGGGCCAAGGAAATTGCTCTCCAATTTTGGCAGGACATAGCAAAGTTCTCAAAGACTAGATCAGTTTACTGCCGCAGCAGGAGGGTTGTACAGAACGCTGCAAAGAGATACAGAGCGATTTATGGTTTTTCCCTGCTGTTGCTGAGGAGCCTTTGCTGATCTTTCAAGGAGGTGTTGCTGATTTTACCTTATTTAAAAACTGCAAGAGCACTTATCTCCCATTTTTCACCCTGTTCAGTAGTACAATTTGGTAATTTTACACACAGGACTTAATGGGTTTATGGTGGAGTAAGGGGTGCCATGCCTCCCCCACACACACACGCACAGCTGTTTCCCAATCCTGATCAAGACCAAGAATGAAATACCTGTGTGCAGTTTTGCATTTTGTATTTCCTTAAATCATAGTGCCACCATGACTACTGAAATAAAATGCTATCCTGGTGCTGAACACATTCACATTTTGCTTCTGCTATCCTGGTGCTGAACACATTCACTTGAGAATGAGTATCCGTTTGTTGTAGAAAAAATGCTTTTTTAAAGCAAAGATAATAAAGTGAGCATTTCTAATTATATACATACCTGTCTGCCTCTAGTTATAAAAAGTTCTAAAAAAGAGAGGAGGGGGGGGGATGCTGTGGTAGCAGCACCAGTCCTGCTGGGCCCTGGTAGGCCCTTGCCAGCCCAGGTTCTGATGCCAGGCCTGGGGCCCAGATGAAATGGAGTATATATATTCCATTAAATAAATGTGTACTTTGACCCACAGTCACATCAGAGAATGAGTGTAGAAGGACCCAGGCAAGTGACAAATGTAATTGCAAAAAATGCCATTAGTGAAAAGAACCTCAACTGCATGGCCCACCGCCAGCATACACAGGTTTTACTGGAGCTGGGACAGGGTAATGTATGCTGTCCTCCAACCACCACTCCCTGGTGGCTTGGTCCTTGACCGCTAAACAATTCATTTTAGCAGCTATCCAGACGCTGTGAGAGATGCCGTGATGCAAACGGATGCTGGCATACTCCTGACCCATAGTATGGACTACAGAAGCACTGCTGTTTGTCCTCATTGAGCCTGGAATCAGTTTTCATCAGGAGTAAGCCAAGGCGTTCTCCTGTTTCTAGCAATACGTGAGATCAGAAATGTGCGGTTCAGTCCTGCGCGGCTTGCATCTCTAGCAAAACCACCCAGCAGGGCTGACCTCCAAACACTTCCTATGCGGAAAGTACCTTCGGCTCTAGAGCTTTAATGATGATAGTGCAACGTTGGTTTTCTCTGGATTGACACTCTTTCTGCATTATGTGTCCCAATCCCACACTTCTCTGAGAAGCACAAGATCATTTGCTGCAATCAACTGTGTGTTTCACTTGAGTGTGTGCATATTGCCTCCATTTTCTGTACTAATTCACCCTTGGACACACTTAGAGCTTCTTTATATGAGACATTTATCACACAGCTTTACAAGGCTTCTTCTGCTTTTAATGCAGGAGGAAGTCCACATCCTTCACATGTTTCCCCCAGGAGCTAAATTTCTCTGCCTCCTTACATGTTTTGTTAAACAACCCTAAACTGCTGCAGCATAGTGCAATTGCAAAAAATATACAGTCAATTTGAAGGTTTAAGGAGTGAAATAGGAAATGGTACCAGGCTATCTCTGCTGTACAAAAAGCTGGAAAACATGGTGACAGCATTATGAAGTCAACCTGAAAGCTTTCATGAGTGAGAGATCACAAGTCATGTAAAAGAAGGCTTTGTTGTTGTTAGTTGCGAAGTCATGTCCGACCCATCACAACCCCATGGACAACATTCCTCCAGGCCTTCCTGTCCTCCACCATCTCCCGGAGTCCACTCAAGCTCACACCAACTGCCTCAGTGACTCCATTTAACCACCTCATCCTCTGCTGTCCCCTTCTTCTTTTGCCATCTATTGTGCCCAGCATTAAACTCTTCTCCAGGGAGTCCTTCCTTCTCATTAGGAGGCCAAAGTATTTGAGTTTCATCTCCAGTATCTGGCCTTCTGGAGGTTTCCATGCTTGAAACAAGCATTCTTAGACTTTTGACTCCCTAGTTTTCATACAGGAGAAAGGAGGGATCACTTGGTTGAGTGAGTAAAGTGTCCCAGTCATTACTTCATTGCTATTGTTATGTGTTTCCCTTTGTTAGACATTCTAATCCAAATTAGAATTCATTAAACCATTTGTTCCTTCCAGTTTCCTCCTGGTAAATTTATCATGTCAGAAGATCTCTCCCCACTTTTCCCTCTACAGCAGACTTCGACAAATCCTTAAAGGTGCAGCCTTGTATGTGAGTTCTATGGGTTACAAACAGCATCAATAAAAGTTAGAAAGCCTTGTGGGAGTGACAGTTGCCCGTGTGAAAAGTTGGATCCAAAGTGGAATAGCCCCTTCTTCTTCCCGTTAAGAAAAGCCCTGTCTCCACTCTCTCACTGTTTTAGGTCTGGGGCAGTGAAGGTGAACCGATGGCACATGTGCCGCAGCGAGAACACAGAGCCCTCTCTGTCGGCACAAGAGTCAAGTCTCGCCAGCACCGCCCCAGCAGCTGGGCACACAGGGGCCATGCACATGCTCAGAAAGGAGTCGCGGTTGCTTGGACTGGCTGTGAGGTGTTTTTTCTAAAGTAAAACCTCCGTTTTCAGGTTTTATTGTGTTTAGAATGGGCAGAAATGATGACCTGTGCAGAAAAACCTACTCAAGGAAGGCTTTTTCGAAATCGACCTCTTTCAAATGGTATTTTAGCCCTACCTTAGGGTTAGGGGTGTGCACCAGCGTAAGGTTGGGGTTAGAAAAACGAGGTGTCCTGGCATGATTTTGATGGTTGGAATGTGTTTAGAATGGGCAGGAATGATGAGCTGTGCAGAACAAGCTACTCAAGAAAAGCTTTTTTAAAATTCCCCCTTTCAATAGTATTTTACCCCTATATTAGGGTTAGGGGAGCGCACCAGGGTAGGGTTAGGGCAGTGGTGTTGAACCTATGGCGTGCTTGCCACAGCGGGCATGCAGAGCCCTCTCTGTCGGCACGGGAACCAAGTCGTGCCAGCATTGCCCCAGCAGCCGAGCATCGGGTAACAGCGCACACAGGGGCCATGTGCATGCTCAGAAAGGAGTAGCGGCAGCAGGCAATGATGTCACGAGTCATGACTCATTTGCCACAGTTAGTCCGAGCTTTTGCATGGCCGGTCAGTCCGCCGCCAAGGAGGGGTGTGTGTGTGTGTGTGTGTGTGTGTGTGTGTGTGTGTGTATGCTTGGACTGGCTGTGAGCTGTTTTTTCTAAACTAAAACCACAGTTAACAACCCAGCCAGAACCCTAAAAACTTACTTGAAAAGAAGAAGAGAATGTGCTAACGTTCTGCCTACCATCCATATACAATAGGAAGGTAAACATAAAATCTCATATATTTTAACATGGAAGGTCATAGTTCTGTATAGATTTAGACATGCCTCCCCTGAAAGGATCCTAGGAGGAGGACCTGGGGAATCAGGAACTATCCTCCAGCAGCAATGCCCAGTAACTTCCAGCATCCAGAAGGAGCCTGGGCCCACATGTACCATGAGAACATTGCTGGTGGAGGAGCAGGATTCTGCCTTGGTGTTGGAGCCTTCCTCAATCCTTTCTTGGTGTGTGCATATCTGGAAGGGACTTCTGCCTGTTCTCTGTCTGCTCTGTTGCCTTGGGACCTTGTATGACAGACCACTGAGACCTTGCCTTTTGCATTTTTTTTTGCACCCCTGAACCTACAACTCCAAGGTTCAGTCTCTGGAAATGTGACTTAAATCCCAGTAACTCCCTGCCTTCCCCAATAGCCAAGCTAGCTGGGACATGCTGGGAGCTGTAGGACTCTCTTCTGTCTAAACATGCAACGAATTCCACCCTTAATCAACAAAGCTGGGGTGCAGAACCCAAGGCCGGGGGCCAAATGCAGCCAGCCTAGAGTGGACCAATTAAAAAAGAGGATCAATTAGACAGGGATTTGCATATACTATGAGTAGAGAGCTTCAGCTATTGGGCAGTACAGCAATAGAATTAATAATGACAATAATAATTTAAACAGGAATACAGTAGATCTCACCATGGTGCAGAAAACTTTATCTTGGTGATCTGTTTGTCTGCCTGATTGCCCTGTTGTCCAACTGGAGCAAGCAAGTGATCCCTTGAAACCTTGACATGCACTGAGTACAGACCTCTGATAACCCTTCAGGTACACGCCACCCCTGATAAAGAAGGATGTGCATCTCTCCTACCCTCAGGTCCAGTCTTGTCCTCCAGGGTTCCTCTGAAGTCTGCTGCCTCTTCCTCTCCTAACCTCACTCCTACTCTGGCTGCAGATCATCAGGTGCTGATGGTCACTCCGTAAGGCTTAGTTACTGCCAGTAAGAGCTATAAGATAAAATTTGACGGCCGTTTTTTGTATTTTAGCCCCCCAGCCCTTTGCTTCTGCCCCCGAGCCTGTTTGCCTTCAGCCCTGCTGTGCAATGCCACTCACAAAAGCCCCTGCAAAATGGAGAGGCTTCTGCATTCTCTGGAAAAGCCAGGAAGGTGCCACTTTCTCCTGGCTTTTCCCTCTCTTGTACTGATTTAGGAAGCACCCTAAATTTTTAACAGACAAGGTTTCTCTGGGCGTAGCAAGAAACGATGAGGAAGGCATCACTGGTTCGGCATGTTAGGTTGCAATTCTGAGCATAGGAGCAGAGCCAACTAAAGAACCTGGAGACCAGATCAACTGTGACATTTGCTTGAACTTTTCCAGGAAGCAATCCCTAACTGGGAATTATGAAGTACACAGATTAGATCATTGTTTTCCATTTAAAATAGAAAGGGAAATTATTAACCTTACTGGTTAAGGTAGAGACCTCAGTCTACTTTCTTCCATTTGATGCCACCATGTTATCTTTGCAATTTCTAACTTGGCTCCCACACTGAAATGGAAACCAATCTTCACTTAGTAAATATGCTATCACACTGTTTATATGAAATGGTGTAGTGCTGAATTGGGCTCCCAAGACTGTAATTTGAGTTGCTGATCATAAACTGTCTAAGCCATTTTTCTTTCCTGGTATTCACTTGCACTGAACTTGAAGATTGACTTACAGTCTGTTATGTGCTCAAGGATATTTAGGACAAATTGGAAGAATGAGTAATAAATTTTGGCAAATCCAAGAAAATGATATATCTTGAAAATGGACTAAGAAAATATATTTATCATTGTTTAAATCCACCAGCCCCCAGATGTGTATATTATTAACATTTTAATCTGCCAGTAACTGCTGCATTTTTAGGAAGCATCTGAAAGTATCTACTTTAGGTTTAAATTTGGGAATGCATCCTTTTCTTGGTGCCATTACATGTGAAATGTGTCCAGTGAAACTTCAACAGCAGGATCGCTGTCACAGATGTACACTATCCCTAAACCACCCAAGAGCTTTGGCAGTGGGATGGTCTAGAAATGAAGCAACAATGCCAACATAATATGGATGTCGGGGGCACAGCAAACCGAGCTGTGTCAATTTGGCAGTTGGTCCAGAAGGGCTGCCCCATCGCCCCATTCTGTGCACCATCCCCCCTCCTACAATGTCCCTCTCAAGAAGAGACTGATGGGATGGCATGAACTGGCATGCATGTCTAAATTCCACTGCGTCACACTTGCCATAACTAGTCTTAAACTAGTCTTAAACTGCTCAGCAAGGGTGAAGGAAGAAGCTGGGGGATGGCAGCCTCCACCAGCACAGAGGGTGGTAATGGATGGTGGGGGTTGCAGTCCAACAACATCTGGAGGGCCACATGTTCCTCAGCCCTTCTGCACAGGATAAAATAACTGATCAGGATTTGAATGGACAAGTACAACACCCAGTTTAAGGAAGGACTTCCCAGATGGCGGTGGGCAATCTCAGGTCCAGTTTCTCATCCGTGCACTGGGAAAGAACAATACTGGTCAATCCTACCGCATGGTAGAATGAGATAATAGTTTGGTTCAGTGTTACTGTTTTAGCCATGAACTAGGATTCAGCAAAAACTGTTGATTACCCTCCAGCCGGTTAGGTCTTTGACCCTAGAAAATATTAGATCTCTATAGTGCCATGTATAACATGACAATGAACAAACACAGCACAAGATTTTGGGAAGGCTGGATAAATAAAGCTACTTCATTATGTTATACACAATGTCATTGGCTGAAGTATCCAGTGCACCATCTGGTCCAAGTTTATTGGATGAGTTTCAGTTGCTGCAACCTAAGGATGTGGACAAAGTGCCTGGATTGATTCGGCCTACTGCCTATATGATCAACTCTTGTCCTTCTTTCTGGTCACTCAAGGCAGAGGGCCCTAGTGGCTGTGAATGCCTTATTAAACAAGGGAGTGGACCTGCCTCGTTAAAAGAGGCTGTAATTAGACCACTCCTGAAGAAGACCAACTTGGATTCAGGGAACATTAATAGCTACAGACCAGTTGCCAATATTCCCTTCATGGGCAAGGTGCTCAAGCAGGTGGTGACTGACCAACTCCAGGCTCCCTTGAATGAAACAGACCATCTTGATCCATTTCAATTGGGATTCAGGCCTGGATTCGGAATGGAAACTACCTGGGCCACCCTGTGGGGTATGACCTATGCCAGGAGAGGGACAAGCGGAGTGTGACCCTGTTGGTTCTCCTGGACCTCTCCGTGGTTTTTGATACCGTTGACCATGGTGTCCTTCTGGACAGGTTAGTCGAGTTGGGAGTGGGAGGCACTGCATTGCAGTGGTTCCACTCCTGCTTGGCTGACCGTGTCCCGAAGGGATTGTTGCTCTGTACGAAGGCATTTATGCCATGAAGTACCACAGGGTTCTATTTTATCCCCCATGCTGTTTAACATCTACATGGAACCACTGGGGGAGGTCATCAGAAGGTCTGGGCCAAGATGTTATCAGTATGGTGATGACACTCAGCTCTACCTTTCTTTTTCATCTGACGCAGATGTGGCAGAGGATGTTCTGAATGGGGGTCTGGCCTTGATACTGGATTCAATGAGGGCTAATAAATGGAAACTTAATCCAGGCAAGACAGAGATACTGTTGGCCTGTCCTGGATGAGGTCACACTCCCCCTAAAAGACAAGGTTTGCAGCCTCAGGGTGCTCCTGGACCCTGAATTGTTCCTGGAATTCCAGGTGGATTCAGTGGCCAAGAGCTCCTTCTATCAGCTGAGGCTGAATTATCAAGTGAAGCCATATCTGGACAGACAAGCCCTAGCGACTGCAGTGGTAACCCCACGCCTAAAATATTGCAATGTGCTTTATGTGGGGCTTTCCTTGAAGATGGCCGGAGACTTTAATTGGACAAGAATAGGGCAGCTAGTCTGCTAAGGAGGACTGGTAGATATGATCATATAAAGCCAGTCCTCTATCATCTTCATTGGTTACCAATCGAAGTCTCAGACCAATTCAAGGTGGCATCTCTAGTGCTTAATGACTTGGGGCCAGGGTATCAAGGGAGTGCCTCTTCCCATATGAACCTACCCAGCCCCTTAAATCTGCATCTGAGGCTCTTCTGAGGGAGCCCCCTCCTCCAGCATATAAGGAGAGTGGCCTTTTCCGGGGTGGAACCCCGACTATGGAACAAGCTCCCCAGAAAGGCTCACCTTGCACCATCTTCGCATTCTTTTTGCTGCCAGGTTAAGACGTTTTTACGTGCGCCGGAGAGGTGGTGCAGGTGGTGGCAGCGGCAGGTCTTCCCGGGCAGTGGGGGTGGGCAGTCCGTCTCTCCGTGCGGCCGGCGGGTTAAAGCCTGCGGGTCCTGCTCCTCTGCACCGCTCCCCACAGCTCTCACCTGCACTGGAGGGGGAGGGGGCAGAGCAGGGCATGCCAAGCGCGTGCCGGCCAGGTGGTCCCAGGTGGTGCAGGCGGACCGGCAGCATCCCGGCAGTGGTATTGCATGTCCCGGGTGTCGGGCACACCATGCTGCACAGCTGACAGACTTACTGCACACACACATTCGCTCTGTAAGACGCACAGACATGTCCCCTTACTTTTGAGGGGGGGGGAGTGCATCTTATAGAGCGAAAAATATGGTAATAATAATATTGATTCTCCTCCTCATCACCATTTTTAAAAGAAAGTGGCAGACTAGCATTTACATTTCTTCAATATACGCAGGAAATACTTTTCTCCTCACCATTGAGATTATGTATTTAGCTACATTTTGAGGGGTGCCATAGGTTAGTAAAAAGCTATTAGAAAGGGGCATGCCTTTAAATCTGTGTGTTGCGATGGTGCATTTTGCTCTCTCCCGTCCTAGAGAGGCCACAGTCCAGACCTTAAAAGCCCCCTTACCTCTCCCAGGAACACCATCTGAATTGCTCCTCCTGTGCCCTTGGCCTACGGTAGAGTAAGGATAAGGAAAAAAGACATACCTGCTGGTCTGTTTTAGCCCACTATTTAAATCTGTGGTACAGCTGTGCTCTGGAGTGCCTTTTTCTCTGCAAGGCATCACAGCGATGAGATGGAAAAAACGGGGGAGCCATTCTTAAAGCAAAATGCAAAATGCATCGCAAATGTGCACCTTCAGGTAGTTTAGAAATAAGAAATGCAAAACTGATATGAGGGCCTTATCTCTGTATTCTCTGTATTCCTCTGTAAGAAATCATTCTGTTGGCATCAGTACCTCCCACCACATTGACTGCTGCCCACTTTTGCTTACACCCTTCTTCATGTGTCCGCCGCAAGTGTAACCTCCCCGCACACACCCTCCTCCTGTCTCAGAAGGCAGTGCACAAAGAGGCAGAGCTAACCTGCCAGGTCTTTACAGCAGTCTTGAGAAGGGCTTTGCACTTTGGCTTTACAGAATTTTGCTGCATATGTGACATGCCACATAGTAGTATCTAACTTTTAAAAGTGATTCCCTGGCAAAATAAGGCAGAGGGATGTGCATGCATGTGCCAAAATGACAGAATCCTTTTGAATTGGAATGGGAAGCCGATATATAAGCGGGTGAGGCAACCTAACACCTGATTAGCATGATGAATTTTTATGCTGCATTCCAAGAATGTCCGGTCTCGTATTTCTTGCTCATACTCTGCAAATAATTGCAGCCCTGGGAAACATGATTGGCCAAGGCTCAAGCAGGATCTGAATAACATTCCAAATATGAGAAGAGATTGCAGTTTTGGTTTTCATTAAGTTTGTTTGCATTGACCCACAAAACTCTTATGGGACTCGAGAGGTGTTGGCAAAGAATATGTGGTCCTCTCTACGGTCAGGTTTTTATTACAGTCACTGTGCTATGCTATGATACAATATATTCCCTTTCTGGTTTAGAAATAGATGGCCCTGTAGAAATGCAAGTTGAGCTAAGGGGGGGAAAGACCGAAGATCCACACCTGCCCACATGCATTTACCACATGGTTTAAATTTACCTTGACTTGGGAAGGATCATTGCTCAGTGGAAGAACACATGCTGTGCATATGAAATTCCTGAGCATCTCCGGGAAAAGCTAAGAAAGCCCTTTCCCTGAAATCATGAAAACTTGCTGCCCGGCAGTATTCAGTTGATAATATTGAGCAAGATGGGCCCATTTTTAAACTCAGTTTTAGGCTACTTTTTATACCAAATTTACACTTTGGATGATTGGATAAAGTACAGAATCTGTGTTTGTGTGTGTGTGTGTGCCTGGTTTTCACACCTTTGGCTCATGGACTATAGTACTTCAGGAAATGCATTATTGGATTGTCCAGTAATCTTCAGTGGCCAGGATCTTCTGTATCTGTTTGGCAGTTCAAGCTAGCCTAAGCACTGAAGGCTTGTGTGAATCAGGTAGGCAGACTAAAGGTGGCTGAGATTTAAAGAAGCTCAAACTCTTGAGACCTCCTTTCAGTGCCCCACAAGGAGGAAGCAGCGAGGCACTTGTCTGTGAGATACTCCTCCATTTCCAAGCTCTTCACTCTAGAAGAGACTCAATGGAGCATTTACTCCTGTTTGTGCATTTCCATGCTAATATGGTAATTTAATTACTTCAGCTTGCCTCTTTTATCTGCCTAAACAGCTGTTGGGATAACAGGCACACTTTCCATAAGCTTTAAATGCCATATTGCTCTGCTTTGCCAGATTAGAAATAATAGGATCAAAGGAACAGCATATCTGAAATGCATGTTGGCTTTCATTGTTAGTTCCACTGGTAATATTTCACTGACAAGCCAGTCGTCACCAGGAAGATCAGAGAGAGGGCTCACTAACAAAGCCAGCCTTTCTTTTCTCCTGCTGTTTCTGGAGTAGTCAGTCTAAAACAGTGATGGCGAACCTTTTAGAGACCGAGTGCCCAACCTGCAACCCAAAACCCACTTATTTATTGCAAAGTGCCAACACTGCAATAAAACCTGAATACTGAGGTTTTAGTTTAGAAAAAACAAGTCACAGCCAGTCCAAGCATCCATCCATCCAAGCATCCATCCATCCATCCATCCATCCATCCATCCATCCATCCATCTATTTATCTATATCTCCTTGGCAGCACACTGACTGGCCATGCGAAAGATTGGATGAGTCACGTCTAATGCAGGTCATGCAGCAGTGAAAGGAATAGGAACCCTTCCAGAAAAAGGGCTGGCAGCCCTTAAAATGGTATATAGAACCATTTTCATCTAAACAACTGCTATCAAAGGTAGAAAGGAAACTGCCCATGATCTAGTTCATATTTTTGCTATTATCTTGAAAGAAAAGAAGATAATTGGAAACATGATTTCCCCCCCCCCCCATTTCTGCAGTGGCCCCAGTTTGAGGATACAGTCCTAAAGAGACAGGCTTCGATATGTCAAAGCCAGCATGGTTATTTTCTCTGCACGAGAATGCCAATGTGAGCACAGGGCATGTGGATCCATAGGACACCTAAAGGGATGCCTTCGCTTGACTGTGCTCACAACCACTAACCTTGTTTGACATGGAAAAAAATGAGCCAGTCCAGATGTTGCTTCCACCGCAGTGGACTACAACTCCCTGACCTAATAAATCCCTCTCCAGGGTGGTTCGCCACAGGCACTTTGCACAGCAGCTCCCAGCAGCCCAGGCTCCATGGCCGATTGCCAGGAATGATGCAATTGTAGTCCCAGGCATCTGGAGGGCACCCCTTTGGGGGAAGGCTGATCTAGCCATCCTATCTAGCCACACCCACCTCCTGAGTTGAAGATGGCAAGCCATTAAGTCTCCCTCCTTCCAACCTACATCAAGGGTGGTGTTCTGGGATCTCCCCACACAATGCCGCTGCTGCATGTGATGAATGGCTCCATGGGGTGGCATGACGTGGGCAGGTTTGCCGCAGGGATGTCAGTTCCCATGACCAGAGTGAAGTCAAACTTGCTTTATATTTGCCGGTGTGGGAAATGCCTCCAGGCACTTAGGTCCTGCAGTCTGTCTGGATTCCTAACCACATGCCTAAATAAGGAATTGCACTTGATGGGCAAGAGAAGTCTATTCACAGCCCTCCATCCACAACACTGGCAGTGGGTCAGGAAACTTTTAGGCTTTGGTCACAGGAGTTTAACTTGAGCTCCGGTAGTATGACTTGTTTATTGATTTATCCCCAGTATAAATTTGACATTTCAGTATCTGGATGACTTCAGCATCTAAAACAGACTGCACGCAATGCTATAGGAATCCAATAAAGATATGCAGTATGATATGCAATCTCTACAGAAATTAGTTCCAGATAGAACGCATTCTCCAGTAACATTCCTACCATTCTTATTTAATTCATAATTAAGACGAATTTTTTGAATAAGTCACATTCCCTACAATGCTGATTCAAATACTCATAATGCACTTCTTGACATATCACCAAAGAAAGGACCCAGATCCACACAGGGTGGAATTGCCACTACATTGGCATGGGAGAGCCTCCTAGTAAAGCTGCACAGCTGTCAGACTTGTGCCTGTACAGTCTTAGTTAAAGTACACCTGCTGGTCCCTAAGGCAGAGCCCTTGCCAGGTGGTCCCCGTGGCTGCCTGTGCAATGCTCTGCCAATTCCATTCGACTTGGGGAAGGCCATCCCAAAGCAGTGTAGAGGGTGCAGCGCAGAAGGCCAGATTGCAGGGGATGCCGCATGAGGCGAGACTGAGGGAACTGGGTCTCTTCAGCCTGGAGAAGAGGAGACTCAGAGTGGATATGTTGGCGACATACAGGTATGTGAGGGGATGTCACACGGAGATGGGTAGAGACCTGTTCTCCCCTGCAGAGGAAGGCAGGACATGCTCCAACGGAGCAAAGCTCAGGGAACCCTGGTTCCATTTAGATTCCAGGAAGCACTTCCTGACAGTCAGGACCCCGAGGGTGTGGAATGGGCTTCCACGAGAGGTCGTTGAGGCCCCATCGGTGCGGGTGTTCAAGGATAGGCTGGACGTCCACATGGTGGGCATGTCATGAGCGGAGCCGGCTGGTGCCGGAGGTCAGACTGGATGGCCCGGGAGACCCCTTCTGACTTGCTCTGTTTCTATGTTTCTATGACTCTACCCTTTGGACTACTTTTCCCCACCCCAAGTTCTAGCTGCAAAGCTACCTGTTGGATAGGGAAGTCTGCCTCCTAGTACTGCAGGCATCAAACAGGAGAGCATATTTAAATTAATTCTTATTATTTTTTTTAAAGACAAATAACTGTGAGACACAGAACCCCAGGGTTCCCTTGCCTTGCATAACACATTCAGGTGTACAGGAGTTACACTCTCAGCACTATGGCATTGACAGACAGCCATGTGCTATTTTATTATAACTGACTGATCATCTCTACAACCCACATCATTCTAATTTAAGGAATGTAACATTTCACCCAATCTCAAGCCACTACAGTCTCACGCCACACATTCCCACATTGGATTACACTATTTTTCTAAGTCTTCATGCCCACAGAACACCCCTGTATTGACTTGTCTGCCAGGATCATTTTTATTTATTTCTTTATACGAAAAGAGCTCTGCTGGAAGCATCAATTAAAAAAAAAATCACAAATTGAGGAATGCCACATTCTTTGGAACAGATTTCAAACAATTAGGAGCAGGTGAAAGATATTAAGGACTATTTGCCTGTAACCCAGTTATCCTGTACTTAGTGGGAATTATTTCTAAGTAGACATTGAAAGAATGGAAAACCAGGAACTTGTTCAGTAGGCATATTTATGATTCAAGCAATAATTACAAATATCTGTAATGTTAGAAATGGAAACAGAAGCCCCTACAACCAAAGACATCACATAAGATAAAATAAATGTGATAAATGCAGAAGAAAGTTCTCTTATCTGTGTTTAGAAACAGCATGTGGCTATTAATCAGAAAGAGAGAAAAAAGCCTATTTGAGTGCAGAGGGAGTCTCACTATGTGCAGGGTTGGAGTGGAGCTCTGCCTTCTGCGGGTGGGAAGGCTCAGCTTGTGGACTGTGCCTGCACCCAGTTTTCAGGGGTCTCCCCTCGCCTCTTCTTCAGAAATAGCAGAGCATATCCAGGGGGATGAAGAGTTAATGATCTTTTGTTAATGTTTTCTTTTGAGTTTTCTTCAAAAGGGGGCGGGGGAAAGGCTGGTTCTTCAGCCCCTTGAAAACTCTGCACATACTTTCAAGGTACTTTGTAGACTAAAAAGGCGGGTCCTTGAAAATTGGGTGCAGGTACCTTGCATGAGTGGAGCTCGCCAGTGCCGGGGTGGCCATGTGTCCTCTCTTGCAGAGCACAGTTGTTGCCGGCCTTCAGTGAGTACTTGGACAACAGACAGCTCACCTGGTCACAGTCTTCACTGTTGAGGCGACATGCATAGCATTTCTTTTAAATCATCCCTAAATAGTCTGCATTCTCTCTCTCTGTCCCTCTCACTCTCCGAATTAGCACATGCGTATTGCCATCTTCCTTTTCTAGTGATGCTTTCCCTCTTTTTTGCCCTGTGTAAGTACAACTGTGTGTGTGCAACAGATTTTGCTACAGTCTCCAGTTTCACTTCCTCTACTACCCAGTGAATGAGTTCGGGACTCAACACACTCTCCTGGGTGATAGTATATTGCAGGGCTGGCCCACCTTGTCCAGTGGAAGAGCCACATACGGGAAACGTCAGGTGTCTGAGAGCCATAGGCAGGTGCCCGTAAATAGCAGCAGGCAGTGAGGGGCACAACACACAAAGCAGCAAGCAAAGAAGCTCCACATCTTGGTTTGGCCACCCCTGGTTTGTTGGGTAAGCAGTGCGAGGTGAAGGTGCATCATCTTGGCCGCCAGATAAGATAAAGAGTGAGTGCCAGCATTGCATGACCATTGTTGCAAGTTGAAAAATGGTGCATACGCATTGGTATAGGGCCTCAGCTGACTGGCCATGCACAGCGCGCTCTCTCTCGCTCTCGCTCTCTCTCTGTGTGTGTGTGTGTGTGTGTGTGTGTGTCAGTCTTGTTTGCTAAAGGGAGACTGTGGACTGGGTGCCTTTGCACAGATGTGGATTGTCTTTCATCCATGGATACTGCGTAAGTGATGTGACTAGATCCCAAGGTATTTTTCTGACCAAACAATAGCTTGTACAAATTTATGCAGAAGTTCTTGTTCTATCAGAACCATGTGAATCACTTCAAAGCCCATGTATTGTATTGTACTCAACTCTTCTGCTAGGATTTACGCAAGTGTTTGTGGTGCTTCAGAACAAGCTCACCATCTTCTCATATGCACTAATTTGTGCATTGTTGTGCCGGTTGCTACTGGTTTGTATAGGCCCATCAGCAGGCATGTTCCAGTCAGTCTGCCACCTAATATGAGGTCAGCCTTCCCCAATGTGGTGCCTT
>NW_025335568.1:39036750-39250291 GCF_004798865.1 Varanus komodoensis
CCTAAATGATCCCACTGTTAAAGTTTCACTGAATTGATTTATGCTGCAATCCTGTACACCCCTGCCTTGGAGTAACCCCCATTAAATGCTGTAGGGCATATTTCTAAGTAGACATGAATAGGATTGTATAGATAAACATGGTGTCATTAAAAAAGCAAATAGTTTTCTGATTAACCTCAGGAGAGACACCAGGTGCACCTTAAACCTCCATAAAGATTACTGGTATTTTCCAGAACATGTTATTGTTGTCCATTTCGTTCCCAGCACATAATGCACATACCACGTTACTCACTTCATGCACAAATAACTTGACAATGTGAGGTTTGCCAAAGTTTGAGCTAAACCCCTGGGATATCTTTTCTGGGATGCTGTCATCATCACCGCTGGCAAACATGCTTCCCCAAGCACAAATGCTTTAACAGGTAGGTTCAATGAAGTGCATTTGATTTACTCTTAGATTTAAACATGCTCATAAAAATACTAACAGAACAATCTAATTCATTGGATCCTTCCAGCAGAGAGGTTAGCCTCCTTCTATGATCAGGTACAGGTAAGGAGGATTATGCCAGGCTAGTATTAGATGTGCAGGATATGCTTCATCTTCAGCAAGGGGAGTTACCTGGCACTACTTCCCTAGCATGCACCTTTTGAGTGGCACACCTGTGTGAATGGCACACCTGAGTTCTGGATTTCATGCACTGATCTTTGGCCAGGTAACCAGCTGCAAAGGAATTGGAAGTACTGGACAATATAGTGCTTTGTTGATGTTAATGAATCATCCTGTGAGTTTGGGACAGAGTCCAAAAAGTAACACCATCTTTCCACAACTGATCATAGCAGAGGTTTATTGTGTGCTGGCTCCAAAGGATTGGCTGTGTGCCAGAGAGAAACATGCAGCTGTTCTTTCCTTAGGGCAATGGGAGGTGTACTGCTGCCACAGGATTGCTGAATTCAGTGGAATTCGAGAGCTGTTTCTATCAAGACTGCAAAGACAGAGTTGGGAATGGGGTAGGGTGAAGTTTGCGACGGAGACAGAAGAGGGGAGAGGTGAACACCGAGGGAGTTCAGTTGGCACATTGCTGTTTTTGTCAGGTCATCCATTAGGAATCGCTGGCTTCATTTTGTAAAGTCGCTTCTTGTGTAAATAAGTGAGGATGTTGGAGTGGCAGGAGGGCTGATGTCAAGGCTTTGCTCCCCACTGAGCTGAAGCTCAGGGTCAAAAATATGGGGGAGCAGGGGGAGGGAACTGCTCCCTGCCGGTCTCCGCATGACCAGCATGCTGTTTGCCCCCCCAGGAAGTGGATGTGCAGGGACAGTACAAGCTGGGTGTGTTTCCCCCTGCACCACAAGTGGAAGTTGAGGAAGAGTGCAATTGTCTCCTGAAAATGGCTCAGGGGCATGGATTACACTGCCCTGTTCCTGCTGGAATCAGGGCTCCACAGCCATTGCCTACTGACCATTTAACACCCAGAGGAAATCTTATTCACAGGCTTCTCCCATCATGTCTAGTGCAGAATATACTGGTTGGCTTAGTTTTCTTTCTTTCTTTCTGAGGAGAGCTTTTTTAAAAACTCCTTATCTGGATCTGTAAGCCTAAGTATAATTTTTTAATTCCTTAACCATCACACTAAGCTGAAATTCAGTCTAGTCCTAAATCCAATGTTAAATTTCTTAAAATTCGATCTAAGCCTAAATTAGACTGTCTACACAGTCTCACACAGATAAGTGTCTTTCCTTCATTTGCTTTAAGTTTACAGCCCTCCGTTCCATGAGCCTAGTCCTTCCTTGACTGACACAATGTTTGTAGCATTTGTGCCTGGGAGGTTGCCAATTTAACTTGTGCATAACCTAAAGCCACTCAAGTGCATTTTAGCCTCACTGACCTTTGGATTTTTGTGCGACCCTGCTTGCTTGTCCCCCTTTATTAAGGAACTTTCCAGGTTTGTGACTGTTACTAGTGCAGAACAGAGCCAGATAACTATCTGGATAGCATCTTAGCAGATTCTGTCAGTGCTCAGGTTGGCAATTCCTGGTTTAGCCAAGGAATTGCAGGGGTTAAGCAAAGCAGAGCCATGAGCATGCTGCCTCCTGTACACACTTTATTTCCACTTCAGTCCAGGAATATCTTCTCCAAGGCTTTCCCAAACCCAGCTCCCTGCAAATGTGTTTGGGTATAATCTCCATTATTTGTCGGGGAAGTTTGGAGTTGAACTCCAACACATTTGGAGGGTACTTGGCCGGGGAAGACTGATCCAAAAAGACCGATGGAAAGGCAAGTTGCTGTTCCTCTGGCCAGATGAGTCCACAGTTGCAAAGGAGGTTTCTGAATCCCCATAGCAGTGCTGAAGCCCCTGTACAGACATCCTCAGCTGGACGTATCTTCAGCTACATCTGAGAAGCAATGTATACAGTGGCTGAACTCTTGCAGAACCGACCTCTCTGTAATCCTCCAAAATGGGACACTCTGTTCACATCCATCCTTGCCAGAGATGGTTTCAGGGAACAATCTGAAGGCACAGAGTGTGCAGAACCTAAGCATATCTGGGTCTGAGCCAGTGCTTGGATGGGAGATGGCCTGGGAACCCCATGCATGTGCCCTGAGTTCTGTGTTGGTCAAATATCAGGCTAAAAATGTAATAAATCATGTTCCTATTATGTACCCTCAGTATTACGTGCTACATTCCTTGTTCAAAGCAGCTGAGACAAATACATAAAGTATTAACATTTGAATTTCTCAAAAAAATCAAAAGCAGTATAGTCAAGTATAACTAGAGGGGGGAAAGGAGTTAAAATAGGGAATAAGCAGTCTTAATACAGAAATGCATCACAATCTTTCCAACAAAAGCAGTGAAGTTAAGAATTCATTGGACCAGAGTTGACTGAAGATTGCCAGAGACTCTCTTCCTGCAAGCTCAGAGGTCCCACAGAAAGGGAGCACTTGCTGTCCCCTCCAAGAAGGTTCCTGGAGCAGACCTGGCTTAGCTATAGATGATCCTCAAAGGACCAAACTGGGAAGCTGGTTTGTGAAAATGCTTTGGAACGTTCTTGACCCAGCAGCTGTCACAAGTATAGTGATGTCCCCCACAACATGATCAGTTAGTGTGTTTTCTGCACTTTATTGCATGGAGTGGAGAAAGTGAGAGAAATATGCTTCCCCATCCCTTTTCTCAGAGCACCAGGATGTGGGCTCATCTAGCAGTATGCTTGGAAGAGGCAAAAGACATGGGAAAAATCAGCTTACGTAATTTACTGTGAGAGATGCCTGGGATCAGGCCCCAACAAAATGACCTGCTGTTGTGTTGGACTAGAGCCCCCATCATTCGAAACCAGCATGAAGATTGGTAGTTGCAGTATCACAGCTAGAAGGTACTAGGTTGGGAAAAGCTGGCCTAGATGGGTCAGTGTAGACTAGGCCTGTCAGTGATTCCTGGCCATGATGGCTCAATAAAATTGCCATACTCCAAGGCAGCTACCAGTGGCCAGAGGGCAACCAGGGGTGAGAGGGCTTTTACCTTCGAGCTATGCCTGTGGGCTGCCTAGGGGCTTGTAACTGGCCACTATGGGATACAGGATGCTGGAAGAGATGGGCCTTGACCTGATGCAACAGGGTACCTCATACTTTCTTATGACCTTCTTGCGATATGTTGACCTCCAGCTGTGGCCTTGACCACAGTTTTCTTTGTTAGAAAGCCTGCCTTCATTCTAAGTGTAGCCTGAGCTTACCTCAATGGCAAGAAGAACAACAACAGAAATGCAGTCTAACAGAGGGAAATAAATAGCCCTATATAATGGTTGTAGTGATGGAATGACACAATATCCCATTTCTAGGTAGAATTCCTATCCTCTTATGGGTAACATTTTCCTCAGACCACATCATTAGCTGCCACTGCTGGGGGTGTGGAAACGCATAATATCCAATGCAGGAACATGGGGAAGAGCATGACCTGGGACAAAAACAAGTGAAGAACAATATAGACAGAGGTGATGGTTTAAAAAGATGGCTTGTCCCCCTCAGAACCTTCCAGAAACCTTCACTTACTAGGCAGTGTAGAAACTTAATAAATGCATTAATAAGTGTCGACTGTAATTCTGCAGCAAACCTGTCCAAATTTTACATCAGCCTTTCCCAATCTGGATTCCTTCACGTTTTGGACTTCAACTCCCATCAACCCCAACCAACATGGCCAATGGGCAGGAATGTTGGGTGTTGTAGCCAAAACATCTGGAGGTACCATGCTGGGCAATGTGGCCTCTCTGGCAGGTGTTGAGTAAGGAGTGAAATTGCTTTAGGCCACAGTGCCTTCAAGTTGTTTTGGACTACAACTGCCAGCGTTATTGGCCATGCCAGCTGGGACTGATTGGTATTGAAGCCCAGAATGTTTGGAGGATGTTAAACTGGGGAAGCTGGAGCAGGGGGCTGAATCAAATGACCTCCAGACTTTCAGCTCCAAAATGCAATTATGCAGATAGTCTAAAGGCCAGACATTTCCTTTTGACCATAAATGATTTGGGAGTTATTGAATGAATGGTAGCAAATATGCTTAAACTTATGGTCTCATAACTGGAAAGGTGTTATTTTTAAAATGTCTGTTTGTTCTCCAGAAATAAATCCCAGAACTTTCAGCATTCCCCAACCAGCCATGCGGGCTATAGAGTGCCAGGCATTATAACATTTCTTTCTGCTTAAACATGCATAGGATCGCACCCAAAAAGTTATGAACCTGATCAGGTGAGAGTAGAAGGGGAAGACAGAATGCTGGCATAAGGAAGCTCCAAGACGCAGCCTCATTATTCTCTTTTTCGTTTCCAGTAGCAGCATTAAAATGACTCAGGTTTATTGCTACTACTTTGTACACAGATGATGGCCACTACAACAAGGGTTGGGGTTTTTTTTGGTAATCCCTAAATGGTCTAGACCCCGCCTCTCCTTCACTGGCTTCCATCCCACAGTGTCAAGATCTATTAGAACACCTTCACTATAAAAAGACCCCAAGCTGCTTGGAACTCTCTCAGCTTAGAATCTGGATCCTTTCACTCTGGATTAATTCACTTTCCAGGTAAAGGGTAATACTAACCTTTTCGCGGGATGGTCAGCAGAGGGGCAAGTGAATGAGCCAAGACAGAAGGGATGCAATGAGTATGTTAAACTTCATGTTTATTTTTAATATGTCTCTTGAATAAGGGGCATGACAGGTGGTTGCTAGGGCAAGCAAGATGTGTAGCAGACCAGAAGCGTATTGCTCACAGCAGCGAGCTTAAGTTTGAAGGGGAGATACTTCAGAGTCTGAAGGAGGCATGAACCGTAAGATTTATAGGGAACAGAGGCGTCTCAGCAGTGGGATCCAGGACTATGGACAAAGCAAACAAGTGCGGAAATGGCCATACGAGGACTCTAAAGATGAGAGGAGGGACACAAAGGAACTGTATTCAGGATTCATGAGCCTATGAGCTATGGGTGCCATGCTCCATCTATCGCCTTTTAAATGCAGTCCTGAGGCAGCCTCCACCAAACCCGTGCCCTTCAGAGCTGCTGGGCTGCAGCTCGGTCGTTGTAGTCCAGCGCATCTGGAAGGTGCCAAACTGGGGAAGGCTGGCTTAAGCGGGTCTTGCTCATTTCTGTGGGGCTTGCCCAGAGGAACATTTCCAGCGAACGTGGCAGGCTTCCCTAGAACATTGCACCACTTGCCCTCATTGGTTTGAGATGCTGCACTGGTAGCCAGGGAAAGCAGGAAGGTGGTTTCTCAACTAGCCCATTTATCCGTAGCATAGCAGTCTTGGCCAAGGGTTTTTCAGTTCTTGCTGTAGCCAAAGGAGGAAGTTCCTCCCATCTACCCTTTGGATAAAGGAATGTAGGAATCTGCTTTTTACTGAAACAGAGAATTGGTCTATCAAGTCCACTTCTGTTAACACTGACTGGCAGCAATTGCTCTCCAGGCAGGATCCCTTCCTAGCTCTTCCTGGAGATACCAAGGGTTGAATGTGGGACCTTCTTCATGCAAAACACCTGCTCCACTACTGAGCTACATTTTAAGGTTCTCCTGAGCAGAACTGTTAATAACTCTAACAAACTCTTTTGCAGCCTTTGGTTTCAAGAAAGGACATATATAACATTACAAAAATGCCAAAAGAAAATGTGTTTCAGTCTAGATAATGATTTGACTACTAAGGAATCTAGGAAAGTATGGAAGCTTCTTTGATTTATTGCATCAGAGGGAAAGTCTTGCTAATACACTGTTTTGGGGCACTTAAAAGATTAATAAACTTTATTGTGCAACATCTATGTGCAACAACATTGAGGACATCTAGTGGTCACCATATAAAATAAATTCAAGATGTTTGGATGTTTTAAAAATGGGGGCAGGGAGCCGCATGGGGATTATCAGTACAATCATGGAGTACAAGGTACTCACTAGAGGACAGTCTAACAAATGCAATTTAAGAAGGACTTCAACATGCTCATGAATAATTTCAGAAAAAAACTAAACATATCATTCTGAACTATTAGGTGAAGGAATCTTGCTCTCGCTGTCTTTTTGGCAAAAGGCTGTCCAGAAGGCAGATGGGCTCCTTCTTGCTCCACAACATTGCAGAATTCCCTGCAAAATGCTTCCCCACCTCTCCACCACCACCATTATCACTATTCCAAAGAGTTTAAAAGATGCCTCATGTAATTTCTTGGAAATCTTAGTTCTGGACTTAATATATGCTTGCTACTTTTGTTTTGCCATTCAAGTGAACCGTGCTTTCACAGGAGGGAGGGCTGCCTGCACAGAAAGGCTGGTTCTGGTTGGAGGTAGAGGGGAAAGGGTCTGATCAAGCATTCTTCTCTAGCAGCCTCACAAAATCCGGTGGCCTCCTGTTGTGTTGGACAGCAACTCCTGTGTTTCTCAGCAACGTGGCAGCATCAAGCCTTGAGCTTAAGCACAAGCACATCTCACTCTTAAGATGTCAGTGAAATAAACGCAGCAATATTGCCAACTTCTGCTTCTCCACCATTCTTGCTGCTACTGGTTCTCATGGCCAAGGCAGACATGAAATTAAATTTACACCTTTGCACTTCACATCAGGCTTTTAAAAATGCAAACAACATCAGCTGGGCATGCGCATGATAATTATAGCCTTCACAGCAGGAATGAATGTGTTATTTAAACCCTTTCTGAAGATGATGTTTGCTGTTTGGGACCCGGACACACCCTGGCCAACGTCAGTGGAACATTTCCTATGAAACTGGCAAAGACTAGTCTCATCGGAAAGGTTTTCCTCAGGACCACAACAGCGGACAAAAAGGTTCAATTTTCCTTTGGCACCTGTTGTGATCAAATAATGATCAACCCCTCAGCTGATGCTGTTTGCACTTTGAAAGCCTGAACTTTAAAAGCAGAGACACATTGACTGTCACACGTAATCTGGCCCTCATACTTCTAGACAAGGCACAGACTCTGAGCCTGTTGTTGAGTTTCCTCTTCTTCCTCCTCCTCCTCCTCCTCATCATCATAATCACATGCCCTACATGTCAGATGAACGCTCTGGTGAACATGGGTGCATTTCAAATCTACAAAATTGCATAGGGGTGGAGGTGAGAAGGTTCTGATCTGACAGTTTTCTCTTTGTAACTCACCCTTCAAGTGCTAATTAACATTTGAATTCTTTTTGGCTGTAGAAACAAAGTTTATTTCCCCTTGATATAATTTTCATGCCCATACAAATACAGAAATGCAGAAAAACATTTTAAGAACTAATATGACACTGCAGTATATGAGCGCAAGCAGCAAAAGTCCAATGTATGTGCAGAGAGTAAGAGGAAATTTTCAACGAAAGAGCTAGTACAAGGAACACAATAGAGCTTGTCTTGGAAAGTTACCAGGGGCAAGTGATATTCTGAACAAAATTAAGTCACCAGGCAGAACCTATAAAGTCCATCGTGTCTTAGAAGAGCACAAAATTTTTCTACTGTAATTCAAGGCAATTATTTCCTAGACTGTCTTTTTGACAGCAGGATGTCAAGCTACCCTGCTCAACGTGGGGTTACAGTATCTTTTAGACTGCCCACTGTGGAGTTCAAATCCTGACTCATAATCACTGAGATAATATGAAGCCATGTGAGCTACGCTGAACTCTTCGGAGGAAAAGCAAAGCCACAGAGTTCATAGAGAATATCATAGGATTGGTCTGTCATCAGGGATGGAAAGACCTTCGCTCTGCTTCTTACCTAGAGCTCAAAGTTTGTGTTTTAAAAATGTGCCATATTCTCAGTGTCAGTATCTGCATTTTCCACATGGGGTAAATGAAGGAGGATGCCAGAGAGTGGAATGATAAAGCCTCCTTTAAATAGACAGAATACCTCATGGTTTGGCTCTTCCTTCTGCAGCATTCCTGTAATGATTTCCACACAGCACCACTTGTACCCCAAAGCAGATCAGACAATAATGGAAGAGAAAGAACTGGCTGAAGAGGAAGAGGAGTTTGCAGACAGCCATGACTGTTCTTCAGCATCTGCCTCAGGTTGCTTTTTGATTCACACTCTCTCTGTGTGAAACACCCCCCTCCCCCACAGGTTCTTTCTAAAACATTTGCTACTTAATAGCCCAACTTTATCAGTTCCTAGGTATAAAAAAGCAGTTTTGTGGTTGCATGTGTCCAACTGTAAAATCGGCTTTCTTTCATTTTTAAAATCATTACAGCCTGTTAATGTATTGTGTTAGTCGCGGCCCCATCCAAGGCCTGCTTACTCTGTAAAGCAGCTCACAAGATCTTCCTACTTTACCCCCTTATCTTGGAGTAAATCACACTGACCCTAATGCAATGCATTTCTGAAAAGAGTTGTATAGTATTGCACTATTGAGCACTTCCCCTGGAATCAGCCCCCTGGGGCTGAATCTGGTAAGGGACCCGTCCTTGAAAAAGGCAAAAACCCACTGGAAGAGAGTGTTTGCATGTGTGCATGGGAGCAAACCCAACAGCAGGGCTGGGCAAAGCAGTTCCTGCCACCCCCACACAGGCACCACAGGAATGAAAATTAATGTTGACCGCAAGCCATTCTAGAGGCCGTTCTTCCACCACCGCATATTCCTGACTAGACTTAGGATAAGATTTGTTTTGCTAATAGTGCAGCAGTAGCAAGTGAAGGAATGCAGCACCCCTAAAGCTGCCCACCCTTGCTCGTCATAAGCTCTATTTGTTGGAATCTGGGGAATGTGCAGACACTAATGAAAACTTCCAGGAAATGGTTTTTTGTACATATGAAAGCGCTCAGTTGTGTTGTACGTGCTAGTAAGATTCTCTTACATTTCCTCCATGTCTTTTGATCTTTCCCTGCTCAGGGCCACCTGTGTTTCAAATACTGCAGAAATGGGTTCCAGCAGCCTCTCACTATTTTGACAAAGACCATTATTCTTATGCTGGCCATCAGATCACCATTCAAGAGTCCATTGAACACTTTGGAGCTGTAGTATGGCCTGGTGTAAGTTTTACACAGGGGAAAATAACTCCCACCTAACAAGTATGCTTCTCTAACACATGAAGCATTGAAGCATTTCATTAGCTTTGATGCCTTCTTTTCTTCCTCAGTATTTCTTTCCCTATCTCCTCAGTACATCAGAGGCATAAGGAGCACCTGTTTCATTTTCCACCTGATAACTGGGTATGTTAACTGAGTAAGGCGTATTCTATGACCCAATCCAGTAGCCTCCGAACGATTTGAACTTCAGCTCCTATCAGCCCCAGCCAGCAAGGACAAAAAATAAGAAAGTTGGGTGCTGTGGTCTCAAATATCTGGAGGACTCAAGGTTGGGGAAGGCAGCTATACAATGGTGGCTCCACTGGCCTTTTAAAAGCTGAAGCATCCGCAGTGTCCCTAAAAGCAGTGCCCTTGTGTAAGTCATAACTTCTGATACCATAGAAATCAATGAAGGGGTAGCCTTCCAGTCAAGGTCAGCCTTTGTGAAGTCAGATGCTGAGCCTGATGCTTTGCTGCCCTTTAATTAATATTAAATATATCCATCTTTGTAAAACAATGGTAATTAAAATAATTTGAAAGGCAACAACACACAATCTCTCCAGTACTGTGGAAAGCCAACTGAAATTCCATTTGGAGGTTATAGTGAAAAAGCAATGATTTATCATTTCAATGAATGCTGGTTCATCTAGAAGCAGGTTAGATTCTCTAACATAATTTTTTCAGAATTTTAGCATATCTTGGATTGGGGTAGATCAGAAACTACTGGTAGATCCTGGGGTGATTCGCAATGGATTAATAAAGGTTTGACTTCCAGCAGCTCAGCAACAAAGCAGCTCACCTCCAACTTCCAACAATTCTTGTGGTGTGGTACTGGAAACACCTATTTTGCCTGACTCTGTGCTTAGAGACATTCTGGCCCTTAATTCTGAGCGGAGGCAAGAACTCCTTTCGTACCTGGTTCTAATTGTGGATCTTGAGCTTCTAATAAAAATGCTTACCAAGAGATTTGTCAAACCCAGCATCAGCAAACGTGTATAGCATAGATATACTATAGCAAAATAGGAACAATCCAATTCACTCTTCATGGAAGAATGAGATACTCGTTTCTAAAATAACTTTTTTACTCTAAAATATTAAAACAGTGTCTATACCACTGTATACATTACATCCTCTATGGCTTCACATTGCTGGTCTGCATTGCCTTGGGTTATCTCATTTCTTCCAATGCATAGATGTTTTTGCTTTGCCATAGCTCTTTTGTTTGGAAGGCAGAGTGGCTTTGTCACGTTCCACTGAAATTACTTTTAAAGAAATGTACATTCTCACAAAGTAATGAAATGTGTAGATAATTTGTTTTTGTAAAAATCAGCTGACTCAAACAAGTATCATCATAGGACCTATGCTATTTATTTTAGGCCCTTGCTTTGTGTCAATACTTGGAATCAGATCAGCAAGAAATCAACCTGAAAGATAAGAAAGTAATTGAAATTGGAGCTGGAACTGGGCTGGTGACCATTGTGGCAAGTATACTAGGTTGGTAATTTGTGACTTCTTCCAGGGTGTTGAAAATGCCTACTGTGTCTATGGTATCTTCACTCACACTTTACATGCATATATGCACAATTTATGTTTCAATACTCAGGACAATACCCTCTTCCAGATACGTTTACCCCACTTAAATATTTTAAGGGACATTCTGGGCCCATCTCTGTAAATCTCCTTCAGGAAAGTACATGATATGATATGACATGCTATGTCTGAATAGGTCAAGTGTCATCAACATTCTGAGCTGCTGAGGTTAATTAGGAGCACTGATTTATGATCAACTGAAACTAATGGTTGCAGGGGTTGCAAACACTAACCACTCCTACAAGCCACATTTTGACGTATTTGGAAAATACACATTTTTGGTCTGAAAAATGGTTTGCATTGTGGTTTCCTGTGGATACTCCATTCACCTGTCTAACTATACCAAGTACAACAGAATACAAGTTTTTTTATTTTCAGTGTTCAATTGACAAAGGCTGCATTTATTGACCACCAGGTGTTACCCAAACAAAAACTTAGTTTGCTATGCTTAAATGATTGATGAATGGTACTCAGATACAAAACTGCCAGCTGCCCTCACTTGCATTAAATACATGTTAGAAGGTTCAGTGTGAAGAGAGCCATTCTCTTATGCGGATTACAAACAAGTGATTGCCTCAGCTAGAGGCATTCTGCAGAATTTCATCCAGCAGTTATCGTGTGTGTTCCTACAAAGAATACTTGGGGAAAGCCTCCTTGCAAATGGGCAGAGGTAAGACATGCTGCTGAAGCAGACCATAAAACAAACATTGTTCCATTCTCTTTCAGGTGCCTTTGTTACAGCTACTGACTTGCCTGAGGTTCTTGAAAATATGGCATTCAATATTTCAAAAAACACATGCAATGTGGATGTTCACAAGCCTGAAGTAAGAAAGCTGGTTTGGGGGGAGAATCTCAATGAAGATTTCCCTAAATCAACTCACCGTTACGATTTTGTTGTGGCTACTGACGTTGTGTATCATCACACAGCTCTGGATCCTCTGCTAGACACAATGACCTACTTATGTCAGCCTGGTACAATCTTGCTATGGGCAAACAAATTCAGATTCAGCACTGATTATGAATTTTTGAACAGAATCAGCAACATTTTCAATGTCACACAACTAGCAGATTTTCCAGAGCCCAATGTTAAGTTGTTCAAAGGCACAATAAGAGAGAATTAAATGCTGGAGACATTTCCAGAATCCCTATTCAATTGTAGCAGTCTAAGTGTTTACAGAGAAGCCATTTTTAACAGCCTCCACTTCACTAAGGCCTGGCTCATTCAATACAGAAGCCTCAACGCTATCCTCTTGACTTTGAGGAGGTGGGGGGTAGGAAGTAACACAGAAACGGTTAGTTATCCCCACCTTCCCCAAAGTAAGGACGTTGCATGTTTGTGCAATAGGTACCAAATTAGTACATGCTAGGAGTGAATGGTTTCCTTTGCCCATGTCATTCCCAGTCCCCAGATGATTAGCAAGATATACACACCTAACTGCATCCTTCTGTGCCTAGCTACATTCTGTTATGCCTCCACCCTCTGGACGGTTCTTTTCAAGCTGGTTGGACTCAGGCTTGAAACTTGAGCTCCACTGTTATGGCTGTAGCTGCATCCTGTAGCTAACAAGAGGGAGAGGACCACATGTATTCTTGAAGAAGTCTCCATTTGAGTGAAGATGTGAAACTCATTAACATGACCTGAGAGTTGTGGAACTGGGGAAACTGCAACATTTCATATTAGAAGTACGTGAATATTTTCACAGAACTACATGGATAAACTAATTCCAGATAATTGGATACTATTATCTGTGGAGAGATAAATAAGGAGCCTGTAGCTATAGCTACTAGATGAATAATATATAATAACACATGCAACTTACACAAGATGATTTTCCTATACCTGTGATCATCTGTATGATATAAATCTATTGAAGAAGCTTTTAAAGTCACTATTGAACTGTTCATAAGCAGGCTTCTGAAAAACTACCATATGAAATACAGGCACAGACCATTATCATTTGCAACAGTGCTAAAAGCATCTAACCTTTTCTCAGCCTTAGTATTTGCACTGATTTTTCTCCGTTTGCTGTAAAATTAACAATAAATTCCTAATGACTTTCCCTTTGTGTACTTGTGAAAAGTTAGAAGCCCCAAAGTCATTGTTTTATTTTAACAAAATTAAACCATGAATGCTTAGTTTTTGATACTGAAATTTGCACATTTATTTTGCAGTTTTACATTTTTCAAACATTATTAACATATATGTATAAGTTTTACAATACCTGATTGTTAACTGACTGACAATTTATAGATGTTATCAGTTTATCCTGATACTCTGTATCACATGGATATTTAAGAGTATCTTCAAGTTGAAGATATTCAAGAGCACCTTTGCACCAGCAATTCAGAATATATTTGCAATGAGTGTGAAAGTGTTGTTTTTAAAAAATTTAAAATGTAAACTCTTGTGGGTGATACTGATAATTAAATTCCATTACTGTTAAATCTAATAAATAATGTTTTAGCTACTCTTGATGTAGCTTCATCTTTTTAAGGCTTTCATACAATTGAGAACTTATGTTTGAACATGTTAAAACCCTGCTCATTGTAAAAAGAAGAGCTTGTACAGGCTTGTGGTTAAAATTACAAACAGTTAAGAACCACATACACATGCAAGAAACTTTCCCAACTTCCTAATCCTTGTGCTGGCCATTCTGAAACATCCATTGCCAGCAATGTGATGTATGCTTAAGCTTTTGTTCGTATGTTTTCATTCCTAGGGCAACCAGGGGCTACCACAAGAATCTCAAGCTAAAAGACTCCTCAATGACAGGAGCCAGGCTAGCACACATACACATTGCAATTCCATGTCCTCAGATTAATACACACAATTTAAGCATTCAATAAAGGATGAAAACATGCATTCCAGTAAGATCACATTTGTATATCAGGTCAATGTAACAAGATCTCAAATTTACAACTGCAGGATTTTTTTAAAACACACAATAATCAGGTGGATACATGATAGGAAGCCAGTTTTTAGTGAAAGATGCACAGTGAGTCCATCCAAGTAACCTCATTAGCTAACAAAAGAAAAAAGAAAATATTAAAGGCAAGATGTAAATTTTTGTTCACTTCTACATCTTGTGTTATTAACCCAAACCAACTAAAAAGTAGAAATTTAATGCTCTACTGAATTTTTAATGAACAGCAGAAATAAATATTTAACTTGCATCCATCACAGTCACTGCAGTTTCTGGAGCTCTAATCTATTAATAAATTATGCTCTTATAGTTCCTAAGCTGTCAGTGAAGTTTGCATACATCTTTAAGTTAACTGGAGACACAATGATGATCACTTACCTGTATGCAGGTCTTCAAATTTTCTTTGGTGGGCTTCTCCTCTGCAAGTTTGGTTGCAAATTTGAGACCTCTGCCATACATTTTATTTACCAGTGCATGTTTATAGGCAAACAGTAAAACCTATGCAAATAAAAATAAAAAAGGCGAGTTTTGTAAGTTGAATGTGCACCTTTGGGCTGCGAGAGTTACCTGCCCGAATTTTCTTTTGGACATGACAGCAACAATGCAAGAACTGTAAGCGCAAGACACTATTATATTTGGGTGGAGGAATAACTGAAGCTGCTCTAAGCTTATCCATGAACAGTATTAAATCAAGCTTTAGCAGCTACTGGATTCCTTCTAGCTGAATTATTCTAAATACCTTATAAAGCTGCACTTAGATTCAAAGACTCTTAAGAACATATGTGATGATATAGTTACAAGCTGCATAGCACAGACACATGATTTTCCCTCAAAATAATGCACAGCAGCTGTATGCCAAGGACAAACAGAAGAACGCCAGTCATCATGCCCTACTTTCAGACTTACTTTCTGCCACCAGACCTCCACTTGATCTGACGCAGCCAGGTGCTTATGTCCAGACATATGTTTAAGATTCTAAAATCAGACTAGCAATACGGAATATTTGACTGAATGCTTTCAGGATCTACATTACAAAAAATTTAAAAATTGTATAAGACTAGTATTTTAGATCAGGAACCAATGTAAATATAGGTTTGGATGCCAACTCTCAGCATTCCTGATCACTAGCTATGCCAGTAGTGTCTTCTGAGAGCTGAAATCTAAAACACCTGGACATCGAGACACACCTATGCCTGCCTCAGGGTGTGCCCAAGCTAATACTGGTTACATTTCATGTTTACTCATTTTATTTATGCTAGGAGTCATCATCCAGTGTTCTTCCTTCCCTTGAAGTAATGCTGAATTGGCATTAACTGTTTCCAAACAAGAAAAAAATAGGGGGTGAAGACTGATTGATGACTAGGTTTTGCTTCTGCCAGTAAGTTTAACAATTTGACTGATGAGAGTAGGTGAAATAGCAAAATTCAGATAAAAAATGAAAGACTTCAGTACCAGAGAAAGAATAAGAGGGAGAATTTAAGATTTATTTTCTCAGATGATTGCTGACTACATGTTATAAAAGATTTCAAAGCCTATTTTAAGATCCTATTATGTGGGTAAATATATTTGCATTGTTTCGGTGTAAATCACTGGTTTACTCCTGGGCTGAGACCAGATAAAAATCTGATTTGTATGAGCAACAAACTAAGGATGATTCCTCCCTTTAGCTGTATGAACCTAATTCTGCTCTCCCAACCGACTCACGCACCTTGCTGTCAAACAGGTCCGTCCATTTTGTTGCTTCCCAGAATGTTTCTGTCAGAGCATCTAGTGCACTCTCTTGGATTTCATCTTTACATTCTTCATCACTTGACACAGCCCCTTCCTGGGCCTGCAACTGCAAAAGCTGATCAGCCAGTGCACACCCTTTCCGACAAAGAGCATCTACCAGGGTGGATTTCTGTTTGTCCATCTCACTAAGTCAGAGACAAAGGAGAGGGTCATGCATTTATAGTAAAACACGGCAGTTTTCTAAATCGTCATTTGTCATGTGTGCATGCACTTTTACAATTATTCCCCAATATTTATTTATAGTTACAAATAAACACACAGTTTCTGTTTGGAAGCACACTGCATTACAAACAAACTCCAAATATTTCCAAAGAAGCTGGCCACTTCTCACTATCTTAGGATGAACCATAGTGCAGACATCATGGCTCTTACCAGAACTTCCCCATGGGGCTGGGTCAATGAAGCAACCACCAGCAAGGGCTTGCCAATGAGAGCTCAGGAAGGGAGATCTTCTCAACCTTTTGGTCATGCCCCTACTTGTAGGATACTGCAAACTATTATCTCTTGAACAGTGCGGGTGAGCAGAAATACTTTTATTTTAGCTTGCATTCTGAAATCTGAGAAAATCAAGTACTTCCAACTACAACATTGGTTCCCACCTCACAAATTACTGGGTCTGTGTGCTACAATACAAAAGCACACAGACACCTGTTCTTACTCTTGCCATCCCAGTAAATTAGGAAGTTTCAACATCCTGTAGCAATAGTTTAAAAGATGCCTCATGTAATTTCTTGGAAATCTTAGTTCTGAACTTAATATATGCTTGCTACTTTTGTTTTGCCATTCAAGTAGAGAAATATTAGTGCAATAGTATAGCTAGCCAAACTTGCACATTTTCATAAATTGACATTTATAAATACACATCAACTGATAATTATCATTTTTAGATAGAGAGGCATGTGACATTGCACAAGTGCCGCTAACAAAATGACACAAAACACATCAACTCATAGCAATTGTGCACTTTTTCAGAAGAACAAATTTAAATTGTGGGTAATATACACTTATGGTTTCCTTGGAGAACACTTGTACACAACCATTATTTCAACTGGTTCCAAATGTGCAAATATGCATAGTACTACATGCCCACTATCTGATGATTATTATTGTATTAGTCCAGAAGTGGCACGAATTGTGCTTTAATTAAAAGGTGTGCTATGCTACCATACTGCTTTCACTCTTCCATCAAACCCAACCGCACCCACTGCAGTCCAATGTTTGGTTAGAAGGTGTGAACTGAAGTATTGTCTCTAGCCACAATCCAGCACACCGTTAAATGTGCTTCACTAACTATAATGACTTAAATACATTCATTCCGTGTTGCTTTGTAGCCAATGTGTTATTCTATCTGAAATATGAAAATTAATTTTAAGCTCCAAGAGAAGACAATTTTAGGGCAGGCTGCTGAAATAAAATGCAAGAAAAAAGTATTTACTGGTTAGGTACTTTTTTATAGTAGCAGCATCAGGCCTGGGATCGGTCTTCATGGCAAGGTAAATTGCAAGAGCAGTTTGATCAATATGAGAGATGACGATATTGGCAGCCTCAATAACTTCATTCAATCTTTTCATTCGTTCCTGGTTGGAACAAACACAGCATGACATTGTCTTATCACACACAGAAAAGGACTGTCATGTAATAACAAGCTAATGCATACATTCATTTGACCTCTTTGATGTGCTAGTATTCTCCTATATATTGGGGTAAAAACACAGCTCCAGGCTCAGAATCCAGTAGGGTAATTGTGCCCCCAATCCTTTCCACCCTTCTCATTCCCCTCCACAAGCGGTAGGTTTTGCTGGTTCTGGGACCAACAGCTCACATACAGGAGATTTCGTGCTTCCTAGGAAGAAGGCCCTAAATGAGTAGAAATGTTTGTTTCAGGTTATCCGGGAAGTGCTAAAGTACCAGTGCACAAGTGGCAGGGACTGTTTCTGGAATGGAATTACCAGAACCTAAGTGAGACCCAGAATACAATATAAGCCTTTCCTGTACGTATTTAAGTCCAGACTGCTCAGAGCACTAAGTTCAAAGGAGATATCTGATTCAGTAAGCCTAAGACTAAATGACTTGCTTTTTGAAAATGGATTGTACCTTTTCTGAATCCAACTGATGAAGTCTTGCAACATACAAGGGGAGATGATTAGGGAAAGCCTCTTTCAATTCATTATACATATCACTTGTGTCAAGCCTAAAGAGAAAATATGTCAATGAATGTGCTGATCTAACAGATCCTTATTTTAACATATCACTGCTTTCAAGCATGCATTTAACATTAGGAGAAATGCTGAACATACTTAGTCATCCATTGTATCTTCAGGTCTCTTAAAGCTTCAGCAAATTCATCCTTTGCATCTTTTTCTTTTTCTGGATCCTTTTCCTTCTCCTTGCTGCCATTCTTATTTTTTATTGGGGATGGGATCAGATGATAGTGAACTGCAATTATATCCTGGGGATAGGAGGATATAATTAGTGACTTGGTCAAAGGCCACAACAGTCTTCCTTTTCTTATAGGACAAACAAACAATCTGCAGCAATTACAGGTGCTGTTATAAAGGCTTTCAGTCCCTTCTGAAGCTTCAGAGCAAAAGATGAGCTTTTAGTCCAATGATAAAATAATTCAAATGATCAGATACCTTCCTCTCAATTTTGATCTAAAGACATTTCAGACAGAAGACTTCCACATAAATTGCACAAGAGACTTCAGTACACTTGCTTAAGATTTGCTTTATCTTACTTAATCTGTGGATCTCATGCACCTATCTTTGTAACTCCCCTTGCCCCTGAAAAAAATGCACCAGACGCAGCTACCTAACAGAACAAAATCATACAAATCCGCAGTAGCATTAACACAGAGGAAAAAATCCCTATTTTAGAAAAGCCTATACACTTTTATCACAGGCTTCTACAATCATAGCTCACCATAGCAATTAAAATGATGCTGCATACCCGCTTGATGCGCTTGTACAAGTGGGATCCAGTGCTTGCACAACAGAAAGCTAGCAGTTCAAAAAGCAACCTTGGAAATTCTTGTTTCTGGACTGGGGACAAATCACTGGACCTTCATCTGCAAATTCTGCTAATGTATCCTCTTTTGGAAGTAAGTTTCCTGCTTGTTTCCAGGCTCTTCCTGAACCCATTTATGTTACAAATAGCTACGATTATGGAAGACGATACAGACTGACTCAAGGGTTAAACAGAATTTTTAGAACACTTTTATTCAGACAGAGGGCAGTTCAATCCAATCCAATTTATTCACTCTTCTCACATTTAAGCACTCTGTCTATTACAGCCACAGAATTTACTGACCAGCTAGATCATACACTTAGAAGCAGGAGATGTTCCAGTCTACTATGGAGTTAGGAGCATCTTAAATACGGGTCTTTCCTAAGTCTGCCTGATATGCAAAAATACACCTGCCGACTCTATGGCCTGGTTGTACACAGACTGGGTTTATTTTATCGAAGCTAAAGGACATCGTCTTCAGCAGTCTTGACTAGAAGTGCATGAGAGATCCAGTTAGGTGGGGGTGGGGTGGAGGGATCCATTGGACTTCTTTGGCCCAGCTCTCTGGACTCCAACCTGCTTTCTTTCTGAGTCCACCTTGGGGTAAATGCTTGCACATGCATCTGGCAGGAAGGGAGACTAAGTGAGTTTGCAAAGCCACCTCCTGTGCATCCTTTGTGCAAGTGGAGTCCTGACTTTCACGCTTTGCACAAAGAACTGCATATTTGTGTATTTTGTGCAAACAAGGGGTTTGGCTAGCATTCCTGGCCTTGATCTTGGCTTGGTTCACCTCCTGGCCAGGGCCAAGCATAGGAAAGAAGTCCTGTAAGCACAAGAGAGAAATTCCAGCCAGATCTTAACAACCCTAGTCTTGAGCACTACTTCAGCATACCTTTGTCTAAGTTTCCAGGTTTATCTTTGATCAATTGTTTTCCTCTTCCTGAGTCTGCTGACCCATTGCATCTTCTTTATGTTTCCAAGTCAGCTTTACAAAACACACATCTTGTTCTTCCCAGTTCTTTGGGAAAAGTTAATTGACCACTACTGGTTTTGCACATTTCTTCTGCTAACTTTCCTTCACTAAGAACGCAAAAACCCATTCACTGAATAAAGTGGGCCATAAATGCAACACTAGCTTCCTGTTTTACTAGCAGTGGGTCTCACTAGCACATGAAGATTAGATAATGCCCAGTTATACCCCAACATAGTGAAAAGTCTTGTTAAACAACACAATGTCTACTTGATATTGTTGCAAAGGATAAGACAGGTGTTCACCACTCTTTTCAGAAACACCATCCTGTAATTTGTGAGTATAGTAGTATTTTGGAGCTCAGATACCATCCCTGTGTACTGGCATCCCTATCCTATAAATAGTATTTTAGTTTTTTAAACATTAAATTGAAATCATTATCAAAACAATTTCATTTTAAAAAACCAAATAAAAAGGCTGAGACACAACTGTGTGTGTCTATATTATTATCATTACACTTTTATACCGCCCCATAGTGATTCGGGCTCTCTGGGTAGTTTACAGATTTAAAAATACACAATGGAATGACAAAATCAGGTATCTTCGATAAGACTGCTACAAGGATTAGCTCCTCACTACAATACAATACAGGACACTGTGCCAGCCCTGTCAACAGACCAGGACTTTCTACTGAACTCCAGTCTGGTTCACAAAGTACCCCAGAAAGCAGGATTTCCTTGCAAGTGCTCACCTACGCTTCCTGCCTGCCTATCAAAGGAGCAGCAACTGATGGTAGGATAGCCATGCTCAAGCCTTATGAAGCCATATCCGCTGCACAATTTTAACAAGTGCTCATGAAACGTCATTCCATCCTTCAGTTGACTACTCATCCAAGAAATACTGATTCATCACACACCTACTGATGTCCGATCAGACAGATAGAAAAGGATGTTCTTCACTATACAGCTAATGCAAGATCTCCACACTATGGATACTTCGAGACATGGTACAACCTGGGTTGTACAAATTCCATATAAATCAGGGAAGAAGATTTCAATACATCATGGGTAGCTTTAAATGCATCTTTCCTAGCCAGTGTTCTGCAAGTGGGGTTTCTCCTCACAGAGGGGCTTAAATGGGAGAAAAAGAGCTGGGGAGAAGCACCGGTGGAAAAGTAGTTTGTATCTCTCGTCTTTACAATGCATCAAAATTCCTTCTTTTTTGTAGTTTATTTTTGGCAACTAAACCCAAGAGCATAAGTCTGCCCCAATAAGTTTGTGGTGTGGGCCTGTAGGCTCCAGCTGGAGCGCACTGCACGATGACGGCAGAAGTTAGCTCAATGCACAGGGCTCAGCCCCCAGCTCTGTTCTACAGCTCAAAATTTAGCTAATAAAAGCTAAATTGTCCAAGCACTGCAATTATTTTCAGTACAAGTGAGAGCTGACAAGACTACCTCCAGTTGATACTGGAGAAGAATCCTGAGCATACAACAAAATACTTGCTTGACTGTAGTACACATAGCACAGAAGAACATTTTCATATTGTTTGTCATCAGCCCCAACCAGATATTGCATGAGTGTATCTTAAATCAAGGGTTAGTGTATACTATTTCCAGAAAGTGTGACATGCCAACTTCTTTTGTTTACTCGTCTTGTTTAACTAAGCCAATATGTGAATAAGTCTTTTCCCCCTGTATTCAGCACCATAGCAACTCTATGAATCACTCCGCAGAAGCAATTCATCCCAACAAGGAAATTATGGTTCCCAGCTTCAGAAATTATGTTTCGAAGCCAGTGTACTAAACCATGGTTTCAAGTTGGTTTAGGATTGTGGCTTCTTCTGGAACTGGCAAGCATACTCGTAGTTCTCAGGTCTGTATGAAATGAGAAATCAGGATTAATTGAAGACTTTTACACTTCATTCAATTGTGCTGAAGACTATTATTGTTACTACACTGCATTTATATCTCAACTTTCTTGCTTTTGCCGAAACCGAAGGCAGCTTTCTAAGTTCTCATCCTCTCATTTTATCCTCAGAACAACCCTGTGAGGCAGGTTAGGCTTAGAGAATGTGACTGGCCCAAGGCCCAAGTCACCCAGTGAACAGATCCCTGAGTCCCTGTTCAGCACTCTTAGTCACTACACCACATTGGATCTATCTTACTTTTTAAAATTAGCACTTTACAGTACAGCTTTTGGCAAACTATACAGGCTACTATAACCCATACCAATGGGCTATTTTAAAAGCAACATGGCTGCTTTGAAAAAAAATGGGAGAGGAAAAACTGCTGCTTCACAGGCACTTGTGAGGCTTCTCCCTGCTTCAAAAAAAACCCAAACCCTCAGCAACAAATGTGTGCTTTATGAGATTGGATAATGACATCAATCAAAGCCACTGAGGACAGTGACCAGATCTAGATCTAGCCATGAAAAACCCAAATTCAAATCCTTACTTTGAAGCAAACTAGATGAGATAGTCTACTTCTGAAACTTCCAAAAGCAGCAAGAGGGTACAATTCCAATGCAGTGATATGGAAAGAAGGCTAAATGCTTACCTTAATCATCGCCCACAAATCCCTACCCTGCTAAAGCCATTTCCCCCCATCTGGTTCTACACGATAAACAAAAAAGCTGGGATGGAAAAGCATGGATAAGCAATGTGATCGCAGCACTTTCTGCCTGCCTGCCTGCCTGCCTGCCTGCCATGTACTCTGTCCACACGTGCATTCAAACAGTACAGGTATTTGGCACAACCCAAATGTGTTGCCATTGCACTTACTTTTACCTCTTACTATAAACTTTACTGGTGATCTTAATCATATTCCTGTTGCTTAACCTACCTTACCCAAGTTGTTAGGCTAAGCCACTTGGAAGAAGGTAGATGAAACTAATTCAATGACTAATTTCTAACACACTTGGAAAAACACTATATAAATGAGTAGAGTGTTGCTTGCTGTAGTCTAACTGTAACAACAACAGCACCAGGAACATCATTATTTTATTTCTATCAGTATGTCTCAACCTTCACAATTCTTTTCATAAGTATTACCGAGCGATCAAATCCTATAGGTAAGAAGGTAATATAGGTCAAAACATTATGTTACATTTGGAGTGGGGAGACCATGCTCAAGAGATGCAAGATGCCTTCAGCCTAATCGTAAACAACCTTCACTGTAAGCTGGCTCTCCAGACTGTCTCTCTAGGATTCACATGTGGACACTGAGAGGCAGAGGAAAGATGGGAATGACATATGAAAAGTTCACAAACCTGCAAGGTTCAATATTTGGCATCTTCAGTTAAAAGGACTAGGTAAAGAGGTGATACAGAAGAATCTGGAGAGTGGCCACAAATTGGAAGAGGCAGCACTGAGTTAGATGGGAAACTGTCTGCCTGAGGTAGCTTCCCATACATGCTGACTTTGCTGAAAAGGCTTGTGGGATTCATCCACAGAGGTATCAGAACTAGTGAAATTCAGTCACTGGGGTAGGAACCAATGACATGAAATTAAGCTTTCTTCAACAAAGACATGGAGGTGAAAGAATGATGGCTTTTCCCATAATTTAGTTCTGCCCTCTAAAAGGTGACTTCCAAATGCAACACCAGAAAAAAAAAAGTATGTAGTTCATCTTGCTTTAAGCTTAAAGCAGGGTTCTGTTGGAGGGGTTGTATTGGAGTCTGTATAAATGAAGTAAGAATTTCAAAGAAAACACACACATACGTGTTTGTGTGTGTGTGTGTTTGTGGGAGGGAGGGTGGGAGGGAGGGAGGGAGGACTCTGTAGGATAAGGTACTACTGTAATGATTCTAAATACAAAATTATCTGTACCTCCACACTATCGCTATGTTATAAGGCTAAACCAGTAATAATGCTTTACTACTCTAACAATAGTGTTGCTCAAAGATATGATTTATTTAGGGTGCAGGACTCTTTTCTGTCCAATCATGCATAGGTTTGTGCCTTAGCTGTATAAAAGGCAACTAAAGATACAAAGAAATAATTTGGTATACTACTTTAAGTCATATGCAAAAAAGACTTAAGTACATCTTCCAAAAACTGACATTCAGTACCTTTTTAAACTTTGCTTGTCGCTTTGCTGCAGACTGCCCCTGGGAGTTAGAACAACATACTGTAAGAAAACATCACAAACTCTAGAGAATGGAGACACCACCTTCTATTATGCTCTTGTTCCCTACTTGTTCCTTGTTCCCTATTTCTAACTTAGCATCTCGTTTCTATCCTTATCAAACACAGTATGCTAGGTTTCAAAAATATAATCATGTAACGATTCCTTGTGTATACAGCTGAGTACATGTTTTTTAAAGGAAGCAGACAAATTTTACATTACTTAGCATACAAATCCTAGCCATGTTTGGATGGAAGGTTCAACAATTCCTAGCCATGGCTGGCTGGGGAATGCTGGGAGATGTAGGACTTTTTCCTTCTAAACATGCATAGGATTGCACTTTCAGGGGACTAATTAAACTGAGCTTCTGACTTAATAGCTTCCAAAAAGTTAATGTGGCAAAGTCAGTCTTTGACAGCAAGTTAACTGATTTTACAACTGCTTTCTATTGCTCCCCAGCTCCCACTATAATAAAATGAAGCTGAATACGTTGGTGGTTATAGCAAGAACACAACACTATTGATGTCATTCCTTTCAGTATGCTATGTCCAAACATGCTATATTATGGCCCATCTCTGATCCAGTCTTCAAACCCACTTGAATTCCTCTTTCTCTTCAAATTAATTCATAGAAGCAGATCTGCTCATAGCTAACTACAATTTACCTAACTTTTCTGTGTAGGGAAATTGCTGAATTCCTTTGGCAAAAAGACATATATCATAGATCAGACAAAACTTAAGGCAAGTCAGTTAAGCTGCTTTAAGCACAACTGTGCTCATCAAATTAAATCCCTTTGAAAAAACATGTGTCGCTTAGGTGCCACCTTGCGGCTAACTTGCCTCTTCATTTGGTATGATCAGAGATTGCTCCTTGGCAAGTGGCTTGTTGCAAATGGTCTTGCAACCACCTTCAAAAATATGTAAGGCGCTGACCCATTTTCTTCAGGGCTCCATTACTCCCAAATCAGCTTATTGTAGACAAAATACATAGAAGAAGGAAAATACAAGAAGCTCTGAAAAGGTATCTGCTATAACCCCTATCAACAGCTACCATCATCTTCTGCATCTACAGATGCACATAGACGGAAGAAGCTGCAAGATAATGAATGCAACAGTGTTCTATGGGCAGTGGCAGTTCAGATAAAAAGAGCTTAACAGTGTGCAAAAAAACCCACTGCTGTTTTAGCCATGGCTAATACTGTCTGCTTCCCGCTTTAGCCCCATGCCATGTGCCATCTTTTTGACCCTGTGTGCCCAGATGGACAGCATGAACAATTGTTAAGCAGCTTCTTAATCGTGTTCCCTACAAAGACTCTGACCTTTACAGCAAAACTGCAAGTCCTATAAGAAATGTCTCAGTGACCTTTCCAATACTTGGCTTGACAAGCTGTTCAAGCAAAATATAGGAAGAATTTCTGAAAAGCAGATACATATTTAAAAGGAACTAAATGGCTGTTGAATGAATGCCTACATCCATTATAGTTAAGCAAATGTCTTGTGGAAACGCATGGTTCAGTCATACTCCCTGCAGTCCTATAACTGAAGATGCATTTGGCTGATTTTTTTTTTGAAGTAACTGAACCAAGAACATCCATTAAAATGTGGAATTTAATAAGAAAAAATGAGGTTGTATCGAAGGGTGTCCAGGGTACTTTTCCAAAATGCAGATATCTCCATGGCCTAAAAAAGTTTTTTTTAATAGCATTTACTGTTTTAATGGAAGCTGCATGCTTAAAAGTAGAAAATTTCATGCAAGCTGAAATGCAGCAACATGCATAGCATAAAAGAAAGTGGTCAATAATAATAATAATAATAATAATAATTATTATTATTATTTATATACTGCCCAATAGCCAAAGTTCTCTGGGAGTGTACAACAACTGATAAAGTACAATAAAATAGAACATTAAGTATAAAATATAAATGATGGGAAAAAAATTTAAAACAAGATATATAGAACTAAATTTTAGCAACTTAAATGGTGATATTTCAAAGCCCATAAACATATGTGAATTCAAGTAAATCTTTATACTCTGAAACTACTCTTTTCTACAGCAAAAAAGTGTTGGACATTCTTGCAAAGGTAACAAAAATATAAGTCTAAAATGAAATGGTAAATAAAGCTGCTCCAATGTTAAACAAGCACTACTATTTGCATTAGAACAGCTTTTAAAGCGTCTACCTTCCAAACCCTAAAAAATCTATACTATATAGTAAAAACATTTTAACAAAAAGTTAGCCATTTAAAATACAGTTCCCTTTGTGGAAAATATAAGCTTTTGCATTAATGATCACTGTACTCACCGCTTTCTTTCCAAGTTCTGTCTTTGAAAGTGTTAGTGACCCTACAAGGTAACAGCCTGGACTTGCTCCTTTAGGAACTCTAACAAAGGAAAATATAGAATGCAATGATGGTTATATCCTGAGATTCCCAGTACATGTAATGGTGAAAAATGCTAATGCACTAGTGAAATGGGCAGCTGGAAAATATGGCAGGCCACAGTCAACTGTGTGGCACATGCTGATGCAAGAGCAGTGAAGCTAAGCCAAACACACCAACACACCCTCATATTTCCTTTACTGCCTGGGGTTGGCTGAAATGGGGCAGACAGAACTGTTTCATTCCTCTTAGGCACTATTACCAGTTCCAAAGCCCAGGCATGGTTTTAAATTTATTGTAACTCAGTTATTCTTTCTTCTTCCTCCCAACAGCCAGATATACAAATGTTGAGCAAGCCCAGAAATCTACCATCAGCTCATGGTGGAGAGAGAGAAAAGACTGGCTGTTCTGAGGGAATGAAAGATGCCTCTTGGTGCAGGGCCCTGGCCAGGTACCAGTGAAAAAGCTGCCTCCCAGTAGACAGAGTGGGAGAACACCCAACTGGACAGCAGTAAGGATGGACAAATAACCATTTCTATTGCCTAGTCTTGGAGGGTCAGATGGTTGACAACATTTAAACTGTTATACACCATATGCTGCAAAGCAGGATATAACTTACTTGTCATCTGGCAAAGATGTAACGAAAAAGGGCTGGCTGTGTTTTGGCGGAAGAGACATACTATTTGCCTTTTTCTTCCCTAAAAGAGCCTGGTTGTGGTTTTCATAAATATCTAAAGGCAGGGCACTAGACAGTCTGTGTGAGACAATAAATGGAAGGTCTTTGATACGATCCAGCTCACTGTTCTGCTCATGACGTATTTGTAGGCGAACGGTATAATCTCCTTTCTCCAATTTTACAGAATACTAAGGAAAAAACATTTGTTTAGTACCAAGAACCATAAATATTTACAGAGTTACTGAACAATAAACATTTCCTTCTGAAATATGAGAGTTTAACACTTCCACTTAAGCTCTAATTTTTCTTTTCCCCTCCAAGTTTATGAGATATTCCACTGATAAATACTAGAAAACAAGAATGTACAGTGAATTTATATAATTAAAAGGGCTAAAAAGCCAGAGGAGATAATAATTCCTTGGAAAAGAAAAGAACATTTAATTTAAAAAGGCAATACCAATTACAGAATAGAAATACTTTCGGTTTTAAATGTGCCTTCTAGGATACATTACTCCAATGTAATTTTTCCAGTGCTTTTAAAATGGTAGCTCTGCATTATCCTGGTCTCCTTGAACCAGAATAATGGCTGTTTATGGCAAAATTGCATAAAATCCTAGATCTTTATAAAGCTTTCATCAAGTGAAGGTATTGTTGAGATTTTCCACGATGCAGCAAACATATGGTCAACCTGTCACTTTAAATTAGGTTGGAGAAAGAGCATGAGCAATTCTTTATTGCCTTGATCTTCCTGTATTAAAGATAAATGTTAACGTATAGTGTATATTATTCTAATTATTCAGCATGCTCATTATAGTTCCCATTAATAATGGATGTGGTTTTACTGCAGTGATAATTCTTTGTTCCCTTCCTGTATTAACTATTAAGGTTTGAACAGTGCAAGAATTACATAGTCTGGATCGAGAGTATTTCTTAGGCAAAAGGAAGGAACCCTTCATTCAGAGATGCAGCAAAAGCTCCTGCTGAAGGAAGGAAGGGAGTCAATTTTTGACAGTCATCTCTTCCCTCTGTAGTCCCCCATATCACACCTCCCATATTCCTTCAAGTCTCTGCAGCAGCTTTTCCAAGGAGCATAGAAGGCTCCAGGGGGAAGGAGAAATGGATGAAAATCTTTCCCAGCAAGAGCATGCCATTATTATGGATCCATGTCATCCTTATTCTGTGCACTGGAGAAGATTTATGTCGGGAATGGAAAACTTAAAAGATCCAGGGGAAATTTTTCTACCCTGTGGAACTGCAACCCACAGGCTACACTCTGCAGGCCCTAGGGCACAGACTGCCGTTCTGGGGCAAAAAACTATTAGGGAAGCCTAAATTGGCCAACTGCCCCTTGTTCTGTCACTTCAGGCTTCCTTAGAAGTTCGCCACTAAGATCAGCAACAATGTTTTTGCCACCATTGCTGATTTCAAAAGTTAGAGGGGACAGTGATAGCTGCATGCAGCTTGAGCACAGCCCATCCCTGAATTCAGTCACTACTAGGATGACAAATTTTAATCACTGACATTACACTGATACAGAAAACAAACTAACAAACATACTGTTTAGGTCCTACAAGGAAGCTCAGATACTAAGATCTGAAGCTCCTGCACTTTTGCCAGCCATGAATCATTCTGAAAGATTTCTTGTGAATCTATTATAAATTTCAATCATATGTATGTGCATACAATTTCTTGTAACTGCAAGACAGCCCACTTTGTGTTGCTCACTTGCATCCCCTTTGCCAGCCATGAGACAGGATTGCCTTTGAAGGACATGGGATTCCCCAGTGCCCATCGTTTATACTGTGGCCTGTGTCCTACTCCACTCACTCCTTTCTTTAGGAGGATACTGCTGCCTGTTAACTGGTGGCAGAGGTAAGTAGCGGCTGTAGTGGCCTACTTTTAAAAGGAGCCATTCAGCCCCTGACATGACACATTAAGACATATGGCCCGGGAATCACTGCACTGAATGAATATGTCAGTTTTAAGCCTATGCTCAACCCATTCATACACAGAAATGAATGACAGAGCTTAGTGAATATCACTTATATATCTACTGCAAGTGAAATAATGCAGACTCCACTCATTTATTGATGGAAAGAAGGAACGTACAAAGTTTATAGTGGAGGTAAACTTTCACTGTAACATACTAACAGCTGCTTAGTTTCTGAGGTCAAACTGCCTCTCCAAGTATGCAGTTTTATTTACCTGAACAGGAAAATTACTTTCCATAAGAATATTGATGCACACCACTGTACGAGAGAAATAGAAGACAATATGCAAATAACAGAGCTTTCAACTAAAATCAGATTGGGTTGTTTGGCCTTTGCTTATGTCAGCTTGAAAATAAACTTAGCAAAGACTGCAGAAGTAAATAAATAAATTTATAAAAGCAGTAAATAAATCAATGTTGTACAGATATCCTTGCGTACCTGGTGAGGATAGGCATCCCCTGACCCCATTGGCTTTTTATTCTGATCAAAGATAATCCACAACTGGCTGTCAAATTCCGATTCATATAACAGTTCACACAGCAAGGGGCAACTTGGAGTTACTTCTCCACTCTTAGGCTGAAGAAAAGTGAGAATGTTTTAAGGGTGTTCAATAATTTTAAAGCCTTTTTAATACACAGATAGCTTAGGATTAAGTCTATATTTTAGCACATAGCAGCACTTAATCAAATCTATGTATTACTCGCCTATCAGTGAATTAAATTCAGAACTTTTACTGGTGTAAGCAGATTAAAGTTATACCTAGATATTATATTATGGGATATTCTTTCTTTGGGAACTTCAGTTGAACAATTCAAACTTACTTGATGGAAGTTGTATGTCAAAATCATCTCATATAATTGTCGATTATTTGGCAAAACATCTCGGGATCCTAATGGTTTTATTTTAGCACTCAGAGGTCTGTAATTCAGTAATACAATGGTATGCATTAAGAAATGATTCAGGTTTCAATTTTAACACAAAATGCAGAAAACATTACTTTAGATCAATTTTCTGGGGGAAAAAACTCATATAAAGTGGCCACTGTAAATTACATAAAATACAATAAAAATAAAGTTTGAAAGTCTAAAAATACTATCAGATAGCAACATAAAAATAATTTCAAAGCAAGCAACAAGAAATAAAACCTTAAAAAGAAATAGGAGTTTTAAAGGTATACTGTAAAGTCTGTTGAAAAAAAAAAAGAACAGTTTCTAAACGAGGCCTAAATATGAAGAATAAGGGAGACTGGCAGACCACCAAGGGGAAGAGTTCTACAACAAAAAGGCATTTTTCTGATACATTCCTGACCAATATGCCATACTAAGTAGGACTTCTGAACTTTTATTTGTGTGTTTCATTTCTATACCACCCAACACCTTCATTTTTATGTAGATAATAATACACAAAAACACAAACTAAAAATACAATAAAAGGCTGTATAGAATGTCTCCATAATCTTCAATTCATCTGTCATTGTGAGACATAACCTGCTCCCAGAACAGTTTAAACAGACCTGAGAACTTTATAGGGAACTAATAAAATGGGAGTGAAAGTGGATAAATATAACATGTTATACAATTACTGCATCACTTAATCTAGATAGTTGACAATGTGGTTTCCAATGCCAAACAAGTTACCGCATCTGCCTTAATGCAAAACGTATGTTGAAAGGTAAAGTTGAACTATCCACTGTTGAACTCTCATAATGTACTACTTCTAGATAATGATAGAATACAAACGGCTTTTCAAATAAATACTGCAAGTAAACATGTATGCATTTGTTGACTAAAATATTTTGGCAGTTTGTAAGAGGATCAATTCCTTATACAGCTATGAAAAATACATTTATATAAAAACTCATGGCAAAATTGTAAGCCATCCTGAGGCTTTTTGCAACAGGACTGTGTATATTTTAAATAAATAAAATAAATAAAGGAAGACACAAGGTACATTTCCTTTTTGTTTTTATTTATTTTCATATTTCACCTGAAGAAGAGCTGTGTCGTAGGAACTTATGAATCTTAACAAGGAGACTGACACTCAGATGACCTGGGTTCTAGTCTCCACTCATCCATGCAGTGAACTGGATAACTTTGGGCCAGTCACAGAGTCTCAGGCTAACCTACGTCACAGGCTTGTTGTTGTGGGGATAAAACCGAGAGTAGGAAGAGAATAATGTAAACCACTTTAGGTTCATAAGAAAAAAGGGGGATCTATCAAATAAATAAACAAACAGTGCTATTATTTTCTCTAATCCAGTGAATTTTATTCATGCAGCTGCCTGGTTTTTGATTTGACTGTACCTTAGTGTTTGAACCCAGCTTTTGAGATTAATGCAAGGAGAAATGTCTTCATATTTTAGTGCTGACTGAACATCAAAGCGTGCTATGCCTTCTGATGCATGCTAAAAGGAAAAACAGGTGTTTGTTATTATCAGCTTTGTAGTTCTAGCAGTGTATGTGCATATATATACATGGAAAATGCATTTTAGATTAATATTTTAAAAATGAGTACATTTCATTAGATATTAACTAATTAGTATGCTTTAAAAAGTTTAAATGTGAAATGGCATATGCTTTTTTACATTTCATATAGTAAGTGTGTAAGGAACCAATATTCTGAACTGTTGACTTCAGAACAGGTCTTTAGTTTTTTTGTCTTTAATATCAACAAGAATAAAAGGGGTAGGAATAAGATGCAAGAAAAAGAAAAGCCATTTATATTCCTTTATGAATAGGAGCTGATAATACTCATTCAGCCTACATAAAAGTTTGAGGAGGAGAAAGGTCAGTTTGATGGTCAGACTGATTCAACCTACATCAGTCAAACACATGTTGACTCAAGCACAAGGTGCAAAAAAAGTTTTCGAGAACAGTCCTTAATTGCCTGTTTAATACAGCAACAGAACAAGCTTCCACACTAAAGTGATGGAGATGCCTTTGCAGGCCTAAGACAACAGGTATGCTGCACCAAAACAGGAAGTTGGACCTGCTAACATCTTTAAATTCCTTCAGTGCACAGAATGTCTACATTGACTGCATAACTGTATATCAGAAAACCATGTATCTCCAAGTCATCTATTCTATTCTATTCTATTCTATTCTATTCTATTCTATTCTATTCTATTCTTCATTCATTCATTCAGGAAGCTTCAATGTCGACCCATTCACTGAAGCCTCGGGGCGGCTCACAACAATAAATAAACATAATATAAAAACAATATAATTTGAGACAACCTGGCCAGAAATATAAAATAAATAAATATTAACAATTAAAATGACATTTAAATAAAAAGGTCTTTGCCTGGCGCCGAAAAACAAATAACGACGGTGCCAGACGGACCTCTCTGGGGAGCACATTCCATAGGTTGGGCGCCACTGCGGAGAAAGTCCTCCTCTGAGTACTTACCCTCCTAATATCCTTCATGGAGGGTTCCCAGAGAAGGGCCTCTCCTGCAGATCTCAAGGGGCAGGCGGGCAGGCATATATGGATGTAAGCACTCCTTCAGGTAACCAGGACCCAAGCTGTTAAGGGCTTTATAGGTCATATCTAAAGGAACGCTTGCGTCCATATATGCCCTCCCGCCCCTTGAGATCTGTGACCAAGGCAGATTCAGTACTGTACCCGGGTCTGAAGCCGGACTGAAATGGGTCCAGATAATCAGTTTCATCCAAGAGTGCTTGGAGTTGTCCCGCCACCACCCACTCCAACCCCTTGCCCAGAAACGGATGTTGGCTACTGGTCTATAATTAGTGTCCATCTCTGGATCCAGTGACGCCTTCTTCAGGACCGGTCGGACTACCGCCTCCTTTAAAGGGGCAGGTACCCGGCCCTCCCTCAGAGAGGTGTTAACCGCTTTTGGCAAGATTTACCAAAACATAATAAAAGGCATCAAATGATACTCACAATGTTTAATGGAGAAGGGGAGCACACTATACCATGGAATGAAATGCTGTAGTCAATGCTGACATCACTGAGGCTTGCCCACCAACGAGCAATGCAGAATTCAATTGTTCTTCCACCCTTTGTGTGGGAGGGAGAAAGGTTGTGATTTATACATAGGTTCTCACATTCCATTAACTCACCCTGTCTCCAAAAGTCAAGGAAATCAGTCAAGCTGCTTAAATGGCACATAATAGTGGGTGGGTTCACGTGATCTCCTTGCCCTGTTGTTTTATCTATGTACTGTGAGTAAAATGCCCCTGTGCCTAACAGATAATCAGGCACAGCAGCAATCGGGTTCTCCACTCTGTCATCCCACTGGTATCCCACAGGAGATTGTGGGAACACTGAGCGGAGCACAGATGACTTCACTTCCCCACTCCCATGTTCCTGCCAATGCTAGGAGGGCGGGATTCCTTGTGCAAACCCAGTCACTCCTGAACTACCAACTTTGGTCTATGTGTTTTATAATATATAATGTTTACCTTTCTAATTAAGAATAGAAATACTAAAAAAGCTGTTAAGCAAATAAGTGCTATATAATGAGGAATGATGGCATTGACGTTTTTGTTTTAGTATGCTGAAACAGTCTGCTAAATTTTAATTCAAGTAGCTACAAAGGTAATTACCATATTGAATCATTGAATCAATAAACCAAAATCATCTGCAGAAAAAGATAACTTGCACTAAAGCCACTGTTTTGGACATGGTAAGCTTTCAAGTGAAGCAAGAATGAAGAAGTGTTTTATCAAACTCAAGAGCTGTTTAACCTATTGTGCCAAAGCTAATACACAAGAAAGCCTTTGCTAAACATTGACCCACAGTCTCATACCCGAAATCAGAATGTGAATCATCAGCACAACCAGCACAGGAAATCTCCCATGAGTGCACCTGAAGTTTAACGGGATGTGCATGAGCGACAGTTATACTTTTGTGCAAGCTTCAGTCATATTTAAACCAGCTACAGTCGATGGCTTCAGAATGAACCCAAGAGGGTTTCATTAGTTTCAGCAGAGCTATTGTTTTATGCAAAGATGCACCTCACATATTCCCTCCTGCATCTGCTTCTCACTGTGCAGAGTCAACATTGCAGAGAAAAAGAAGAATATACCTGAGCCTACAATTGGCACAATCAGTGCCCACCAAATCCAGTTTCAATCCTGGTATATTTAAATAAACCTGAAGTAATGAATATGCAGTATTCTAAATCTTGGCAAGAACATTGTTTTATATTATAACACTAAACCAACCATTTTATGAATCTGAGAGTCTCTGCATGAGTAACAGAGCTCATTTTTTAAAAAAAGATACTGCCTTATAGGCCTTATTTTGTTTTATCTACCCAATCAACCTGTGTGGCAGGTCATGATTGTTATTCACATTATTCAAATAGGACACTAAAGGTAAAAGGAAGAATGAACCCACAGCCATCTGAACATTGAAGGTCCAAGTCCAATGTGAGAGATACTCTGGAAATCATACTTGCTTTCAACTATTATATCCCTGTATGCAGTAACACTTAGCTCTTTCGATTTTGGACTTACTAAGACCGGAAATGCTTCAGTAATGGATCCTTTTTCTGGAATCGAAGAGAATTTGTAGAACTCATGACTTCGGTATGCTTTTTGCTTTACTAACTGAACCGCATGGAGAACGAACTTGGCAGTTACATCAGATGATGATGAGCACACTGTTACTTCTAGGTAAGAGAAAAGGGTGCTGCTTCAGTTCTAGTGCATGCATCCAAGGAGTAAGCCAAAGTCCAGGAGAAAGAATTATAACTACTGGCAAGTCTGCTTTAGAAAATAATGCATGATAATCCCCTTGATAATGGCTATACTGATCATCCATAAAAGTTAAATGCAAGTATCAAATAGACACCAAATTAATGAACTCCACTTTTAATCTAGACACTCAAAGTGACATGCAGCTATAGAAAATACCGCACAGATCTTAAACTGTTCAAGAACTGTTTACCAATAAACATTCATCAAGTTCTTCTAGTGAGTTCCCAATTTGCTATATTACTTGACTTACCAGCCCATGTTGCTCCCGAAGGAACTTCAACGAAGTGTCTTTGGACTTGACCAGGTTTAAAATGAACATCAGTAAATTTAAGATCATAGTGTGAAGCTTCATCTATCCTGTAAACATAATCACAGTGTTTTACAAAATGCAGAATGCACATGTATGGAAAGAAAGACTAAATATTTATTTTACAAAACATCCAGCATACAGGTTGGAATGTGCATGCTATTTTAAAGATATCCAAAATGATCAGTTCCTGTAACTGGTTTAAAGAGGTTTAAATGGCTACAGGAATACCCTTGACCAAGAAACAGAGATCTTTCAATAATGCTAACTTCTGACACCTTTCCAAAGATGCCATGGAATTTCTTTCTTGAAGCCCTGGTCTCCTCAAAATATATGTGTTCTTATGTTCTTAATATGAAACAAGAATAACTCAAAGATGTATACAACAGTGATCCTCAAGTTCTAGAAGCATCCCACAAATATGTTTGTCCATAGTTGGAACTTGATTGTCCACTGGTACAATTCAACAAAAGCCTCCTTTTTTTTACTCCTGTTACAGATTTATATGGAATTGTCTTACTCTGAGGTGAGTTATTCCCATTTCACAGATGAGAATTTTTGTAGTCTCCCAGTGTGCTCAAACCAGGGCTTAAAACTTATTTATCCAAGCCCAGCTCTCTAGCCCGGGGACCACACTGGTTCGGACTCTTGTACTGTGACTTTTGCAATACACAAAAAGGCTTGAGTTGGATTTGAATTCTGCCCACCATTCAGTGCTGGGGCTTCATACAGATAAGCAGAGATAGAGGCCAGATATACCAATCAAGATTGCTTAGAAAGGTTTCACATTAAAAAGCAAGCAGTAAAAACTCATTTACCTTGCTGGTATAACAACAGTTACTGGAACTCTAAACAAAGGACCTGCATTAGGCATTGATATTTCATAACCACACACCTAGAAAATTGAATGCAATAAAATTAGCCACCATGTTTTAACAGCTTGTTTCCTTACCCAAGCTTCATCTGGCAGATGATCAAACAAAATAGCGCTTGTCTTCTGAATGTCTGGGTTGTTTATTATCCCCCTACTTGATCCTGTGTACCAAATGCCTCTGTACTACATACTGGTATGCAGAATGGCTTTTTAAAACCACTCTTGACTGTCCATTCTGTTGCTTCACATAACAAACCATGTAGAACTCACAATTCTGATGTAATGTGTAGAAACCAGAATTCAGAACCCCACAAACCACAAGCTCTTTTTCTGGGTTGTTCCTGCTTAACGAAGCATAATTTGTGAAGACAGCTGGTTTTGCAAAATGTGACAATCTAGAATTTAAGAACCCATATCATAGGTTAGCATTATGTGCAAATTCACTCATCTCTTCCTTAATGCACTTTTTAAATTATTTCCTGTTGATCTCATTTGTGGAAAGCTCAAGGAATCAACTCCTTCCAGCCCTACCTCTACACACATCACTTCGAAATGGCTGAAAGTTACAGACAATTATATCAGGCACTGCTGTATTGTGGTTCTTACCAGATCTAATTTTAATAGAATGGGAAGGACATAGCTCCCATTGAAGACTGTAAGACTGGACTGTCCTATCTGTAATACCTAGATAACTTTTAGAAAGCTGGGGATGAAGCCCACACCGGTTTGAAAAGAAAAACACTCTAACACTAAAGAGGTCAGAAGACCATACCTCTGTATAGTGAACTCCTTCCCGTAGGCCACGTGGATCCACACGAATGTTAATGTGCCTGCACTGATTCATGAGCTCCAGATGAGTAGGGCACTGAACCCAGCATGCATTTGAAGTCAGTGCTAAATGAAGCTGGAGGGATATCCTGTCACTATTTTCTGAAACAATGTGCAAATACAGAATTTTGTTCCATCAGTTCATATCCTAAAGACTGTTTTAAGTAGAACAGAAAACAACAGTGTTCCTTTAAATTCCACAATACATTTTTCTAATGTTTTATGGTCCATACCCATTATATACCCCTTAAAATAATGGGTCCATACCCACCCACACCCCTTAATACAAGCAGCTCCTTTCCTACCTGTATTTTCAGGAAAGAATGGTTCTATGCCAACTCCATGGTCCGAAGGTGCAGCTACCTGAACAGGTTCCCTGAGGTAGATTCCACGGTTGTTGCCACAGGTAACAGTAAAACCGATGTTGTTTGCAAAGGATGAATTCTGAGTGAGGTAGTCATAGGCTTTATCAACCTGTAGAAGAAAATAAACAAAAATTAACTCTAAAATGTGGAAATATAATTCCATTCATGTCCATGTCTGTAACTGAAAATATTGCAGAACTGGCCTGCCTGAGCTGCTGTTCAACAGTAGCAGAACCAGCTATGCATATTTTAATATTTTTGATGCCAACAGTATATATGCAAATTTTAGCAATGCCTTAAGGCATATTGTATATTATAACATACTTAAGCAAGAAACAATACTTAACAATTCGAGCACAAGACAAAAATTACTTGCAATCTCTAACTGGGAACAGCTTTTGGCATGACTGGAGGACACTAGGGCCAAGCCATTCACTACTGCTGCAACTCTTGGAATGAACCCTCTTGGAAACTCATTCAGTAATCACAGAGTTTTAGAAGGGGCTGAAGACTTCCTTGTAGAAGGGATTAGACTGGCACTACAGTGGTTGTTTTAACTGCAGTGATTTTACCCTCTGCTCCTGTTTCACTGATTCTTTCAAGAGCAGTTAAAGTTTCAGCTGTTTTATTCCAATTTTATTTTTGTTTTTAATTGTGTTTTAAAAGTAGGGTATACATATAAAAAAATAGTCAAACCACTTGACATGAAATAGAACTTAAAGGGTTTTGTGCAATCTGTGCCAAGTAGCATAAGACATATAGTAAAACTACACAGTGTAATTCTATCAGAAGTACATCAGAAGTGAGTCCCACTGTGATTGTGCAGAATTGTTCCCATTTCAGCATGCATAGGACTGCATCCCATAGAAAAGAAACCCTGAAATAGCAACATGGAAACTCAGAATATGGGAGCTACTGAATCCCCATAAGATAATAGAAGCTATGTAACAGTCAAGCCACTACAGCAAAGGGACATGATACAATGTACACCCAGCAACTTTTCTTGCCTCCAGCACAGCTTGAATCAAGCAATTTGTTTTTGGACAAAGCAGCAGCAAACGTCAAATAATGGAGAACAGGAGCGATAGAATAGCTGTCCTAAGAGACTAGTAACAAAAATTGTTTCTTTGAGAAATAGTATATAATTACCTGAATAACACCATGTCCTTGTGCAAATACATGTATGTTTTCCACCTTCACTGCAGTATTTTCTAGTGCTCTCCTCACTGAATGTACAGTGTAACACACACCATTAGCTTTAAGTCCTGTAACACAAGCCCATGGATAGAAATCAGATAAATTGTTGCATTCAAATTACTGATTTCTTCCTGCAAGTACCACTTGTTTTAAAGGAGTGGGGTTCCACATTACCTGACAATACTAAAGCAATGCCACCACATGCATTAGGTGAAGACATGGATGTGCCATTCATGAGCTGTGTCCCTCGTAAGGTCCAGTTTGGAACAGATGCAATAGCACCTCCAGGTGCACTAATGCTCACCCCCAGTGCTCCATCCGTACTGAAAGACAGAAGCATGGTCAATGTGGCAACAATTCACCTTTTGCCTCCTAAGCTATGCCACTTTCTTTCCTAGAGTTATGCAGAAATGGCATCATGCAAGATTCCCTTCTACCTAACTGCCAGAAGGGCATCACCTTTAAGTGGCCCAGTAGTTGGGAAATGCATGAAACCTAATCCACCCATGTCTCACCAATTCACACAGATAAGCACCTACCAAATCATGACTTAAATAATAAATAAATAAACAAGCAAGCAAGCAAGCAAGCCACCCAGAGAGCCTCTGACTCTGGGGGTGGCGTACAAATTAAATAATATAAATAAATAATATTTATTTAAATTAAATAAATCTATGATGTGCACATAAGCGCATGTTAACTGGGTAATCTATGTTGCCCTGCCAAGATTAGGATTAGGAGAAATTATTACTTGCTTCTCTCAGACTTCTGATCAGATGCACAAGTGTGGCCAAAGCTCATCACTAATTGGATATTGCATACAACTGACTTCTTTCATAGTGGCACATACGGAGCTACCACGGATTTTCAAGCCGCAAAATCATCTGCTCTGACTGACAGAGGCCTTCTCTAGCTCCTGCTTAATGAGACTCTTTTAACTGGCAATCCTGCATCCAGGGCAACATGCTTTTATTGTGCCACTGAACTTCTGTCCCTATGAACTGGCAGGAGGAAATGACTTGCCAAGATATTGCTCACATAGTAAGTTTCTACATGGTAAAATGCTGACTGTACTTAGCAATTGCTTAAAATGATTAAAATTTCTTTCATCCTACTGTTGCTTCCCCTGGATTATCTCCATTTCTAGCACTTTCCTGTAAAGCCAATCAGGATCTATTCATATTGCTTACTAGACTTATTAAAATAAATCTGAAACAGGAAAAAAGAACTCAGTCTTGCACCTGCCAAATTAATCACATGGGTTTCTGGGTTTTGTTAGTTATTCCGCTCATGGTTAGGGATCATGAGTTCAGTTTCTCAGTTTTCTAATCTTAAATTCATTTTGTCCCATTTCCACATCAGTTTATGCTTTTAAAAAGTTCACAATATTATACAGCTAATCAATTGATTAAAATCAACTCTTCCAAATTAGAAGGATCCATGTTAGATCTTATTTTTAAATACAAAAATAAAAATATTATTTAAAAAGTAGAAAATCCTTTCCTTAGAAATTTATTTTAAATCGGAAACAAGTATAAGGAACATTTATGCCATCAACCTCACCATTATGCTCAATTTCCAAATTACAAGAGTTTATTATCTATTATTAACTTTCCACAATCAGGAAATGTTTCTATTTCTTATTTTCTGAAATGTTAAATGGATAATACAAACAACATGATGGAACTCATATGAGCTCATGAATCATTTACCTAGGCCCTCGAGATGACCAAGTATACTGATTTGCAGGTAGTTTCTCTCGCAGCGAGTATTCAGCGACCATCATATCAGGTGATACATATGCACCAACACCTGTAAAATTATATGGCATGAGTTTGAACTATTACCTGCTACAGCTGGTTCTCAAAACATCCTTAATTATTTAAATCAGTTATGCTCATGTTCAATAGTTCTGATCTCAGGGTAGGCATTCTGGTGCCCTCTAGTTATTTTGGATTACAACTTCATTCAGGCCCAGCCAGCAGGTCCAGTGATGAAGAATTATGGAATTTTAGTCCAACATGTCAGAATGGAACCAGACTGCTTACCCCGTGATTTTGAAAATGCAAGACACTGGATATAAAGCATTTTATCTCCTTATGCCTGAATATCAGACTGCTGAAAAAGTAAAGGGAACACACACTACGCTAAGAAGTACTGATCAATTAATAACCTGTTTGACATAAGCACTTCTGAGGCTTCTCTTCAGGCTGGTCCATCTGTTCAATTGTGCCATTTACATCCGAGATAGACATAAATCTGAAGAACACAGAAGCTAATATTTTGAGAACACCCCATTCTTGCAGAAAAGGATGCAGCCAGAATCTCTACAAGCTACTTGGACATTCTTCTTCTCCTATAATGCTAGGATCTAGGGTCAACCAATGAAGCTGAATGGTGGAAGATTTAGGGCAGTTAAAAGGAAAAAATTCACACAGTGTATAGTGAACTGTGGAATAATTACACCACAGAGTGTTGCCAACTGCTGCCAACCTGAATTGCTTTAAAAAAAATTAGACAAATATGAATTCGTGGAGGATAGAAGCTATCAGCTATCTACTAGCCCTGATGACTATACATTATTTCCAGGATCAGAGGCAGTTTACCTCTGAATGTGAATTGCTGCAGAACATTAGCAGCAAGGTGCTTATTATATTTAAATTCTGTTTATGGGATTCCAGATTCCATTAGGCAGATGGCTGGCCACAGTCAACAGAATACTGGACTAGACCAGGCTTTGCTCTGATGTATCAGGACTATTCTTATATTTTATGACTTACAAAAAACCTAACATGGGAATGACTTCAAGAGGTCTGCCCCAGACATTTCTTTCATAGTGGGGTGGTGGTGGTGAGGGCAGTCTTTTGTTTGGTAGTACACAGTATTATTCATTCCAAACACAGTATTGTTCTAAATGCCCAGTTAAGATATTTCATGCTATTCCATGTTCTTAAGATGCTTTAGAGGCTAGCAGATCAGCTATTAACAGTTTGGGGGTCTAGATTTTTGCCAGATTTTACTGCCTAATTTTATTAGAACTATATAAAGCAACAATTTAGAATCATCTGAATAAAAATACTAATGTCCTGAAATCACCTGGCCCCAACAAAATACCAATTCCAGCAATAACCTGTTCACCTGCTCCATGGCACAATGCAAGTTTGATGACAATGATAGTTCTGACAAACAAACTGATCAGCACAATTGGCTTACAAGTTACAGACTACTTACAAAACAGTCATATGCTCCCTGGGTCAATATCCTGGAGACCATAGACTTGGGATTCCTGCTTTTGTGGCAAGACACTCCTACAACCACCGGAGGGAAAATCTAACCCTACCCCATCACCTTCTCAGCTGCTCTAGGAAGCACTGTGCTTTGTTGCACAGCTGCACCTGAGGGCAGGAAGGCTATCAAAAGGAGAAACCAGGATCTGTAGGATCCGATGGTCAGCCCAGCACCTATCCCACTCCATCACCAGTAAGTGACCTAAACAGGCTCAGAAGTCAGTCTATCAGATTCTTCATTTCAGGAAGGAAAAAGAGATGCAATTGCCTCCATCCTCCACTCACTGTACCTGGAATACCCAATCCCATATTTATTCCTGATGGATATTTTGCACTTCAAAACAGAAACAGTGCGAGTCAGAAGGGGTTTCCCGGGCCATCTAGGACCACCCCCGGCTCCAGCTGGCTCCACACATTATCCAGCATGTGCTTGTCCAATTTTGTCTTGAACACTCACTGATGGGGCATCCTGACATCCAACCTGAAACCCAGTTCCTTGAGCTTTGCCCCACTGGACCGCATGCTTTCCTCTACCACAGGGCAAAACAGGTCATAACCCTCTATGATGTGACACCTCTTCACACCTGTATGTCGCTATTAAGATCCCTCGGACTCTCCTCTTCTCCAAGCTGAAAAGCCCCAGTTCCCTCAATCTCATCTCATATGGCATTCCCCCAATCCGTCTTGTGATCCTGCGCTGAACTGATTCCAACCTTGCTATGTCCCTCTTGTGGACACACCAGAGTCTTAGAGAGTAGTACCAGCCCCTCTCTCAATCTGGAAGCCATGCCTCTAGGTATATATCCAAGGCTGATGTTTGACTTCTTAACCACTGCATCACACTGCTGGCTCATGTTTAGCCTGCAATCAAAAAGTACCCCAAGATTTCCTTCACAAGTGCTGTTCTCCAGCCACCTGTCATCCATGCTGTACCGATGGCATCTATTCCTGAGTCCCAAGGGAAAGATCTTGCACTTATCTGCACTGAACACCATCCTGTTTTCCCCTGTCCACTTCAACAGCCTGTCCAGATCCTTTTGGATCTGGAGTACCTGCTCCCCAGGTGTGGCCACCACCCCTACTTTGGTATTGTTCATGAATTTGGTCAGCAGACTGGTTCCTCCAAGTCATTGATGAAGACACTGAACAGAATCAGTCCCTGAACTGAGCCCTGAGGGACTCCACTCATCATTAGCTGCCATCCTGATGACATCCTGCTAATAGTCACCCTCTGCTTGAAGTCCATCAACCATTCTGTGATTCATTGGACAGTACCTTGTTCTATCCTGAAGCTTATCAATTTCTCAACCAGGATGCCATGTGGCACCTTGTCAAAGGCCATGCTGAAATCCAGGTAAACCATATCCACCACGTCCCCTCCATCGAGCCACATCGAAATCTTGTCCTAGAACTCCACACGGTTTGTCTGGCTGGACCTATTTTTGTGGAAGCCATGTTGTGTGGCTGCCAACCCCCCTTCCCTATCTAGGGTTTCTAGAGCTTGCCTTATTTATAGCCTTCCAATATTAGGGAGACTGAAATCTCCCATTATAACCATATCCTTCCCTTGGGATAGCCTTCCAATCTGATCTATCAGATAATCGTCCAGGGTCTCAAGTTGATGCAGTGGGTGATAACATACTCCTACTATCAGGTCCCTGCCCCTGTCTAGACCTGTCAATCTTACCCAGACCACCTCTACCTTCTACCCTGCCCCCTATCTCATTACACCCTATCCCTTCCTTAACATATACAGAGCATACCCTTCTGTGTTGACATTCCAATCCTGCTTATCATCCCGCCAAGTTTCTGCGATCCTCACTAAGTCATACTCTATTCCCAGAAGAGCCTCAAGCTCTTCCTGATTCTTTATCATGCTCCTAGTGTTGATGTACACACATCACAGCTCTTTCCTGCAAACCCCATTTCCTGGCTGCCCCAGCCTCCTTCCTCCCAGACAAGCAGAAACCCTCAGAGCAGTAGCCATGCCAGCCCCTGCCACTTCTGAGAATCGGAAAACCAGATGAGTGGGCAGAAGATGCAGACACAAAGAAGCAGTTAGAGAAGAAAGTGGAATAAGAGTCCATCTTAGTGGAGGCAAATACAGGATTGGGAATACTCACTTATCACCATAATTTATCAGAATTAGATAAGAACAAATATGACTCAGAACAAATTTCTTTATATAATTTAAAATACTTGCCAATCACACTAGATGTGGTTCCTCCAGGACATCCAACAGTGGACAGACAAGGACCATTGTTCCCAGCACTTGAAACATAGATGACATTGTGTTTCCAAACAGCTTCATTAATTACCTCACATATTCTCCTAGAAGAGGCAAGAGAACAGATTAGTTCAGTGGTTCTTTCTGTCTCCCACCACCACCCATGATAAATACTACTGAGATTTACACACTGCCGCCTTCCTAAAGTACATTAGGCAACTGACCAATTTTGCGGTTTGCATCATACTGTCCAGTTCTTATTTGTTACATTTTTGTACCTCCCATCAGCTGACAGACCCTGGAGTATTTCACAACAATTTTGGCAATGAATACCCCTTATGCAGCACCATGACATCATTTTGGGATATAGGAGTTCTCTTGGAAAAGTGGGCAGTTTCATGGTAGTGTCCAAATATTAGCCCCCCAAACTATTACTCCAAAGTTATTAAGAAATGTGGCCAAAAACAATGTTCAGAAAACTCTCCAGCTGACATAGGTACTAACACAGCCAAAAGTCACTGATTAGAGTTGGAGCTGAACCAAAACAAAGACCATGATTCAGTTAGCAACAAAATTTTCTATCATCAAAAAGCAAGCACAAATGAAATATTTAATCATGCATGTCATTCCTCTAGTGTTTCGGGTCAGGGTATTTCAAGAGTGCTGTGCACCATAATCATTCAAGATATTCCATTACCTGATCATACCCAACCCTCCTGCAGTTTTCCTCCCAGTTATCTGTGGCTGGAGGACTCACTGGACTGGAAAACCCAGTGCCCATCTACCAATTTTACAGTAGTTCCCACTGTAATTGCTATCACATAATTATCTCAGGGTGAGTGGGTCTCAACCTTGGATCCTCATAAGCTGTTGGCCAGGAATGTGAGAAATTGCAATCCAACAATATGTTGGCTACAGTGATGACTGCCAACTTGAATAACTTTAAAGGTGGATTAAACAAATTCATGGAGAAGAACAGTAAGGCTATCAATGGCTATATATTACTTTAAGTATGGGAGACAAATTAAGTAGGTCTTTAGTCTGACTGAGAGAGGTTCTTTTTATGTTCATATTTTGATTTGATTTACAATGATGAATAAACAAATACAAATTTAAATCTAAATTGCTGACAGACATTAATGCATTCAATGTATGTTTCCCCTTTACAAACACAAATACAGCTGGAACCCAAACCATGCTTGGTGGTTTCATTACAATTTTCCAATTTAAGAAGTTGTATTTGGTCCTTTTCCTATAATCTGAGAAAAGGGTTTCACAAATATTGCTGGGTATGTATATGATTTGCATATATAATAAATCATTTCATATTTTATAAAATCAGATAATTTTACTTTGCCTTTAGCAAATTTCAATTGGCATGCCAATTTTTTGGTTCTTATGACCCAAGGTGGGAACTGCTACCCCGGTAACCTCACAATGCTATCTTGTTCTCTTCATACATCCCTCCTGCAGCAACCTCTTCACCAAGCCTTCCCCTATCCTAGGCTGACTTCTAGTCCTTGCAAGTGAAATAGCTCAGTGGTCCCAAGCATAACAGCCAAACTCAAAGACGGTGGTCATCTGTGACATATAAGAAAGTAGTAGTCATAAAAATATAGTGTACTCACCCAGCATTTGGCCAGTGGGTTGCTTCTCCATAACTGTAGTTGACAAGGTCACACTTATATTTTATTGTTTCTATCATCTGTTAGAAAGGCAAATAACCATCAGTGCATAAACAGCATCGTTCATTTATACAGAACTCCCACATTGCTAAATAGCATTATTTCAACAAGGACTAGAGACTCCTATTTATAAATGAACATGCCTGTTTCCTTTATTATTTCTTTTCTACAACACAGTCTTCTGTACATCAAAGATGAACCATTTTTCTAGAATTATGAGTGTTCAATGGGCTATCTATGTATTTATAACATTCACTGGCTGTCCGTCACTTTTGTCTCAGGATGGCTTACAATATAATCTAAATCCTAAACAAAATAAATAACTAAATTAATAAACGGCTATGCTGTTTCAAGTCTCCCTTTCAGTGAACAGCATTCCTAGGTTGGTGTTGGCCAGCTGGGAGGGAAGCCTGAGATCAGCACTGCCCTTTGCCTGATGGGTACCACTCTGGTTTCCTTCCCAGAGTCCCATTAATCTTGCAACATCCCAGCACCACTGCTTCCCAAAAGACATCTTAGAGACCTCAGCAAGGAGCAGATGCTTCCTGGATGAGACGTGGTGCCTTGTGAAACATTACCCAGGTAGCTGCTCTTGACCCAGCAAGCACAATGCATTCTGCACATGGTGTTCACTGGTCTGCAGGGGGCACTGCTGCTTCCCAGGCCAGAACTTACATGAAAGCAAGGGGAGTGGGACGAGGGACAAAGTAGGAAGAAGCATAGGAGAGCATGCTGGAAGGGAAGCCCAACTACTGGCTAGGCAATAGGAAAACCTCCAGCCTTTCCTACCGCCAGCCCTCCATCTTCTCACAGCAGCACTGAGGGGACTTCCCAGAAGCTTCAAGCCAAGGGTCCAGAGCCTCCTTGGCCAATGTGCACAACTGCAACGTCATGGCTATGCTTTTGTATGAATTTACTAAGCTACCCCAATAGCATTTTTGCCTGGAAAGTGAACACTGCATCAAAACAAGTATGAGTAGCCACCACCAGCTTGGGTGGAGATGACATGGCATTTTGGACTCGGGGAACTGGCCATCCTGTTATAAATTAAAAACTTTCATGACTCTTCACTCTTTGCCATTAGACCTTCTGCTTATGAGTATTTTTAGCTTGCTGCTGTGTATATTCATGCTAGCCACTTGGCTGCAAACAGTGAAAGCAGTCTAAAGAGTGCAATTGCTTGCTTTCAAGTGCTTAACTGAACTTACGTTGCCTTTGCAGCAAAGGGAGATTTAATGAACAACCCTGGGAGCATTCTACTTGCACTGCCTCCTGGCAGTGTCTTTTTCTGCATGACAGGTATTCTAGAGCTAATACTTACAGCTCTTATAAGGCCCGTGCCAGTTTCCATGGTGCTTAATCTTGTATCACCAATCTTGATTGCAAGAATTTGTGCACCAGGGGCCACACCATTTCGATCTGGATCATCTGGAAAATATCCAGCAGCTATACTAGCAACATGTGTTCCATGTGCTCCTGAAGGAATAAATTAAAAGAAGGAATATTAAAAGAGGAGAACTGATCATTTCCACAAAAAATAGCTGCTCAGTCAGATCCATGAAACAGTCCTGACAGGTTCTTCTATTATTTATTGTCAAAAACCATCTTATTATCACACTTAACATGATAACAGCATGATGTTCCACAACTATACTGTGCCTGCAGTATGTGAAATTCCAAAATTTTGTCTTTTCAGTTTGGTTCACCTGCATAGCCGTCTAAATGGTCACAATTAGTCACTGTGGGTAAAGCAAACTTGGGAGGAGCCCTCCATGCTGAATAAATAAGCACACTGGTACACCCAACCCCCAGGAATTGCCTTGGGGTGGTCAATACATGCTTGAACCATGGACGGATCTACCCATGGACATCCCTTAGCATGCATGCAATGGGATCCTGTGGTCAAGAATAAGACAATGTTGTTATTTGTTATGTTTTCTAATTTTATCGCTTTACTATTAGTTTTCAGGGTAAAGCAAGGTATATATTAAGCAAAATAAAAAAAATACTTAAGAATTGCTCTGCAACATTAATCTTACCTCCACTTGTCACAATCGAGAGCAAATTCCCCTCATCGTAGACATTGACAGAATAATTCAACATCTCTGATGTACCAAAAGATCCATATTCTTGGCCTTCTTTGTAGTTCCGTAGAACAGTGCAGTTAGAAAAATCACCTGTTTCACTTAAATCAATACAAGCTCTATAGATAAAGGAAGAAGCATATGCACATATTATCAGTTTTCTTTTCATAGGTGGTTACAGAGATCTTTTTACATGAGATCTGAAATTCATCTTTTGCAATTTGATAGAGGCAGCAATTCCCAAGCCTAATTCCTAATGATCCCAAAAATGACCACATCAAGATACAAAGCTGATTTCAATTGTGCAAAAAGCTGATAATTAAAAGATGTGAAAGGTCCCTACTCTGCCATAATCCTTGATATCAGCTGACAAAAAAACAAACAACAAATACCTATACCTTTCATTACGCCCTAGCCAGCACAGTTAGCTGGACCATGGTGCAAGCTGTAGGGGGTTTTTTTGGTCTATACATGCACAAGATTGCACTTTTAATGGCTTAGAAACAACCCCCTGTTCCTCCCATGACCCTCCTGCTGCTCCTGATTTCAAATTCCTAACAGAAAGACAGCCCTGGCACACATTTGCCATAACCTCATGTTCAGAAATCACCAAAAAGGGCAACAACCACTTCCCTCCATCAATCTGTGCTTTGTTTAACAATATAATACTGGTTACAGCAGGCAAGTTACAGTGTTAAAACAATTAGTATTCCAATAAGTTCTTTTCCAAGCAAACTCAAAGAAAATAACAGGAAAAGGAAGTGGCAACTCAGCAATTATTTCTAAGCACTTTCGATAGTTCATTGGAATATTTGCAGCAGACAAATCAGATCAACAGGTGAAATACTAACTAGAGGCCTCCAAACCGATTTGGCTGGTAAGTTACAATCAATATGTAATCCCAGCCTGCTCCAGGATACCTGTTTCAGTTCTCTTATTGCCCTTAATAAGGGGAGTTGCTCTAAATATGAGGAGGCCAGAAAGGCTAAGTCATTCTTGATGAGTACCAATTGTGCAAGTACTAAACTTTCACCTCTATGCTCAGTTCTCCTTCTGGCTTAAAAGCAAGTGAAAAGCACGTTTTCCTGCTCTGTAGCAAGTTGCAGAGCAGCAGCTGGATGGAGGAGGGGGGTAGATGATTCTTTTCATTTGTGTGGGCATCTAAGGGAATAAAGTATACCACCTTCCTCTCTTTTTGGAAGCCCTGCCTGCCCCCACCCCCATGCCTCCCCCCATGCCATGGAGTGTAGTGGAAGGCTGAAAACCCAATCCTTTCACTTTGCTGCAAAGATCCTAAGGAAACAGCCCTGTCTCAGCACCCTGAAGATTGTATCCCTGGAAGCCATTCTCTCTCATTCAGGGGAGGGAGGCATGGTCAGGATAATACCCAGCTCAGGTCGTACATGCACTTGGCTGCCAGGCTTCACAGTCACATATCTATTACCACACAGGTGTGCAATAAGCAAAGAAAAAAAAATCACCTCCAGGTTTCACCATCATGCCACACCAAGCAGTCATATACAGGACCAGGATCATTATATTTTTTCTCAAAAGAATTCAACAACTCTACTTGACTCTGAAGCTCTTCCTTCATTAGTTTGCTTTCCTGCAAGAAGAAATACTTTAGAAAGTATACTGAAGTATGCCCCTATCTAGCTAAGGAATCCACACACATATCACTAATATGCTCAAAACGTAAGACAAGAATTGAATACATGTCCAAGTAAGTATGCACTCTCTCCGTACTGAATGGGATCCTCATTCCTTGAGTTCCCCTCCACCTCCCACTGCAGCCAGTCATAGACCTTATAAATCTGGATCACGTCTACAGTTCCAAGATGCAAAACGTATGTCATCAATCACTGTTTGTCAGTTCCCCAGAATTTGCACCACCCAAAAGAGAGCAGCAACTCTCAAAAACCAAACCAAAGCAAAAAGAATATGCACTAAAGACAGACTGTATGCTCTTACTATGAAGCCTTGTACCTAGAGCATCACAAAACATCCCAGAAAGTAGAGCTTAAGGTCTTCTTAGGACATTCTGGAGATGCTCCAGTAAAACAGTTTCTATGGTAGAATTATACAGTCCAATTGCTAAAATCTGAAGTTATGCCCTGTCTAAAAGATCACTAGAGACAGCCAATGTTTCCCACCTGGATCAGGTGGCTAGGGTGGGGAGCCTACCCTCCTTCCACAACATGTGTAATTATCACTGATGTGCATGTGAGAGCTAAAGACCAGGAAAAGTTTCATAAATATCATGCAATTGTGACCACAGTAACAGATTGTCAATAAAAGGTAGCTCTCCTCTTACATATCAACACATTTAAAACTATTTATAAATGTTTTAAGGCACTAGTTAGTGCAAACCTGTGAGGGAGAGCTGTGAGTGGCTTCAAACTCATCTTGCTTCCGACAGGCTTCTGCTAGCACCAACCTATGAACAGGATCCCAGAGCTTTTCCTTGCGTTCTTTCTGCAACAAATGATAAAACTGATTTTAGATTGACATCCTCATGCCATTTAGTACAGACAGGTCTTATGCCACAGTAATTCAAAAAGAGTGAAATGGTCCAGCTCTGTTAATGCTTGGCTTCTAAGAAAAACAAACAAAAACCCTTCCAATTTCTTACAGAAGCAATCAAGCACTAAGCAAGGAAGATGGTCAAACTCCCAGAGTGCTCAGGATGCTAATGCTGGGGCAGCAGGGCTTTCTTCAGTTCCAATTATCCTAGCAGAAGTGGCAAAAGACCATTCTGGGAATCAGCATTAGAGAACAATATTGTCACACAAAATTGGAGTGTGGATTGGTTTCCATTTCACAAGCTATGAGGTGGTGTGGCATGATCAAATCCTGCACCTAGCTTCCTTCTCTTCCTCCTGCACATGTTGTGCTGGTGACCTGTTTCTGCTTTCATGGAAGCTAAAGTTTGGAATCACAACTGAACTGGCCAACTATGGTATGAGTGAGCCCTGCAAATCAAGATTCTTCTGGCAGGATGAACAGAAAACAATCTGTTAGGTTAAACTAATGAGAGATTACATTTAAGAGGACTGTGCAATCACAACATAGGTGAGCCCACAAGAGCCCACACTTGTTCACATGGTACCAAACATGGTCTGGCATTACTTTAGAAAAGAGTCTATTTGAAACCAAAGAATGACAAAGCTAAGGCAAGGGAGTATGAAATGAAAATGCAAAGATACATTACTTGTATTCGTTCCTTAAGAGCTTTAGGATAGAAGTCATAACCATTTTTTAAGCCGATATGATACTTCCCTGAAGGATTTATCCAGTCTGCTGGGATCTAAAAGGAAAAGAAAAAGAATTTAGAAATATACACAATTTTGTTCACTCTTTTCAGCTTAATTAATCATGCATTATTTACATCCATTGCCAAAACCAATGCATATATAGTCCCAAGCAAACCTCACTATGTTTAATCCTACCCTGTGAAAGTATGTATTGACTGCAGAAATAAGTAGATTACTCGTAGGCTTTCACAAGAAATTCAGAATGTTCTCAACCTTTAAGAACACAGGTTGATATTCTCGGCCTGCTCTGAGGAGTTACATTCTTACCCAAGTTTCTCACATGCAAAGGAGCTATAGAAATACTTACTTTCTTCACAGATTTGTTAGGAAAAATGGTAAGTATATGAATGGATCTGCGTTGTATATCCTTTCTTGAAAGTAAACCCTATTTTACTTTACAAATAAACATATGTAGGAGGAGGCATTAAGGTCAGTAATGCCAAAGGACCCTGAAGCACAATACTACACAGCATGATTCAAATCCCTTTAAGAATGCGCAACATACTACATGCGTTAGTGCTAAATATTAGAACATTCTCTCCTATCAAAAGTGCACTATTGCCTAGAATAAATAAAAGACCTCTGGGACTCTATACTTTAAAAAAAAGCACATGACACATGGAGGGTAGAATAAGTTCCCTTTCATTACACCTACAAGACAGGCTGGCCTCCTTGCCATGGAACACAAATTGACTACAAACAAAGATGGGCTTCATGTGTGGAAAAGGCAAGTATTCATTTAACCTTTGGTTTGCTTGATGGATTTGCAGTGAAAACAGCAGGCAAATATCTGGCTATATGCCTGGTTCTGCCCTGGAGGTCCAGTCTCTGTATTGTAGCCACGGGAGCGCAAAAGAAAAGTCACAGCTGCCAAACTGTCCATGCTCTTAAGTGTTTGTTATGATTTATTTATTTTGAATCTGACAACAAAGTTACTGAAATTTTAAAATGCTTCTAAGAGTCCTTTAAAATGGAGAAAATTTTAAAATGAATTTAAACATCTCTACAAAAATCCTAAGAATCTGATTTTTTGCACATAAGACTGAATATTTTCACATGCCTGCATTTAGATCATATAGTTTAATGCACCTGTTGCATTCTGAATTGATTAACCTATCATGCATGTATATACACTTATTTCTTGAAACTGCTTTACTGAACTACAGAAAAAGCTGTGAGTTTAGAGTAAAATACAAATCCCAAATGAAAGCTATAAATACCATGTTCATACTAAAAAACAAAGGAGGACAGAGTTAAAGACAGTGCAGGTTTAAAAAAAAAGAATTCATTAATGAGCTCTTTGAATTAAAATGGTTTTTGCCCATCACATAAGAGCAAATAAGACAGGAACTGGGCCACCGGAGTGTTCTTTAACCTGGGCATCACCACCAAGCTAGCTTAGGTCTATGACCACCACCTGAGCAGACCTATTACAAGAGGTGGGGGCATTCACAAAGGAGTTTCCTCATATAATACAGAAAGAGGCATTCTTTCAGATACATAGGTTCTAGGTTATTTAGCGCACCGAAGGCCAAAACCAGAACTCTGAACTGGGACTGGGAAGAAAGAACTCATGTACCTCTTTTTTGTTATATGGACAGATTTTATATGGTCTTAGCAAGTTCTCATTTTCAACCAGTTAAAATTTATGAAGTGTCCTCAAAATTTCACAGTGGAGCACATAGTTAATCCGACAGTAGAATGGAAAAATGAGGCAAAGTCCAAATATTCCAAAAGAGAATGCAGCCCATGTACCAGGAAAAGGGAATCCAGCTGCTAAGATTTACCATGAATGCTATTAGTGAGGAAGTGAACTGATGTTAAGATTCAAAATATGTGGGTAGAACTGTAAAGCATACCAAATAGATTAGCATCAATACTATTCTTGCATTGCTGAGAGTATTGCTAGCTTGTATTGTCAGATGCATCCCACTCACACAATTTTCACAAACAAACACTTAAGCACAAATTAAAAACAGGAATAGCAACAAAGAATTTTAGTGTGTCCAAAGGTTGCATGCTATTTTATAACACATAACTGGCTCATACTTTGCTCAGGGTCCATATATTCTGCTCCCGAATTTAAACAAGGTTTTTTTTTTTTTTTTTAGGAGACCACATTTTATTCCAAATAAACTTTACCTTCAGGGTTCTTCCTGAAAGACCAACAACTTCGCCATCTTTTGGTTCTACAACAGTTGAAGTGTTTACATCACCACTGCCTGTTGTATCTATGATGTCAATTATCTTGGGTTTCCCATCAGTTGTAATCTAAAACAAAAACAAACACACACAATCTTCACTCCCAGTAAAAGAGTGAACACAGTAAAACAGACAAGATGTAACTGAAAGAATCAGAAACCTTCTATGGGCAACATGTAAGTCTTTTACTTGGTGTGGCAAAACCTGACAGTTTTTTAGAGCAAACAACACAAACGTAACTAACAGTCAGGTGAAAACTAGGTTGAGTAAGGTAACCTATTAAAAAGAACAAAAAACAAAAAAACAAAAACCAAACACCTTTCTAAAGGAGATCTTGTAAAAGGCACAGCTGGGTGGGGATGCAGGTGGGTAAGACAAGCCTCCCTAAGGAGGAAGACACTAATACTGGGAAAGCTCCCTCCCTGGTCCTGCAAAGACAGGCCACTGCAACAGATGGAAAACTTAAGAGGGTCTCCATGGATTATAACCTTAATTAGCAAGCAGACTCATGTGGAAGAAACCAGAAAATATATTAGAACAGAGGAAAAACTGTGGCCAAAAACTAATAGCCAAAGATGTTAATAAACTGTTATTTTCACCAAAATTTACACTGAAGGTTCTATAGCAAGAAATACACATCCACAAGTGCAATTCCCCCCACCACTCTCTCTCTCTCTCTCTCTCTCTCTCTCTCTCTCTCTCTCTCTATATATATATATATATATATATATATATATATATATATATATATAAGGTCCTTTTTCCTTAAATAGCAAGGTGTTTGAAAATGTTTCATTTTTACCTATGACTAATTATTATACACATCAATCCAATAAGAACCTCAGGGAAGCAATATTGGATCAGAGCAAAGGCCTCTCTTTTTCAGCATTCTGTGCCCACAGCTGCAGTTTCTTGTAGAGTTCTGGATAGCAACAGTACCATCCCTTTCATGTTCCCCAGCAACTGATATTTGGAAGCCTGCGACCTCTGATGCTGAGGATACTATAACAATTGGCCATAGCTAGTCTTACCCTCCATGATGCTACTTAACCCCCATCAAAGCCATTTAAGTTGGTGGGAAATGCTATACTCTGTGGACATGAATATCTATAGTTTAACCCAGCAACCATACTCTGAACTTCGTAAGAAACAAGGTTTCCCAGAGGTAAAATTTAACAGTACAATTAATGGATAAAATCAATGATTTTTTAAATGGATATTTAAAATTTAAATTGATTTTAAAAAAATGGATTTTTAAAATAAAAATGTTGAGGAAAAAGCTATCTACAAACAGTTTTCTATTTAAGATACACTATAGTCCCAAGATTATCCAAAGGTTATTCATCATGAAATAAGAATTAGTTTTTAATTATGTAGCATGAGGCTATACATTCATGCAATACTTAAATTCTTTTGGTAAATGAGTTCCATTAATCCATTCACAATGTCATGTTCTTCCAGAGGTTTCTGTAATATTGGGTAATCTTTCTATCAAGAAGAGATTTTCAAAGATGCTTAGGTTTACAGTTCTCAAAACTGTGAATTTGTGTCTGCAGAGATCACATGCCCCTTCTTCACAGCAAAAATATTATGAAATAAACATACAAGAGTTGAGAAAAAGACCTTAAATCTTTTGTTCCTCTGCGAATCTATCTACACAGAATCAACTGCTTGTGTCCTAAGCATTAAATTACAAAAACGTCAATAAATAGACGATTACAGAGAGTGAAACAGATCTGCACAAGAAGCTACATGTGAGGATGGAGGGCCAGGCAGTGTAAATGAAAGTGAAACCTTTGAAGAATGCTTCACAAATCTTTGGATCTTTTTGTGAGCAGCCTAACGTTTATTATATTATTCTTTCCCTGGGGGAGAAAACCTATAATGGCAGCAGGTCATAAAATAGACCTAATTTGAGAATATTTTAGTAGCATTCATCTACCTATGGGTAAGGCAGGCATGTGTGCAAATTATGTAGAAAACCATGGTTTAAATCTAGTCTTCCTGATAAGTGATTTAAAACAAATCCAACCTAGTACAATTACAGTTAGACCTAATCCCAACTCATCCTTTGTAATCATTCAAGATACTTTAATTTCCTTGTATACACTCAGATACAGGGCATTCTTAAGACAAGATCAAAGTCTCATCACCATCATATTGCATTTTATACCCAAGCTTTCTCCTTCTCGAAAGGTATCTCACCAACTTGTGAGAACCACCAGTTTAAACAAGAAAACAGCTTCAGATCAATTAGCTTTATGAACTAAATTAATTAATGTGATCAGATTTAGAACAAATTCCTATACAAAGGTGGATTCTTCACTTTTAATGAACATGCTTGCAAAGGAGGGAGAACGGTCATCGTGAAGGAAGAGATATTATTGAATGTTGGACTAGGATTTGAGAGATCCAAGTTCTAGTCTCTATTCGGCCATGAAGCTCACTGGGTAGAAGCTGACTTAAACCTAGCTCACAGGGTTGCAGTGAAGATAAAATTGACAGGAGACTAATGCGAGCCACCTTGGGTTCCTTGCAGGAAAAAAGGCAAGATAAATGTATAATAAATAATAGAAACCTTATGGAAATGTGTTACATAGTCTTAATATTTATATGTAATATTATAGTTTGTATATTACCCTTAATATTATCTTTTTCACCTGGACTCTACCATTTCTTTCCTTTAATGATATTTCCTTGGGAAATGAATGCACCTGAATTGTGGTACAAAAACTACTGAGAACTTGATGTAAATTGATGTGCATGCATAGTAGGCTTACTTTAAAATAGGCTACTGTGTCCCTATTCACAACAAAAGGCAACAGTCACACTTGAGCTCAACAGAAGCCAATGGGTTCTTGTGCCATTACTATGCTGTGAGACCCACTGGTTTTAATCCAATTTCACAAGGATAAGGCACATTTAGCATGCAGACCACCCATACTTTAAGCAAAACAAATATAAACTCTTTCCTCCTCATGCTCATTCTGAATGAAGGTGTTCCACTAAGATTTAATCCTGATTCACAGACACACTGAATACATTTAAACACAGTAAACATAACCATAGTTACAGCATGTTACCCGATCTCTAGGATGACAGAAATGGTATGCTTTTTTCAGCATGAGTAATTTATCAAAGCAACCTTAAGCTTAAGACTTTTTTGACAATACGTAGCTTTACCTTTATTCCTCTCGATTTTGTATTGTTTTAAATAATCCACATGAGATAAAAGAATTCTGAAAGTGAAATCCCTGAACTTTCATAATTCTGTACAAGATCAAACCTAAGTTTACATAGTTGTCCAACTTCAGTCAAAACTTAACAAATAACATAACAAAACCAACGGAAAGACCTGTAGCACCATCAAAAGATATTTATAGTTCAGATAACCACAGACAAGAGTACTCAGAAAAAAGTTCATACTACAAGACCTTTAGCTTCAAAAGTTACATAAAATTCTTGTCAACTTTACTAACATGGAAAAAGAGGGATATTTTCCTGCTGTTTAATTCTGTACTGAGGAAAATGAATTATCTTGCACACTTTGTTAAGGACCTCACTGTATTTTTGCCTAACCATAAGCTCCTTCAAACCTGCTTACTTACACAAAGCCTTTTACATATAACTGATTTCTTTTTAATTTATTGTCATATTTATATTCCATGACATTTCTTCCAGGCAGTTTACAAGAAATTAAAACCAACAGTGTTTAAAATTGACTAAAGCAAGATATTAAATAAGACTGACATGAGAACTAATCTGGGAAGTCCTGACAAAAGAGATACTTCCTATGAAAGTCCATAATATGGTATAATCTTCTGTGGCATACCATATCCAAAGCAAACCACATCCCCACAGAAAGGGAAGGTAGCTTGGTTCTCTCTAGATGTTTGTGAGTCCATCTAGCACAGTCAATTGTCAGGAATCCTGGTACTTGTGGACCAGAAGTTCTGGAAGGCAGAAGAGTGTTTAGAAATGTTTTAGTCTTTAAAGTTCATCAAGACTTTGGTGTTTTGGTGCAAGAAACCATGAATGGTCCCAGCTCTAGATATACTAAACCTGTAAGCCTTTAATACCAGGAAAATGAGCCTATCAGTGGCCACGGGTTATCATGGTTAAATGCTATCTCCAGTATTTGAGGCGATTCCAGTTGCTAGGGAAGAGCAGAAAGAGGGGATTACTGCTTTCATGTCTTGGCTGTCATCTTCCCACTGGGGGCAATTCGTTAAGGTCTAGATAGGCCTTTGCACTGGTGTGGCAGGACTCTTCCTGTGTTCTTACCTTTTGCTGCTTTTGTGGACTTACTTATCCTCTGCCATTTAAAACTGTATTTTTCAAAAAATCTGGGCAACCCCTTACAGAACCCCTGCTTCTCCCACACTGCTATGTTCCCTTACCTATCCACCATAGGGTATTTACAAACCACTACAGGGATCCTAACCACCCCAACTCAAGCACCGTCTTGCGGAACCACTCATCTTCCACCCCACTGCCTCCAGCAACAATAAATCCGAGTATCCCAAACTTCCTACACTAGCCCGAGTCACGAGGCGGCCGAGGAAAGGGGACGGTAAAGCTAACCCGTCCAATGTGCCAAACAGTACACAAGCAACACATTCCCGTCCTACCTGCATGCCCGGCGCTCCGGGGTCCACACCCGTGTCTAAAATGGCCAGTAACACTCCCCGTCCATCATATTCGGGGTACCGGGAAAGGAAAGAGGCAGCACCGGTCTCCTTCTTGGGCAGGAGCCCTTGAAATGGGAACTGCTCCTCTCCGGTGCCCGCCGCCATGTTGGAGAAGGCGAAAAGAGTGACCAGGCACGCACGCGACACGGAAAAAGGAAGGGGGGGAGAACGGACCGAGTGACGTAACAGCAACCCGAGAAAGGAACGCAGGCGCCTTTCCTTGCAGGCGCATGCGCTGATCCTTAGCCAGCAAAGCGAGTCGGTGCATGCAGGGGAGAGTAGTGGGTGAACTCCGTTCAACGCATTTGCGGGGCTGGTTCAGAGTACGAATCAGTGTACTGGGGAAGGTCATCTTTTATTCCGTGTTGTAGGGGATATTGCGGGTTTTATTTAAGGGGAAAGGAAAATCCCTGCTTGTGTCTTCCCTATCTAGAAAGCGAAATTACTTATTTTTATCTCTGTTCAGTAAAATATAAAGAAACAGTAAAGAGGCAGCCACTACGGTTCCAATACGATTACCAAGCCGTGAGGTTCAATGGGGGAATCTTCAGGCGGTCCCTGCCCTGCCTTTCCCGATCGAGTCTCCTGCAGCTGCTTTAGACTTAACCCTATATAAGCAATTGTCAGGCATGCTTGGGAATTGTAGCCTGAAAATCTGAAGGTTTCACTCCAAACTATGAAAGTCTTTTGGGAGGTAAAATAGGAAGCTTCATGCTGCTCCAAAATTCTCGAAGGAAAAGCAGATACAGATGTAAAAAGTAGACAATGATAGCTTTTAAGACAAAAAACTAGTGATCATTGGTTCTGTGCTTTTTCTTAGGTTTCTGTGTTTTTATTTTATATATTCTCTTTAAATTTTTATGTTCACTGCCAAGAAAACCTTGGGCTATTGGGTGATATAAAAATGAATGAATGAATAGCAAGTGATAACTATACAAAATAACACACATTATAGCTTTAAAATTTAGTGTCCAAAAAAAAGCACATGAGTTTGATTCCAAAGGCCTGGATGAGTGAGGCAAATTTCTTGACTAATTCTTCAGCATAGCCTACAGATGGTATGCCAGCTAAGGTGTAACTTTTGGAGACTGCAAAAATCATTAACTTTCCTTGCTCTGGTTTAACTTGTTTCGTGTATGGCAAGACTGCCTTTTTTGAGACTGTTTTAACTACTGGGACCAGGCTGAACCAAGGCACTCTACTTTTGGTTTGAGGAGCCCACTCAATTGAAGAAAGCAACACCGCTGTGACAAAGATGATATGGTTTATTGATGAAATGCAGATTATGAACAAACAAAAGAAAGCTTACATTCCCCTTCCCTGGGTTGGTTCCCTGAATAGGCCAAGGGATGGCTCAATAGGCCTCCAAAGGTGCCAGGATGAGCAACTGATCAATTCCTCTCCTATAGGCCTAAAAGGAAAGACAGTGCCTAAGGCCAAGTTCTTATCTCTTGCTAGCAGTGTGTTAGTATACATACAGCTGCTTTCCCCACTTTCCCAGCAATGAAGCTGTTTCAGTAAAGGCAGACAGCTTTGTTTTAACTGCAAAGGCAGATCTTTATCTATTGAAAGACTGGGGAAGGGAGCTTCAAGGCAATCATCTCTGATGCTCTTTTGAACTAGCTGAGGTCCAGCAAGTCTTGGCATGCCTTTGAGGAACCGTTTGGCTTTTAGGCACTGGGAACATTCACTACACCTGGTCCTCAATAACCTCTTTGCCATTCTGCCAGTAGATACTCTACTGAGACTAGCCAAGGAAGTTTACAAAAGGCCCAATCTGTAATCAAATAAGGCATAGTAAGAAAATAAAACATTACAAAACGATGACAAGTTTATAAGATTGCCTTGATCTTTGTGGATACAAGAGGAAATGGAAATCATTCACAGCCTGAAAGCAATTCGGCCAAGTACCCATTTTTCCATGCCCAAGAAGCAGGCCACCTAACTCCCTCAACCCTGCTCATACAACCTGAAATAAGGACATATAATCACTGGGCTGCAGTGCAGGGTTTTATATGCTACTCTTCCAGCCTCAGACTGATCTCTATCCTTTAGGTTAGACTATTTTGCAGTATTGTTGTGTGCTACCTGTTCCGCACAAACCCCCAAGTGGTCAGGAAGACTAGTGCAACCTTATACCTGCTTGCTTGGAAGGCTCACTGAGTGAAATAAGTTTCACTTCCAGGTAAATGTGCACACACTCTGTGCATACCATAGTGGCCAACAGACTGCATAAAATGCATATACAAATGATGTAATAGCAGTGGATATGATCCATGATCCAGATGACAATGTCTTTCTTCTTGTTGTTGCTAGTCCCGTCCGACCCATCGCGACCCCATGGACAACATTCCTCCAGGCCTTCCTGTCCACCACCATCCCCCGGAGTCCACTTAAGCTCACACCAACTGCTTCAGTGACTCCATCTAGCCATCTCATCCTCTGCCATCCCCTTCTTCTTTTGCCATCAATTGTTCCCAGCACTGGGGCCTTTTCCAGTGAGTCCTTCCTTCTCATTAAGTGTCCAAAATATTTGAGTTTCATCTTCAGTATCTGGCCTTCTAAAGAGCAGTCAGGGTTGATCTCCTCTAGGACTGACCGGTTTGATTGCCTTGCAGTCCAAGGGACTCGCAGGAGTCTTCTCCAGCACCACGAATTCAAGAATTCAAAGGCCTCAATTCTTTGGCGCTCAGCCTTCCTTATGGTCCAGCTTTCACAGCCATACATTGCAACTGGGAAAACCATAGCCTTGACTATACACACTTTTGTTGGCAGGGTGATGTCTCTGCTTTTTAGTATGCTGTCTAGATTTGCCATAGCTTTCCTCCCCAGGATCAAGTGTCTTTTAATTTCTTGGCTGCAGTCACCGTCTGCAGTGATCTTGGAGCCCAAGAAAATAAAATCTGTCACTACCTCCATTTCTTCCCCATCTATTTGCCAAGAAGTGAGAGGACCGGATGCCATGATCTTAGTTTTCTTAATGTTGAGTTTCAAGCCAACTCTTGCGCTCTCCTCCTTCACCTGCATCAAGAGGCTCTTTAGTTCCTCTTCACTTTCTGCCATGAGAGTGGTATCATCTGCATGTCTGAGGTTGTTGATATTTCTCCCAGCAATCTTAATTCCAACTGGTGATTCATTTAGCCCCGCCTTTCTCATGATGTGCTCTGCATTTAATTAAATAGGCAGGGCGACTGTATATAACCTTGCCAAACTCCTTTCTCAATTTTGAACCAATTAGTGGTTCCCTGTCCAGTTCTCACTGTTGCTTCTTGACCTGCGTATAGGTTTCTCAAGAGACAAATAAGATGATCTGGTACTCCCAACTGTTTAAGAACTTGCTACAATGTCTTAACAATTTTTAAATCTAACATTTAACCATGTGCATGGCAAGGTTTTGTGGACCTAGATCTATTTGCATGCTAAAAGCGTTGAGTGCTCTGTTGAGATTATTGCAGAAACTTTGTGTTTTCTATTAGAATTTTGAGTCTTCCTTATTCTGAATACAGGGCTCTTGAGCCATGGTTACTGGCAGAGAGAAATCATGACTTCAACTGAAACACAGATTTTTACAAAATCCCAATATTCCCCCTTTTAAAGATAAATATGAAAACTTGGATACAGACTTATTCAATACAGAGTACTTTGAAATTAGTAGAATTTAGGTTAGTCACAACCAAATTTCATTTATTTCAATGAATCTGCTATGTATGTCTAAGCCTGGAGCCAACCTCAAATACTTCTATCACTTCTTAATGCACCATCCAATTTCTAAAAGAATATTTTGTTGTTTGCTAACTCATTTGGAAGTACTAATAGGCCTCCTATAGAAAAAGAACCCTTTTGAAGCAGTTTACACAGTTTAATATACAATTATAAATGTATATGCCATATATAACTAAAACAGAATTAACTCCTTACTAATAAAATCCAAACAAGACTAAAGGCAAATACAAACAGTAAAATCATCACACATGGACCAGTTTGCATGTAATTGCAAATCATGGGTTATGAGAATTTATCTAGTGGGTTGGGACCGATGACCTTGATAGGAATCCTTACCTCTTCCTACACATGCAAAGCCAAACAGGTAAGTTTTCCTGTCTTGTTAATCAAAATTGTTTCTCGGCAGATAATCAGGCCTGTTTGGGGAAAGGCCTGTGTGTGCCTTGATCCAGGCTTCATTCCGTTTTTAAAAACAAAACTTGAAAAATTTGAGAGCCAAAATTTTTATTTATTTATTTATTTAAACATTTTTATGCCACCCCATTCGCTGAAGCCTCGGGGCGGCTCACATCATTAAGTTAAAATAATTATAATATAAATTAAAAATATAAATATTAAATTAAAAATACAACAATACAGTATAAAATAAGCCACCCTGGCCAGATAAAACCAATAATGTTAACAGTTAAAATGCCGCTTGAATAAAAAGGTCTTCGCCTGGCGCCGAAAAACAAATAACGACGGCGCCAGGCGGACCTCTGTGAGGAGCGCATTCCATAACTTAGGCGCCACCGCAGAGAAAGCCCTCCTCCAAGTACCCACCCTCCTAATTTCTTTCATGGAGGGTTCCCCGAGAAGGGCCTCCCCCGCCGATCTCAAGGGGCGGCTGGGCATATATGGATGCAATTCTCCTTACAATTACTGATTTCCTTATAAACAAAAGAACACCCTGCATATTGTTTTCTTGAATTGTAACATTAGCACGTGTGCTCTCCCCACGGCACACAAGTATTTTTGGAGTATTTTTCAGCTGAATTTCACACACATGCACTGTATCTGTTTTGGTTTACACACAGTCTTAACATGCATCTTAGAAGTCAGTCCTACTGAGTTCCGTGAGACATAGGTAAATGTGTAAAAGATTAGTGCCTTCATGATCTACTCTGTAAGTTCCTTGCAATGGTTGTGATGTAATAGCTGGAGTGTGAGACTGGGCATCTAGGTTTGATTTTTAGTACTAATTCAGCCATAAAATGCACTGGCTGACTTCACGTTTCACCTAATCTATCTCACAAGGTTGTTGTGAGGCTTGAACAGAAAGATCTTCTAAGCCAAATTGGGGTCCTTGCAAGAAAAAGGGTGAGATTAAACTGTAACAAAACTGATTAAAAAAGCAAGCCATTAGGTAGTTGCATTTCAGTAAGTTAATAGTTTAGGGGTGGGAATCAGCATTTTGATTCAAGGGACAATTAAAACTAACTAAATTGGTATACTCAAAACTAATAGCTGAACAAGCATACTAAGCGCTTGATCTCATGAGAATTTAGACAGAAAAACGGTCTACAATTTTCACCATGCCTCAACCAGGTACAGTGGGGGTTGTAGGCCATTTTTTCTGCCTAAATTTGCATAGGATCATGCCTTAAGGTTCTACACCCACTAACTTGAGAGTAAAACCCACTGAACGTAATGGGACCTACTTCTCTTTAGATATATATAGGAATACACTATCAGGCACCTGTGAGATGTTTACACTTCCTTATAACTTCACAAGGTATGCCACAATAGTTTATGTCAATAAGCCATGGGTCTTCAAACTATGGTCCAGGGGCTGGATCTGGCCTGCCATGCCCATTTGAACCCGCCCCGCACACCCACCGCCCACCCAGCCCCATCCCTGGGGAGGCAGCGATGTGCTTGCCCACCTCACAGAGTGTACCTGCCCCTGCCTGCGCCTCGCCTCACCCTGCCTCGCTGCACCCCGCCGGGACAACGCGCACTGCTGGCACCACCTTTCTGGCCTGTGCCCAGCACGGGCAGCTATCAACTGGCCCCCTGGTGGAAAAGTTTGAGGAACCCTGCAATAAGCAGAGCATGTGAAGGGACAGAGAATACATAGAGTAGCAGGAACTCCCAGCTCTCCAATGGAGCCACTGGAGTCAATGGGCTTACGAACAACCCAGCAGAATGTTACCACTCCTTGAACACCCGCCCAGGGCAAGTCAGATGCTTCCAATATCCTTGAGACCCAGAGATAAGGAAGCAAAGCTAATGATCCTCCTCCCCCAGCCAAAACTCAAAACAGCAACAAGATCAGAGCAAGAAGCTTTGAACCTAGTACTGAGCCCTGATCTGGAAGCAAAGTATACACAAGTACATTGAGGAGAAACAAAGGATATATACAGCTGTATGAAATTAACAGAAGGGGGAAATCCAGAAATGCTTCTTTTGAAGGAGTCTGAATAAGCAAAGCCATTCTGGATCAGACCAAAGGACCATCCCGGCTAAACACACAGTGGCAAACCAGCTGCCCCCAGGATCCCTCAAGCAGGATGGGTACAAGACCTCCCATCCTGCCCAAGCTCCTCATCAACTGGTGTATGCAGGCATGCCACCTCTGGTCAAAGATGCAGCACACAGCCAGGCTACCACTTCTTTAACGATGGAGAAATTCTTTGAAATCATGCTGCAGGCAAAAATAAAAATCCCTGCTCAATTCTTGTAAACTCAAGACTGAGGCTTCCTTTATGAGATCTTCTGCCAGAACAGGGACTCAACGAGATTCCAAGCTCACAGTTAAAGAATGTAACACCTTCCTGGTGAAGGCCAAATGAAGAACATCTGGCAGTGGTAACCCATCTAGCTTTACACCCCCAACAGTCCTTCACCAGTATGAGATGTGCCTTCAAAACCAGTCCCTGTCCGACAAGATATGTCCTCAGCTTCCAGGAGGGAAAGAGTGAATAGAAAACTCTAGAAAAGACCTGGAGACTTTGAAAACAAAAACACCTCTAGGTGGTGATAAGCGAGTTAGCCCCTTCTCACACAGGGAAGCTTTTTGTTAGCAACAAAAGTCCACATTAAAAAAATCAAGTATTGGCTAGGAAGGATAAGAGCTGCATCCAACACCTCTGGAGGGACACCAGCTTGGAGAGGCTATCCTGAGGATTGTGCAGTTGAAACAGAGCGCCTTCCAAAGTACTGGGTAATCCAGTTGTTGATGCTAACCTTCTGAGAAATCACCATAGAGCGTTTAAATTGATAATGATGCAGTGACTCTTCTCCAGCATAAATTCTGATCTGAATTGCGGCATAAAGGAGATTAGGGTAAGCAGAGTTTTGAAAGGCCTTCTCTTGCTTTTGTGTCCCTAATGCAAATGTCCATCCAGCCCATAAGTATGCAGGCTTCTCTTCCGCTGTTTCCTCTCTAGGGGCACTGTCCCCTCCTGAAATATCTTGGAGATACTTGATGAATTGTCTAACATTAGCTAGTTCATCTTGGCCTGTTCTTTGAGCGATGAGCTCACACAGCTCTTGCCAAGGGAAATCATTAAAAGTACACATTGCCTGTTTTATCGTGAGGATCCCAGTTAGCCCCTTGGATGCAGTCCCTTCACACATCTGTCTAAACTGTGGTGAGAAGGGAGCAGCCTCCTCTCCTAGAGCCTGGAACAGGTTTTTGAAGTCAGTGGCAGTGTGTTGTCCTGTCCATACCTTTGCAAGGAAGTCCCAGCCACTGACAATAACTTCAGGCCGCACGTGGATCCCTTCAGCCCCTATTCCTCTAGAGGTAGCAGCCATCAGTTTGCGAAGCTGGGGGAGGCTGACCGATCCCTTGCTGGTTATAATTGCAATACTTAATGCCATCATCTCTACCAACTGGATTCGTGCTTGTCTGGCGACATCTTGCTGCACCCAGACAAGAGTGAGCAACTCAAGGAGGGCAGGATCAGCACTGGGATCTATGGGGTCAGCAAAGGCTCTTCCATTACTGATTGCAATATGAAGGAGACCGCCAAATGCCCATGGATGCAATTCTCCAGCAACTGGATGGGGCTGTGCCCCAGGGGGTGCAGGTGAGGGGACATTATTCTCTACCGGCTCAACACCTATTTGCTGCATCCATCCTTCCCAGCGTTCTGCATTGAAGGTGAATTTACCTTTGTCATCAGGAGTGAGAATATCTGCAAGTTCTGGGGCATGGAATAAGCTTGTGGCTTTCAAAGTCACACTTTGCGACCATAGGGTTGTATTGAAGGAGTCTTTGCGGATGGAACGCAAGAGCTCAATGCGCTGGAATTCTGGCAGGATGTATTCACTGTTGATGGACAGACTCCCTGAAAAGACATTTAGGGCACCAATAGCATCCCAAAGATCTGCATTGGTTATAATTCTCTCTTGACGCAAACGCAAAGCCACCTGGGCACCTATTAATCCTCGTATTTGAGGATGGCCCCCTGGACCCAAGAGGCGAGCATAGCGGCTTATGCTAGTGGGGTGAAAGCATTTCAGGGACCCCAAATTCAGGCTAAAGGGATGGGCCATAGTTTATCTCAAGGCAGTGAAACAGTGCAAACAAAATTAAGCGAACTCTTGAAACAGCTGATCGCCGAGGTTTGCGAAACCAGCTTGAGAAATCCTAACGATGAGCAAGCATTCCTCAGGGTTTCCCAGCTTGCGTTTGGAAGCAGCGATCTAAGTTCGTGCGGAGAGCGCAGGACGCGCAGGAACTCGGCACTTTCGCCGCGCAGCGCCGCACCATGCCTGCCTACAAGGATGCTGGGGTGTCTTCCCGCGACGCGAGTCCGAGGTGCCTTCCAGCGATCGGCCCTGGGCATTTGGAAGTCAGCGGTGACAGAGGAAGAGGGCACCGATGCGGGGGTAGGGTGGATTTCTAGGCAGAAAGGAAGGACGCAACCAAGTAGAGTGAAGGAGTTGGATGTGGGGAGTTGGCTCACCGGAAAGAGAGAGGAGGCGGCGGAGGAGGAGGAGGAGGAGCGCTGGACTTCAACTCCCAGCATTCCTGACCAATGGCCATGGAGACCAAGGCTGATGGGAGCTGAAGTCCCAAACCTCCGGAGGCTAGCATAAAACCTCTCAATGCACTCATTGTTGCTTGTTGCACCGATGCCCTCGCGCTGTGCCAAGCTGTAGACCAATGAGAGCTCTGCTCGTTCCCGGATGCATCACTTCAAGACGTTGATTGAGACGCGCCCAGCGCTGTTGTGGAGCTTGCAGGAGCAATTTCTAAATTTATTTTCTGCACAGCTGGGAAAGAAAACAAACAGCCCATCCCCCGCCAAAATGGAATTTAAACGGGAATGCCTCTGTTTTAGCAGCACTTTATTTCCTTCTATGTGTGCAATGAAGAACTCTGCCCTACTTTTGCTCGGATGCTTGAAAATTCGTTGCTAATCCCCTAATCAGTTCTTCAAAGATTTTGGCAACCAGGCAAGGGGGGGAGGGGGTGATAAAAAATACAGAAATAAAACTCCAAAACAAGGGACTAGTTAAGGACTAGCCAGGAAGTTTTAAACAACCTTGCAATTTGTAATTCATTCCCCTCACCCCCATTACAATTAGTATTTAATCTTTAATTGTTTTCCTTCTTGAAGGAGGGAAGCCTGAAACTAACAATGGCTGCTCCATCCGGAAAAATAACTGCAGGAGACCAGACAGTTACAATGCATCCCCAGTGAAATGCAGTAACCTGCAGCCAGTTGACTGAAAACAACCCGGCTTAGAGGAAGCTTACTCATTTCATTACATTGATAGAATAGTAGGGTCAGAAGGGGCCAAGGAGACCATCAGGTCCAACCTGCTGCTGGTGCAGGATGCCAAGCCACACAATTGCACTCAGATGAATGTCCAGTTCTGCCTTGTAGGCCTGTAGTTTATACTCTTTTCAGCGCCAGGCCAAAACCTTTTTATTTAAACAGTATTTTAAACTCTAATAGTTTTTTTTTTAGTTTAGTCGTTCTGTTTGGTTTGTTTTGTTCTGTTTTATTATTGAAATTGTTGTTTTAATTGTCCTTTTAAAAATTGTAAGCCGTCCTGAGATCTTGTATAATAAGACGGCATACAAAAGCTTTTAATAATTAAAAATAAATAGTATGGGAGAGCCCATGACCTCTCCTGGCAACTGGTTCCACTGTCATATTGCTCTAATAGTTGGGAAGTCTAGTGTGTTGGGAAGTCTAGTTTCCTGGTGTCTATTGTGCTGCAGTTTAAGTTTGTTGTTCCATGTCCTACACTCAGTGATGAGTGAAAACAGGTCTTCTTCCTCTTTGTGACAGCCTTTGAGGTACTCCTCTCTAGTCTTCTTTTCTTGTGGCTAAAAAGCTCAATGACAAAAGCTTTATCTCAGTGCCCATTTGAATGTTACTGGGTGCAACCCATCATACTATTTGCTCTGGCCAAATCTTATGTTAAGACAGCAGTGCCATACACAGATCATTAGGAGTAAACCTGCTGAACTCAGTGGAACTTCCTTCTGAGTAACCTGCAAAGGTTTGGCTTATTGCTCTTACGTGTTGCTTTGTGGTCCAGCACAATCATGTCAACTGCTTTTGGATAACAGAAAAAAGTTCAACATCAGTTGGTGGAGAATAATAAGCTCTTCTCCAGGCACAAACATTCCTTTCCTACTCTTGCAAAGTGAATTCAGCTGGAAAACAGAAAGTTCATTTTTCAGGGAAGGATTTTTTTCCTAAACATTCTCTATAGAAAAGTAAGGAAACATAAATGAAGCAGTTGGAAAGAAAAATGTCTGTGATTGCAGTAAAAATAACAGTCTTGTAGCACATTAAAGCTGAAGGAATATATTTGTTAGAAGCTGTTGGGAAAATTCAGATAAATCCTGGGAGAAATGAGTTGTCCCTTTTTGTTATAAAATCAAACCTGCGCCTCTTTCTCAGAAAGCAGCAGAATGCCAAGCCAGGTTACTGTTTAGTATTATTGTTGCCTTAAGATAGAATTTCTTAGCTTGTCTGAGAAGCTGCTGGAGGCTAATACTATCAGTGGGGAAATACGCAGTGCTAAGACAAAGACATTTATTTGTTTCTGAATGGATTCATTTAATCAACTAGTTCCACAGAGGCAAGTGGCTGCAGCAGTGTAGTTGTCAAAGCAGTTTCCTGAATGGTTCCTCAATCAGACACAATTGTATGTTTAAGGAGACACACTGGCTGACATGAACTATCAATAATTTTCTAGGTTGACATATCAATAAAGCAATAAGTAATATTTTTCATACTATTATTACTAGTACTTCTGATCGGTTCATAATATTATGTCATGCCTAAAGACATTCAGATGCCTTTATAATCACAGTTTCTGGAAACATAACACTCTGTATTGGTGTATGTGACTAGCAGGTTATAAAAGTGTCTGTACATAGGCTGTGATTTTGTAGTCGAGCTTGCTTCTACCTGGTAATGCATTATCATTAGTTACTGCAGGTACTGGGCCACCAATCAATAAAGCCGCTGAGGTTCAAACATTTTGATCTTCCCAATGAATCCGAGTGTTCATTCCTCACCAATTCAAATTTGAGATTCTGTCAAAGCTTTCATGGACATTAAGCACTACATCAGATGCACCAAGACTTAATCTCAAACTCTCCCCCCCCCCCCACGCACACACACAGTAAGATGCAAACTCTGCTGAAGAAGAACCAATAAAAAAGTCCCCTCTGGTAAAGACTGGAGCTTCAGTGCCAGAATGAGAGCTTAGACCTTCTGCATGGCACACAAAACAACCTATGGGTATTAACCATGTGCAGGAGAACTCGCACAGTGCAGATGCTGGATCACTGAGGGTGTAGTTCCATGAGCAGAACTTTGGGGCAAAGTTTTGTAACAAACTGTACAGCAAAGCTGTACGTGGACAGACCCTAGGCTTGAAAGTAATATAATGAGAACAACCTCAGGATTGTCTTTGATTGCAAGCTGGCTGTGAGGCAGCATTTTGATGTGGCTGCAAAAGAGGCTAATGTGATTTTAGACTGCAGTGATACAGTCGTAGTTTTGAGTCACAGGAAATAATAGTTCTACTCTCTTACGTATTTGTCAGACTTCACCTGAAGTACTGTTCTGAGAATTACACTTTAAAATGGATACAGACCAACTGGAATGGGTTCTGAAAACGGATGAAGATAGTCAGCAGTTAAGAATTATATAGTTAGAAAGTCTTCTAGTCCAGTCCTCTTCCAATTCTGGCTGCTCTTTACTACAACACCCATCCAATCTCTTTGCAGCCATCAAACAAACAAACCAGAAGTATATTAACATTTATCTACCACACTCTTTTCTCTACTGTCCTCTGAAACTATCTGCCAGTTTTGATCCTGAGCAAATATCCACAAGAAAGCAGGCAAATGCAGGTGCCTTGAAGGATTAACAGAGGAAACAACTGTTGTTCTTTCCAGCCTTCTCATTGCTTTCTACTAGTGCAATCCTCTGCATATTTTTTCTCAGGTGCAAGTCCCATTTCACTCACTAGAATTAATCCATAATGCCAAGAATTGCACCCTGTGTCTCTGAGTTTCCAGTACAGACTCCTTTCTTGCTAGGTGCAATGCTGAAACAAAGCTGCCCTCTTGTGTTCATTATTAAAAATAGCAGTGCAGTATAAAAATGTTCCATGCCCCCATTCTTCTTCTTTTGTTTCTGTTTTCCTATTTTAACTTTCTAGGTCAAACTCAGCACAGTCAGCTTTTCCTCCTGAGCCCTTCCAAATGGATAGGATCAGGGTTAGGATCAGGCATTCAACTTGCATTTTTAGTGGGGCAAAGCATTCATAAATCCATTGGCGTAAGCCTTATAGGAAATTCATGTATCTGCCCCAGTGTCAGGTATTTGGGGTTTGGGACTATATCTCCAAGCTGTGTAATGTCAATGGTGTTTATTTTACTGATTTAAAATTTTTAAAATTAAGTCTATACTTAACTGAGTCCATTCTGTACATGTTCAAAGGTACTCAGCACCTTGACTGGGGGCAGGCAGGGGGTCCAGCAAAATAACTGGCTGCCTGGAAGAACTGCCAGCAAGTTCCACACCCATCCTCAAATGCAAGAAATGGATTTTCACGAGGCCAAATTCATTACCGCAAACCTCAGTATCAGGATATTTAAGGGCTTCTCTCAGTCAGAGACCACTGGTTTATAACACAATATGATGTATATTTACTTGTAACTAGTTTCCATGGAGTTCAGTGGGACCTTGCTATTAAGTGCACTCAAGGTTACAATCCTCAGCCATTTGAAAGGATGGCAGAAGTGAGGTCACACTGCCTCTCCATTCCACAAACAGCATCTCAATATCCAGGAATATATAATTATTAAAAGTGCCACAGAATGCTGCGTGGGAAGTGATGGGCAGCAGAAGCTACGAGAAGGAAGTTTCTCATTAAATGCCTAGTGGCCCCTCCTAACTCGTCTTTCCAGTCAAGAGTGGATCAATGGGCATTCAACTTTCATTTTTAGTGAAGGGGAAAGAACACAAGACAGGAATTTAACACAGAAGATACCAAAATGGAATGTGTTAACAACAATGTCATTGGGCTTCTCTAAAATGTGAGTGAATGAAGGATGGCACTTCCCATCTGAAAGAGAAGCAACCTAGAAATTAGCTGTGGTGAAGAGCAAAATAGGAACAACAGAATCGTTGCACAAGTAAAACAGAAATGAAAATTAACGCTGGTAAGGCAATACAGAGATGATCTGCAATGTTAATAACACAAGCAGGGATCCCAGAAGAAGACATTAGAACAACCACTAGAGCTGGAACACAATTCCTATCATCCATAACCAGTGTCTGGGTGGGGCTAATGGGAGTTGTAATCCAAGAGGTCGGGAAAACTCTAAACTGGGGAAAGCTGCTTAAATCCAACATACAGATCTTTTATTGCAAAGACCCTGAGAGGTAGTTACTTACATTAGGATGGGCATGTCTAAACCAGAAGTAAAAAGAAAAGGGGAGCATGCACTGCTTGCATAAAAGAGAGAGGATACGCTTAAAAGGCTGGAAGCGTTTGAAGCAGCGCAAAACAATGTCCAGCGACACAGCTATTCCTGATAATGTAACAATAACCTTGTTCTATGTTTGAAGGTGAGCAGGGACCCTTCCCAACTTTCCAGCGTAAATGTTGCTCGAGCCCTTCTGGCAGCAAAGCAATGGTCGTGACTGGTTCCTCCAAAGGATACACTTGTGCAAGCACCTACTTTTATGAGAGCTGGACTAGCAGTGCTTGCTGAAGACTGGACTGCGAAGGTAAGCCCTTTCATCTCCCACATGGAGGCTTTTGGCGCAGCTGTAAGGTTCCCACCAGATTCTGATAGCACTTTCCATCCTGCTAAAGCTGCTCCTTGGTGCACCTACATTTAATTAATAATACGCAAACGGCTGCTTTCCCTTCCATTCCTCCAGGGATAACTTTACTTCTGTTATGAGTGAGAGAAGCAATAAATTTTTCATCAATTATTCAAGTGGTCTGGAAACCTTTTAAGTATCTGATATTGGAAGAATGGGGGCAGAAACCATCCTGAAACTCCAGTTGCCTCATCTTTATGCACCAGTGTCACTTGCTAGGCCACGTGAGGCAGTAAACCAAACTGACTAGTCATTTTCTAATATTATCACACTGCGTTTCTATCCTGCCTGTTTGCCTCTTGTGTGGAACCCATTTTATTCTCACAGGGTTGTTCCCTGTCAGTTATGCTGAGGGAGCGAGTGTGGCCTAAAGTCATCATGTGAGCTTTATGACTGAGCGGGGATTGTAACTCGGATCTTGATCTCACAATCAAACACTCAAAACACCACACCACATGCTCCGAGGTAGGAAGCCCATATGCGAAAGAGGCTGAGGCGGCTGCAGTTTTAACAGTTCTGCTGAAGGGGAAATATTGGAAAGTATCCTTTATATCATGGGTCCTCAAACTACAGCCCGGGGGCCGGATTCGGCCTGTTATGCTCATTTGGAACCGCTGCGCATGCGCCCATGCACATGCCCGCCGCCACCCACCTCGCCTCGCCTGCGGGGAGGTAGCAGATTGCTTGCTTGGAGAAAACAAACTCCGAGCGAGCAAGCCGCTGCCTCACGCGCCCACCTTGTGGCACGGGCCTGTCCCGCTCGCACCTCGCCTCCTCTCACCGCACGCCTGCCCGCACCTTGCCTCACCTTGCCCCGCCGCGCCTCCCACCCCCACCTCGGCGCACGCACCGCCCTCACACTGGCCCGCGTGCACCGCCGGCACCACCTTTCCTGCCCGCGTCTGGCACTGGCAGCTTTCAACTTGGTCCCCTGGTGGAAAAATTTGAGGCCCCTGCTTTATATGGTAGGCCAGACATACCCTCTTTCACAGCACTAGTAAAGGTGCAGGAACCCAGCTGGCAGTTGCATCCGGCACTCCTCTGGTTATCTAAGAGGCTTCAAGGCAACTTTCAGCAGAAGGTTTCCCAGGAGGTGTGGTTATTTCTATGATGTGTTTATTCATTTGACATGTGCCCCACTTTTCTGCCAAGGAAAGGGGCACTCAAGGCAGTTCACAATCCTATGTGACACTCAATTGCGACAATAATAAAAGAAATGCACGAAAAAGGGAAAAATAAAGACAGGCAAGAGTGGGATAAAAGCACCACCCAAACCAGCAGACCTGCTTCCATGCCAGAGGCCTGCTTGAAGAAAGATGTCCTGGCCTGCTGGTGGAAGGAGAGCACAGTGAGCTAACTGAGCCTCCCTCAGCTGGGAGACCCACGGCCTGGGAGCAGCCACTGTGATCCAGCCATTCTGCTCCAGCTGTTATCCCGACTCATCCGAGGTCCATCCGAGGTCCTATGCTCTCAGAAGAGGCTTATTCTGTGCAATCACCCTGCCCCATTCTCAGAAACATAGGTGGAATAGGTGGGTTTCCAGACACTGCCATCTTCCATTTGTAATTCTATTTTTTAAGGGCTTTCCCCTTCTTTTTTTCTTTAGCCCAGAAAATCGAGGGAAGGGTGAAACAGCTGCACTCAGAACCTTCTATCTGGAAGGGTCCCCACAAGTCTTCCTCCCATGACTGTAACTTGATCAGCCTTTCCTGGTGTGGCTCCATCCAGATGCTTTAGGCGTCTACTCTCATCAGGCCCAGTCCAGTGGGAATTGTAATCCCAATGTCTTAGAAGTCCTCACCTTAGAGAAAGCTGTGGATGGGATATAGAGGCTGGCCAACTGCTCTATGATAAGAACAGCACAAGACTAGGAAAAATACTAGCTGGTGGCCTTATTTTGGATTGAGATTTATTTATTTTTTTATGCTACCCCATAACCTGAAGGTTCTCCAGGCACTTACAATGCTAAACTGGACAAAAACATAAAGTACAGTAAAACAATTGACAATCTAATAAAATAGAAAAAACAATAAAATAGTAAATGACATTGCAAATAAAATGTATGTGCACGCACCAGTAAGCACAGTCAATAAATTAGCCAAAATTAAATTAAATAATCCATAACAAAATATAAAGTATTAAAGTAATTAACCAAAAACTTGTTTAAATAAAAAAATCACCTGGCATCTAAAAGAAAGAAGAGTTGGAGCCAGCCATATATCCCTGGGACTGATTTTCAAAATGAAAGAGCTGAGGGACAGAAGAATCTGCTGAAGAATTCTCTTTTTTCATATCATATCCAGGGTTGGGTGGGGGACAGCCCTGAGAAGGGAAGCTAATAGCTTGTTTCAACATTTACTCCAAAAAGCTCAATACAGCTCACAGTAACAAACTATCAATTAACAGTTGAAACCATCTCTTACAACCAAATGTCAAAACACTGAAATAACAATGAGAAATAATCAGAGAATGATTTCAAAAAAGTCCCAAACGAACAAAACAACAACAAACCCAGAGTTTAAATAATCCAATGATCCAATAGAACAACAATGTACATGTCACGTGCCTTTTAAAACATGAAGCTCCTTATACCAACTTTCAAAAGGTTGCTGTAGAGGAGAGGACAAGCTTCCCTTTAAGAGAATTCCAAAGCCAAAATACAATTGAAAGGTTTTCTCCTTGGGCCCAATTAATTGTGCAATGCCTTTTCATAAGTAAGTGATGTTGAATTCAATAGGGTTACTCCCCAGTAAATGCACTTAGGATTTCAATTTCTGTTGATGTGAAAAAGGCAGGATGACCTCCAAAGGGGTTCTCAGCAGGTGGAAGGGCTCATGCAGGATGGCAGTTTCTCACGATTGCTTGAAAATATATTCCAGAAGCATGAACAAGCCCGCTGCTTAAGGTATTTGGCTGGCAAAGACAGATAGTCCCCCCCTGCCCCCCCGCGCCACCCTCTTGCCTGGTGCTTGCTGTGTTGCCCTGAAGGCCCCAGTCACAAGCAATTTTATTCTGCTGAGTTTTTCCTGGACAATATTTTGTGCTATTTTACTGTTTTATTGCTGCTTTGCTGCTGCTGAACTTATTGCTATCTTTCTCTTACTTTGCTTTGTTGTTTCTGTTGACATATTTGTTTTCAGTGTTTCATGTAATTTGGTAGCTGGGCTTGAACGTTTTATTTAATTATCAATGTGTTAATAATAAAGATATATATCTTAATATGAAGAAAATCAACTCCAACAATGAAACAACTATATTTAAATGTACTATTGAAAAAAATTAAAAAAACAATGCAAAAATTAAACAATATGTTTTACACAAAAGCAGACAAGCAATCTTTGAAACAATATAACAACACAATAAAAATATGTGTGATTTGGATCAATTGTCTGCTTAAAGAATGGAAAAACTTTTGATTTATTATTATTTAGCTCTACGTGGGGCTGCCCTTGAAAATGGTCCGGATACTTCAGCTGGTACAGAATAGACTGGCCAGGATGCTGATGGGGAGGGGTTGTAATTCGCATATGACGCCAGTCCTCTACCAGCTACATTGCCTCCCAGTTGAAGTCCAGGCCCAATTCAAGGTGCTGGTTTTGACCTGTAAAGCTTGGGACTGGGACACCTGAAGTAACGTCTCCTTCCGTATATGCCCTAACATGCCCCTTAAGATCAGCGAGGGAGGCCCAACTCCGAGAAACCTCCCTGGAGGAGGTAAAAACCGCATCTACTCAGAAGAGGGCCTTCTCTGCGGAGGGCCAGATTATGGAATGCGTTTCCCAGAGAGGTTTGCCTGGCGCCGAGTTTATACTCTTTTCGGCGCCAGGTCAAAACCTTTTTATTTAACTGGTATTTTAAAAACTAGTAATTAATGCAACAGTCCCGTTTTATTGGATATATGTTTTTATTGCTTGGATTGTTTTACTGTATTTGATTTTATTGATTGTTTTAATGTACTGATTGTGAGCCATCCTGGGATGCCTTGCATGGGGACGGCATACAAAAGTTTTAAACAAACAAACAAACAAACAAATAACTTATTAATTGTATGTCTATACTGCCTGTTGACAAGCACATTGTTGTAGCCCTGTGCAGTTTACAACAAGGTGTACAAACAATTTTGGATTTCTGCTGAAATTGGAAGGAGAATCTGTTTGCAGGTCTTGAGACAAAATGTATGCACGATGCGGGGGGAAAATGGGGTTGGGGTTGGGGTTGGGGTTAAGCCTGCCTATGCCATAGCAGTCCAGTGACCTTTGTGACGTGTGCCTTTGTGACTTCTTTGTAACCCACGGCACAGGTTGCATTTTTCTGATTTCTACTTGGCACCCGTTCCCAGAAGAGCAGAGCTGGAAGGAACCAAGAAGGCCATCGGGTCCAACCCCCTGCTGTTGCAGCTCATCCATTTACACCACTACCATCACCACCACCACATTAAACACATTTTATTTAATATTACATCCAACACATTTAATGTGCCGTTAAGGCAAATAGACCTATCACAGACAGTCAGCTGGGCTAAATAAAAATCTGGGTGGATTTATTTATTTATTAAAAGCTTTTGTATGCCGTCCTTTATATAAATATCTCAGGACGGCTTGCAGGAATTTAAAACAATTTAAAACAACTAATAACATCACTCACAGAATTGAAACAGTGATACAGTATGAAACAATAGAACATCGAGTAAATCAAATTAAATCAAAATGGAACAAAGCAAAAGCAACTGGAGAATCATTAAAATTGTTAACTTTTAAAATGCCGCTTTTGACCTGGCACCGAAAAGAGTATAAGCTCAGCACCAGGCGTACCTCTCTGGGAGGACGCATTCCAGAGTCTGGGTGCCACCGCAGAGAAGGCCCTACTCCAAGTTGATGTCCTTTTTACCTCTTCTAGAGAGGGTTCCTGGAGCAGGGCTTCTCCCGCAGATCTTAAAGGGCATGAGGGCATATAAGGAAGGAGGCATCCACCTCCTCTCCTTCTCCATCTCACCTCACCACCCCTTGTGCTGCCATTCCCTGAGCGGCTACTCTCTCCACAGGTTGGACTAAAACCCCAGTTATTCTAGACATCATGGGAATTGCAGTTCAGCACACAAGGAGGGGACAAGGTTGGAGGAGGAGGTCCTCATTCTGCTCCCAAGAGGCAGAGTGAGGAAGGGTGGGACTAGGCTGGCTTGTTTCTTCTACAGCTTACTGCAACCCCTTAGTGTGTGGCCTTGTTTAACTCATATTGTTACAAGACATACTGTAATTAAACAGTTGCTGGCTTCTATTTAAAGTTGCCCATTGCTTTTAGGCTGATACATGTGTTTTAACGATTAGTTATTATTTTTATGTTCGTATATTGATCTAAGTGATTTTTTTATTTTGGAAAGGGAAAGTGGGATAATAATCTTAAGTTCATAAAAATAAATAAAATAAATGCCCCTGTTGCAAGGGCATTATTACATTTTGACATAGTGGGCAAATGGGCAAGTAAATAAGGGGCTATTCAAGAATTATTTCCCTCAATTCTACCTAGTGCAGGGCTGGACAACATAATTGTCCAAAATTTTTGGCCTACAGCACCCATCCATCTGGGCCAGCCTGGATCTACCTTAGAACAATGCCTATGTGACATGGTGGCCCCCACTTTCCCCATTCCTTTGGTAAAGCCATGAAACCCTAGATGGGAATAGATCAGTAGCCCTAAATTAAAAACTGGTGTGGTTCCTCACTTCTGGAACACTTCCTTCCAAGTCTGAAATAGCTTTGCCTTCTATCTTTCCTTATTGTATTATAGAAGTACTTTTCTTTATTACTTTAGATAGTACTTAATATCTGATACTTGTGCTGTACTTTAATCTTGGGAGTGCTTTGGAAATATCTTCTGATTAACTGGAGATTGTATCCTGGCAGCATCCCAGAAACATAGAAAGTTTGATGGAAAAATGCTTAGAGACTGAGAAGTGTTTGCCCACTGCACTTGGCTCAAGTAGGAGTGAATCCACAACTTGCCCCAGGAACTAATTTTTGCTTATACACCGACCTGGCATTAATGGCCTGAATTTCAGCCATTGACGTCAAGAGGTTGTGCCCTGGGAGCAGCCAAGGAACCTCCATCTTGGCACAGTGTTCAGTGCATCATTAACGCTACATAGGAAAGCTTCCTCTGAGATAAAATATTAATTGCTTCATGAAGGTTATGCAAGCCCTGTCTAGATGTAATGAAATGAGCCTGACTTTTTGTTGGCTAAAAAATTCATAAGGATCCAGGCACTTGGTTAATGCTATGTAGCTGGTCCCCAGCAACCATGTAATTCTGTGTAAAAGCCATACTCTTCTTTTCCTTCAGAATAATTGAAATGATGGCAAAATGCCACAACAGACCATAAATGTGTGTCCTTTAAGCAGATACACAGATCTGCTTCTTACTAAACTTTTATTAGTAGCTGGAACAAAGCTGGTAATGCAAGTCACCTGGGCTTCTGTCCTGAAGTTGTGAACTGTAAGCCACTCCTTCCAGGTCAGTTCCATTTATCTGAAAGCATTTGCGGGTTGCATCCTTAATACGCTTTGGTGCTCTCATCACATCTTCAAATTTATATCTGTACAGTTATGGGTTCTAAGCTTCAGCAGATTTCTTATACAGAAGAAAAAAAGTGTAAAGTTTTGTTATACTAGCAATATTTCATCCATGTTCATCAGCATGAAGAGGAAGGAAGGAAGAATGAATCTTCAATTGCAGAAGGTGAACACCAGATCATTTCACCTTGTCACTGATGTTTTGTTTTAACAGAAATGTCTCAGTTCTGCTGTTGAGATGTTTAAAGTACAATGCTGTGTGGTACAGGCCTTGAGTGACTGGTGGGTGAATTATGGGCCAAGTCTTGGTTTCAACACTGCCTTGCTATCATAGAGAAGGCATGGATTTTGCCTACTCCACGTGTAATATTTTAGGTCAGTAGATGGTTAGCACCTCTTTTTCATTGATTAAAGGAGCAATCCTATGCATGTTTAGCATGGCATGCTTTGGATATATAGGCCTTTTTTCTGTCCCTATATATGCTGTGCCCTATATATGCAAATTTATTGAGCAGATGCTTTAATTCAAATAGGGGACAGAATGAATTTCTCTCTTCATGGCCAAGGCATCCATTTGCTTCACAAAACCTTGATTAAAGTTGTGCTCTGCAGAGCGGAATTCTTATTTGAAATGGGGACATAAGAAGTACTATTCTGCATCAGACCAAATGGCTATTTAGTCCAGCCTTCTCTTCTGTTTAGATGCTCCAATGGGAAGCTTACTGGTAGAACATGCGTGCAGCAACAGCATCCTGTACATATTTCCCTGCAGCTGGTATTCAGAAATGTATTTCCTCTGTTGCTAGAGGTACTACCACAAATAATAATAGAGTCTTATCTTGCATGAATTTGTTTACTGATGGATTTCATTTCTATACTGCCCCACTGTGCATTACACAGTTCATAAAACCATTTATAAAAACATACCACATACTATAATACCACTCTAAAGGTAGTTCAAGACAAGAGCAATTTTGTATAGGTTTTTTTTATCACATCAACAAAAGTCTGTTTACCACCAATTTTAGTAAGCTTAAATCATGCAAGTTAAAATGAGATCCAAGTTAATCTCCTGCTTTAAGCTAACCATGTTGGTGGCCATCACCACATCTTGTGGTTGCGAATTCTGCGGTGTAACTACACACTGTGAGAAGACATGTGTTCTTTCATTTGTCCTGAATCTCCTATCATTCGGTTTCATTAGATGGCCCTAGGTTTTAAAATTATGAAACAGAGAGAAAAACATCTTCCTATCCACTTTCAGCACACTGTGCACTATGTTACCCACAACTACAATGCCCAACCCTGGCTGTTGAGGCCCCTGGGCAACGCACCCTCCCTGGGAAAAGGGGCCACCTATATGCTGCTGTTGCTCTTCATCTTCTTTTCCATCCTTGCTAGCACTTGCTGGTTTGACAGGCCAAGAGCTGATAAGCCACCAGGCGGGGGCACCTCTGCTCTTCCTTCCCACCAGCCCCTTCCTTGGAGCAGAACAAGAGGCAAATGAGCAAGTACATTGTAATGGTGCAGAGGAGGAGCAAGGTCAGCGGGTTCTTGTCAGGGGGTCCCTGCTGGGATGTGGTCCATAGACAGCTGAACCTTGGTATTAGCCCTGCACTTTCAGCATGGTGTCTATAGCCATCTCACTCACCTATTTTCTATGGTGCAGAGGTCTATATATTGTAAATTTCCCCCATGCAGTAATTGCTTCAGCCTTTTGATCATTTTGTTCAACAGACTTGATCAGAAGCAGATGTCCTTAGCAAGTAGCTGGGCTGGTAGGGAACACGGTGGTGTGGTGGCTTAATGATGCTGGCATGGTTGGCCAGAAGTGGCCAGCACTCTGGTGGTTTGAGCCCAGCCCACGAGATGAAGTGACCTCCTATCGCTTGTCCCTAGCTTCTGCCCACCTAGCAATTCGAAAGCATGCCATCTGCGAGTAGATAAATAGGGACCACCGTGACTCTGTGGGAAACATGCTGGCTACATTTACGTGGCAGCAAGGACCGGCGCTGGATCTGCCTGGAAAACGTTCGGCAAAGGACCAGCAGAGGAAAGCCCTGGATGAGCTGACTTCCTCAAAGAGCGTTGCCAGCCAATTGGTGTTAAGCTAGATCGCCCCCTGTGGTGCATCGCGGGAAGAAAAGACCAGCAATATAAGGGATGTGAGGCATCGGGGGACTCAGGCCGCAGATCGCAGGCACCGCAGGCCTGCAGCGGGAGGGCCATAGGATCTGAGGAGCCAGTAGCGCCAGGCTCGCAGTAGTGCCTGTGCTTTGCAGCTCAACAACCTGCCCAGTGCAATTACAGGCCAGACCGCCCAGCCTCCCCTCAGCGCTTCCCTTGGCCCCCGTTGAGCAGGACCTGGCAAGGTTAGTGGGGAAATGCCTTTCCATTACTCTTAAAGAGCTGCTCTCCTTTCCCCCGTCTTAGTTCCTTGTTTCTGCTCAGGGAATGACGGTTTAACTGCTTCTCTTGCATCTCTTCTTGTTGATAGAAAAAGAAGGCTAAGAACCAGTTTTAGCAATGTATTTTTATTTTATTGTTAATATATTTATTTTCGGCACCAGGCAAAGACATACCTTTAAAAAAAAATTTTTTTGAATACTTAGTCCTGTGAATGCAAGTGGCCTTTTTATATTATTGTTATATTGATTTTAATCTTTTAATTGTTTTTAATAGGCTTCAACATGTTATTTATATATACATGTTTAATATGTGGTTGTAAGCCACCTAGGAAGGTCTTTTGGCAGTTATGGGCGGCATATAAATATGTGCATGAATGAATGAATGAATGAATGATTTAGGAAGTAGCACTAGTTCAAGCCTCACCTGCCCACATGCAAAAAAGGAAAGTGATATTGGGGGTAATTAGGCAGCTATTCTCAAATTCTTGAATGAAAAGACATAAAATGTGCAGAACCTGAAGGGAAAAAACCTTTTATTCTCCAGCACCAGTCCTAGCAGGCACCTCTGTCCACCCTTCTGTGATGCTGGCTAGCTGGCTGACATCGCTCCTTCTCTGAGGCCAGGGCAGCCATGCTGGCTGCCCGGCTGTGCCTGGCTAACTGCCTGCCTGCAGTGGGTGAAGCTGCGGCCACTGGCTGGTTGCTGCCTGCGGCTTGCAATGGCACAGGGGAAGGGGGGGGGTGCCGGTTTACATCAGCTGACTTGCCTGAGACTGGACTGCCTGGAGATCATTGATGCAGTGGACGGACCATGCCCTGTTCAACTCTACTTGGGAGTCACCGGCCGTCAGACACGGATGGGCAACTTGCTGGTCTCTTACCCGCACCGGACTCTAACTGGAGGCTCTCTTTTTGAACCGGGTCTTCCCCCAAGCAGTTTTTTTTCTTTTTCTTTTTTCTTTTTTTCCCTTCTTCTTGAACCGGGTCTTCCCCCAAGCAGTTAACTCTTTTTTTTCTTTTCTTTCTTTCCCCTTCTTTTGAACCAGGTCTTCCCCCGAGCAGTTAACTCTTTTTACCAGAGGCTTTTTCTTACCTGGGTCTTGTCAGGGTTAGCTCTCTCCATCTCATTTTCCTCTCAGCCACCCTTTCCTCAAGTCCTGCTCACGGCTGGTGGAGGTTTCCGGCCAAATTTGCCTCAGCCCAAATGCTGAGGGAGAGCTCTCTAATGCCGGTCGTCCACCCATCCGAAAAGAGGTTCTTTGAGGGAGAAGTCTTAAGAATTTTGAGGCAAAGTTCGCCTTTAGTCCGCTCGGTGCCCCACGTTGGGCGCCAAAACTGTTACCGGACTGAGCCAGTCAACAGCTGGGGCAAACCCAGCTGGACCCCAGACCCGAGCCAAACAGAGCCTGAGATGAGTCTTAGAGCCAAACTCAGCTTTATTCTAGTGCACTATAGAATAAAGGGAGACAAAAGGAGACATTCAGCCCAAAGCAGTGTCTCGAAAGTTGCACCCCAGTACATGCGTTTTATACCCTAGGTAACCAGTTGGGTCACCTAATACACATCTGATACATCGATACATCAATGTATGCACCCCCTCCCGTGCTGGAGAAAGAGTCCTTTCTTCTGTCAAGGACCAGACATTTCCCATGTCTATTTCTCATCTGCTCGAGATTCTCACAGGCTTGCCATGTTCTTACTCCCTGCACATTTGCAACTTTCATGGCGGCTGGAACCAGTTTCCATTGTCCCTTTGATTACCGTATTCGAGGTCAGGCTAGTGTGTTAGCTGTGGGTTACACAAAGTTCATTTTGTTCTTATCCCCCCTCCCTTCTGGGACAGTATAACTGTGGTGTTTTTACTATGTGGCCTTCCTCTGGCCAACTACTTTTGGGGTGTTTTGGGGTGCTGCAATTGGTAACAAGTGCATTCTGTGAGAACTAGTTGGGGGGAGCAGGGAGGACACCCTCCGGAGGGTGCCTCTGAAGGCTGCAGCCTGTCACCCCCACTTCTTATTTGGACATGAAAAGAGCTTCTGCTACCAGCATTTGCTAGAAGCCTGTGCATGACTAGGGACTGCAATAAGACAGGCTTCTCGAGCCACATGCCTTCGAGCTAATGTGTGTTGAGGTTGTCTTCAGCCCCCGCAGCTCAACGTGAGGAGGCTGGAGAAGGAGTGACGGGGGATGGAGGGTTTGCGTGCCGGTCCTCCCACCCACACCCCTTTTAGCCTCATAGAACAGGCTGAATGTTCTATGCACAGGGCTGAGGGCAAAAACCATCACAAGCCAGGGCTGAAGAAAACAGAGCTGTGACACACACTAGGTTGATGCCACCCCATGTGCTAGACTCTCGCTCCTGGCACTTTTTGCCAGCATTGCCAAGCTAGCTAGAAATAGTGGGCATTGAAGTCCAACCCCAGGGAGGCACTAGGCTGGGGGAGCCTCTTGCAGAGCAACGCTAGTCAAAGGTTTGGTAACATGGCTTGGTGTGTGTGAACAAAGGATGGCATGTCCAAAGAAAAAGGCAAATGTGGAAGCAACCGGTTCCCTGTTTCATGGCTTGAAACTAACTGGAAGAGCTTAGATGCTCTTCTGAAATGAAACTGTATCTGCATATGAGACTCTAGGAGCAATCTCAGCATCTCCCCAGATTGTGTACACAAACATGCCGACAGATTTACATGAAACAAACTATTCTGTCAGTCACAATTCACAGCTGTAGCTGATGCTGACATGTGTCATGTTTTGTTGAAGGATGATTGACAGCTTCAACTTTTCACACAGTTAACTGAGCCAGGGGTGGGGGGAGGAAAACACTCGGGACAACCACTAAGGACTTTTAGATTTGGTTTTTGATCTTGGACTTGTGAAGAAAATCAGCACATAAAATAGTAAATGCATTTCTACCTGAGCCTTTTCTCAAAAGCCAGATCCATGCCTCCTCCCTTTCAGACTTTCTAACCATAAGATGCATACATGGATATGTTCAGGGTATGTATCTGTATGTAACAGGGATAGTAACCACTCTATTGTGGTTACTGGACAGCTGTGTGCTGATTGGATCATCCTACGGTCCAACAGAAAAACCCCTCCTCCTGGATTAAAACCTGATTGTGGCTTGCTTCTCTCCCTCTCTCTATTTTCTATACCACCTAATAGCCAAATTTAAGCCATGGAGGGATGTGATGCATCTGGGTAGCCATTTTAAATATTTGAGAGCTGGCTACAGCTTGTCATGTCAGTGTTAAATAGCCTTCATGTAATCAGTGCTTTGCTGGTTTATGGCTTTGGTTTATGTGCAGTTTGTTTAACCCTCATGTGACTGATGGCCCCCAATTCTGCATGACACAAAAACAGCAGCTGTGTAATGAACATGCAAATTCTGGCCAGCACATTGTGGCTTAAACAAATTATGGCAGGCTGTTTGGTTTGTGTGAACCAGCCAATGGCTCACAACAGCTTTCAGGAAGGAGTTTTTCTGGAACAAGCTGGAGATGCCAGGGATCAAACCTGAGGCCTTCTAAATGCAAAGCAGTTGTTCTACCACTGAGCTACAGCCTCTCACCAGAAACAGGACAAACTCACATCTGTATCTGGTTGCCCATGTCTTTCTTCTCAGGGATGTATGGAATGAACCTGGAAATTCTTCTGGGTTTAACCAAGTAAGTTCCTGAGTGGCTTCCTGCACTTATATGACATATCCTGCCCTGTAAACTCTTGTACTCCTCTGGATCTATGAGAGACTTGGGAATCCTTGGGAATCTTTTTCTTGCTCCATTTCTGGAATCTGATTCTCAGTGTAGGACATACCTGACTGGCCAGCATTAAATGCAGAAGGCTAGTCACATCTCCTGTGTAACTAAAAGTCACACAGGCAGGGACTGAGCTTAAGCCTTCCAGGTAGCCCAGCCTCCCAGGTATGAGCAGGAACCACCAGAATTCAAACACACTTATCAGCATCTATGGCAGAATAAAAGGGGACTGTGCCTTTCTTCCCAGGTCAGTTGCCCCTTTGCTGTGATTGAACTAATTCTCAAGAATCCACTGCTTCCCTCTTACTCCTTGTCATGCTTGGCTGGATGTACGCACCAAGGTCGGAACCCCTGTGTGCTTCATCAGTGTCCAGTCAATGTCTAGCCAGGTGCTTCCTGCAGTTCCATGTTTCAAACACTGGGCATGGTCATCTAAGACCTAATGTTTCCTTTTCTTAGGATCATATGTCTGACCTGTGCTTCTGCAGACATGTGGAAAACCAAGATAATGTTTCCCTGGCCTAAAATGTCATTTGAGAATGTAAGCTATTAAGAAGAGAAGAGTGCAAAATATCTGACAAGAGGCTCATGCTTGCACAACAGAAATGTAGGACAATGAAGCCCCATCCAAAATACTTTCCTGCCTTATCTCTACCCAAACCCTGGGTGGTGGCTTTGGATGGTGCTGCAGTGGCCTGCATTTCCTTGTTCTCTCCCCCCCCCTCTTTTTGCACCCATTTTGAGGGAGGGAATGCATGTGGGAGGATGCTCTGGCATGCATACCATGCCTGAGGATTTCTTGCAGGCTGCTGGTTGGCCTCTGTGTAAGCAGAAGCCAAGACTAGATGGACCTCTGGCCTGATCCAGCAAGGCTCTTCCACTCTTAGGTTTAAGGATCAGGACAGGCAGAATAAATTATGTATACAAAAAAGAGAAAGTATATATTGTTCCATAGGCTTGATTTATACAGGTTACAGTACTCAGGTTGTAGTTTTGATTTGTTGTTATGTTATGTTGTGGGGTGCATTAGTATTAACGTATGGAGCACAGGCTGTTCTACTCACACCTCTTGATCTGAACTTCTGTGGTCTCTCTCTTGTCAAATATCTATCTGCAATACAGGTGTGCTTGCACAACCAGGTTGATTTGGTGGAGGAAGATAAATCTGAATCTGGGCCTGCACACAGTGTGGATCTGAGCATGGCTGACTTCAAGCATTCATCTCTGAGAATCAGAATGACATGAGATTAGTGATTTTCTTTGAAAAATGCCATCTCTTCAGAGAAGATAAAGAACAGAAGGATCCTACTGGGGAAATGAGGATGGGCTGCTAGATAAGATCTAAAAGGGTTTAAAGTATTCAATTTCTGTTATTATATGATCACCACAAATAATGAAAGGACTACAATCACTATGTTATGGAGGAGGATTGCAGGGGGCCAGGCTGGTCAGCAGCTGAAAAGCCAAATCCCGGTTTGTGCTAGCCATTAATGGGTGGGAATATCCTTGTTCACAAACATGAAAGTGCCCCAACTGCCATATTTAATTGAAAAAATTAACTTCTAGCCTCATCTGGGTCTTAAGGCTGTGTTACAAAAGTGCAACCACACCAAAATGCCTAAATTAGTGCATTTTGCAAGACCATATCAAAGACCATTTTAAATTGGTTCTTTCGGTTCCCGGGATTAAGTTGTTTGTGGGGTGGTGTCAGAATAGCATTTCTCCCCTCCCTGCTTCCACAATGTCAGTCAGATTCTGCTGCTACTTGACAGAGTCAGGGAAAAGCCACGCTGGGGGCCTTAGTAGAGCCGGTGGATGCCTCAGCCGTAGCAGAGCAGAGGTGCTGAGCCTCTTGCAGCAAAGCGCCCTGTTCAGTTTTGCAGACACTCTTGAGGGCCACATTATAGTGGCGGGTGGAGCCAGAGGCAAGATATGTGGTAGTCCAGATCAGGACTTTGTATGCTTGATTGAGAATAAAAAGGAAAGTGCAGCTGAACTGCACACTAGAGATTTTTATTGTTTTTAATTTATTAAAACATTTTTATGCCGCTCCATTCGCCGAAGCCTCGGGGCGGCTTACAACAGATTTAGCACGTGATTTAGCCTTTAGATGCGGTTGATGACCTTGGCATTCTGGCAAGAACCACACCCACTGCCTTTTGGAGTGGTTTCCATTGCACAGTCCTGTTGTACATCTTGAGTGGGGGGGATTGGGGACCCTTACACAAGTATTCTGTTGGGTCTTTGTTTTTGGCTCCAACGCAAGATTACATCAGCCACAGTCACTGATCGGAAGAGACCAGAATGCTCCTTGCAAATGCAGCATTGCAAATGCAAATGGCGGCATGGTAATTTGGTATTGGTACTGCCGCAGCATGAAGCATTTTTTGAACTGGAGTGTCAAATTCCCCTCTCTCTGTAGGGCTTTGCATCATTTGTGTTTATTGTGAAAGGGTGAGAAGAGTGCCAGAGAGGTGCCTAATGCTTATTACTTCACTTGAGCAACTGCTGCGGGACAGAAGTTGATAATTCACATTTCTGCATGTTGGGAGAGGACAGCTGACAGTGTAGTTCCTTGAGCCAAGTCCCCTCTTCTGAAGATCTACCAGAGTGGATGTCAAGGGTAGACATGGAAAGGACCCTACTGAGGACCCACATCTTGCTCCACAACTCCATCATGGCAGCTGCCTCTCACTCTGGCACAGAGAGTGGTGATGGTGAGAAGAAGGAACGGGAGGTGTGGCCTGTTGACTGGCCTACATGTTGACTGGCGCATTGTCTTACCAAGTAAGCAAGTGGCAGCAATGATAGGAAAGAAGATGAGCAACAAGAGCAGCTGGTGACGATAATGGGGAAAAGGGAGAGTCATTTGGGGAAGGGGCCCAGTGAGTGCCTTTTCTACCTACCTGGAACCTTGCAAAGTAATTTTGGGAGGCAGACATTTGTAGCTGAGAAAGAACCTGGGGAAGACAGCATTCAGCTCTTTGAATGCCAGCTACTTATCTGGAAATTGAGCTGCTATTACTGCACTGAAACACAGGTCCAGAAGAAGGGGAGAAATAGATGGGAGAGGCACTTGCAGGCAGAAAAGTGACTGTCTGGGAAGTTTCTTAAGTCCCCCCTTACTCCCTCTTTGCTGCAAAGGGATGCCTCCTAAAAGCATTCTGCTATAGCAAAGGGGCAGCCAGACTATAGTTCTGCATAACCTTGGTGTAATATGTAGTTCAGCCAAGATTGAACCAAGTGGATTAACTGCCAGGAGGACTGTATAGGAACAGGCAGATGCCCTGGTTCTTGGCTTTCAGGATGCAGTGTGTGCTACTTAAAAACCAGACAGCATCTCTGATACATAAAAGCTGTGTGTGTGTGTGTGTGTACTGATCAGATACGGATCTGTTGGTAATCCTACACCAAGAAGTAAAATCATGGTTAAGTAATAATTTTCTTTAAAAATCAAATATTACTTTGGGATTGTATTGTGGAGGGAGGGAAGTGCAAGAGGGAGACATTATCCCCTTATGCATTTTCTAAGGCTTAATGGAACTGGTAAAATTAGCTTCTTCTATGGCTATGATGAATCAGCTTTTAAGCATGAAAAAACAAAATTCATTTGATTTTAGGAAACAGTCTCATACTGAATTATGCAGTTCCTGCTTTCTTATTTCACAACAAAAAGTAGTTAAGAACAATTTGTGATACGGATAGTGTGTATATTGTGATTTTTACAGAGTGTTTCAAAGAAAAATGTATCCAAAGAACATGAAAATAAAAGCCAAGATCAAGAAATAGAATGAAGATCTAGGTTTGCAAGAAGAAATACAGTTATTAGTATAGATCCCAGTGGTGGCAAGTTTTAGATGGAAAAAAATCACTGCATGATGCAAATCTCAGTAGTCCCATCAAAGCTCAACAGGATCCACAGGGTTCTAAGGACAGAAAGCAAGGATTTTGAGCATCTTTCTGTCCATGGGTCAAATCCTCCTTCAGATAAAGTGGGGGAAGATTCAAGAAAAGGGCCAAAATACCAAAAGCACCAGGGTATTGTACCATATCTGATAGCAGCTGAGCCTTAGAAGAGGCATTTCATCATTTTGCAATGAGGGTTGGGACAGAGAGGGAGGCAAAGCCATGTAAGGAATCCCATTAGCACCCCAGGAGGGCTTTATTGAGCTTCCCTGCCTGAAGTTATTTACCCCTGTATAAAGAATGTAAGAAATGTAGAAGCATTTGTACAGCATGGGATGGGGGTAGGAAGGGGAGGAGAGAATTGTTAATTGTGTGCTTCCCCATTGGGTCTCCTTGTGTCTGGCTTTACTGCTGCCGCCACTGCATCTTGTATCATTCTGAGCTGTATCATCATTCCTTCATCAGAAGCAACTAGTACAGATGGAAGGAGAGCACAGGCCATTGCTCCCTCAAGGAAGTCAGGGGATGTGATGCAAGACGGGGTGACCTGCCCTTGGAAGCATGAAAGTCTTCAGTTCACTCTTAGACTTCTTGAAACAAGCTGCATGCTTGGAGCTTTCCTTTTGCTGCTTCGATCTTTCTCAAGGCTGGGCCAAGTCATTATTATGTCCATGCTGGAAAAAGCTGCACTTCCTAGCAGTCATGCCTCAGCCTCATATGTTGAGATCTTCACTAGCTCAATGCCCTTCCCTTCATCATGTACCTGACTTGTTCTTCTATCGGCTTCTTGAAGGAACTGACTTATTCTTGTATTCAGCAATGACCAATGTAATATTCTTCCAAGGTTCCACTGAACAATGAATTAAATATGACTGGGCCTCTAGGACTTGGTCTGCAGTAATGTAGAAGAATCAGGATGCAAGTGGTGGTGGATACTTATTTAAATACCCCCTCCCCCAATAAAATGCACAGAGGAAAAAATCCTTGCAAAGTATTGAGTAAACATGTAAGAGTGAATGAATTAGTTCGGCCTTCTCCTCTTGCATACTTCTGGAACATTCAGACATGCCACCCGCCCACCCAGTTACATTTTCAACTCAAAATGCAAAAGCTAGTATTCCAACCCATATGATTTTTCTGATCATTATTGACTGATTGTTGTAACATCGCCCTGAGAAATGTTTGTGTTTAATGCTTTTGTTATTTACAAATTACACCTTGAGATATGGCTGTATAGGTACTTATTGATTTTGTGGAATGTTAAATGTCAAAATTAGAATCTTCTGTTGGACATTTCAGATGTAAGCACATTAGATGAGAATACTTGTATTTCCACCCAAAACATTGATAAAGAGAGTCAAGGTTTGTTTAGGCTTATTCCGCTCCGTTCTCTCATAAACCACCACACAGCATTAATTATGCTGCCATCAAATCTCTGCGCCTGATGTCAAAACAAGCCCTGGACTTTGATTTCTCTAGAGATTCCCAACCAGCTAAAGCTTTGACGTTTGGGAAAGTCAAAGGCCGATCTTTGTAATAGCTGCTCCTGCCTTGGCGCCCAGAAGTTGGGTGAGGACACACAGCACAATTGCACTTTAAAGTGAAAGAATTGTCACTCAGATGAGCTGCTCTGGGTCCAGTGTGCACATCTCTGGCTCCTTGGCAGCATTACCTGCCACTGCTCAGCAAAAGAAGTTTATGCTTTGGTGCTCTTTCCAAATAGCCACATGTCCTGCATTCTGCTCTTTGGGCTTGGAAATACTCAAAGGTTCCTATCGTTACACACGTGGTGGAACTGGCACACTTTGCCCGCCATTCAGCAGAGTGAGGTGACAAGTGGCAAACACCAGGAGGCAGTAGGGACACACACCAGCCCTTCCTCCTGAGCTCTCTGCCATGATGGACAGAGCCAAGCAACGTGACCCACACCTTCTAAAGTAGTCCTGGTTATAATAGAAAACTGCCTTTGGTTATAATAGAAAAGGTTATTCCATTACTAGTAAGCCAGGGCACAAGAAAAATGAACTCCAGTGCATCTGCACCAATGCCCAGAGTATGGGAAACAAAACACGAACTTGTGCTCATACCACACAAGGGCAATTATTATATGAACAACTGAAACTTGCTGAGAAGACTCACATGATTGGAACTCTACAATTGATGGATACAGCCTGTTCAAGAAAAACAGAAGGGACAAAAAGGGCGGTGGAGTCACCCTATACATAAAAGACACATAAATCTGCACAGATATACAAGAAGAGGAACTTAGTAGCCCCATTGAAAGAATCTGGCTTAATTTAAAGGGAGCAAAGAATTAAAAATACATAGTTATTGGTGCCTATTACCAACCACCCAGTCAAAAAGAGGACAAGGACACACTCTTCAAAACACAACTCGCCAAAGCTTCCAAGAAGAATAATCATGGGGGACTTCAATTTCACTGTTTTATGCCAGGATACAATTTCAGCCAAACATGGTCCTTCCAAGAGATTCCTATCATGTGTTGCTGACAACTTCCTTCAGCAGAAGGTGGAGGAAGGAACCAGAGGAACAGCTATCCTTGATTTAATACCAACAGAGGTGACCTTAGTTGACAAAATTGCAGCCATGGGAACCCTGGGGGAAAGTGACCGTGCAGTACTTAAATTCTCAATTATAAGGGAGGTTGCAGTCAAACGTGAACCCTGGACTTCAAGAAAGTCAACTTAACAAACTTAGAACAATGATAGTGAGGTGCCATGGCAACTCACTCTTAAAACAAAAGGAGTTCAAGAGGGGTGGGAAATCTTGAAGAAAGAGATTCTTCAAGCACAACTATGAAGAGTTCCAACAAGAAAAAAAGTATAGAAGAAAACAGAGGAAGCCCATGTGGCTCCACAAAGAGTTAAGCAACAGCCTGAAAGAAAAAAAATGTACAGGGTAGAAGCAGGGCCAGGGCACAAATGAAGAATATAAACAAAGAGCAAGGAATTGCAGGAATGTCATCAGGAAGGCTAAAGCAGGAAATGCACTGCAACTAGCGAGGGATGCTCAAAACAAGAAATCCTTATTGAGGTATGTCCACAACAAAAGACATCTGAAAGAGAAAGGTGTCCAACTACTCTGCCATTCAAGTCCAACTACTACTTGAATGGCAGAGTGATAACAGATGACAAGGAAAAAGCAGAGGTGCTCAGTTCCTACTTTGCCTCAGTGTTCTCCCACAAGAAGATATACAACAAAGAAGTACAAGTTGAAAGTAAAAGATAGCAGCCCAAGATCAACAAACAAATGGTCCAGGAATACCTTGATGGTGTAAACATGTCCAGATCTCCAGGGCCTGATAAACTCCATCCCAGAGTCATAAAAGAGCTAGCAGAGGAACTCTCAGAACCACTATTATCTTCAATAAATCATGGAAGACAGGAGAGGTGCCAAATCACTGGAGAAGGACTAATATTGTCCCCATCTTCAAAACAAGGAAAACTCCCAGAAAAATTGTGGAGAAAATTATTTTAAAAATCAGTCTGCAAGAAAATGCAGACTGGCCAACATGGATTTATAAAAATAAATTGTGTCAGAATAATTTAATCTCATATTTTGACTGGGTAACCTCCCAAATTGAGAGTGGAAACACTCTGGTCAAAATCTACCTTGACTTTAGCAAAGCTTTCAACATAGTGTCCCATGACATCCTTATAAACAAACTAGCAAAAAGTGGACTAGATAGAAAAACTATTAGGTGGATCCAAAATTGGTTGCTAAATCAGACACAAAGCGTGCTCATCAATGGCAGCCTGGGGAAGAGTAACTCGTGGGTGGCCGCAGGGTTCAGTCCTATGCCCAGTGCTCTTCAACTTATGTTTGAGTGATTTAGATGATGAAATACAAGGAATAATAATCGGATTTGTAGACAATAAAAAAAACTGGATGGAATAGTGAGCACCCTGGAAGACAGAATGAAGATCCAAGGTGATCGTGATAAGCTTGAACGCTAGGCTGAAAGTAACAAAATAAGATTCAAGAAGAACAAATGTTACATCTCCCATCTAGAGAAAAGAAACCAAATGCACTGATACAAGATGGGGAATACATGGCTCAACAGAACTAAAAAGAAAAAGATCTTGGAGTTATTGTGGACAACAGGCTAAATATGAGCCAACAATTCAATGCAGCTGCAAAAAGGGCACATGCTATTTTGGGATGCGTTAATAGAAGCATTACTTCCAAATCATGAGAAGTAATCGTTCCCATGTGCTCTTCACTAGTAAAACCTCTTCTAGAATACTGTGTCCAGTTCTGGGCACCAAGATTAAGAAAGAAGCAGAAAAAACAGAAAGGGTCCAGATGCAGGCAACAAAAATGATCCAGAATTTGGAAACATTGTCCTGTGAGTAGAGACTGAGAGAACAGGGTGTGTTCAACTCAAGTTGCAACCAGCCAGATTCAGGCTAGATATCAGGAAAAGTTTCCTAACTGTCTGAGCAATATGACTGTGGAATCAGTTGCCTGAAGAGTTTCTGGGCTCTTCTATACTCAAAAGACATTCAAGAGGAAACCAAACAGTCATTTCAGTAGGATGGTGTAAACTGATGTCCTACAACAGCAGGAGGTTGAACTCTATGGCCTTCTTGGCCCCTTCCAACTATATTATTCCATGGTTCTAGGAATCACATGCCAATGCTGTCATCATCCATGCTTGGAGGCACCCTCTGGTCCTTAGCCTCAGAGAGCAAAACGTCCTGGGCCAGCCCTGTTGCCTGAATCTGTTAGACCATATGGCACACCTGCAGCTTTCTTGGCAGCCCATTGAAGGTTTTGAGGGCCTTTATCAGGACATCACAACAGGCTACTCCCTCAGTGAGTTTGCCTTCTCACGTCATGGTCACCAGCTGCTTTTGTTTGTCATCCGTTTTCTCACCCTAGCTACTGTTTCCTTGCTTGACAGATAGAGGACAAGCAAGCAAGGAGGCAGGGGCACCTTGTGTTGTTGCTCACCATTGTCCATGCCAGAATAAGAAGCAGATGAACAAGAAGGTTGGAAAGGTGAAGAGAAGGATCAAATCCTGGTCACTTGCCTGGGTGGTGTGGATGGTCAGCAAGTGCTCATCCATGGTTATCCTTGCCACCTGCCCTGGAAGAAGGGATTATGTTTGAGAAAAGCATTTTGTGCAAAGCGGATTCTTAGAAAGCATCTAAAGTGCCTCTGTGGTTAATTTTGTTTACATTGAAGGGAGGAAATCAGGAAGCTTAAAAAGTCGATGTTCATGTTCATTGCACATTTCATCTTGTGTTGATTGCAACAGGCTGATAAATAGCAGTTCAAGAAGGGTTTTCTTGAAATGTCCCAACTTGTGTCAAAACAAAAACAACAATATTTTCAAGACTTTATATATTTTTTGTTCAATATAGGATTTATTGCTTAGAATAATTACAAGACGTGCCCCTTGTGGATCTGAGCCTTTCTCTGTTGAAGCAGCTGAAAGGGTGGGGAGAGTGGATTAAGGACATATGAACACAAGAAGAGCCATGCTGGGCCAGATCAAGACTCCATCTGGTCTGGCGTCCTGCTCGCACAGGGCCCACCAGCTGCCTGCATGATGCCACAAGCAGGACACGGGGAATGGCCCCACCTGGCCAAGTTCCCCAGCCACTGATCCATGGGAGCAGGACTGGCAGGCACAGATAGCCTTCTCCTCCATGAATTTGTCCACTCCCTTCTTTAGGCTAACCGCAGTGGTAGCCTCCCTGTGGAAGTGATTCCAACGGTTCAACCATGCCCAGTATGAAGAGGCGCTTTCTTTTATCTGTCCTGAATCTCCACCAATCAGCTTCATGGGACTCTGAAATACACCTTCCTGGAGTTAGTGACCTGAGGACAATTTCTTGAACTTGAAAAGTGGCATCACTTCAGGCTCTAACATAGTAAGGAGTGAATGCATTTGATAAAGTAGGCCAGACCTGAATAATTTGTGACTCACAAGCCAAAACCAGGCTCAGTAAACGAATGCTGCAGATATGTGTTTGTACCTTGCCATCTATTTATAAAGCTCACTTGATAGCTGTGCAATAATTCAGGCAAACATCTTTGATATTTTGAGGCCAAGGTTTTAGAATAATCTCAGTGTCCACAATGAACAGGGCAACTGTGGTCAGTTTGTTCCATCCTAGTGGACTCTGTTGAGTGAAAGTGGAATGGAAGTTATGGGGCTAATGGTTGGAGGCAGGTAGCCTGTTCCTGTTCCTAGATATGTGTCACGAAGGCCTCGCTGATGAACCAAGTGTTTGTATCACTCCGTGGGTTGCATAGCAAGTCAAGGTGCTTTTCCTGTTAGCGTACATTTAATAGCCTAGCATTGACAGGGTGGCTGTGTGTCCTCCTTTGCAGAGAACAGGCTTCTGTTAGAAGGACTGTCAAAGGGCAGTTCTCTGTTTCAATAGTGGACAAATGTTCTGGACATCAGCTCCCAGTATTCCTGAGCCATTGGCCATGCTGGCAGGGGCTTCTGGGAGTTGAAGTCCAAAACATCTGAAGAGCTACTTTATGCCCGTCCCTGCTCCATTTGAAAGCATCTTGTAGTTGGTGGGTTATCTGGCCCAAGTCGCCTACAAAGGGCCATGATATGGGAGGGCAGCAGGGCTCTGAAGGTGTCCTTCTGCAGTTAGAATCTGCACAATGGACAGGTCACCTGGTCACAGCCTTCCCTGTTATGATGAGCTGTATTTCTATTTACAATGTATTAATTATCTCTAATTCAGCATATGGATATAAATCAGTATTTGCAAGTTTTATGTAAATTCATGTGCTCCCTTTGTCCTCTTTTGGAGGATGCATTTTGTCTTTTTCAGTAATGTCTAAAAGGCCAACCTAATTGTTTATTCCTGCTTGAGTTAAAGTTATTCTATCATATTTCAAAGCACTGTAAGCCAGATCTTAGAGCTGTTGTGCTACGGGGTACACAAATCAACATAACACAGCATTTTGGGAAATTCCATAAGATCTCTGGAGAGCAATTGTAGAGACTCAGCACAGAGTAGCTTCCATATTTGATGTGCCAAATTGAGGTGGACTTGCTCCTTAGTCTTTGCAGAAGACTGGGGAGAACTCTGCCAGAAATGAGCCTTTTCTTCTTTCCTACTCTTCAGAAACAGAGCTCTTCATGCATCTCCTTTTAACTGGTGTTAAAGAGCAAGCAAACCCATTACAACCTGTCCTATTTTATACGAAAGGCTTCAATAATTCATGCCATAGCTTTAAAATGTAGCAAAGTGCTTTAAAATTTGCTTCCATGTTAGAGTACAGGGGAACTTTTAATTTCCAGTGAAGCAGAAACCATCTAAATTTATGCTGTGGCAAATAGCATCCTTGTAACCCTGGGACTGAAAGCAGATTGGCATTTGTGTACACTCTATTTCAAAGAACACTGGATTTCTCCTTTGTTTCCAAACCATGAAGGTGTCAACTTCATTGAATCATTTTCACATATTGTACATGGCCATAATTCAGATACCCCCCTTGGAATAGTTAAAAATGCATAAAAGATAGACGAGAGCCCAGGAGGCAGTTTTCTGAGTTTGACGCTGACTCTGAGAAGTCTATTCTGATACTCAGATTAAAATATATTTATTTTAGTTGATTATATTTTATGTACTTCTGGACTCCACCTAGTCTAGTGCTTATGGGGCTTCAATGTCACATACACACTGCCTCCAAAGATGTTCTGTTTTCCATCAGGTTGCAATTCCTTTAAAGCTAGCACTGACTCACATGCAATAGGAATGAGCAAGCATGCTAGCTCTCCTGCTTGCCTCCTCTTGCAGGTCAACAAGCCAGGAAACATCAGTGCATGGTTAGTGTTACACTTGACCAGGATGCCTGGCTGGTTGCTCTCCTATCTGTGCTAGAATCATAAGCCAAGAACAAACCCTGGCGTATGATTCCAGCTTGTTAAGAGAACAACAAGCTAGGGATCTTGATACATAAATAAAAGAACACAGGTGGTGGTTTCCTGGTTTGTTTTGCCCCGACGTTTCCAGTTTGGTGCTGTGGGTGCCAGTTTGCCCACTGACTCCTTTTCTGACACTTGTCAGGCACTCTGACCATTCTGATCTTTATTTTTGTTCTTAAGATTTTTAAAATCCACATTAAAAATCCCTGCATGGTGTTTTGCTGCAATGCAAAATGCAGCCCTCCAGCACCATCATTATTAGGATTCCAAATAGTGGTTCATTCATTCGTTTAGGATATTTTTATCTCGCCCTATACCAGTCGTCTCTGGACAGCTTAAAATGTGATAAATACCTAATAAATACAACAATCAATAGCAAGATAAAATACAATTGAGGGTGTTAATAAAACCTGATTAAAATATTTAAACTTTGAAATATTGGGTAAATAAAACGGTTTTCATCGTTTGTGGCTCAGATTCGCCTCTGCCCTGTACTCAGGTTCTTGGGCAAATGATTTTTCTTCTAGTCTCACCAGTCTGGTTTCAGGGGAGAGGATGCTTTATCACTGGCAGCTATCATAGGAATGGCAAGACCCACCCCTAGGCAGCCATCTTGTGACTGCACCTGTAACGTTCTCTCAAATTCCAAATGTGCCCACCAACCCCAAAATATTGGTGAGCCTGGTTTAGCTCTTCTTGCTGGTCAGACAAGCCAAGCTGAGGTGATGAGGCAGCCTGCATCAGCATTCTAGTTTGCTCCCAGTAGGTCAAAATTTGGAAGCATTCTCTTGAATATCTTCTTCCATGCATTTGATGGTCATTCTGCTGCATGCTGGAGACAAAGAAATGTGGGCAATCATCAGCTTTATGTCCTGCTTGTGAGCATCTAATTCTTGCTCTTCTAAGATACAGGAAGGTGAGCTAGATGGAGCTTTGCCTAAACATCAGAACCATTCTTGTTGTTTTAGTCCCCAAGGCCAAGCACTTTCCATGACAGTTTGGCAGTGGGGGCGGGCTGTATCAAACAGCCTTTCGGAGATCCAGACTTTATTTTATTTATTTATTAAAACATTTATGTGTGAGGTGTACACCCTGGAGTGCTGGCAGACTTGAAGTGCAGCAACTCATCCTGTCAGTCCCTGCAGTCATACCCCCAAGAACAATTCATAGCCACACTCCCGAGGAAAGTCCAAAAACACAACAGCCGTGTTGAACCCCACCAATCCAGGAAACAGAGAGAGAAGCTGCTTGGTCATTTTCCTCATTCTCTAATTTGTCACAAACTGTCATCAAACTTGAGAGCCACAATATAATCTCATTAACTTGTTGGCGTGTCCCTCTATTAGCCAGGTGCTTCCGTAGGTGATGTCATTGCTCCAGCTTTCCTCCTCATCCTCTTTCTTCTCCTGATATTTATTTTTATCAACAAAAGAAACATGAAACTGAAAAAGGAAGGAAATGTATACATACATGGATAAACATTTACCTCCAATAAGGCAACAGATTTATAATGTTTTTGGTATTAGAGCAAGTGACACATAGACACCACCTTTAGATGGCTACTTATTTGGCTATTTAGCTCACTTTTCTTGATGCTTCAGTATAATTGTTAGAAAGCTTTTTTTCCATGCACACACTTATTTCATTTGTATTCGCTGATTCATATGTATTCGCTGACTGGATATACACAAATCTATGTAGCTAGATCACGGCTCCTGCTGTGAAAACAGTTCTGAGCTGTATCCTGGCCACACGCCTCTCCCACTGCACTGCTGTTACCACATATCTTCTGCCTGGACCCATTTAATAAAGATACTGCTATTGGCTTACTCTGTGCTCAAGTGCCAGACTTCCATTTAATATTGGAGGATTCTGTCCACATCCAGAAGCGTTCCCTTTGTTTAGGATCTAATCATTATAAAGCTTCCATTGTGGCAAACTATTGTTTCTCACAACTGTAGCCCAAAGGATCTCGAGTTTGGGTTTTTTCCAAAGTTTTAAGTGCAGAGTATGTTAAAAGAAAGCCATAGGTAATACCTCAGTAAAAATGTTCCTAGATGGAAGGAATATATTCCTTGTTCAAGCACCATTTTGTCCTTACCAACCCTTCACACCTCAACAATTCTGGTTTAATGGAGATAGCAGTGTTTACCATCATCAAAGAATTCCACAGCCACTGTGGTGTCCAGTCCTTGTTGAGGTTGGCTATATGAAATTATGCTGCATACGATGGCTTTGCTGTCACCACAGTGATGGCAAGCTATGGACAGGCATTTCATCCAATTCTTTTGGCAGGATTTCTGGAAATGTGTAAAACAGAGAGTGCTTTCTGTACACACGGACCCTTTTAAAGATACTGTTCATGAAGCGACGGACTGACCTGCACAGCCCCCATGACTATGCTTTCACAGTCAGACTGTGAGAAGCGCACAAGCCGCCGCCACCAACATTATTTTGGCATACCTATTCTCCCTGGCAATGCCTCATGAGAAGGAACATGCATGTGGGCTATTTTTGCATGTAATAGGTTTGCCAGTTGTGTGTGCAGATTTTCTTCCTTAGCTGTACTTTGTAACTGACAGAATGATTTATTAACTGTCATTTGAGAAAGTTCCATTTCACTAAACAAATGATACAATATTAAATCCTGCAGGCTGGACTAGCATCAATATAAAACTGACTAGCCTAGGAGATCCACAGTCATAATTCGCTGAATGAGAAAAGTAAACAAAAATGAGATGAATGAACAGCCCATTAAAAAGTCAAGCATAGCACTGTCACTAAAAGGCCAGCCTAAGGTACCTGCCGTAGAAATTTCGACATGAACTCAGACTGTGGGCTGGTTCACATGATTGCTGGAGCTCATTGTGGCTTATTGAAACCACACCGGATTGTGTTCTGTGTCAGATGCTCTTTTAAATTTTCAAATGGTGTGGGCAGTCACCACAGCTTGTTGTGACATTCAGACCCAGCGTGTGTGGGTTGTTAGCAAGCCACTCACAACCCTAAAACAACCCATATGCTGTGAGTGCTTTGTTAACTACTGCAACAATCCACCTTCGTCAGGCCTGCATGTCATGATGAGCTGTGGCCCATGCCCACCAGACCTTGAATATTCACTATGAAGTCCGTCATGCATCGCAACCCGCTGTGGCTTAAATACGGCATGGGGGGCTGCTGTGAACACATGAGGGGCTGCTTGGTGTCCTGCAACAGTGGCCTTCATGGCCCCTTCCAATAATAACTCTATTATTCTTTGATTCTGTGAACTGAAAAGGCTCAGATTATGTGTTGCAGTGGGAACAAAACCAACTTTTTCTTCCCCTGATGCTGTGTGGGACTGTCCTCACTGACAGAGTCCATACACTAGCCGCACAGACACACTGCACCCTTCTAAGGGGTTTTTTTTTTTTTTTGGCAATAATCAAGCCCCCTGTTCCACACCTGCACTCTCTCTCGCCCATACATGCTGCCCTTCCCTCCCATCTTAAGGATGGGCATTTTGATCCTTAGTCATACTATTCAGACTGCAGTGTCACAAACAACTCGAGGCAAAGAAAGAATAATAAGCAAATGGTGGTAGAGATGTGCAACCCCACCCCCCGCCCACTGACCCTCTGATTGCAACAGAGAAAGTAGATGTACAAATCATTCTTTTCCTGCTTCCCTCGGCCACTGGAATGGAATGTGTTAAAGCCTCCAGATCTGATCATTTTATTCATTCAACAGCCTGACTGATGGTTATTTCAGTTAGTACGTCTACTTCTATTAGTATTTCTAATGAACAGCCGTGGTTTCCAAGTAGGTATTGAAGTATTTCTTGTAAGTACAACCATTTAACCTAGGTGTACAGATCTGGGCCAGATGCCCTCCACCACTGATTACTTGATGGTTTTGTGCAGTCCCCCCCACCCCCATGTTAAAAGGACAAAATGCCTTTCCTAAGACTTGGTTACTGGTAGTAAAGGCTTTAAGCTAAATTATGAGAGTTTGGGGGTTTTCTGGCCTCACCCCTTTTGTCTTCAGCTTCTTTAATCTGTAATTCACCTCTCAGCCTGAAAAAGGTTTGGTACCTCTAATATAACCCACTAAAAGAACAGGATCTCTTTTCGGCCATCCCAGAGTGCAGAACACAGAATAAAGGTCTCGAGTTATGGAAAGCCAGAATCTATCTAGACATCAGGACAAATTTCATGACTATTAGAGCAGTACGACAATGGCACCAATGACCTAGGGAGGTTTTGGGCTCTCCCACACTAGAGACAGTCAAGATGCAACTGGACAGCCATCTGAGAGGGATGGTTAAACTTGGAGTCCTGCACTGAGCAGGGGGTTGGGCCTGATTCCCCTCTGGCCCCTTCGAACTCTTCTATTCAATGATTCTATGAATTCCTCCTATGTCTGAAGCAAGGTTAGACAATCCTGTGTTCTCCAGACATTTTGGACTGCAGCTTCCACACTCTCTGACTATTAGCCATGTTGGCTGTGGGTGAGAGGAGTTGTAGTCAAACTTCTGGAGGCCACTGGGTTGCCTGATTCTGGTTTGAAGAATCAAAACTGAAGATAACATTAAAATGCCCTGCACCTGCTGGGAGGCCTCCTTTTTTTGGTTTGGTTTGGTTTTAGAAAGGGTGTCCTTTCATATAACCTCAGCCAATTAATCCAAAGGCTACCTCTCCACCTTACCACCTATGCCTAGGTCATTGGACTAGAACAGGGAATTCACTGTGTCCGGGATAATCTCACTGGCTGCTGTTTCTGCCAGTCAACCTGAAGTAGGTCTGCCAACCAATTAAATTTTTTTAGCTTATCAAGCAACTGCATCATCCACTATATTTAAAATCATTTGCATTCAAATGATTAAACCTCATCTGTTCTCTCTTTCATTTCCTGCTTAATAATTTGCCATTTGAGTTCTTTCTTTCTCTTCCTACATGGCAATTAATTATTGTGCATGTTTTATTTTAACTCTTGCACATGGTCTCACTTTCCTATAGCCTCACACAACTGAAGTGTTTTTCTCCTTTTTCCTGATGGTATTCTCTGATGTCTTGATTGTAAACCTGTGGGCAAAGACTTGTTAATTTTCTTTCTTTATGGTGTCTCATCCTTTTTGGCACTTTCATAAATAATAAAAAATAAGCAGCATATTTTCCAGCCACACTGAACAGGAAGCAAAAAATAAAAATAGGAAAGGAAAGGAAAGGAGAAAAACAGAAGTTACTATTTAATGTTGCAAAGGACTTTTGTGAATTGAACTGCTTTCTGGGTATAGATTATACATGGACCTTGGCTACATGCATGGACCTTGTTAGATAATGTACTGTTATGTGTGGAGTCACTGTTTTAATTCTGCTTCCAGCTCATTACAGAAATGCCATGCCTTAGTTACATTAAAGATTCCCTAGTGTAGAAGCAAGTCTTTAATAGTTGATGAACACAAACAAAGATCCTTTTTTCCACACAGTGTGGCTTAGCTCTTCGTCAACCTTTTGCTTGAAGGTTGTCTGCCCCAACACTGATGTAAAAATCTCTAGTTTCTGCTTTGACTGGAAAACAAAGGCCCTGTTTGCATGTAACAGCAGCGGCATAGATAATCAACCCACAATTTCCTCCCATGTGTGTGGCTGCTATTCTGAATATGAACCTCTGATTAACCTGATCAGAGGCTGTGAAAAATAATGATGAGGTTCACAAAACATGGCAATCTAGAGTGGTTTCTCTTTGTAGTTTGTCTGTGGTTTACAAACCATGGGTTGTTAGTGTGGATGAGTTCACATAACACCCATAATTAAAGAATATTTCATGATTCAGTGACAGCACATAGTCAACCCACACTCTGGGTTGCTATTTTGTGTCCACTCAAGCCTTTGAATTATTTGTGGATTAAACAACCCAGAATTGTAGGTTAGTGAGTGGGCCAGACACTCACTCTTCACTGGCTTCCCAAGGAATGATGGATTCTGAAGAAGACATTGAGGAAGAGGTGATGAGAGGGCAAGAGCCTTTGAGGTTCCATCAAGCTGCCCATGGTTTGCTAGGCCAACCACAAGGGCAAACGTATTTTGGAAGACTTGAGAGGGGACCCAGGAGAGGAGGGAAAGCCTTTGCCTTGTCTTGTCCCTGACCTTGTGATGAGGCATCAAGCGAGATGAGCTACCTAGTTAGAGGGTTTATGCGGGTCTCGCAGGCTGCTTCTCCACTAGTGCTCCCTAAGGGTGGAGCCCATGACACTACTGAAAGGAAAGGATTGGGGAGAGGTTTGGGGCTCAACACTGTTTACATGAGCAGAGGCTTATTGTTCAGCTTGCAAGAGGGCTTTTAGAAATGCACCACCTCTTTGTCTGTGAAGTGCTAATAAAGACCTGCATTTAAAGGACTTTCTGGTGTTTTGAACCCTAGGTCAAGAAAAGAAGGGCCTAACTAACAACAGCAGAAAGGACTGGCTCAGCAATTACAGGTTGTTTAAACCATAATTAACTCACAGTATCTGGGTTTGCACATCACAGAATAACTTCCAATCAGGCTGTTTGGAGGTAGCATGTTCCCAGTAGCAACACAACTGCAGCAAATCATGGTTAATTAACTCACTGTTTGCTGCCATTATGTGCACACTGTGTCAAAGTTGCACCACAACAAGGGAGCTCCCCCTCCCCTGCAAAAACACCCCACTCCTGGCTTCCATATGTATTGCACTAAAACTCCCAGCTTACTCCATCCAGGACAGGATGGGAGTTGCAGTCCAATGAACCTGGGGGGCACCAGGCTATGGAAAGCTGCTTATGCCAGCCATTACATGTGTTATGAATACTGTGTTATTTTTTTAAAATAAGAACTTGTGTAACTTTTCTGGAAAGGTTCAAATGTGATTTGGGAACAAACCGACTTATCACCTGGAAAACCCCCAGAGATGCATCATTCCTTAGGCATACAGAAAGTGTTTGCCTTGCCATTGAGCTGCGGCTCTTCCCAAGTTATATAGTCCTCTTCCAGAACCTAGCAGAGCATGAATAATCTCTCTGGACTTTGCCAAACTTTCTGGTTCGATAACAGATGGTGCTCCTTCCGTGGCTGGAGCAAAGGCTGGCATGGCAACATTCTCCTCATTGCTCATCTGTGTGATCATAGTGGAAGAAAAATCATTTCACTGAAGCACGGATCAGGAAGCCTGTGTGGGAAAAGCTGAGCCCCAAATGATGTCCTCATCTGAGGGCTGGTGTCTCCTGAAAGACCTTTTCGCTGAACGTTCTGTTTCCTTTTCAGTTTACCAACTGGCTGTAATGAGCAAAACGTCTGCAGGTATCATGGTGGTATGAACGAACAGAATGCAGAAGTCCTGTGTAGCTATTCCCACCTTGCTTTTAGGTTGGTACATGACATACGAATCTGGAAGCTGTGGCTGTTTGTCGATTAACCATATCAGCCTGATATAAGGGTCCAATGTATCCTAAGAAAATATTATTTAAATATAGTTATTTCACCATCTGTGTGCCTTTCTTGTATGAAACACAGCCAAACAATAAATCACACTAATTGCATTTTCTTTATTCTGGTGCAAACACGTACAGTCCCGATTCAGACTGGAACCACCACAATGTGGGAAGAGGAGATTAAACCTCTCCCCGTCTGGAAAGACCCTTCTGGAAACAAGCATTGTGAGGAAAGGTTTAATCTTCTCCTGGCCTACAGTGGTCCTAATCCAAACTGGGGCCACTAAAGCATCAGGGCAACTTTCATGCAATTAGGCTTGTCACCAGAATGTGTTCTGGGCTAAGCATCTATAGACACAATGAGTAACAAATGAATCTGAGCAACATTTGGCAGCATCAAGTAAACCCTTCACAGCTTTTGCAGATGAGTTTTTCCCCCAGTTGTCCTGCTAATGCTAGTAAGGGTTTGAAAGCTCCTTGAAAAAACATAACCTTGTCTTGGCTGAGGATAACCAGTAAATAGACGGTTAGATAAACACAGAGATCCTAAGAGCTGCTGCCATTATCATGATGGGACCTTCACAGAGATCCCCATAGCCTGTGTTCTGGAGAGGAAACAGTGCAAAAGTCTACAGCTGCGGACAGGTGACATTCCACAGGAATATCTGTCACTGCCCGATAGCACAGGCACTAAACATGGACAACACGAAGCAGAGTGCTGCCTAGAATTTGTTCTTAGAAAGGATGCATGGCCACCATAGCTGCCCTATGACCTCTTCTCCTCCTCCTTGTCCCTGGTAACACAAAATGCATGGTGTAGCGTGGTTGGTTTGTCTGCTTTCCCATATCGACAAATTGCATTTCAGATTTTCTTAGTGCTTGCTTCTTTGAGAGAGAGGAGACATAGAGGCTTACATTGTTAGTGACAGCTACCCCACTTCTGTAAAGTTTCTTTACAGTCATGTAGTATACGTCAATGCATGCTTACTCAGAAGCAAGTCACCAGATTCAGCAGTGGTTACTCCCAGGTAGGGAGCCACATAAATTTGCTGGAGCATGTGCTAATAAGGGTGTTTACCAATACACTTAAACACTCATGTATACTTAAATTGAATATATCCGTAAATAAAAGTAAAATGAGTTAACCTTTTTAATGCTAACATCAATCTTTTATGGGAAGGTTACCAGTACCTCAACTATTATTCTTCATCTGGGAACTTAACACAGTATTGATTATAGATGGCTTCTTTGCATCTTATTATCTCTTTAGTATGGTGCCTGCATAGTTATTGATCTAAGGTTTTTTTATAGCACTTATTGCCATGGTATCCAGGATTTGAGGAAAAATTCTATTGCACACAGGGAAAGACATATTTTTCTCTCTCCTTCAAGGATGACAGAATGTGGCTTTGGGCTGTGTGGGATATTTTCAATATCATTATTTTATTTTTAGCAACAGATCTAGGTCTAATCAGTTACACCAGCAAGGGATGCTTTGTTCTCAGTATCTGATCCTAAGTCTAGATGATGGTATGATCTTTCTTAGACGGAGACATTTCATCTGCACTTCATGAGCATTTGGGATGCAGCTGGCCTAAAGAAACATTCGGTGACACAGCTGGATGGTCAGTGCTCTAGAGGAGCCCATGACTGAGCCAAGGGGCCAGCTGAACTGTGGAAGGATTAGGCAGGTAGACTTTGCATTTGGTTAGGGGCGGAACTGAACAACAGGTTCGAAAAGAAGAAAATCCTCTAGGAACACTGTAGTGCACCAGTGAAGATTTTCCATTCAGGCTGCTTTCAAGAAGGCTAGAGGAGATGCTGGTGTTGTAACTGGGGGCCATGTTAAGCCTTTTTGTTGTCAGAACCATCAAGTAAGAAGATAATGCTTAGGCCTAGTTCATACATTCTCATTACTTTAAAATGATGTGCTTGGGTGAATGAGCCACTGCAGATAGCATTTTCATATCACCTCAAACATAACATTTCATCATGTTTTCCATTTTGCACGTTAAATTGTCACTTAGCAGGGGATTTTTGTGCATGCCTGATATGAGGGGACTGCAGCAAATGCAACATTCAGCCTCCTGAATGAATGAGTGTGGTGGAATTTGCATTGTAAGGCAGGTCCCGGTAAAGTGCATTGTGTACAAAGTGTTGTAGGATCATGGAGAGGATGTCAGCTGGTTGGGGTCACCATAATGATAGGAAAAAATGGCAGAGTCCTGTGGTGTCTTAAAGGCTAGGCGTGATGGATAGTGTCCTTTGATGAATTGCCATAATAGATCTCCAGATCAGTCTGTCTCTTGCAGCAGAATCAACTAAGAGTCTTGTGGTATCTTAAAGACTAACACATCCATTATGGTATTAGCTTTCATAGCTTGAGCAATTAACGTGCAAGAGCACTGTTGGCTGTACTGCAAAACATTCGGTTATGAACATAGGACGTTACCTTACATTGAGTCTAACCATTCATCTGTCCAGTCTAGCAGTGTCAACACTGACTGGCAGCAATGAGCCTCCAAGGTTTCTGGCAGGACCTTTTCTGACCCTTTGTGGAGATACCAGGGGTCCAACTCAGGAATGTCTGCATCCAAAGTGGTGCTTCATCACTGAGACACTGATCCTTGTATTCTCTAGAGCAGTGATTCCCAGGCTGGGGCTTGCCTACCTCAGTGGTACAAACCAGGACATTTAAGGGTATACAAAAAAAAAAAAAAAAGAATAATCATGGAGATGAGCACATATGACAACAGTGTAAGACAGGATGCAAGTCAAACGTTGTGAAATTAATGAAAGGTTAGATAGCAAAAGAAGAAGGGGCCGGCAGAGGATGAGGTGGCTAGATGGAGTCACTGAAGCAGTTGGTGTGAGCTTGAGTGGACTCCGGGAGATGGTGGAGGACAGAAAGGCCTGGAGGAATGTTGTCCATGGGGTCACGATGGGTCGGACACGACGTCACGACTAACAACAACAATGGCAAGTGGTGAAGTGGGTTTTCTGCATTATTTAACTCTAGGAAAAGGCCCGTTCCCTCAGTTTATTATTTTGGTGAATGGTGGGGAGACCCTCCCTAAACAAAGTGTTGTGAACACACCACATGCTGAGCTGCACACCCGTCACAGGCTCAGCTTTCCCCTTCCTCCGCTTTGTGGATATTCAAGTGCTGTCACACCAGCCCCGGCGTATATGAAGTGGGCGCCCCAGTCAATCCAGTGAGTTCTTACTTGCAGTCATTGTATCTTTTGAGTGTTGAATGTAAATCTATATGCACCGTCTGTTGACCTTATTATTCCATTGCCTTTTAATTGCATTATTGGGCTAGCCATTTTCAGTTACAACATATAAATTTGAAATAAGGGCAACTATATTAATTGCAAACATTTTGCTAATATGAAGGGTAAAATTTATGGAAAAGGGCTGCCAAGGGGCATGCTAGTGAAAAATGGCTGGGAACCATTGCTGTAGATTTTGTAGATACTGCAAGCCGCCCTGAGATGCTATTCATAAGGGATGGCATAAAAGTTTTAAATAAATACATAAATATTAACTTCTAACAAGCAAGCCAAGTGATACATTGTGTCTGGGCTGTTACATTGGCAGCAACTGGTACACAAATTACGTTCTTGGAAGCTTTCTTATATGCTGATTAGGAATTTCCTTGGTTTAGATAAGGATGCTGATTTGCCAGCCAGTGGGTGCAAGCACATTAGTCAAGGGGTGGGCAAATTTCTAGATGCGGTTATTCATTTGTTTGATTTATAAAACCAACTCCAGCTCTTCGTAGCCTCTGACTCCCATCACTCCTAGCCAAGGAGGACTGGGCTTGACAAGGGATGATAGGAACTGAAATCCAACAATACCTGGAGGACTGCACTCGTCCTTTCCCTTTTTGTAGAAAATCATAAAACTCCTCTAAGAGTTTTCAAAATTTGGACTTGTCCGATTAATTTCATGGCACCAAAGGCTCAGTAGAGAAGGGGTGCTAAATGGGAGGAATTTAGTTTATACACCTCCACCTGACATTGGTGAATGGAGGGAACAGTTTTTAATTCAGTTATTACAGCCTCTTTACAGGTAGAGGCTGAATCAGGCCAGATGGTCCTTCCTGAATCCTACGAAACCTTCTGAGTCAAGTTTCCCCACTGATCTGGGTAGTAAATAGAAAAGGTTCTTGCTGGCTGTGGATGGCTTTCACCCTTAACTCCACACCTGTTTCTTACAGGTGTCAGGTTTGTGTCATGAGATGCTTGTACAGCCTCTGAAATATCAGGGGATATGTTGATGATGTCAGAATAAAGTTATGCAATGTATTGTCGAATGTACTTGTAAGCTTCATATTAGAAACCATTTTTAAAAGTTGCATGCTGCAGATACCACAAGCACTGGTTGTGGGTTGTTTTCCTCAGTTTTCTGTCAACACATCCTTGCTGCCTAGAAACCAGACAAACTTAACTGGCATCATCCCACTGAGCACCCCTATTCCAAAAGGAAAGTAGCATAGTACTATAGATGTGAAGCTTCAAAATTACACAATGTGATATGACAGTATGAGTTAAACAGAAACCTTTAACCTGTGGAATGTAAAAGTTGCATTTGTCATCATGCGTGTGTGTGCTTGCGTCTGTGTGACATTGTGTTAAAACTCGTCTGCAGTTTGATTCTGCAACATGAACTTTCTGTAGAAAGCTGTAGCTAAGTTACACCTTGCCCTGTGTCACATAGAGGAATGCTGGGACATAGGTACATGTTTGCACGCCGCCTGAAACATTTTACTGAAGGCAGTTTTAACCTTGTAGTTTGCTACAGCTTTCTCTTTGGGAATACAATAGATTGATCTATATCTTCTCTCTGTTTCTAGTACTAATTGGAACACCCTTTAAGGCAAAGAACTGGAGTAAAGAGAAATGTTGTTATCCATGTTTCAGCAAAGTCAGAGATCATTAAAAAACACATGCACATAACAGGTACCAAGTTATTAGAAATCAAACTGGTCAGTATTAACTAATGATAATGGAAAACTGAATGTATTATTTCTAATGAAGCACATACTTAAATATTTTGTAGGATCACAGTGAGTTCTCAGCATTGCACACTAAATAATGTATTACATGCTGAAAATTATACTTCATTTCACTGTATTTATTACTAAGAACCTCTCAACTGGCTTACCATGGTACTAAACCTGAGTTTCCCATGTCTTTGCCATGTACAATATCTGAGCATATGAGGATTATTTTATGTTTATTCTCACACTCTAGGCATCAAGTCTTTGAGCTGTCCACTCCCTTCTGGCTGCACATAATGATCTTAGGTATCATATACTGCCTTTTATTATCCTCCAGGCTGTTATTTGAGTTGGCTTTCAGTACTGTATTACTCCTATATTAGATGGCAACTCTACAGAAAGAGTACAGTCTGTGGGGATGGGTTCCAAACCCTGCAGCAGATGCATGAAACCGTCAATAGTAGTGTACAGTGGCTTCAGGAAGCTAAAAGGAATGGAGGTTTTGGTCTTCCTGATTGGATGTTGTATTATCAAGCGTCTGTTCTAACTTGGCTAAAAGAATGGGTAATGTTGCAAAATAAGAGAATTTTGTATCTTGAAGGTCATGACTTACAGATGGGCTGGCATGCTTATATGTGGTATGAAAAAGCTAAGTCACATGGGTCGTTTCTGAGTCATTTTATTAGAAGATCTTTAATGTCAGTGTGGGAAAAACTAAAGCTAAAACTGTATAATAAATTACCAAGATGGCTTTCACCTATGGAAGCTTTTGTATATCCAAATGTATTGAACTTTGAAAAGATCATAAGATATGGCGATATCTTGGATAAGGATGGTGGCCTGAAACTGGAGCAAGAAATACAAGAACAGGGACTTAATATTTCCTGGTGGTATAAGGTGCAGATGCAATCGAGATATGCTAAGGATTGTAAAACATGGGGGTTCTACAAAGACCTAACAGAATTTGATCAAGTGATGCTTAAAACAGATGAGAAAATTATTAAAAGACTATATGATTTTTTACTTGACAGGAAAATGGAAGGGGAACAGGTAAGGAAACTATGATAACATGGGCACAAAACTTTGGATTTAATGTTGAACTAGAAAAGTGGCAAAAACTATGAGAAAGAAACATTAAAGTAACATTAGCAACTTCATATAAAGAAAATTTATATAAAATGTTCTATAGATGGTATTTGTCACCAAGTCGATTAGCTAAGATGTTTCCAAATATGTCAAATAGATGTGGGTGCATTTTATCATATGTGGTGGACTTGTGATAATGCAAAAAAGTACTGGATTAAAATACATAGATGGATGGAGGAAATATTACAAAAACCCTTTGCTTTTAAACCCGAAGTTTTCTTGTTAGGCATCATACCGGAAGACACTAACAGACAGGAAATGTATCTGATGCTGCATCTAATCACAGCGGCGAGGATTGCATTTGCTCAATATTGGAAAAGTGAGGAGCTGCCCACTGATGGATTGATTGTAAGAAAGATCTTGGACTGTGCAGAAATTGATAGATTGACTTTATCGTTGAAGGAGAAAGAGAATACTGATTTCTGTCGAATTTGGGACTCTTTCTATAATTGGCTGGAGAAACGGGACCTGGCATAAACTTAGAGATGTTTTTTAAACTATTATAAATTGATTTGAAATTTGACTTTAGAATGTTAAAAAATATGTAGTAGGAGGTTGACCCAGTAAATCCAATGTTTGTCATGTTTGATGTTTTCTAGTGTTAGTTTAAAATGTTAATAAAATATATACAAAAATAAATAAATAGTAGTGTATAGTATATACAGTTGAGCCTTGACCTTTGTGGATTTAACTTTCGTTGATCTGATTATTTGCAAGTTTAACATCTAAAAGTAAATGGATTAAGAAATGTTTTGCAGCCTACTGCACTGCAGGTGGGCAGGTGGGGGCGGACAAGAGGGAGGAGACTCCTGCTGGCCGTGCTGTGCCTTTCCGCAGGCAGCCACATGGGGAATGCTCCCTTTCCTGGCTACTGCCATGGCTAACCCAGAACAGTATGCTGTGCCCCCACAAGGGTGGGATGGGCACCAGACTTGGGTCTGGCTGTGCGTCAGACTCACAACGCAGGACAAGATCCCCCAGAGCGGGCCAAGCTCTGGTGCATTGGCTTTTATTGTATATATATTTCAACAGTAATAAAAATGTGCATATTGCCTTTGCACTGTTGCCTTATGTCAACTGATCCTAGGGTGAAAAAAATAATTAAAACAACTTAAGGAAGTGCAAGGAAGGCGAGTTTCCCACCAACTTCTTCCTGCTTCATCCCCCCACCCCCCGCCTCTAGAAAAGCCTCCTTGGAAGACCCCCCTGGAGACTGCTGGAGCACGGAAGAATCATCCTACACGTAAATTGAATGGACTTCTCCCTTCACTTCACCTCACATTGTTTAGGAGGCCCCTCCAGGGCACCTTTGGGGGATACAGGTGGGTTTTCAGAGGGGGGTACTGGTGAAGGGCATTGGAAGACTGTCTTTCTATGAACTTCCCAGAAGGATGCAATTCTGTTCACTTTTAAACAGAGAAAAATCAATGCTTGGGGATGCAGGACACTTTTCTGACTCAGCATATGTAGCAGAGCACCCGAAGGGAGCACCTCTTTGGCTCTTGCTCTGTGTCTGAGGACCTGTAGAATCTCTCTGCAGCAGTCCAGCCTCAGAACTGGGTATCAAAGCTTTGCTTCTCCCTCACCCTCGCAGCTGGTGCAGAGGGGGAAAGAACAGGTCAGCTGCTCTCCAGTTTTGAGAAACCAATCTCAGAGTTGGAGAAAAGGGGGCATTTCATGGGAATGGAGGGGGAGGAGACCAGCCAGGATTCAAGGCTGGCTGAAGCTATTTCTTTCCTTCTCTGAGATGCCCAGCTAGATGGGCAAAATATTCCATCCAGTGGAAATGCAGGACAGATCAGGGAGACAAAGGATGCTGCTCTTTGTGGGTTGCCCATAAGTCTCCAAGTTCCAGGGCTCATGGACATCCCAGCTGAAGTGCATTTAGGATCCAAGACTCTGGACATGGTTGCAGAAAGAACTCGTCTAAAGTAACCTAACAGCAGCCTTGAATGGTTATTGGATGGTAGTTTCCCGCTCCAGCCAATTCCAGATTTGGCCAACATGGAAAGCCATGCCTGGGTGGAAATGATGCCCCACACATGCAGTGATTTAAATCAACCACTATGGCTTAAATACTAGTGCAAACCAGGTTACTAGTTGAGTTACATGAAGACCTACCAATATAAGGAAAATGCATCTTTGCAGACATGGATTGGGGTGAATTATATACCTGAAAAATTCTGAACTTGAATCCAAAATAATTTAATGGCATAAATTAAATTAAAATAAAGCACTTTCACATGTATGCTAGGGGTGAAAATATTGGTAGCAAATAGACGTGATGATACATGGGGAAGGGTGACAAAGGATTTCAATGTATAATTCCAGTGCACTACTATGGGAGTTTTGGGGATAGGATGCAATCTAAGAAATACTACCTGAAACGTTTTAAAATACACTGAGATAGGTACAGAACTATAAGAATGAAAGACAAGATGTATTGAACGCAGTTTAATTTACTGTCCAAGGCAATGGTTATTTTTTAGAATGATATGGCCTCTGTTTGATCCTCAGTTCATATTGCACCTTTGATCCTTTTTAAAGATTTTTACCTTAAAAAAGTTAAGCGGCAATTGTATACATGCAATCTAAGTAAGTTCCATTGAAGTCTATGCAACTTATTTTTGAGTAGACATGTACAGAACTGTATTGTTATACATTTTAAAGTCCTATTTATGTAAATGAGAGTGTTGGGCATATTTGACTTTTCAAATTTTAAAAATGTAGGACTTAAAATTAGCTAACCTAGTCTAGATTTTGCACCTTTTAAAAGTCAAATTATTAATGAACTTGTAATTATACTGTCTGGGCCTTGCAATAAATGTACAAAGTACCTGGATGAAGATGCATTAGCACCCATAAAAGCATGATGTTTCTTCATGAGATTTATCAGTTCCCTCTCCCTATGGTTAATTGTGGTACTTCCAAGGCTTACACCTGTCCCTGGAATACTGAGTAGTCTGCTTGTGATTCATGGGCTTCAACTTCAGAGCAGGTTTTGGTTCATGAAGGTTTATGCCGCAATAATACTTTTGGTCTTTAAGGTATCCTAAGACTCTTTGATGCTCTTAATACAAGTTGTTTAAATATTGGTGCCATTTCAGGGTTCAGTTAGGAGGAAAACATCAAGAGTGAAAGCAAGCTTCAGAGGCCTGATGTTGAAATAAACAACAAACCAATCCAACTTAAGCCGGCCTCCCCAACCCCCAGTGGTGTTAACTTCATTTGTTATGGCTACTATTTAGTGCTTCTTAATAATTAGATAAAGGTGCACCTGAAGGGCTAGGACGAAAAGGGAGAGGCAAATTAAGTCTGCAATCCTGTAAACCCTTATGGAGGAGTAAGCCACCTTGAACGCAGGGAGATGTACTTCCATGTATACACACAAATGACAGCACCGCTAAGCACAATTGGAGCTTTCCTCTTGCATCACAGCACTCTGTGCGAACATTTTTCCAAAGCAGAAATAGTTAGGCACTTGGAACATTTTGCTGTCGTTCACTAGTACATTTTTTTTCATTGAGAGTGCTCACACGCAAACAATACTATTCTTTGAAAAACTAGAACAGATTCACTAGTGAGACATCAAAGCAAGGACATGATGTATCTGTAAATAAGAGTGCAATCCCATGTACGTTAGATAGGAAAAAGTTCAGCAACCCCCAGCCTTTCTCAGCCAGCCATATTATCAGAAGCTGACTTCCATTGAATCAAACCATTCCATCTGCTATGTTTTTGCTCTTCAGCATTATTGTTACTGCACAGAGGCCTCTTTCCAACACCTGCAATCCTTAACTTAGTGCACAGAATGATCAGGATGGTGTCCAGACAGGCAACAACTCTCAGAGCCTCAAAAAATAGTAAATGGTCTTTAACATCCCTATAATGTGTTTCAGGGGGATCTGGGATGGGCCAATGAGGCATTAACGGATTACCCATGTCCCTCCAGATCCTGTCAGACTGCAGCTCTCTTCAGTCCCAGCCAGAACAGCCCACAGTGAAGGGATGTGTCCAACAACAACCTTCGTCTCTGGCACAGGTGATGGACCGGGTTGATGGCCATCACAGCTGGATAGCAAATGAAAGTGTGAGGTAAAGAGAATAATAAATAAAATGTAGGATATATTCAACAATTGTATAGACTTGTACCAATAACTAAAACAGTGTTATCTCCATTTTTAATTTCATACCACAGATGTATCCTACTGTGTACAGGAGAGTTGGCCACCCAACCAGACTACAATTTTGGTCTGCAGTTCCCCTAATCTCTAACCAGTAGTCCTTCTGATTAGGGGTGGTGGGAGTTGTAATCCAAAACAACTGAAGGGGACACTCTTCAGATATATCATATATGAATAAATGTGCATAAATAAATGTGCAGTGGGTGAGGGTTAAAACTGATTTTAGTATTATAAAAGGGTACAAGAGGTTTTGAAGTTTTAATTTGGATCATTGCTACAAGGAAGATAAAGTGAGGGTTTTCTTTCCTAGTTCCCACTCCACAGATAGGGAATCAAAGCAAAGCTTTGTCTAATTTCTGTACACTCGAGACTGGACAGAGCTCTGATCCCAGTTCCAAATTCAGCACCTTTTTTGCTGGATAGCAGTGGGCTAGCAAAGAGCACAACGAGGTTCAGCGTTTTGCAACAAAGCAAGGGTGCCTCTTTCCAAGGATACGACAGGACATGTGGCAACGTGCCTTTGTTACTTTGCGTTTGGTAGAGACAGCTATTTGTTGATAATCCCTATGCTGGCATTTTCCTTCAGGATCCTTTGCATGGGGAAGATACCTGGATGGGCTTGGATCTATTTTGCTGCCTTCTGGCTCTTTCGGGTGAAAAAAGAGGCTTGGTCTTCGTTGCATCTGACCCTGAGTGAAATTAGCTTTCCCTCTGCCTCTTTCCCCTAATAAGGAGGGTCCTCAGAGGGATGGCTCAGACACGCACAGCCCGTGTCGTGATTGGGCTTTCCTCCTCTTCCTGGTTAGCATGCAGGGATGCGCTTCCCCCTGGAGTGCACAAGTGGCAGGCTGTGTCCAGTGTTTTAAACTGCAGCACACTAGGTGAGAGAAATGGAGGGGGAGAAAGGGGGAGGGGGGAGGCAGAGACTGCAGTGACACTGCCTTCCCTGGGCTGGCTGAGGCATCTCACTGGTGACAGGCCTGGGAGCACGTGGCTACGTCATGGAAAGCCAGTCTCTCAATGCAAATCTCAACTCCTCCTCCTCCTCCCGTTGAACGCCTGTAACTCATATCCAAAGCTCAGGAGCAAAATTCAGTGTGTGCGTGTCTTTCTCTCTCTCTCCCTCTCTCTCTCCCTCTCTCTGTATGTATGAGTGTCCGGGTGTGTGAGTGGCGGGGGGAAGACCATTTTTCCTCCTAATGCACGCCAGGGCTGGACGAAGAAGAGAGAGAGAAAGAGGAAAGAGAAGAGATCTGCCTCTGTTGTGTGTGTTTGCCTGCCTGCTAAGGGCTAAGATTTGCATCTGTTGTGCAGGCTGACTGGGAACTGCAGGTGCCACACAATTACATACATCACTGAGATGATTTGATGGTAAAAATCAGCACTTTCAGAGTGGAGCATCTGCCTTCATCAATCAGACTTGAGCTGGATGTTGGTGGTGGTGCTACGGGCGGTGTGTTCTCTCTTCCAGGGGCTGCACTATGGCAGTCTTTTAGTAGGATGCATCCTGTCTTGGCTTTGTTCTGCAGATCCACCCATCCTCCCAGCAATCAAGTAACAGGCTATGGTTTCCTCTTTGGGTATCTTTTGTGCTTCACTGTTGTCTCGGGTTAGTTTTTGGCCTTGGCTGGAATTTCATTGCCTCATGTCTCGGCTGGCTTCAATCTGAAGGGAGGAAAAAAGAGAGAAAGAAAAGGATCTATGTGTTTTTTTGCCTTCCACAGTTTTGGGTGATACTCCAGTGTCGATCTGGAGGGGGGCCTATCAACCGTTCACCCTGGCTGAAAAACGCATCCATTGAGAAGTCTGAAAGAAATAAACCACGTGAGGGAAAAGGGGGGAAAAAACCCTGGGAGATCAGGATTTATTCTTTTTTTGCTTTTTCTTTTTGGTCTATGATAAAACTGGTGCCCCTCTCGAGGAGAACTGATCTCAATTTATTATTATGCAACAACCACAAGGATCTCATCTTTCTCAGGGTGTATAAGCGCTGGATTGCTTTTCGCCCAAATCAATGTGGTTTCTTTGGAACATTTTCAGCAAAGGATCGCATATGCTGCAGTGTCTTTGTGGCAAGAGTCTTAAGAAAAACAAGAACCCAACTGGTAAGAAATATATTGCATCACATTGTTTTCCTTTGTGTTACTCTGTCTGTTGCTCACCAGAGGTAGGTCTGCAGTCCTGTTGTGGGGAGAAAAGGGGAAATGTAATCAGGCTGGTACAGACATGGATGGAGCGCCGTATACAAATAAGTCAGAATCCATTTCGATGGGATTCAGCAGATCTGCTTGGGATGTGATGTTTCCAAAAAAAGAGGAACTTTGGTAATTGCTGGCATTTTTTACGGTGACATTAAATTGCAGGGGGGTGCCTAACCAGTCCTGTCCCCCGTCTCCCTCTCTCCCCCTCCCCCGGTGCAGTTAGTTTTCAGAAGAGGTGCCAGGGCCTTGTTGTTACTCGTGAGAGCCTGCGGCGGGTACACCTCAGAGCTTGGCAGCGTCCTGCCCGAGACTTTTGCTTCAACTTGGTTCATGCGTCCAAAGTATCCAAAGCAAGGAAGAGGGAGCCTTGCAATTCCAGCGTGTATTATTCAGCAGATATGTATCAGCTGCCGTTCCCCATCCCCCACCTGGTGACAGGGACGGGGGACACACTTTCGGGGAGCTTGTGCCTGGAAGGAAACTAAGGAAAGTCCACCTGTCCAAGAGTAGCGAAGGCGGACCGGGTCTCCGTAGGTTTCCCTTGTGCCATGTTGCTGAGATGACAAGACCCCCTTGGGAGCGAGAGAGTCCCTTTCTCTGCCCTCTCCTGTTCTGGGGTGAGGATCATGCGCTTCACTCCAAGGGTGCTCCAACGGGGAAACTTGCAGTGCATTACATAAGGAAATGCAAATTGCAGGTGCTTTGGGCAGCCCCAGCCCCTCGAGCTCACTTCTCTGAGCCCTCCTGCCCTCCGCCTCCTTTCTCCGGTCTCCGCGGGAGGAAGGGAAGGGAGCAGCGCGGGCAAATGGAGAGAGCGGTGGCGGCAGCAGAAGGCGACTTTCAAGGAAGCCCAGCTACAGCCGTGGAGTGCCCCCCCCCCCACGCACACCTCCGGCCCAAGCTTGAGCCGAGTTGCGATCACCTGCGTCGTATTCTGGGGGTGGGGGGGTCTGCAGTCACTTGCGTACTTTGGAGAGCAAAAGCCATGGCGAGCCAGGGGAGAGAAGGATGCCGGGAAACCTCCCCCCCGTGTGTGTGAGTGTGTGTGAATGTATGCGTGCCTGCGTGTGTGTGTGTGTGGTGTTGCCTGCCCTGCAGTGGCTGCTCCTCAGCTCCTGACGCCGGCACTGCAGTGTAGTAGATCATTGGCATCCGCTGACACCCCAACATCAACAAGCTGCAGCGGGGTTGGCACGGCGGGCGCTTGCACGACTGGGGGCAGCCCCCCGCCCCCGCGCGGCCCCGCCCCGCCCCGCCAGCCCCCTCGTCCAGGGCACGGCGAAGGGGTCCGCCCGCCGGCCTCCCGAGAGCGCCCTTCCTCCCTCGGCTCCCCCACCCCGCAGCCCTTCGCGCTCGCAGCTCCGCCGGCGCTGCAGCAGCGGCAGGCAGACGCGTCTTCGCTGAATACCAACGAGGGCCGCGGGCCCCCGGCGCCTGCAGCCACACCGGAGGGGAGAGGGAGGGGAAGGCACCTCGGCGAGCGCCGGCCTCGGGGCCGCCTCCGGAGGGCGCCCGCGCAGGGCGCACCAGGCGCAGGCCACCCCCGGCGCGGGCACCTCGCCCTCCGGAAGGCGCCCCGTGCGCCCCTCCGCCAGGCACTGCGGTGCGCACACACGCCTGGCCACGGGCCCCCTCGCCGGAGGCGCGGCAGCTCCCTCCTCGTGCGGCGCCCCCGACGCTGCCCGTGGGAAACAAAACGCTCTCGAAAGCGCGTTGCGCGTGTCAGGCGCGCTGGGCGCCTGGGGAGGCTGAGCGAGGCATTCCAGGCACTTCCGAAACTGACCTGAATAAACTTTCTGTTGCCTCGTCTTGTTTCGTTGGCTTCGTTAAACAAAGGCGTTGCCTAACTGGGAGGCAAAGGAAGGGCAAGGAATGCAACGTTTGCCCCCTCTCTTTCCCGAGAGAGTGGGAGAAATACACAGCCCAGATGGGAGATCCTCTCTGAATGCATGACTACGCGGGGCTCCTTAGATCCCTCCAGGCACAAGCTAGAGAGAAGTCCCTTCTCAGGTCTCCAGTTCGGATTACTTTGTGATCTAAGCCAGAGGCCATGTGGAGCTTGTTTCCAGATGTCTCATGATGAGGGAGAGGATTTAAATACCTAGGTAGCCTCAAGTGCTGCAGCAGGTTCCCTTACAAAGGGTTGCAGCCAGGAAAGGAAGATGAGGAAGAAACTGTTAGAAGCTTTTAGGATTCCGCATGGAAGCGATATTATCCAAAGTCATTTCTCCCTCCACCCCTTAAACCCCAATATTCTCAGTCTTTTTCAGGAGATTATGTTGGCTGCTGTAGTAGTTCTGGTCTTGTGGATGCATACTTAAGTGTGAAATGTCCATGATCTTTTGCAAGGCATGTGCAGTAAAGCATTTTGATGGAGGGGATAAGAGGAAAATGTTGAGAGTTATGCATGGCCAAGAATCCTGGGTGTTCTGTTTACCTGGAAACCTAGCAGCAATGTAGCATCTTGGAAGTGGTAGATTATGCTAGCTGCTGTCCCAAAGTTTTTGAGTCTCTCTCCTCCTCTCCTTCTCCCTCACACACATTCCCCACCCACAACAAGTTCTCCCAGCTTTTTGTTGTGCTAATATGGTTTCTTCCCCATTCCCTGTCCCTCCGCCCCCTCCTGCTTCAGGAGAACCTTTTAATGTACGCTGCGAGTAGTCTGTGGTCCTGAAGTACATGTCTACCATGAAATTAATTGATCAATTAATGTGAAATATAGGCAAGTCCCTCTAAACTGTAAACGAGCCCTGAGGCATATTCCGAACATGATCTATTGTGCTTTATTGTGACTTGGAGGAGGATAAATAGGTTATAATTTCAAGGTGGAAAATGCTTGGCATTCTGTGCAGTGGATTCATGTGTAGATTTTTTTGACAGCAGTTGATGTACTGTAGCAGGTCAAATGACTGGCTCATGCTGTAAGGGTTGTCTGTGGCAGTGTTTGTATATGTTGAGATGACTCTTGAGAAGAAGAAAGGATACAGGAAGTGTTTGACTTTCAGCAACAAATATTGGAGGTTTTCCCAGGTGTTTCTATTGTCAAGATAGGATCTGCGCAGACAATGGCTAAATTGTATTGAGGATGACCCATTAAATAAAAAAAAAATGTTGAGTTATCTTTTGTGTTGCAGTATAATAGTAATGGTGGTGGTAACAATGGTGAAGGCTGAAGGGGTTTTCTGTGCTTCTCCAAGGAAGGCTCCTTGTACTTAAATCCTAAGCAGTTGTACCAGGCAGAGAGACCCACTGGACTCAGTAAAACCTCTGCACAAGCTCCGGTACAGCACAAAGCCAAAACAAAAGGAACTGTGTTTGGAATATATAATGGTATGCCTTTGAAACATCTAAAAGCTGTTGAGACATTAATAAGTTAAGACTTGCTCTAGTCATTTCAATTAGATGAATGCATAGGTATGCTGGAGGAATATATGGCTGTGCTTGTTCTTATTTCAGATAAATAAATAGTTGTTGCCTTCAGGTGTAAGGCCCTGGCAATGAATCTCAGCTGTGCTCTGCCCCATTTCATTCCAAGTATATGGTATGCAACACGCCTCACTGTTACATTATAAGCAGACCTTTTTACATGAAGCACTTATTCTACGAGGAGGGCTAAGTAGTTTGATGGTTTTTGTGCTTTTGGTACATCGTGCAAAGGGCACAGCCTTGTATTTGACTACCAAGAAAAATGAATAGTTCACAATAATAGCGGGGATATTCATTATCTTCTGAATGATGAGCAAGTTTTAACTGTGATTGAAAATTTGTCAAAAAAGTCATATGGACTGTGCATGCCTGCCATTCTCGAGCAGTGATGTGTCTCAGCTCCCTCTGTGTGGGCATCTTCTCTACTGTTTTCAAATAACAGTATCTGCTTCTCTGCCCCTCTCTTTTTCCTTCCCCTGCCTTGTTTACTTTTTGAGATTCTTAATTTCTCAGTGCTGTTTGTAATATCCCAAAATAGCTAACATGGGGCATTAATTTATTTTTAGAAGAGGAGAAAATAGCTAACCTGATGGGAGCTGTGCATTTTGCATCCAAATTTCAATAGAAACATTTGGCTTGTGTCTTTCAGATGTGACTTTCAAACTTAAGTTTTTAATAAAAAGATATTTTGACTAATACTAATATTTTGGAGTTTACTAATTTATATGTATATACCAAATCAAATGTTCTGGGACTTGTTTAGTTTGTTCTTTAGAATTTAAAGTGAAAAAGTTTGTATATGATGCTAAAGTTGTATATGATGCTTCAGAAGTTTGTATATAATACTAAAGTTGTTTGACTTGACTTCTACCATTACAAGGTGTGTCCTTTAGTCATCTTGAGCTTTTATAAAGTTCTGGGAAGGAGCATGGAAATTCATCATTCCAGGTTGAGTCAAGGCATCTTGCCTTACGAAGGAAATGCATTGCCTGATCCAAGAGAACGCAGCGTATTTCTCTTCCATTAGCACAGGGGATGCTGCAGGATACCTCCCATACTTGGTTGTACACAAGTCAGCTGCTGCATCCCAGGATCCTTTGTGACACTGGATAGGCTTCTGGGACACACCTCTCAGGAGGCTCATTGCTATACTGGCAACTCTCACTGCCCAGTGAATTGCTAGCTTTAGTTCTGCCTTGGTTATCAAGATGAATCTGGACTGCATACCGTTCTGAGTGAGGAAACATCAGGACTTGTATTTCTTCCATGCCAACTTCCTGAATGCTCAGTTGTTGACATGCGGCTGCATTAGGCCTGCAAAGTGTGTGTGTTTTCTCCTAAATGTGATTGTACCTGTACATGCCAAGCATGAGTGATCCAGTGAGCTTGAAATGGAGGAGAAAATAGGAGGGCAGATCAAAAAGCTGAGGCCGACTTAGGTGGCAGTACTTCATTTTGTTGCTCAGCTGGCACATCCTCCACTGCTTGTGGTGGGATGCGCTACTTTTATAATGACTACATTTTTTCTATGCATTTTTTCTATTTTATCCTCCACAAAGCATGATGTGGAGGATAAAAATTACACCAGGCAAAACTGACTAACCAGTCAATTTTAATGAGGCCATGCTGGATCAAGCTAAAGACCTACCTAGTTCAGCATTCTGTTCCCACAGGAGCTAACTAGATATTCCTGAGAAGTCCGCAAGCAGAGTGCAACAGTACCCTGCCCCCAAGAAGACTTACATATTGCCTCTGATAGTAGAGGAACTGCTCTGTATAGGCATCATGAATGGTAGCCCATTATTCTTCATTAATTGGTCTCATCACCTTTCAAAGTCATCTAAATTCATGGCTGTTACTACTTGTGGTAGCAAATTCCAGACTATAACTATATGTTCTATGAAGAAGTACTTCCTTTAATCTGGTCTGAATCTCCCACCTTCAAGCTTCATGGGATGTATCCCAAGTTCGGGTTTCATGAGAGAGGAAAATTAATTTCCTTATTTACCTCCTTCTGAAGCTAAACACATGCCAGTATCACAACCTTTCCAGACAGAGGAGCCACTGCAACCCCTTGATCATTTTCATTGACCTTTGCCGCACAGTTCCCAACTCTACAATAATGTTTTTGCAGTGCAGTGACCAGAACTGTACATAGTATTCCAAATATGGCCTTACCGTGGATTTGTACAAGGGCAGTATGATATTGGCAGTTCTGTTTTCGAATCTTTTCTCACTTATGCCTAACCATTAATTTGCCTTTTTTCACAGCAGTGGCACACTGGACCAGCATTTTTACTGAGCTGTGCACCACCGTCCCAAGTACTTCCCAGTCAATGACTGCTAACTATGATATGAACACTATATGTGAAGCTGGGTTCTTTCCCCTCCCCTGATGTGGACTACTTTTCACTGGCTTATATCGAACTGCATTTGCCATTTAAATACCCATTTTCCTACTTCGGAGAGTTCATTTTATTTTAGAACCCAACCCCGATGGGTGCTTCTTTACAACTTTATCCCAGGGTTCTTTGGATAGCTGCTTGTTCTTTTATGCTGCTGTTTGTTTCGATATGCTTTCCAACAAACTCTTGGGCCTTCCACAAACAAGCATATTTAATGTGAAATCATGTGGCACTGGATTGAACACAGGTGGACTCTGTTCAGCTGCACGATGTGACTTCCGGAGTGGAGAGTTGCACCAGTGCTACAGCAAAGGGGGTGGATATTTAAGCAACCTAAGTACCAGATTGTCTTTGTCACTTTCGTGCCACATTAAACATATTCTGCACTTTCATAGAGGCTCTATAATTTTCTGTCATCAGCAATCTTAGATACTGAATTACTAATTCCAAATCATGTATGAACAAGATAAAAAGTATTGGTTGCAATGCAGATCCCCGTGAAACCACACTGTTCCCATTCTTCCACTGCAAGAATTAACCATTTACTCATCCTATGTATTGGCAGCTGGTTAAAGTAGTATACTATATAATGTAGATAGTTGACAGTCTATAAAAAGACCTCCCCTTTTACGCCATGATCAGTAGTCTTTGTGGAGGGACTTTGCCAAAAACCTTTTGGAAATCTAAGTAAACAGATCATCCCTGTCCATGTGTTAAAAGTTAGGGACACAATGTAAATTTTTGCAGAAGCCATGCTTTCCTTTTCAGCAGAGTTTGTCCTTCAATATATTTGACAATTTATATTTAATAACACTTTCCACCGAAGTCTGCAATTCCCTCCATTGGGAGCCACTGTGGCATATTGGTTAGTGCTGTAATTTTGTAAATTGTCATGAGATTCCTGGAATAAATGACAGTATAAAAAAGCCTTAAGTACATACATACATACATACATACATACATAGTGTTGACTGGGACCCAGGAAATTTGGGTGCTAGTCTTCACTCAGCCATGAAGCGCACTGGGTGACTTTGGGACAATCACAGACTCTCAACCTCCTGACTCCTCAGGGTTGTTCTTGTAAGGATCAGATGGAGAGGAGAAACTTGTAAGCTGCCTTGGGCTCCTTGCAAGAGGAAGAAAGGCCTCATATAAATGTAAAATAATAATTATTATCATTTACCTGGAACAGGTGTTAAGTGAGTTGGTTTGTAATTTCTTGGATCTTGGTTAGATCCTTTTTTAAGAAAGGGTGTTACATTGAGCAGTGTTCAGTACAGAGGCTGAATGTAGAGACATTATATATATCTTGTTGGAAGAGCTGCAATTTCCTGTTTGAGTTCTTTAAGAAATTGAGGATGGATATTATCTTAATACTGTAATTTATTAGCTTTATGTTTGTCAGTAAGATCTAGAATGGCATCTCTTGTCCCCATTATTTGGCTCACTTCTTTAGAATCCTTAAAATACCAAGTTAGGTGCAGGCATCTGTTCTGTATCTTCCTCAGTGGAGAGAGATGAAAAGAACTCATGTGGCTTTTCTGCAATCTCCTTATCATCATTTAGAGCTGCTTTGATTGCCTTTCTAGCTGATTTCCTACTTCTATATTTATATAATAATTTTAATGCTTTTTTTTTTAGCAATATGCTCCTCAAAATGCCTTTTTTCAGTTCATTTTGGAGCCTCTTATTGCTTGGTGTTCCTTTGGTGCAAGTTTGGGTTCCTTTTTGTTCTCAATTGGGCAAGACTTCCATTTTCTCAAGGAAGCCTTGTTTTCTCTTATAGCTTCCTTGGCACTGCTCATTAATCAAGCTGGTGGCTTCTGGGAGTTGCTGCTGCCTTTCCTCACCTACAGAACACATTCTAGCTGAGCTTTTGTTACTGTGATTTTGAGTAACCTTCAAACACTTCAGAGAAATTTCTCCTTCTTGACTTTATGAAAGTTCTATGTTAGTTGCATAAAGTTGTAGTTTAGCATTTTAGTTTTGTGTAAGATGAGAAATGGGATGCCCAAATATTCATGTTTTATGTCCTCATTTTAGATATTTTGCTTTTGTATTGTCTGTAATGGCGTTTGGCTATAAGCAATAAATACATTGATTGATTGATCCTTACTGACTTTCAAATTCCTGCTCACCAGTTCCCTCATTTTTGAGAAATTTCTGTTATCCACCTTTTGCCTTAGTATGTCTTTGGCCCAAATCTCTGATTAGGCATCAGTATTAAATTGAACACTTTAATATATGAGGCATTTTGAAAGCCATGTCTCATTCTCACTGCTTAACAAATGGAGAAACCAAAGCTGGAAGTTTAGAGTCCTTTCAGAGGTTATCTGAGGATTCAGTCCATGTGTGTGTGTGGGGCAGGGGGAACCGGAGTACAGTTTCTTCCCTGACCTACATGTGTTCATTCGATCATGCACAGAAAGAAAACTATATGGGCAGGAACGCACAGCATACGTTCTAATGAACATCATAGGACACTTGTGCTATTCCAATCTGAAGGGTAACCTCATAAAGCAAGTTATGACTCTTGGCAGGAATCTCTTGTGGTAAGAAGGGTATCATACGTTTTTTGTCTCACAGATTTGTAAATTGAATTGTAAATGCTAGACTTCATTCAATTTCCCTTTTTATTTGCTCCATGACTATGAGCCCCATTTCAAGAATGGCTGCTTGTTGGGGGCTTGGCAGGGGAGTGGCTGTGCTGACAAAAGCCAAATTTACCAGATGCGCTACGAGCAGCTGTTCCTTAACTAAGGGAGGGGATGCAGAAATGGCTGTCCTTGTGTGCCATCCTAAAGGGATTTGGAGCCAGCTGCACTGACATAAAACTTTGTGCCAGATGTATTGCAGCAAGCATTTAGAATGGGATTAAAACTGACAGGAATCATAGCCAGACAGAGAACAGAATCTTCACTTGCCTTGCACACGATGCTCTTGATGGAGCATGATACACTAGAACTCATGTCAATTCCAATGGCCTGGTTCTTTGTGTGTAAACATTTCATTATATATATATATATATATATATATATATATATATATATATATATATTAACTTGTGCAATAGCTTAAAGGTGGTTTGTAAAACCAGTAAAGAGCCAGTGTGGTGTGGTGGTTAGACTGGGGACCTGGGAGATCTGGGCTCCATTTGGCCATCAAGCTCACTGGGTGACTTTGGGCCAGTCACTCATTTTCAAATGAATCCACTTCACAGGGCTGTTGTTGTGAGGATAAAATAGAGCAGAGCAGGACTATCTAAGCCAGCTTGGGTTGAGAGAGAGAGAGAGCGAAAAGGATATAAATGAAATATTTATTTATTTATTATTTATTAAAACATTTTTATGCCGCCCCATTCGCCGAAGCCTCGGGGCAGCTTACAACAATAAATTAGCTCATCATAAGTAAAAATTAAAATATATACATTAAAATAAAATGCAATTATACAATATAAAATAAGCCGCCCTGGCCAGATAAAATTCAATAATATTAACATTTAAAATGCTGCTTAAATAAAAAGGTCTTCGCCTGGCGCTGAAAAATAAATAACGACGGCACCAGGCGGACCTCTCTGGGGAGCGCATTCCATAACTTAGGCGCCACCGCTGAGAAAGCCCTCCTCCGAGTAACCACCCTCCTAATTTCTTTCAGGGAGGGCTCCCGGAGAAGGGCCTCTCCTGCCGATCTCAGGGGGCGGCTGGGCATATATGGATGTAAGCGCTCCTTCAGGTAACCATATAATAATAATAATAACCATTTAATATAATATCATACCTGAAAGTATAATAAGGAAGCATTGATTAAATAAGCTGGTAGTTTAAGAAATCCAGGATAAAATAGCAACTACTCAATTTAAAAGGGTCCAGGTAATATAAAACACCATTAATAGCCCTGGGGACAAAGGCAGACATTAGAAAAGAAAGTGTTATGTGAATACTTCCTAGGGAAGCAATGATGTAATTTGGTAGCTACCATGCAAAAAGTCCAGTTTCCAGGCACAGACTTTTTCAGTGGTGGATACCAAATTATTGCAAAGGCATGCATTTGGGAAAGGATCAATGACAAAGATCATAACTGGCTGCAGGTTCGTGTGGAAGCCTTCATTCAAGCCTTTGCACCTCTCTCTGCAAAACTAGCTTAAGTATGGCTAGGATTGCCAAGGGCATCTTTGGAAGCATCTCAAGGGGAAGATCATAACAGCAGGCTGGGATGGCTGATTTAAGGGTACAGGGTCTGCAAGAGTCAAATGTGGCCCTCCTTCAGCAAAACCATTAAAGCCAAAAGGGACGCATAGATGTATGCACCTATTTGAATTATCCTTCACAAGAGAGTCTGTAAATGCCCTCAAGAATATATGCCAATGTGTTTTTACATGTCACGTTATGTTAGTCGTGAAGTCGTGTCTGACCCATCACGACCCCATGGAAAATATTCCTCCAGGCCTTCCTGTCCTCCACCATTCCCTGGAGTCCACCTAAGCTCACACCAACTGCCTCAGTGACTCCATCCAACCCCCTCATTCTCAGCCATCCCCTTCTTCTTTTGCCTTCAGTTGTTCCCAGCATTAGGCTCTTCCCCAGGGAGTCTTCCTTCTCATTAGGTGGCCAAAGTATTTGAGTTTCTTCTTCAGTATATGGCCTTCTAAAGAGCAGTCAGGGTTGATCTCCTCTAGGACTGACTCGTTTGATTGCCTTGCAGTCCAAGGGACTTGCAGGAGTCTCAAGAGTTCCTCTTCACTCGCATCAAGAGTTCCTCTTCACTTTCTGCTATTAGAGTGGTATCCTCTGCGTATTTGAGGTTGTTGATATTGCCATAGTTTGTTGTGATCTACACAATCAAAGGCTTTAGCATAGTCAATGAAGCAGAAATAGATGTTTTTCTGGAACTCCCTAGCTTTCTCCAGAGTATGTTGGAATTTGATCTCTAGTTCCTCTGCCTCTTCAAAACCCTGCCTGTACTTCTGGTAGTTCTTGGTCCACATACTGCTGGAGCCTAGCTTGTAGGATTTTGAGCATAACTTTGCTAGCATGTGAAATGAGCGCAATGGTGCAGTAGTTTGAACATTCTTTGGCATTGCCCTTCTTTGGGATCAGAATGTAAACTGACCTTTTCCGATCCTGTGGCCATGGCTGAGTTTTCCAAATTTGCTGACATATTGAGTGTAGCACTTTAACTGCATCGTCTTTTAGGATTTTTAATAGCTCAGTTGGAATACTGTCTCCTCCACTAGCTTTGTTGTTGCTCAGACTTCCTAAGGCCCTTTGGACTTCACATTCCAGGATGTCTGGCTCGAGGTCAGAGACAACCCCATCGTGGTTATCAGGAACGTTAAGGTCTTTCTTGTATAGTTCTCTTGTGTAATCTTGCCACCTCTTCTTAACCTCTTCTGGCTCTGTTAGGTCCCTGCCATTTTGCTCCTTTATCAGGCCCATCTTTGCATGAAACATTCCCTTCATATCTCCAATTTTCTTGATGAGGTCTCTGGTCCTCCCTATTCTATTGTTTTCTCCAATTTCTTTAACTGTTCTTTTAAGAAGGCCTTCTTATCTCTTCTAACTATTCTCAGGAATTATGCATTCAGTTGGGTGTATCTTTCCCTTTCTCCCTTGCCTTTCATTTCCCTTCTTTCCTCAGCTTTTTGTAAAGCTTCCTCAGACAGCCATTTTGCTTTCTTGCATTTCTTTTTCTTTGGGATAGTTTTAGTTGCTGCTTCCTGTGCAATGTTGCAAACCTCTGTCCATAGTTCTTCAGGCACTCTGTCTATCAGATCTAATTCCTTAAATCAATTTGTCATCTCTACTGTATATTAATCAGGGATATGATTTAGGTCATACCTGAGTGGCCTAGTACTTTTCCCTACTTTCTTCAATTTAAGCCTAAATTTTGCAACAAGAAGCTCATGATCTGAGCCACAGTCAGCTCCTGGTCTAGTTTTTACTGACTGTATAGAGCTTCTCCATCTTTGGCTGCAGAGCACATAGTCAGTCTGATTTCTGTGTTGACCATCTGGTGTTGTCCATGTGTAGAGTTGTCTCTTGGGTTGTTGGAAAAGAGTGTTTGCTATGACCAGCATGCTTTCTTGACAAAATTCTACCAGCCTGTGCCCTGCTTCATTTTGTACTCCAAGGCCAAACTTGTCTGTTATTCTGGTTATCTTTTGACTTCCTACTTTAGCATTCCAATCCCCCATGATGATAAGGACATCATTTTTGGGTGTTATTTCTAGAAGGTGTTGTAGGCCTTCATAGAACTGGTCAACTTCAGCCTCTTCAGCACCTGTGGTTGGGGCATAGACTTGGACTACTGTGATGTTGAATGGTTTGCCTTGGATTCGAACTGAGATCATTCTGTCATTTTGGAGATTGTATCCCAGTACTGCTTTTCCTACTCTGACTGACTATGAAGGCTACTTCATTTCTTCTGAGGGATTCTTGCCCGTAGTAGTATACCTGATGGTCATCTGAATTAAATTCACCCATTCCTGTCCATTTTAGTTCACTGATTCCTAAGAGGTTGATGTTCAGTCTTGTCATCTCATGTTTCACCACATCCAGCTTACCTTGATTCATAGATCTTACATTCCAGGTTCCTATGCAGTATTGTTGGACTTTCCTTTCACCACCAGATACATCCACAACTGAGTGTCCTTTCGGCTTTGACCCAGTCGCTTCATTCTTTCTGGTGCTACTAGTACTAGCCCTCTGCTCTTCCCCAATAGCATATTGGACACCTTCCGATCTTAGGGACTCATCTTCCGGAATCATATCTTTTTGCCTTATGGAACTGTCCATGGGGTTTTCATGACAAGGATACTGGAGTGGGTTGCCATTTCCTTCTCTAGTGGATCACATTTTGTCAGAGCTCTCTGCTATGACCTGACCATCTTGGGTGCTCCTGCATGGCATAGGTCATAGCTTCATTGCGCTACACAAGCCCCTTTACTATGGCAAGGCAGTGATCCATGAAGGGGTTTCTACGTGGGAATAGAATGTTATCCTTTATAGAGTTAATAGATGCATGGGGTTGGCATGGTCCTCACAGCATTGAAATGAAAATGGTCCATTTATATGGATCACACCTAACGAAGCATTTGCCCGCCAAGTAATATATTTTCTACATTTACACAAATTAAAATTGTCTCCCTGATCAGATTACACTGCCTGTTAAGATTCTTAATGGATGAAATGATTCTATGCTCATGACTCTTTCTGTTTGATGCATATTCTTGTGTCTACATCAGTGATGGTCGGTTTTAGTTCTTGAGGCTTCAATCATATGCAGCTGCTTTTCTGGGAGGAAGCGGCACGGAACACAGCAGGCCTTTGTTCCAAGCAAATTATAGATCTGTAAGAGAATGTGTGGCATTTGAGAGACATAAGTAATAGGCTTGTATATTTGAATAATAATAATAATAATAATAATAATAATAATAATAATAATTTATACTGTCCTACAGCTGAAGCTCTCTGTGTGGTATATAACAGTCCATACAACAGATAATAAAGTACCTCTCCCCCCTCAAAAAAAGAAAGAATCAGAAATACATCAACAGTGTAAAACAGCTAAAACCAAACAATAACAAAGAAAGACTCAGTGAAACACCTGGGATGGGCAATCCCCTCAAGCCCCTGGGTACCCAGATAAGTCTGTTGAAGCCTTGGCATAGAGGACCATCTTGATCTGGTGCTAAAAGGACAACTAGTTTGGCACAAGGTGGGCCACAGTGGGGAGGCTGTTCCGTAGAGGGAGGGCCACCACAGAGAAAGCCCTCCCCCTTGTTGCCATCCTTCAGGCTTCTCTCAGAGTTGGCACTCAGATGAAGGCCCCAAATGTTCAGCGTAGTGACTGAGTAGACTGTGGTTGTAAAAGGCACTCCAACAAGTACTGTGGTCCCAAACTGAAGGACTTTATGGATTAAAAACAGCACCTTGCATTGCAGCCGATGCATGCACATCTGAACTAGTCACATGTGTTCAGACCTGCGGTTCCCAGTTATTAATTTGACTGCTGCATTCTGTACCAGCTGAGTTTCTGAACTATCTTCAAGGGCAACCCCACATAGAGTGCACTGCAGTAGTCTAATTCATAGATCAGCATCGATCACTGAAGTCAGGCTATTCCTGTCCAGATAGAGGCATAGTTGTGCCACCAACCAAAGCAGGGAGAAGGTGCTCTGAGCCACTGAGCTCACCTGAGCCTCAAGTGGCAAAAATGGATCAAGCAGCACCCCAAGCTATGAACCTGCTACTTCAGGTGGAATGCAACCCCATCTAGAGCAGGTTGAACACTCTGCATCCAGGCAGAAGAACCATGCACCAACTGCACCTCAGTCTTGCATGGATTCAGTTTGTTAGCCCTCATCCAGTCCATCCAGTTTCCCACCTCCACAGCTTCACCTGCTGACAATGTAAAGGAGAAATGGAGCTACATGTCGTACTGCTGGCAATATCCTCCAAAACTCTGGAGGACTCCACTTGGTCGTTTCATGCGGATGTTAAATAGCATGGGGACAGGACAGACCCCTGAGGAGCTCCATGTCGGAAAATTCATGGGGCTGAACAATATTCCCCAAGCACCACCTCTCAAGGCGGTCTTCCAAGATGGAGCGAAACCACTGCAATGCAGTGCCCCCCCCCCACTCTCAGCTCAGACAGATTTGCAAGATTAATGGGCCCGTTTTCAGTGGAAATATTCTCAAGGCTGCTTTGAACAATTAATAGAGACCATAAAGATAAATATGACAGCAATACAAAGTGAAAACATAGTAGAGCAGATACAATGTTTGCATTTTTTTAAGGATTTCTCTCTCTCTCTTTTACACAGATATTTATTTAGAGGCCAGTTAATTGCTTATCTTTTGCTAGAACTCAAATGATGTTAGAAAGATATCAAAAGCTGGTGCATGTTTATTTAGAAGTAAACCCATCTACATTATTATTTAAGTTTTATTCTTCTTGAGTTTAATATTGCACCAAAATATTGCAGTCCCATACATGTTTACCTTGAGAAACTTTCAATGGTGTTTACTGCCAGGTAGGCATACTTTAAAGCTGCAATCCTATCTATATTATGAATATATGTAAATGCCATTACATTCTGAGAAGACACACATAAAGTTTACACTAGAAAAAAGCAAATGGACTAAAAGAGGAACGTAGAAAGCTCCTGTATATGACTGGTCCCTTTAGGTCAGTATTGGCAGCACTGACTGGCAGCCATTCTCCAGGGTTCCAGGCAGGAGTCCTTCCCAGCGCTATCTGGAGGAGGCAGGCCTAAATGTGGGAACGTCTGCTTGCAAAAGCATACACCCAAAGCTTGATTTCATAAAGCAAGCAGAGAAACCCACAGTTGTAAAATTCTTGCAATGCATCTCCACTGCAGCAATGTCATAGCTTCATTGCCGCACGACAGGAGACTGATTCACACTGGATTTTTTTGCACACTGTACTACATGCAACTGATGACTGATAGATGAATGTGGGAAGTGACTCTGTTGGAATGTGTTGTGCACAAGGTGATGTGAAGAGATACGAATGTGTTATCTGCAATGGTATTATGTTTGAGATGGCACACCCACCCATACAAGTCACGCATGTGTGAGGCAGTCCAGATTGTTATATATTTTTTAGAAAATAAAAACCATGTGGCATATAACAATTCTGCATCACAAGGCCGATTTGATTGTTCTCCGCTTTAGAAAACAAATGACAGATTCTGGGTTGCATCCAGTGTTAGTTAGTCTAACTTAGGTCCTTTTTGTTTCAGTGGATTTGCTCTAAGAAGGACTTACATGTAACCTTGTTGCATGTAACCTTGTTGCAGTGCAGACAGATGAAGGTCAGATACAGAATATTGTCCAGTCCATAATAAGCTTCTGCACTCTAGATATGTTTGACTGCAGATCCCAGCATACCTGTCCATTGTTCATGCTGGCTGGGCTGATGGGCGTTGTTTTCCTAAACTTCTGGGGGGCACCAGTTTGGGGCAGGTTGACACAGTGCATCTTTTGCAAATGGATAGTACAATCCTATAAATGGCTATTCCAAGCTAAGCGTTGTAAGTGCTCAATGCAGCTTCCTCCCAGGTAACTGGGTAGAGCAGGTGTTGGGTTTGGGGCCCAATTCTGGCCCATCAGAGTCTTAATCCTGCCCTGTGACTATTTCACCTGATCACTGATTTGCAGTTTCTTGGCTTTTCTGCAGATTTCCTGCCATTCTATAGGGTAATTTGTGGGGGGGGGGGGATGTTGCAAAGTTAGCCCTTTTGCTTTAGCCCTGCTCACCACTAGAATGTGAATCCCGCCCCTCCCTCCGGGAATTTTTCCAAAATATTGTTCAGCCTTGGGGTTGAATGGTTTTTGGCCTTGGCGTAGAGGACTGCAGCTGGGATGTGGAGCTTGAAGTGTTTTGGCGTACACATCCGTGCAATAATTGTGAGCTGTGAAGCATCCTAGTAAACACAGCCATAATATCTCCAGTATATTATATAAGCGCCCTGCTGCATGATAAGCATTTTTACCATAGCACAGAATCCAGGCGAAGCACAGCGATCGTGCGGTTGCCGGACAAAGAATGGATGCGCGCAGGGCTGGCATCAAGGATGGGCATTGTGGGCCCCCCTGGCCATGGCCACTTGATGGGGACCCCTTGGACTTGCGCGGACCTTCCCTATCGCAAGCGGCTTGCGCACCTGCATCTTGGTCTGGCCTGCCTGCTTGCTCACTTCACTTGCCGTCTGCCACCTGTCAAGCAAGTAGCACCAATGAGAAGAAAGGGCAGGAGGGACAAGAGCAGTTGGGGACCATGCTAGAGACAGGATAGGCTCACTGCAGGGGGCCCTGAAAGCCTGGAGCCCTGGAAATGGCATGAACTCCTACCGCCTCCAGGTCTGCCTGGGTTGCTTGCACGAGCAACCTCCCTTCCTGGCTCTGCTGGACAAGTGTTTCTGAGTTTAAAAACATGGTGCTGTGGTTGACAGACAATAAGGGCAGCGGGCTGCTGTCTTGAAGAAATTGGGGAGATGGCTCCATTACCACTCCCTGTAGCCCTCTTTCATGTTTCCTGCAAGTAAGTTGTCTTAGTTTACTAAGGACAGTGGAAAAAGCTACAACCTCATTATGCATTTTGCCCATTGCAAGATAGCATTACCATGGTTGTGAGTTAGGTCTGTGTTTTGGTCTGTATCCGTGGTGTGTGTTTGTCTTTAAGAACACTCAGATTGTGATTATTGCTTTTGCTGTGGGATCCAAGATGGGATTAGTCTTTGTGCTTTCTGAGTTTCAGTGAATTAGATTGCATGGGATCCCTTTACAGAGCTTGCTTCCAGAGGGATCTCATTGCCAGATGATCACAAACATCACCACAATGTGATAAATTGAGCACTGCAATCCACTTTGACAGGCAAAATTGAAAGGAGCCTGTGTTAAAATGACAGCCAAAAGAGATGAGATAAGAAAAATCTCTTATCTTTATTCATGTGACAGACTGAAATTTATACTTTATAATTTGCATACTTACTAGGGTGGAAGCCCAATTGAAAACTGCTGCAGTTACTGCAGTTTTCTGCCTGTTCAATCATCATCATCATCATCATCATCATCATCATCATCATCATCATCATCATGCAAAATATATGGAAAGGTGAAGAGCCCTGAGTTCTATCACTTCAACATTTACAATTAAGAAGTTTGCTAATAGGAAGATATTGGCCCTCCATTTATTTGCTACTTGTCTACATTTCATTGGTGGTTTCAGGTGACACTTAAGCTGTATGTAGAGAAATCTTGTTGATTCCCTTGTCTGCTACCTACTTCACTTAACTGCTCTATTTGACAGCTGAAATCTACAAGGAAATTCACCAGCAAAAAATCATTTTAAAAATTATATACGCACTTGACTTGCTCAATTTTCATGGGCTGAACTCCTGCAACCCCAGCTGCACTTTTTTGAGTTTCCAAAACATTTTGCAGTAATCAAAAGGTGGTAGCGATTGGAACCCCAAGGGGCAAACAGAACAGGGGCAAACAGAACAGGTTCTGTCATGAAGGACACTGGGATACATGCCAGAACAACTGAATGACTGAGGGGGAAAACCAACCCAGGGCAAGCCTGAACATCTTACAGGCATACTGTGGACTGTTCAAACAACTAACTCACCATGGCTTATTTGCAAGGTAGCTTATTATGACATGCAACCCCACCTACTGACTGGGTTCCCATGGCAGAGCTACCTACCATGGCAGCCAGACATTGTGTGTTGTTGTGCCATTTAAGCCTGGACCTTTACCCCTTGGGTGGCTTATTTTTACATGCTGTGAACCCATGGCTTGCTGCAGAGCTCTTCCTGTGCACAATGGGCTCTTGTGTCAGCGGACTCCATGGTACCTTTTCCACTGCGGATTGCCACAATTGGCTACTGAACCTTGTGGCAGTGACTGTGCTTCTGCCAGTGCTGAGGACGTAGCTTGGAAGGATTGTCACACCTTCCCTGGCTGCAGGTCCCTGACAGCCCATGCTCTGTCCAGTGGCAGAGGCAGGATGCCTCTGTGCACCAGTCGCTGGGGATGGTATTGTGGGTATTGCATGGCGGCCGGCTGGCCACCGCATGGGCAGAATGTAGGGCTAGATGGCTGGAGGGTTAGTCTGATGCAGCGTGGCTCTTCGGCTCTTCTTTATGCGTATATATGCCAGGGCATGAGCTTGTGACTCCTACCAAATTTGTTGTTGTGCGTACGCTCCTGGAGGGCAACTGTTTCAGCCTAAGTGCTTCCTTGGTATCATCCTTGCTGGATGAGAATGAGCCAAGCAAAACGGGCTCTTGGCCAGGCTGAGATGTAATGATGGCCAACAGGTTTTGCAGTCTGAATAGGAAAAAGCACTTTAGGGACCTCCTCTTGAGTTCTCAATCTGCCCACTTTGGAGGATTGAAATAACATTACTGGATGCAATTATGTTCAGAATTCCCTCTTGAATTTGTGTTTACCTTTGTGGTTGCGTCTTTGGTGACTTATATTGTCTGATTACAGTGCCTCCTGTCTTGTTCAACAAAAAATAAACGAATCACTTTCATTGTGCTGCTGGAAATTCAGGCATCTTTTTTTCCCAAATACTCCATTTTCCCCAATGTCCAGGTTATAAATGCCACAGGGGAGCTTTTCTGAGTCTGCTCTCATGTTAATGGGATTTAGCAAATTTGTTTCCTTACTTAGATTTAAACTGTACCATACCCAGTAATGTAGCCAAGGCTTATGCTTGCTTTTGTAATGAATTTCACCTCCTTTCAAATACAAATTAGATGCAAAATACACAAACATTTAAATACCCCCCCTCATTCCCAGTGTTGATTACCTGGAGAATGCGTACAATGTCTGTGTTACTTCTCAACTTTAGCAAAGAAGCTAATGTTATTGCACTCTCTGCATTGCATTTTGTGGATGGAATTCTATTTTTGTGAGACACATTCACAATGATGTGCTCACTTTTGCAAAGTCAGATCCAAAAGTTGAGGCAGGAATCGAAAGGCTCAGCTAAATCAGGAAGACAGTGGCTCAATTTGCACATTAAAACAACCCATGGTTTGTTGTTATTGTGAAGGAGTGACCTGGGATATGCTAAGTTGCTAAGAGTAGGAGTGGCTGTTTGATGTGGGAATGCTCCTTGTCTGTGTTGTGACATACATACTAGGGCCTCTGGCTTGTTTCTCCCAAAAGCCAGAGGCACAACCCAACAACAGTGGTGATTTAGAGATGGGTATCTAGCATCAGGGCCAGGACAGGGGTCAACACAGACACCACACCAAAGTGCTGTATGCCAGGCCTCCTCCCACAGGCCTCCTGCTCACAGGAAAGGCAAGTGGCAGTAGAGCTGCAAATGGCAGCAGGTGACTGAGAGCTTCTCGCCTTTTCAGCTTCCCACAGTGCTCTGTTGCAGTGCCTCACTGGGGCATGATGGTTCTTAGGAAATGACGGGCACGTTGCAACTGTCTTTTCAAAGGCAAAATGAAATCAGGCATCACAGAAGGATGGCTGAGCTGACCGAATCCCGGGGCCATGACAATCATGCCCAAATCATGGGCTTCAGACTGTTTGCAGGCTGCTTTTATGTCACTGCAGCTCACCATGTGCTTTCATGCTCATTTTCTGCTGCAACGCCTAGCAGAGGATCAGCTGAAGTGAAACACTAGGCAGACCGCAAGACGAGCCAAGTGGTCACACAACCAACCGGCTTACTGTAGGTGGGGGCAGATGTCACTTAGGCCAGCATGGCCCATGATGTAGCTCCCCAAGGACTTTTGGCTGCATCTGTGGTGTGCTGATGCTACCTAATTTTCCTGCCCGCACTCTTCACCGTCTCCCAAATATCGCGGAGAGAATGTTCCTTCCTTACTACTGCTAGCAGTGAAGGAAGAACAATCCGTAGCAGGATCGATGGAGATGGAAATGCGTGTTCTTCACTCAGGGTTGCGTGCAGCCTTCCTGGCCAGCCCTGTCTTCGCTGACACCTCCTTCCTCTGTCACAACTGCTTGTATCTTGAAAGTGAGATTGTAGTAGCCTCTAGAGGAACAGTAGTGTGGTGACTATCGGCCGGCCTCTCACTCTCAGCCTAGCCTAATTCATAAGGCTGTTATTGTGAGGACAGAACAGAGTTGGAGGACCTTGTAAGCTGCCTTGGGTTCCTTCCAAGAGCAAGAAAAGAGGGATGTAAATGCGATACAACAACAGGAATGATATCCTTTGCTTCTGAGGTAAAAGAATAAGGAAATGAAAATGGAAGATTTATCTTATACTGACACCGATTGCTTCTGTGTTCTTTAAAACCATTGTATTTGTGTGTTGTCTGAGGATTTTCATGCAGAGAGAATCTAATGGACACATCATCCGTGTAATGGCTTCAAAGTACACTAGGATCCTATTAGAGAGAATCAGTAGTCCTGAAATGACATCTCTGTGAGAAATTGTTCAAAGTTGTGCTAAAATGACATCTTTTGAGCATGAGAATTTTAGGCAGAATCTCTGTTTCCTAGGAGGGAAACAGACTGTATTTCATTATCCATTGCATCACTACACTAGTAGAAATTTCTCTTACATTTGATAGGATGTTTACTATTTGTTTGGAGATTCCGTTCAGATTTTCCTGTTACTGAATTCTGACTCAGCATTGCGAAGCTAGTGCACCACTATTTTGCAGCTTGAAATGATCCGGACTCAGCGTGTTACGCTGAGAGGGCTGGTAGCCCTTGACCGCTGTCCCAAACAGCCCTGCACAAGGGGCACCTTTGCTTACAGTCCCCTTGCGCTTGCCTTTCCAGCCACAGCTGTGTTTCTTTTCCCACACATCTACCATTTTAAGGTATTCTGTGTTCCTTAAAGAGAATTAACATTTCTGGAAAATGTGAAGTCGTGGGGGGTGGGGGTTAGGGATAGGAAGTAGTCTCTTCTCAGAGGTTTAGGGAAAAACTGAAATTTGGGGCAAATGGAACAATGTGCTGTTGCTTCCTTCCTCCTTCCTTCCTTCCTTCCTTCCTTCCTTCCTTCCTTCCTTCCTTCCTTCTGGCCAGGGTGACTTCTTTTATATTGTTATTTTATATTGTGATTTTTATATTGTTATTTTTGTACTTTATCTTATGTTGTGAGCCGCCCCGAGGCTTTGGCGAATGGGGCGGCATAGAAATGTTTTAATAAATAAATAAATAGCCAAAGCTCTCTGAGCAGTTCACAACAGCAGATAAAACAGAATAAGAATAAAATAAAAATACAATAAGAATAAAACACCACAAAATAAATGTTTTAAAAGCCAAATTTACAATAACTTACCCACAATAATTTACTCAAATTAAGTCACAAGACCTGTTAAGCAATTGACACAATGCCCCAATATAATACAAATGCATATTGCCCTGTCATGTAGGACAGTCTTAACCTGGCACCAAAAGAATTCAAAGTTGGCTCCTGGTGGGCCTCAGTAGGAAGCTCATTTCATAACGGGGCGGGGGGGGGGGGGAGGGGCAGTGGCAGTGCTACTACCACTTGTTTCTACCAACCACGGAGTTTGTAATCACAGTTAGGCCCCAGATCTTTATCATCATGCCATCTTTACAGATTTAAATTCACTTTGTTATCAAAGAACTTAATATGTATTGCATATAAATTGATTTGCTCATAAAATTATCATTAATGCTCATAATAGTTAAACTCAGTAAAAGTATAGTTTTTGTCCATATAAAGTATACTTTTAAATTGAAATGCAATATGTCAAATATTCATTTATTTTGTTTATGCATTATATTAATATCCTTGTTTCCATCAAGGATCCCAAGGAAGCTTACATAATCCTCACCCTCCACTCCATTTTATCCTGACAACAATCCAGTGAGGTAGGTCAGGCTGAGTGCCAGAGACTGGCCCAAAGTCACCCAAAAAGCTTTATGGTGCAGCAGTGACCAGAACATGGATCTGCCAAGTCTCCATCAAACACTTCTCCGCACTGGCTTTCTCAATGATCTTATGAGCAAAGAGTGTTATACAATATACGTCATACATCTTAGGTTCCTATTTTATGTCTGACCAGAGGGAATTTCAACAAGTAGTCCCTAAATCATATTAATCTAGAAAAGGCAGGGCAACCTGAGGGCAGAGGAGGACTGGTATACAGCATTTATTCCTATCTGTGAAAAATTGGTTGGGATGAAATTAAGGCAACCTGGTTAAAGAACTAGCTACTGAGAACTTGTTCAGCTAGAGAAGACTCTCTTACCTATCAGGAATAGAAACCAAGCCTAATTAAGGAACCTAAGTCCATGGCCCTAATCTGACCCATACAGTTTCTCCTTCTGGCCCACAAAACTGCCTCCAGAGGTCTGAGGCTCCCACTGGTCAGATGAAAAATAAGAATTCTCACTGTTATCTTTAATCTGTGAAGCCTGACAGAACACCAGCTCAGTCACAATGTAACAGCATGTGTGTAACAGAGCACAGGTGTGCTTTCACCACCTAGGACTGCAGTGGGTGAATTGGCTTAAGCTGGTCATCAGTGAGATCACCTGCACCTCCATTGATAACACCTGTATCCCTGAATTTTTTTCAGCAGGATCAGCATGAGTACCCAGTATAGTGGGGCAATTCTTTGGTTCTACAGGCCTGAAAGGACTCACTGGGGTTGACATTTGGTGCTTACTAACAGCATCCCCTTTTCATTTCTTTTAAAACCTTTTCCCCCCTAGGAAGCCTGCCTAACACCCTCTGGTAAGGTTACCTCTTGTCCCATCTCACCCCACCAGCTTGTCCAGGGTTTGTTTGAAAGTGTTCCTTAGAGAGGGTCCACTCTCTCCCTATGCAGGGCCCAAGCTTCCAAGATGAGAAGACTTGCCAGCTATCACTATGTCTATTTTATCAGAGTTTCAGCTATCAGGCAGTATAGAGATGTAACCAATCGATCAATAAATATCTGCATTTATAAATAAATATCTGCACTTTGTTTCAGTTACTTCAGGAAATTTTACAATAGCCTTAAGTATTACTAATGAAGTTTATTTTTATTTTTTTTAATGGGAGCATGTAATTTATGAAAATAACCAAGAGTATTCTGCTCTCTACTAGCAGCTGGAAAAAGAATAATGTGCTGTGTTTCCCTTTTGATCCGGCAGGTTTTGACTGTTCCTCCTTATTAATATATCTGAAGAGTTTTAGATAACAGGCTATTTTTAGTGTGTTTCCAGTACAGAAGGATCATGTTGAGAGCTCTTTCAAAATGGTTTTTGTGGTTTGCTTCAGTGGCCCTTGAGCCAATTATTTTGTGGCTTTCAAAGTAGGGATATGGATTGTGTCGCTCTGCAACACACACACAGACTAGGCGTGTGGTGGTCCTCCATGTGGGCCAAGAAAGCAGTGTGATGATTTCCTAGTTCTTTCTTGTCCAAGATGGTGCAGCATCTTTCTTTGGTTACAGGTAGCCACGCGTGTGCTGATGCTGGAGTTTTAACAAGGGCAGCCAGTTGAGGATTATTGAAAAAGAAGAAATGCATGACCAAAAAAGAGGATTAAAGATTATATTTGCATAACATTTGCACGTGCGTATGTACAAACTTATAAAGAATTATGATAACCTAAATAGGAAAACAGGAATCTTGGTGTCTTGGAGAAGATTGTGACCTTTCTGTTTAGTCTGCAGTCCAGATAGGCTAAAGTTCTTACGGTGGAACTAGGCAGGGCAGGCCTTCAGATGCAGGGCACCTTCTACTACAGGATGGTCCTTTGGCAGCCCACCAGATAAAGAATTATCCTCAGCAAAAGAGGGCACATGGCTAGCCATATTTTAACCATGCTTCTTAAACCAAATGAGATGTTATGTTAAAGATATCCTTGCAGTGACTGTGCACATTTTTTAAAAATGCAAATAGTATTTGTTGTGGGGAACTGATGTTTATCAAGATCACCACAAAGGGGGGGGGAGAGTTTAATTCTTTTTCTCTGTGCAGCACTGTAGATTAAATAGTTCCTTTTAAGTTATTGCTTGCATTGGGAGTTAGTTCCCAGCCTTGCTATTGCTTTTATTGGCGCAGCTGAGGACCAAATCCGGAACTCTGTGCATGCAAAGCAGGGCTTTATTTCTGGGCTGCGGCTTCTCAATACCTGCTGTATCCCCCGGTTGTAGAAGCAATGGAACAGAGCTGGAGGCCGGTGTGGGTGTGGCTGGGCTGAGAGCCCAAATCCAGCAGGAAGCCACTGCAACCTGCTTGTTCACCTGCCTTTCTCACCAGCCCATGCAAGAGGGAGTATGAAGGAGGAGCTGGCCTGCTCGCTGCTTGTCCAGTGAGCAAACTGCAACAGCAATGAGAGAGAGGTTGAAGAAGGCTGGTGGCAATGGTGATGAGAAGCTAGATGTTAGCAAGGGGCCCACTCAGGGTTCCTTATCCAAGGGTCCTAAAACACGCAGAGACCATGCTAGGTGCTGAAAAGGTACGGGTCTCTGGTCCACAGGACAAGAAAACAATGCTCAAATTTGCCTCTGCTAATAAACATATTGTTGGTGTCCCTGCTAGCCAGGCGACTACAGACCCACCAAACCAAGTGCCAATGAGGTTCAGTCAGGCGGAGATTCGTTCAGTTTTCTTGATTCAGCTGAGCAAAGCAGCCGGATGTCCGCTCCATACATGCAGACAGGAAGTGACACACACACATTCCTCCAGCTGACCCTTCTTATACTTTTACCTTCTTTCACTCAGTCTCGCCCCCATTGTTCCCTCACCCAGTCCCCTCTCAGGGTCTGCCTGACCCTTCACCCGATCCCCTTGCGGGGTCTGCATGTCCACGGCATGCCTGACCTCCTGCCGGCGCTTATCTACGTCCAGTCCCCTCACGGGAGCGTGATCACTGCGGGCCAGACCTTGCTAGGGGGTCTTCTTTACTCACTACCTCTTTGTCTCACTTTATCAACATTCTTTTGCCTTTCCTTTTCCTCTCTGAAGCAAGCGGTTTTACAAAAAGCAAATGGCGTTTGTTAAGCTAATCAGGCTCCTTCAATATGCTGTGTGTGTGTGTGTGTGTGAGAGAGAGAGAGAGAGAGAGAGAAAATCTAGGGACATTCAAGGGAGAGGAGGGCAGAGTAATATGCCCCCCAGCAGAAATTTCATGGGGTGGGGCAGCAGGAGATTAAGTCAGCTAATCAGGGGTCATCGGATTCCCACACTTTGTTTCAGCAAATGTCCACAGACAGTGGGGTGGTGAAGATCAGGGTCTTCCAATGAAAGATTCAAGGCTCCAACCCTAGTGTCCCCCCCCCCCCCGCCCCAACACCACTCTGAACACATGGAACTGGCACAGAATAGGAAAACCATAAGGTGCTGTTAATCATAAAATGTTGGTACCATAACTGAGCACATGTAAATGCAAGCCTGTAGTAAGTGAATACTGCTGTACTGAAAGAATATATCTCAGTGCTTTTACGAATACAGATAGAGTAGCTGTGGTTTCTGATAGCAATGGGGCACAGGCTCTTTGTAACTTGTTCACTTCTAGGCATTACCACAGGCCTTTCTTGGGTTAGTTATTCTGCATCTGGCAAAACCTTGACAATATACCAAAATCATATATTTAATGAAATAGTACAGAAGATTACTTAGCAGAAAACATGGTTGTGTTTATAGAATGCTGGATTCATGGCTGTAGAATATTGCAATGTTTTAATACAGAATTCCTCCTCTTTCCATCCCAACTGCCCATTTTACAGAAGCTTTTGCAGTTCTTTGAGGACACAAGACTATTATGTCATGTCACTGATACTGGAGTTGGAAAGATGCTTTGGAAATCCTGTTTCTTTACATTAATTGGTTGGAACTTGCTACTGTCTTTGATAGTGGTGGGATTATCTAACCAAATACATCCAGCATTGGCTGTGTTGAATAATACTATTTTTCAATTGCATACTTTGCAATGCAGCAAACCAGCTGAACTGACAAAGTTTAAAAGTAGCATGCACATCTAGGGTTAACTCCTTTTGCTTGGGATTTTTTTTTTAATTTTGGCTTGAACAGTTAGTTCTGTCTGGTGCCAAGGGTTAATTTGATTCCAGTATTATTAATATTTACTAGCCTTATAAGAGAATCTTACATTGTGTTTGTTTGTTCTGTTCTTTTCCAATATACCTGTTAAAAGAGAAGCAAGAGCCAAAGAGCAAAATCCACCAAAATTTTGGTGCAGAAGCCCCTTGGAAATGAATGGAGGCTGTGAAAACACACTGCATTCGTAGTCCATCCACTTCACAGCATTCATGCAGGACAGTTTCTTGGGCTGGCAGTGTTTAAAACAGTTCTAGCAGAAAACCATGGCACATCACGTTAGCCAAAAATCCAGCTCATCCAGTAATACTGCATAGAGGGCGATCAAAGCCAGGCATATCTTTTACTTGGCAAAGTTTTACTTTTTGCACCACCACCTTCTTGCTGGTGCTTATGGAAAGATAATGATTCCTATACTCCACATTTCCCTACAAAGCCCTCTCATGAACTTAATAGAAAAATGTCAATTTTGATTTTTCTTTGAGGCAGCAGCATGTGTAAATTTGGTAAATGAATGGAAGGACAGCTGTAAGTTGAAATTCATTACTGTTGATTAAAGGTGCAGCTCTCACCTGCTGGATGAAAGCCTTTGATCTTGGAGATTTTGAACAATTCTTATGCTGCCAGCAAGTTGGGAGAACTGATAGAGACAATTTTCCCCACTGCCCTCTCCCTGCTTTTTCCTCTATACGGGCCTTTTTTTACAGGACTGTTTCCCTTTTGACTTCCAGGAGGTCATCCAGGGCTGCTTTGTAACATCAGAAAATAGGTGCTACTGTTCTTTCCATGGTGGCTGCCTAGGTGTGGTTGAACTTCAGAACTTGAAGATCCTTTTTGAGGTCAAGCAGGGTTTATGACTTTAGAAAGGGAAATTTGAACAATCCTATGCTCCCTGGAATGTGTTTAGGATTGCACCCGACATTAATTTTTAAAAAATGAAGAGCAATCTGAAAATATTCTGTTTTGTTTTACTGGTTAATATTAAAGAGTCAGAAGAAGCATGAATACTCAGTTCAGTATCGATGAAGGCTAAACTCTAATTCAATGCTATCTAAGGTAAGAAGGAGTGTCTTCTCTTGTACACTGGCTTTTCAGAATAATCCTGACTCATTGTTTACTGCCAGCAGGCAACCTTGAACCTGAATAACTATTTCCAATGTTGCGGTGGTACCATGTGTTTGACATAATGTTCCAGAGGATCATAGAAAGATCTCCTTTGTATTTAATATGCACAGAATGTTCCTTTTCATTAAAGAGGTCACAGAAATGCTGGAAAAGCTGCAGAACCAGTGGCACTAAATTTTTCATCAAGCATGACTTCAGTTTTGTAACCAAGAGTGAAGCATGGTCTCCCTGGAAATCTTTCTTTAAGGAAGTAACAAAATAATTATTGCATGCAGTTTTTACACAATGGAAAAGTGACATTGGAATTTCAAGCAGACATCACTTCCTTTTCTATCACTAGATGCTTTTCCTAACCACAAAAGTGACTAGCATCAAGTAGACTTTTATTATAGACTAAATGTAGTGCTATTCTTTGGAACTTTTGCAGTTACTTGGTTTGAGGACTAGTATAGCATCTAGTTCAAATCTACAGCCAAGTCTACTAAGGCTGCAGTGCTTCCCTTACTTGATGCTCTGCAGAGGTTTTGGGCTGCAACTCCTAGAAGCTGGGGATGATGGGAGCTGGAAATCCAAAACATTCGGAGGACATCAGCCAGGGGGAAGCTTGCTTGGGAACCCAGTGAGACTTAGTTTTGAGCAAAGCTTAGGCCAGCCTCCAATTTTCAGGGGAGCAGCCAGAGCTCAGTGGTTCTCATGCTTAGTCCCACTCCAGTTGCAAGAGGTCTTGGAGGACTTGAGCAGGACCCATGCTTGTGTGTTTTTGGTCTGAAAGCATGCCTGGCTAGACAGACTCATGGTCTCACTGTGCAGAGTCAAGCGCATGTGTTTATATGTAGCTTCAGCTCCCACAAATGGTAAAACTCTGCCTTTTCTCCAGTGACCAATGCCTTCAAGGTGGTATGCATTATTCTGCCTCTCTCCCTTTTCAGGGATGCTACTGGGCACTGGGAAGGTTCAGGAATCAACCTTTCCACTGATATCTGTGAAAGGACTTTTAAAAGCCTAGGGGGAGGGGGTTGGGGGCACCATGTGAGGGGAAGGGAGGGTAACTATTCCTTTGCTCACTGTGATCCCTCTGGAAACCCATCTCCTCCCTTAGTAGCTCAACATAGCAATCATCTCCCATCAGCATCAAAGGGAAGACATTTTCCAAGTTTAATCACCATGCATGGGAGAGGTTGGAGGGTGTTGCAGCATGTGAGAAATGGGGGTAAACCCTTGTATCCTCTGTTAAAATCCCCCTTGGAGATTGTCCCCTGCAGAGCATTTAGGTTTCTTTCATTTAGAAAAAAAAGAGAAGCCACTCTCCATTTGGACCAAAGGACCTTAGATCTTAGACCATGGGAAATAGATTTAGAACTGGGCCCCTTGGGCCCCAGCCTAGCAACATCCCTGATCTTCACAACAGCCCTGCAAGGTAGATTAATGATTGCCTCAAGAGGATGGATGGGAGGATTTAAACCTGTGTTTTCTAGCCTCAGTCACACTGGCTCTGGATAATTCTTATATAGTTTGTAGTCTTGTGGTGAGGGTTACTGAATTAAATATGTAAAAATCACTAAACCTCAAAGTGCTATACAATTGCTAAGTTGATAAGGATTATTGTGAATTGTAGTCACCCTTGTGGTTACTGTAATAATGAAAAAGCAATGTCTTCCAGTACCCTGGCAATGTAAATTTTGCAAGCATGTAGACATCCTTTCACTTCCCTCTTGCATTGTGGCTGAGGAAATGGCTGAGAGCAAGTGACAATGGTTCTGCGAATCATGCATCATATATAGAATAAGTTAGAGTGACCACATCACTTTGAATTGGAAGAAAGAAAGACAGACAGACAGAAAGACAGAAAAAACAAAAGTGCAAACCTCTTATTAGCAGAATCCAATGGGTGTGAATAAAACAGCTATTAATACTACAGGAGCTGACGCATTTTATTTGACACTTCTGTGGGCAGGCTTTTATTAATTATGGAAATTATATGCTGGGTAGAAAGGTATTATGCCAGCTTAGTTCCTTTTGGAAAATGGATCTGTGAGGTGGAAGTGGGTTTCTAACCAGGGCCAGGGCTAAGGCAAGATGAGCTGATGAGAGAATGTGATTCTGTTGTTCTCTTCAACAACTGTGATCAAACTTTGTGCTTGCGAAGTACTGAAACAATGTTGTTGTTATGTGCCATCAAGTCACGTCAACGTACGGTGATCCTGTGAATGAGTGTCCTCCAAAGCAGCCTGTCACCGAGAGCCCTGCTCGGCTGTGGCAAACTCAGGGCTGTGGCTTCCTTGATGGAACAGCTCTGTCCCATAGTTGGTCTTCCTCTTCTCCTGCCTTCAGCTTTCTCTAGCATGATTACTTTCTTCAGTGCATCTTGCTTTCTCGTGATGTGCCTGAAGTAAGACAGCCTTAGATTTGTCATTTTTACTTCCAGGGAAAATCCTGGCTTGCTCTGATCTAGGATCCACTTGTTCATCTTTCTCTCAGTCCAGGGTATTCACAAAACTCTCCTCCAGCTCCATGTTTTGAATGCATCAGTAAAGAACAGGATGTTTATAGAAGTTCATAGAGCTGTCCTTGCACCTTGGAGTAACCACAGCCAGCCTTTTTTTCACCAGAGCAAACCCAACTTTTTAAAGGTAACTGTGACCCACTCACCACCATCAACATTTCAACCAAAAGTTCTCTGAAAAGTCCACGAAGTGACACTTCAGCAAAGCAGTCTTCCCTGCTGACCAGCCTGGAGCTTCTTTAGGCAAGAAGCCCCATGAAGAAACCTCTTCCCTTCTGCTGCCATGAGGCCATGGTAGCCCATCTCTGCATGCCTGCAGGGGAGTTAATTCGTTCTGCACCACACCTGCTGCTATATTTTTGAAATGCTTAAGAATTAATTCTTAGATTAACCTTTTTTCTGGATGTGATGTGTGAGCATTGTTAGTCCAGCTAAAAGGCATGTCAACTATCGTATGTAGGGATTTGAAGTGATTGGGTTCTTACTTGCTAAAGATGGAGTCTGCTCCTTATATTATGTTTGTTTATTAACTCTCCTTTCCCACTGGTGAGGCCTTAGCTTGGCCACTTCCTCTTTGAACATTTACCTTGATAACTTGCTGGTGTACTTTCTGTTTTGAGCTTCCACAAACCTTGCACTGGGGAGACTGGGAGAGGTCTCCTCTGTATTTCATCTCAGACCACACTGGTCTGCTCCTCAGATCTCAGCTTGAGATAACTTACCTTACCATTTCTCTGCCTTATGTTTTATAATTGTCCTTGGTCTACAGTAGTCTCATGTTCCACATATTTATTTATACATTTTGTTCTTTTGCATTTAGTCTTCTCCATACACTGTTCACGCCTTGATAGCTCCTGTGGCGTTCCATTTATCCAAACTGAAAAAACTTTCCTGCTGTTGAATTTTTTCAGGTTTCCCACAGTTCAGTATTCCTGTCTGAATTCTAAATGAACCTTCCACATGTTTTAGGGTTCTGAATAGTGTCCAGCCGCTTCTGGCTTCACTCTCACCCACCAGGGCAAAGTGAGAACCACATTTTCAGAGGTCACTGCTCAGGGGAGCTAAGTGCAGGGTTCCTTGGATCTGCTCTTCAGACATCTCACCACTTAAACTGACACTTCAGTGAGTTACTGAATGCACAGGAGTGCTAGGGAAATCAGTGAATAAATTGACTCTTAGCTGGGACTTGCTTTTGCTGTGTTCAGAAGGACTTGACATTTCTACTCTTAGGTGAGTTGCAGGCATGCTAAAGTACTCTTATGCGTGTGTTTATTTCACTGTCCTTTTCTCTTCCCAGGAGTTCAGGGCAGTATACATGGCTTGCCAGTGCAGGGCATGGTGGTAAGACAGTTGGAAAGGGTATGGAAGAGATCTGGGTTCTGGTCACTGCCTAGCCATGAAACTCAACAGTGACTTTGGACCAGTTTATAACTCTCAGCCTAACCTATCTCACAGGGTTGTCATGCAGTAAAAATGGAATGGAGGAGGGCTATATAGGTCTCCTTGGGTTCCCTGCAAGAAGGAAAAGAGCCAGGATATAAATGAACTGTAATAATAATAATAATTATTATAATAATATTCTCCTAACACAGTTGTATGAGAGAGGTTAGGCTGAAAAATAGGCCCAAGGTCATCAAGTAATCTATGGCTGGGTGGGTTTTTTTTTAAACCTGGGTCAACCTGGGTCTTTTGGGTTACTGTCCTTGTTATGACTGGTTCACAGATCCACATTCAAATCTGTTCAGCTTTCCTAATATTTGGAGGAGCACCTTATGAGGGAAAAAAAGTAACCTTTGGAAGTCTTGCTCCAATGTATTTATTTATATTTAGAGAGTGACTTTTGTTGACTAACAAAGATGTAATATTTATAACACAAGGTTTAATACGTATTTTAATCTGTGTGTATATCCATGGCCAAAACACTGGTCCTTCTATCTGCTTAGTATCATGGTGATAAAAACAGCTACAATGAAATCAAATTAAAACATGAAAATTAGTATCAGTGACAGCATAAGAATAACATTTCATAGCAGTAATTTTATTATCAAGCCTGGAGGTGGATGAAAGAAATGACTGTTAATTTTTCTCAATGAAAAATCGGGAAAGCCAATTATTATAGCTAATTTGAAAGTCACATTTAACAGATATACCCATGTTTGCATTTTTCCTCATAAATGAACATTTTGGTTTGAGATTGGAATGCAATATTTTGCAAAATGGAGCAAACACGCTAAAAACAGAAGGAAGGTCTTCCTTTGTATCAGAGCTAAATTGGTCATATGAACTGGGCTTTGAAGACAGCTAGTGATGCGTCATTAAAAAACAATACATTATATTAAAAGGACGTAGAACAATTCCCCCAAATAGAGAACTAGTAACGTAAAGAGCATGTCTGGTAAAACACTTCTCTTTAATATGATGGGTGTATGTGGGGTGGGCTTTGTGTGGGGCAGAGGGTGATTGTTGGCAGACCTCCTACTTTTTGCATGGGAGACTGCTCTAAAATGACATCTGCCCACCACAGATGGAAATAGCACAATCCGTTCTACCACTGAAGTTCCATCTAATTACTGCATTTCACTGCATCTGTAGGCCAGGACTAAAATGTCTCACTTTCAGTGTTTGCCATTTGAGTTACAACCCATCTTTAGAAAGATTATTATAAATTGTTTGATACATATTGGTAATCCTTAGGCATTCCGTTATGCCTGAAAGAAATGGATCTGGCTTAATGCCTTTCCCCCTTCTCTCTCTCCCTCAGTGAAACTGTTCTTTATTCATCCCTTTACTTGTTTTCCGTAAGAGGATTTCTCTTACTCTATAAAACTCCATAAGAGATGGATGCTCTATTGGGCATAGCATAGGTCTGTCAAAATCGCATTTCTTGTCTGTCAGAGCAACCAGTGTTCTCCTACCTCCTTCTTTGGCTTGATTAATTTTACTAGCAACTGTCTTTCTTCCATTTGCTGTAACTGAAAATGTGAGATTCTCTGCTTGGCATATAATTCTCTGAGCGTAAATGCTTTTTCGTACATACTACCTACTGATTTTAGCAACAGCATCTCACTTCACACTTTGTGTAAGAACTAGAAACACACCAGTTGGTTTAAGCCTGAGGTGTCACAGCTCCAGGGTACACTCAAATCTGCCGTTTTATATGAATTTTGGCCAATGCACCATTTCATTTTGCACAGGTCAAGAGGCATAATAATAACCAGCTTTAAAAATTTTATGAATCTACATTACAAGTAATGCAATCTATTTTCTGTAGAATTCCTGGAGTACTTATTAACCTGTTCCAGGCCAGAATGTAAAAGATGAGGGTACCAAAAGAATCGTATTATAATGAAAGTTCAATTGAAAACTTAATGTAGGGATGAATGACATAGCCAGGCAGGGGGTGGGTGGGGTCACCAGGGACTTTGCAGCCTTGGGAAAGAAACTCAGGGACCTAAAGGCCAAGTGTCCTTTTCCTCTGTCTTACTGGGCCAGGGAAAGGAGGGTCTCCGAGGTGAACAACTGGCTTAGGGTGTGATGCCAGAAGGAACACTTCAGGTTCCTCGACCACGGCACCGGTTGCTTCCCAATGGACTTCTGGAAGCAATTACTATAATGAACATCATTGCAATGTGCAAGATAATCAGATATAAACCACCACCCAAACCTGGTACAATGTCAGATCTGCAGATGAGTATTTGTCTCTGGCTCTGCAGGTATGGAATGAATCTTTTTAATATTGCATGACTGTGTTAGAACGGAGAGTGGGTACTTTCTGGGCTTCTTCCAGTCTAATTTTGAATGTAAGTTAGGTTGCAGTTGGCTCCTTCCATTTCTCTATATTTGAGCTTCTGTGGGGGGCAGGGTTAAAATATACTGTTGGGTCCATGTGACATTGAAGCTTACTCTTTTGCTGACCTGCCTAGCAGTAGGCTCAATTTAGGAATGTGTATAACTTCCTGAGTTGTCTCTTTCTCTGCAAATTTCTTGTGGTGTTTGTATATGAACATTCCCTTTTATATATTCCAGAAATTGCTTTTTATATTTACTATGGCCTGCTTTCAGAATCACTGGTGCAGTTCATTGTAATCAGTTCTGCTGTACTTAAAGCTCAGTGGCTATTTCTAGTGGTGTTGTGTCAGATAAAACATGGACAGCCTTATCTGCACACCCCAGTGGACTGTAAAAGATGTTATCAAGCATCTTGTCAGATAGCTATATGTCCTGGAGATAGCTTGTAGTTCAATAGGACAGTCTTGTTCTGTAGGGGATCTCAGCGCCACAGCCTATAAATACCTTATATACTAGTTTACCCTGTTTCTACTTGGGCTGGATCAGAAAGTCCTCTATGATATATGTTACAAGCTTATACATACTTGCCTGAGACTAGGTTCAATGGAACTCAGTTAAGTTTTATTTCTGAATATGCACCAGCAAGATTGACCCGTACATCTTTTTAGACATTGTTTCAGGTGGTAGAGTCTCATTTAGAATAACTGTTTGGGATAGACTGCTTTTTCATAAAAGATAGAATTATGCTGACGAAGCCCATGTAGGATGGAGGTACATCATCGGGAATGAATCATAATTCAGAGGTAAAACGCCTGCTCTGCAAACAGTCCCAGCATCAAAGCCCCAAGATGTCCAGCTAAACAGGGTGCTGTGCAGTTTTAAGCACAAGGGACGAGTAATATTGTGACAAAACTTTCAGGAGCTGCACTTCAGCAGTGCATGGGCCAAAGGCCAGGGGCAAAGTGGCATGTTTCAATTGAAAGATATGGCAACTAAGACTTAGTGGACGTGGGGCAAAAACTTGCACAAAAGCTGGGAAGCCACCAATTGTTTACTTTCCAAGAAAAGGTGAGAGGAGCTGGGAAAAGGGAGGAAGAGGGCACGGTTATCTGAGAAACTCTAGAGGGCCAAACTGGGACATCTAGAGAGCTTGATTTGACCAGGTCCTGAAGTTCTACATGCCAAAGCCAAACAGATCCAGTAGCAGGTAGTGCTAAAGAACTCTAGCTGGGATCCTGAAGCACCTTTTCAATGAACACAGACAATATTGTTTTAGATGGACAAATAGTTTGTTACGGTTATACTGCATAAAGTAGCTGCCTGTATTATGGTCTAGGTTAATAACTCCAGGATTCCCTTATACAAAGAAGAACTGAGGGGGTAGGGGGATGTACAGAGGCATAAATAGCATTTTGCTACCTTCAGTTTCCTAAAAACATTTCTGCAACTCCTTTTGCTCCGTGTGTGTGTGTGTGTGCAGGCTGGGTGGGGGTGAGTTTGATTATACTGCAAGGGCGGGAATATGTTCACAGCACTTTGATGAAATTGCATAAAGCCCCACACACATTGTTTATACGCTTCTGTGTTTGGATTTTTAAGAGTGCTTTGAGCCAGTCTATTTGCATCAGAAATCTGATGAGTTACACTGATTCAGTCAAGCAGGAGAAAATCATGATTCACAGGCTCCATCAAATGAGTTGAAATCGTGACTTGTGAATATTGAATATGAAAAGCAGTCTTGGTTGGCAGTGCTTGCATCTTGAGTTATATCTGGGATACAATATGTTGACTGGTTAGGTCGGAATATTGATTAGCAGTGCCATCCTAAGCACGTCTGATTCACCGGTACATCCTCCTGCATTCAGTAGGCCATCCCCTCAAGTACGTGCATCAAGGACTGATGCATAAGTGCAACACGCATGCTGCTTTACTCAGATGTAAATGCATTTTACATTGCCTGGTTCACTAACCCATGGAAGCAGCCATATTGGGAGAACTCAGTGCGACTGAATCCCAAATAGGCCTGAATGGGGTGGCACCCTTCAAGCACACCACCACTCTGCGTGCATCCAGAAAAGGCCCTTGACTTAATTGTGGCCCTGCTGGCTTCCTTTAGCTTGTAAATCTCGGTTTCTGCCCTGGTTCTGCTGCTGAATGCACTGATCTTGCTCTGCATTCCGCCTGCACTGGCCTTGCCTGTTTCTCTCTGGCCGTCTCAGTCAGGCTGGAGAGCAGGCAGGCAGCGCTGTGCCGGGGAGCAGAAGGGCTGGCTGCTCAGAAGAACACTAGACTAGGAGGCGCTCCATGGAGGCTGCTGCATCCCAGTGTTTAGGCAGCACAAAACAAGTCCTGGGGCTCATTCCTCCAAAACCCCACCTGAGCTTATTGGGGGGCTGCCTCTGCGCCCTCGGCCATGCCATACCACAGATTTGCTGCTGTTCTTTCTGGCAGAAAGGAGCAGTTTTCCTAGAAGAAAAAGACAGACTGGTTTTGTTTTTTGTTTTTGTGGCACTGGTGAGGAACCTACAAAACAGGCTGGGGGCACAGGCTGCCCACTCTCAGTTTAAGCATTCAGCCGAGCTGGTCTTCCCTTCCTGCAGTTATCAGTGGAGCACCGGTCCTGACTGTGCATATTCTGATAGTTTCTAATAATTGCTCCTTCCCCCCATTTCCTGCTGCCCCTTCAGGGAAGCAGAAAATAGTAAAATCACATGGAGAGTCCAACAGGAGACAGCCACACTCCGTGGATCTTCCTGAATTTTGATAAATTCTTACCAAAACTCAACAGAAATTAAAAATCCTCTCCCATCTCTGAGTAAGGCACAGTGAGGGTTGATCCTACTGTAGTATGAGGTGCTTATTAATAAATGTTAATCATAGTTCGGCCTCCTGCTGCAACGTCCCCGCACATGATAGCATGCGTCACCGAAATGCTCACAATACCTTCAACTTTTTTTGTTTGTTTGTTTTTCGAAGGATTGATGGAAAACATCCTCCCTGCTCTTTCCTTCACTCCCCAGGGAACTTTTTCCTTTTTGTTTGAGACAGCTGTGAAATAAGCTGCAACTGGAAGCACATTAGTTGCTGGAGAAGGGGGAACAGTGTCAGTGAGATTTCTGAGCACTGAGTATTCTGTGGCATCTGCTTCTGCACATCCTGATAAAATACATTTCTGTGGCTTAATATGCAAGAGGAAGCATGCTTGAAGAGGAAGGTGATATTGGGACTCTGCTGCCCTTTAAGGAACAAGTGACCACAGTCTCACATCCACCCGCCAAATCAAGATAGTGAATTGTGCTTCTCGTTTTGAAATGAAATGTGCCCCCGTGGCCCTTTTAGTGACCCTAATCTCATTTTTATGAGAGTAATTTATAAATGTCATGAACCCTGAAAGAATTAAATTGCTTTCTTTATACTCTGTTTACCGGGGGCGGGGGGGATTGCAGTCAGGTAACTTCTACATGTTGTTATTTATTGCAGATTGCCATGTCTTCCACTGTGTCAAATCCTAAGGCATACAGGTTGTATAAAATAATTAGCACCCAGGCTGAAACGGATGCCTCTGCGTTGATCTTTATGATTGGAAAATGTCCCAGGTGTGCCTTACACCCAATTGGTCTTTAAAACTATAGCACAATATGCACAGTGCTTGGTAATGTTGTAAGCCGTTCTGAGACGTTGTCGTAAAGGACGGCATATAAATGTTTCAAATAAATAAATAAATGATGCCTAATGTTGGGATATTTCTGGGATCACCGAATCCAACCTGCTATTTCAAGACATGGCTCTCTAGCTATTTGTTTCCCACTGAGAGAATCTGCATGATCCAGATGACATTATGCCATGAGGAAGCAGGGAGCACAGAAGGTCACGACAGATGTCCCTAAAGGGCTCAAGCAAATGAGCCAAACTGTATTTTGGATCTAATCATTTACTTTAACAACTTTAAGAAGTATAGAAAATATTGCATATTATTAACTTTTGTAATAGTCCTATTTGCTAGATTTGAATACGTCTAGCTTTTATAAGGTCCATATGTGACTCCTGGCCAAAACTTGCTGAGGTGCCTGATTATCTAAAAGTGATTCAGAGTGCAGTCCTTTGCAACTAGAGGCCTCCAGTTCCTAGCATGCCCAGTTGTACACAGTATGCTGGTAGTTGTAAAATGTTTTCTGTCTAGTCTTCCCTAGGATTGTGCCTTTAATCTTGGAAAGGGTAGGTTCAAAGCTTATCTTCTCTGGTTTTTCTAGGCATGTCCGGCTCAGGCCAGGCACAATAATTGCACAACCAGTTTAGTGACATTAAATTGTGGTTTGGTACTCTGTAAATGTTTATAACATTTACATTACAGGGGAATGCTGAAATCCCCTTTTTATCCAAGGTGAGCAATTGCAAACATTTTTTAAAATCTATATTTAGGGGCAGCTTTGAAAAGTGATGTCCCGATAGAAGACCATCTTGGTAGAATGCACAAACCTAGCAATGGATCCACCATCACTGACTACACAACTACTGGCCCACCAAGCTAAACACAGTCAACTGGCTACATACGGTGGCCCAACAAAGCTTACATCAAGATGCAGAGGAAACTAAGTTTCATTTCTGATATGGCAACTCTTAACTAGTAAGACTGAACGGTTTGCTAAGTAAGGAGTTGGTGTGAGCTTGGGTGGACTCCAGGGGATGGTGGAGGACAGGAAGGCCTGAAGGAATGTTGTCCATGGGGTCGCGATGAGTTGGACATGACTTCACGACTAACAACAACAAAAGCAGTTGTCTATATTATAGCAAAGTTTAAGAACTAGTTAGATTGTTATCAAGAAATACAGTGTAAAAAAATTATTCCAAAAACTCCTTGATGGGTTAAAAAAAAGCACAGGATTATGTTAGAAGTGCTATGGTGTAAGAACAACTTATATCCAAATGTGATCCGGTTGTCTGTTAATTTAAAGTTGAACCAAATTTTCAGCATGTTATGTGCATCGTATGCTCCAGAGGTTCTGCTATTAGTTAGTGAACTACCAGGATGTTTTTCCATTACAAAAATCAGAACTTGGTTCAGTACTTACTGCAGCAAGAATGTTTATTTTTCAAATATAGAAATCAGCGGTAGCACCAAGGATTGGAAACTAGTTTGTAAATTTCTGGAGCTTAGTTTTGATTGAAAAAAGTACAATGGGTTAAAAAAGAGAGATTTTAATTAGCCAGTGTTTTTCAGAAAATGACATCATTGATTAAGTTTGATCATTGTTAATGTGAAATATGGTAGTGTATCTATACATGTATAATGTTTAGTATGCAAGACTTGTATTTAAAGTATCTGATCTGATGGAAATTGCACTCTGTTATAAAATAAAACATTTCATTGTGGTTAAAAATAATACCTTCCAACAACTTTCAGAAGTCATTGTTTTCCCCCTCAGTCTTTAAAATTTAGTTCAATGTAGTCCTACATACTTAATTATAAACTTTCCTTTAAACCAAACAGCTCCATTTTGTTTATATGAAATTGTGAGTTGTGTTATGCGAATGTTGTTTGGAATAATCATACAATCTGGAACAGAATATAAAGTTATTGGCATGTTTTGGAAAGAAATTCCATTCACTTTGACTTCTAAATTGAACGCATGCTAAGATGAGAGGGAAAAAAACTCTTGCAACTTCTAGCCTGCTGTTGCTGTTTGTTTTTCTTGCTATTTTATCAGTGTCATTTTATTTAAATCTAAATGTTGCCACCGGCTGTTCTGATTTCTGCTCACACCTGTATATTATAAATAACCCTCTTGCCAATATTTAGTATTCATGCAGTTTGCAACCACATGTTCCTTGTGCATGTCCGAGCCTTTGTGTCAGTCTGTCGGTCCTTCCCTGTTCCACATGAGGGAGAAGGTGCCACTTTTCAAGCTGAGGGCAATTTATGTGCAGACCAGAAGATACAGATCAGCTGTGTTGCTGTGGATGAGTCAGTGCTTGCTGTTGAGAAATGACCAGCAATTAACCAGTTGTACAAACACTGCCTTCAGCAGGGACATCATAAGCTATAAAAGTAGGACTTCCTTTCTGCCAGAAGCCCTGATCAGGCTGTGTTAGCAGGTCAGGCAAACAACACTGCTGTGACTTAAGCATCATATCTAAGGAGGCAAGAAGACAAGAACAGATTTCCCTTTTGGTCCTCCTATACCAGGGGTTGGCAACCTTAAACACTCAAAGAGCCATTTGGACCCATTACCCACAGAAAAGAAAACACCGGGAGCCACAAAACCCTTTTGACATCTAAAATGAAGATAACACTACATAGATAGTTTTAACTTTATGCTATGTATAAAAAAAAACTATAGTGTGTTGCATTTACGAAATCAATGACCTGCTACAGAGAAAACAAATTTTTATTTCTACATGCAACAAAAACTTATTAGGCATACTGGTAAACCAGTCTCATCAGTGAAAGCAAATGAATCTGCCCACATACCATTAAACGTTCTGTTTTCTTCTGAAACTTTTCTTGGATTTATCCATGGTTGGCCTACTGGGGGTCGAAAAGCTCAATGAATTGCGTGCCAGCGGGTGTTGCACATTGGCAGTCGTGATGCATATTTTGAGCGACAGGGAGCCTCAGCAGAGGGATGAAAGAGCCACATGCGGCTCCGGAGCCGTGGGTTGCTGACCCCTGTCCTATACTTTCTTGAATTCTCTCCTTGAGGATACTGCAGCTTATTCAGTCTTCAGCAGTGATGTCCAGAGTTTGGAGATTCTCCTGTGGAAGTGTGTGCCTGCATGCTTTTGTATCAGATGTCCCATGTTAGTCATTTCTGTCCTAATAGGAAAGAAGAAAAAGGCTATATAGTCAACCTATAGCCAATAGCTATATAGTCAATTTCTTTTCTACTATAGTTGATCAGAAAAGTGACTGTTTACAAGCCTGATCACAGTGTCATATTAAGAAACAGAAAGCAACAAATGGTACTCAACCAGATTACCAACTGTGCCCCTGGAAATGTTGATCAGCATAACATACATGCATTCAGAATCTGGCACATTCTTTTGTTAGCAGCAAAGTAGTTTACATTTTTTCTAAGCTTCCAAGATGACCTTTTTTTTTTAAACAGAAGATAGCTGCTTGTGTCACTGTTATATATCAATCAATCCATTCTTTATTTGGTTATTGACCAGCCAATAAACACAAAATTACAATTAGTTAAAAATAAGAAAAATACAGTGCTAGTAAAATTACAATAATTAAGATGAAGAAAATAAAAGCATTCTGGTAGAACCTAACAACATTTAGGGTTAATTCTACCGCACGCTGTACCAGCTACCGAACAGGCACTGTTACAAACATATCTGCAATCTGCAGCCCTGGAGAGTTGCCAGAACATGGGCCAGTTTCTGACTTTGATTTGGAATCAGGGTGGAATTTAAATCATGGTTTTCTACATAACGTGCATCCATACGTACCTACTTTATCTGTAGGTTGAGGAACTTCATTAAAATATTCCCAAACTGGGTCTGTTTTACGGCCTGCTGCCATTATAGGTTTTTCCTCCAGGGAAATATTAATTTGTTAAACCTCAGGCTACACACAAAAGGATCCAAAGACCTGTGGACTATTCTGATCCAAAGGATTCACTTTCATTTTACTGCTTGACCCTCCCTCCTAACACCTAGCTTCTTGTGCAGATCTATTGCACTCCCAACAATCTTCTCCTATTCAATGATTTTTTTGAAACTTAGCACTTGAGAGGTAAGGGGTTGATTGCATCTATATAGATTTGCAAAGGAACAATGGGATTAAGGTCATTTGCTCAACTCTGTATGTTTATTTTATATCATTTTGTTGTGAACAAGAGGCATGTGATCTCTTCAGACACAAATCCATAGACAGAGAAATTCTCCAATCTTACAGAAACCTCTGGAAGAACATGGCATTGTGAATGGAGTAATAGAATTCATTTACCAAAAAAATTTAAAATTGCGTGAATATACAGCTTCATGCTACATAATTAAAAACTAATCCTTAACTGCTGCGGGATTAATCATAGCTAAGAATTAGAAAGTAAAATATGATTATCAGTTGTGTGATTGGTACAGAGAAGTTTGGAATATAGCTATTAATGATAATTAACCTGTGATATTGAAGTGAGAAAGGGGCATATAAAGAAAAATAAGTTGAATTAGAAGTGGGATGTATTTATAGAGTATGTATTAGAAAAAGGGAAAGGATTAGAACCATCAAAAGGATCATTGCAGTTTTGGAAGGAGGAACTGCCCTAAAAGAATGTTTGAATTAATTTTTCTATATGTAGCATGTATTCTATGGTCCTGGTGGTGGCGGGCATGGTATTTTAAAGATTTGTTTTAATGGTATGTTTAATCTTAAATATTTTTATCTCAGTTGTAAGATTCCTTAAAAGCTGTATTTTAGATTGCTATATCTCCTTATTTCATGAAGAATAACCTTTGGACTGTAATGTATCTTAAATAGAAAGATTTTTCCTCAATACCATTTTATTTTTAAAAATCCAGTTTAAATAAAAATCCTTTAAAAATGTTTTTTTAAAATCACTGATTTTTATCCACCCTGTTTGGAATGACAGGCTATTTTGGAGGGCATTCATTCATAGGGTCACCAGAAGTTGGAGATAGCCTGATGCATGCAGCAACAAAAACCACAGAATAACGATATTCAACAGTGCCTGTTGCTGGGAAGGTGTAATAGCTTTAACGGTTTTTGGCAGGAATTCCACGTCCTCCCCCCGCACATATAAATGGATAGGGTGCCTGCCCTTTCCCCAGTCAGCTGAGGACCATCCATTTGCCCCCAAGTGGAGAGATCGTGGCCATCTCCCTCCCCCGAGCGTGATCATGGTCGCGGTCGCACTCGTGCAGGGAAGACGGGCGCGATTGCGATCGTCACCTGATGCAGAGTTCGCAACCTGAGGCAATACTTTTCTGAAATTTCTGTTCATGACACGATTTGGTCGTGAACTGAGGCATTCGTGAGCTGAGGTACCACTGCATATATCTATATATACATTCACATAAACATATATATACAAGTATAGTATACCCGGTCACTGACACCGAGTGGGGCTGGTGGGCGGGTTGTGTGAATGCACGGATGGCCACTCGAAGAACAGTTACAGGTAAGCAACCTGCCTTTCTTCATCTTGGTCTCCATGCATCACACATTATGGCTGATTAGCAAGCTTACCACACCTGGAGATGGGATGGTGTCGTCACTGGAGAACTGTGGAGAGGACAGCATGGCTGAAGGAGCAGTCCTGTCTGGCTTTGACATCCAAGCAGTAGAGCTTCGTGAAAGTGCATGGGGTAGACCATGTGGCAGATTGCAGATATCTTGTAAGGGGATGCCCGCATGGAGTGCAGAAGAAGCAGCGACAGCTCTTGTGGAGTGTCCTTTTGGAGTAACAGGTAAGTCCAGTTTGAAAAGGCAGTAGTCTCGACGATCCATTTTAAAAGTCCTTGAGTACTGACAGGAGCTCCCTTGTCATGTTCCAAGTATTTGATGAAAAGTTGTTTGGTTTTCCTAAACGACTCACTTCAGGATCAATAGAAGGCTAAACAGCACTGGGCGTCCAGGCTATGGAGGGAGTGCTCGATTGGTGTCGATAGAGCAGGGAAATAAGCCGGTAGCACAATGTCCTGATGAAGGTGAAATGAAGTAGCAACCTTGGGCAGGAAGGTTGGGTTGGTCCATAGAACCACTTTCTCCTTGTGGAAGTTTAGGTATGGAGGGCTGACGTGAAGGGCACACAGTTCACTGGCTCTTCTAGCTGAAGTAATCGCTACTAAAAAATCTGTTTTCCAAGTGAAGAAGGCGGAGATCCATTGTAGCTAATGGTTCAAATGGAGGCTTTGTGAGAGTCTGTAGAATGACAGAGGGGCTCCATGTCGGAACTACCAATTCGGTCGGTGGTTGACGATTTTGTAGACCACATAGGAATTGACGTATAAGGTAATGTGAGAAAACAGACGAATCTCCAGTGCATCCTCAGTGATGTGAGAGAGCTGCAATATACACCTTAATGGAGGAAGATTTAAGAGCCTCATGGCGTACAAGAGTAAAAATTGTAGGATATTATTGATGGTAGCAGATTGAGGTAGAAATTGATTGGCAGAAGCAAAGGAGGTGAAGCGCTTCTGCCATTTGGCATTATAGGAGCGCCGTGTAGTTGGTCGTAATGGAGACTGGAGAATAAACTGTATATCAGGATGAAAGTTGGTCGGGTCTCAGGAAGACATTGGTACCGATGTCAATACTGAAGGTAATATTGGTCTAGAAGGCTCTGATTCTGTAGATATGGCTTTAGAAGAAGCAGGTGTCAATCCCGAAGATGGTGTACCAAATCCGAAGACAGTGTCGGCATCGATGCAGGAGAAAGAGTCAATGAATGAACCAGGCAGTGAGGTACACAGAATGTAGGTCCGGATGTTGTATGGCACCGTTTTCCTGAGTGAGAAGATGAGGAACTTGAGGTAGGTGAAGAAAATTGTTGTGTGATAGTTGGAGAAGAGTGGGGAACCATGACTGATGGGGCCACCAAGGGGTGATGAGAATTCCATGAGCATCATCTTGTCGGATTTTGGCTATGGTCCTTGTTATTAGTGGTATTGGTGGGAATGTGTAGAAGAATTTGTTCTCCGTGAAACCATGAGTGCATCCCCTATCAAATTTGGGCCAATGCCCACTCGGGAACAGTATGTCCTGCAGACAGAGTTGTCATGAGTTGTGAACAAGTCTATGTCCAGTGTCCCCCAAAGTGTAGACAGAATTGTCGATCTATCTCCCACTTGTGAGTCGTTCACATGTATCTGCTGAGGGAGTTGGCCTCCTTGTTGTTGGTGCCTGCAGGATGGAGAGCTTGAGGAGTAATCCTGTGGGCGATGCACCAGTTCCACATGCAAAGGGTGAGATGTGCCAATGGTACCGACTTCCTTCCACCCTGTTTGTTTATGTAGAACACGGTCACCACATTGTCCAATGCTATCTGAACTGCATGGTTCATAAAGAACATAGTGCTTTGAAGACCACCAGCAATTCCTGGTAGTTGATATGCCTGATGGTCTCCTGTCCATGCCAGGTGCCTTGGGTCCGAAGAGATGCGCAGTGGGTACCCCACCCAGTCAGGGAAGCATCGGTATAAAGAGTCACAGTTGGTTCTGATGCACGAAATGGAACTCTGCAGGAGAGATTGGTATTGATCCTCCACCAAGACAAAGTCTGGAGGACTGAATGCAGAGGTTGTAGTAGCTAGTTGCGTCGATCGCAGTCCGGGTGGAAATTGTGATTGACCAGATTTACAAAGGTCTCATTTGCAGTCTCGCATTTGGCATCACTGAAACTGTGGACGCCATATGACCGAGTACTTGTTGTGTTGAGTGTGCAGGGACAGTCCGTTGCGCAGTGATCTGTTGGATGGAAGAAATCAGTCTTTCCTGTCGGTCCCAAGGAAGGGAGGCTTGTGTGTGTGAAGAGTCCAGATGTGCTTCAATGAAATTGATGACCTGAGAAGGAATGAGGCATGATTTTTCATGGAGGCCAAGACGATCAAGTAGGGAGCAGGTAGTCTTGATGGAAGCAAAAAGGTCATCCCTGGAGGAGGAGATGATGAGCCAGTCATCCAGGCATGAATTGATGTGGATGCCCTGAAGCTGGAGACAGGCACAGATGGGAACCATACACTTGGTGAAGACTCTTGGAGCAGTAGTTAGACCAAAGGGGAGCACATTATATTCAAAGATGTTGGTACCAACAGTGAACTGAAGGAGGCGCCTGTGAGTAGGATGGATGCTGATGTGGAAGTAAATGTCTTTCAAGTCCAGGGATGCAGCCCAATCCTCTTTCCTGAGCAACGGAAGTATATTCTGGAGCGTGGTCATTCTGATTTTTTAAAAAATATATTTATTGACCCCATGCAAGTCCAAAATCGGGCGTCTCATTTCAGAACTGTAAAAATACCTGGGGTAGAAACCGTGCATCCTTCGGAGCAATGGAGTTTACGAATCACTCCCTTATGAAGCAGCTCAATGACTTCTTCCAGAAGTGCTGGAGAGACTGCTGTGATGCATGGAGACCATGATGAAGAATGTTAATATTCATTTCCTTTCATCATGGAAAAACACTCCTCCCACCCACATTTAGCAGGAATGTGTATATCCTCAGCCTCTTTCTCAGGTTTAAAATATGACAGCGAGGGCTGTATAAAAGGTATGGAAATAGATAATTATCGAGAAAGCACCTATGAGGAAATTGGCATTGGTTTGGAGCCAGTGTGATACAGCATGTAGATCATTGGACTGGGATGTGTGAGATCCATGTTCTAGTCCCCACTCAGCCAGGAAGTTCACTGGATGACTTTGCGCAGCACCTGTCTCTCAGCCTAATCTACCTCACATGGTTGTTTGGATCATAAAATGGAGAGGAGCAGGAGAATCATGTAAGCAGCCTTGAGTTCCTTACAGGAAAAAAAGGATAAAAATGTAATGTAATAACAATAAAAAATGCACGTGCCAGCTCTTCCCCCAACCTTTCTGCTTGAGGGTGGAAGGTCTGAAAGGGGAGTTTTGCCTGTTCAGCTGAAAGGGCATCCCTGTGACCAGGATCTCCGATTCTCTATCTGGTGCTCAGAAGGAGTCTCGTGGTGTTTAGTCCAGGGCACAAAGATTCCTCTTTCAGGCTTTCCTACGCCACATGTGACGGTCAAGATGCCACTGGCCAGAGTGAGGACCCCGCTGGGGTTGAGTCCAGCATGTGCCACACCATGGCCCAAGCATACATGCGGAATGCATGGAAGAATCGTATAAAAGGTGCTTGTGACACTGAGCGCTCCTGTGATAGTGGAAAGCAAGAGGTACAAAGCAGTTTCTATCATAGTATGTGAGTGTAACACTGGGGCTCTTTGCTTACCAGCCTTACATACAAAATGAACTTTTTATCAACAATTATATAACAAAACAGCACACGCAATTATAATAATAACAAAATACTACAACCCATGCACCCAAGACCCTGGCAACAGTGCCAATACAAAGCCTGCCTGTAGAGCCACAAAGTTCAAGTGTCCTTTTGAATCCAAACTCAAGCAAAAGAATCCAGATGTCCTCTTCAGCTGGTCTGAGTATCCACAACACGGAAGAGTCAACTGCACACGCCGAATCTTCAGAACCCTAGACCAGGTTGGCAAGGGCCTTCAGGGCAACAGCAGCTCCTGCCTCTTCAGCTTTCCCACTCTTTTTGAATTTCATAAAGACCTGCTCTTTCTTAGTCCAGCTTAAGGACTTTCTCTGAATGAAACTTGCCCATAAACCAGGGACTAGAGTGATCTGTCTGACAGGAAAGGAGAGTGGGGAAGGAGAAAACCAGCCTCCCTTGGCAAGTTCTGTCGCCTGGGAGCAGCCACTGAGAAGGTCCTCTCTTGCAGTGGCACAAAGGTGCCTTTGAAGGCTGTGGTGTCAAAAGAAGGGAACTTCCAAATATCTTAAGACCAAGACTGGCTTCTGTGGGAGAATGTAGCCTTTCAGGTAACTTTGTCCCAAGCTGCATAGGTCTGAAGCTGAGATCTAGCCTTGTCAGCTATCATGGCCTTCCTAAATCCTGGCCACAATGCCCCTTCCAGATTGTACAGGAAGCTGTACAATGATGGAAGTCAGTAGGAAGTAAGGCTAAGTTGGGGATCACCCTCTGTTTTTGTGGGGCCATACAGCCCACCCCCAACAAAGGCGAAGCAGCAATATTGGTGACTTCCAGAGGGTGAGTAAAATTTAAAAACTTCCAGTACAGGATGAGCTTACCATAAAAAGAAAGTGGTCAAAGGATTCTGCTGCATTTTGTTTTTTATAACATAAAAGATATTTGCAGCCTATTAAAACACAGTTACTGTTAATTTCATTTGAAGAATGGGTGATAGTCTACTCTCTCCATTCACTATTAGTATATGGGACACTGTGCTTGCCTTTCTTTGAAAGGTTTGCTACCTGACTGGTCAAATGCAAGAGATTGTTGCAAGCAGCACTGTCCGGTTGGTTTTGTAATGGCCTCTCATTTACTAAAATTCAAAGGGCAGTGGCTCTTGACACTAGGCAACTCCACCAAAGATCTTGGCTGGCTGGAAACGATTGTTGTTATAGTTGCCAGATACATTTTTATCAATCTAAAATATCTTTTAAAGTCCCATTTCCACCTCCACCTCATTGCTGAAAAGCCTTTTAGAATGTCATGCTCCAGGGCGCAGAACAGCCTATCTTGGACAAACCAGGCTCTTGAAGCCTGGTGTTTTGTTTAGTGGTAGCCTGACTTAAAAACAAGCAAACATGGAACTGCTGTTTTAATAGTTAAAGACCTTGCGTATGACTGTGATGGTTATTCACGTTCTGATTCTCCCTGTCTGTTTGTTTTACTGTATCACCTTGTGGTGCTTATCATCAATCTTCAGAGAGGCATAAAATGGAGAAAATTATTGGTGACATCTTTATTTATGTATCTTGAGGAGGAAACATACAACATGTGGTGTTCATAGATGGTGGAGTGGTGAGTGGGCTTGCAACTTTGTTTTTTACTGGAAACCCAAGTTGCATCAGCTGGAGCCTGGTGCAAAATAGATACACTTAAAAATAAAGAACGTTATGCCCAAGAGTTTGCTTTGAGCAAAACTAGATGAAACTCACATGGGCTCCACACAAAAAACTACTCCTGTTTGCTCCTGAGCTGCCTTCATTTCAGCAATATTGTGTAGAGTGGAGGTAGGTCAGTTTGCTGCTGCTGTTATTAAATAGTTCAAGGTCAGAATGCCTTGCTGATCTCCTGCAAATCAACATGTAGATTCAGATCTACCATCTGCCCACTCCATTCTAAGAATAACAGCAACTTCAACCCTTTGATATAAAGGTAAGCTGCATGACTAAATTGGTAGGTTGCAAATGTGGTCTGGATGGACCTAAAGACATTTATCATGGAACCATCAACTGGAAGCAGTAAATATAGGTTGGCTTTTTAATCGGGCAGAAGCAGGAAGCATTATCAGCATATGCTTAACATTGCATGGATCCATTCAAATAACATCTTCAGCTTTCAGCTTTGGTCATGACAATTATGTCTAAGGAAATAATCAAGACATTGAGCTTTATATCTTGAGGTTACTTGTAAAGCCCAAGACCAGCTTAGAAGGGCTTTCTTGGTCTATGAATAGAAGGCTTGGTAGAGTGATGCTTTTGTATCAGGAAATGATGCTTTCTTCCCTAATTTTGTTTTATACCATTTTCTGAACTGGCTCCTACCTTCCAACTGAAACAATCTTGTTTTTCAACTCCCCTTTGATAGTTTTCAGTCTTCCTGCTTATGCTTTTCTGTGGTGGTAAATTCTGGCAACTTAGTCACCTTCTTGAATTTTATTATTGTGAATTTTAACAAAACCAAACCATAAATATAGTTACATAGCTAGTTCTAAGGCTAGATGTTCCGATAGATGTCTGGTTGGCCACCAGGGGAAATTGCAGGCTGCAATAGATAGGCTCTTGGTTGGATCCATTTGGAATGTATACCTTCCAGCAGGAATCATTTTTAGATGAGCTGGTGAAGCTACTTGAAGCAATTGCCCAAGTGGGTCATGCTTACTGTCAAGCTTGAGCTTTTCTTATGGCAAGGGTTATATATTTCTTCCTTGAATGGTTTTTTAAAAGCTAGTTTTCTTTCCACCTTGTAAAACAGATGTGTCTGCACTCCGGAAACTGCAGCTAAGAGACATCACGATTAAATGTTGAGCAGGGCTGCAAGTGTCACTTGTCCGTGACCATTTTCTAACAACTCCATTAGTTGCAGTTAGAACCTATTGAAATCTATGTGAAAAGTTAGCTATGTTTTGTCTTGAGTGGTTTCAAAATAGATTAGTTTGGCTCTAAGCCAGCATGCCCCATCTCTTGGATAAAGTGCTTGTTTGTTTGTTTGTTTAATGGAGGATTAAGGTTATGCAGACTTTTAATATGAATGGTTACAGACACCCGAAGGATGCACAATGCCCACAAAAAAGGGAAATTGTCTCAGTTCTCATATACACACAATTAGTGCAGGTTGACTTCTTCCTTTCTGACTCAATGAACTCACTGTTGTGCAGAACCGAGAGAGATGGGCTGCATTTGTTAAGAATGATAGCTAAGGCAACCCAGAAAACCGCATTTGCTTTCTTATTCATATTTCTGAAACTCCTTCGTTGTTGTTTTCCTTTGATTTCAATGGGAGAACATGTTGGTTTTCTTTTGCATGTAACCACTGACAAATATTTCAGGCATGCTAGTATTCCATCAAGGCATCAGACCCACTAAATATGCCTCCCATTGATTTTTAATTGGCAGATCCCACTGTTCTGCCTCCAAGTTTTCCATACTTTAGGCATGCATTGTTCAGACCACATGCCTTGCAGGCCTGCCACATTTCAGACAGGCACTACACGGTGTCCCCCTTTTATAGGCAATTTAAAAACACCCACAGAAACTACTTAACCGCTTCCTCTCTTTCCCTTTCCCTTTCCCTGTCACCTTTCTGTGACCTGCTCAGGCTGTTCCAGCAGGGCTCCAACTGAAACAAATGAGACACTGTTTCCTGTCTCTTCTAGAATGAAAACAAAATTGAATGGAGTTCATTTGTTCCCTTTTTGTGCGCTTTTTAAAGTTATGCACACCTCCAAGAGGGAGAACGTGGTGCCATTGTACTCCCCCCGTAACTCTGCCATTCACCTCGTCCTTCTGCCGGCTGTGGAGAATGGAGCTTCAGCATTGGCTGGGAGAAGGCAAGGAAGAAGCCTGAGCTAAAGGACCGACCGGGGTTGCTTTGGCTGCACAAACGCCCTCTGCCCTGTTGGTATGGAAGATACATTCGGATGATCTGGGCTGCCACCTGGCAATGCACTGCTTTGAAGATCCCCCACCTTACCCCTTCTGAATCGTCAGTGTACTGGAGCTTCATTTTCTAAAAGTGTAGCCATGATATGCATCTCTCTGTAGCTAAGGATGACTAGCACATGACATGGTGTTGTGTGTGAAAACACACTCACACAGTGCTTTTAGAAGACTGAGCAAAAGTAAGAATGAAGCAACACTTCATTCTAGTGAGAAGAGCTGTGCTGCAATAAGGAGAGTTGAGAACAACGTGCTTGCTCCGTTATTGGGAAGAATGAGATTTATGACATCTTTAAATGGGTCAGTGCAACTTGTAACCCACCAGGCAAAACACAGTCTGCTATCTATGTTTGATGGTCCTGCAGGGAGTTAATGAATCTCCTGGGTTTTATCTCACCTGGGACTACAGAAACAGGGAGTTGCTAAGCACTTAGCAGGCTAGACTGCATGGCAGGACTGCAGGATGGCCAAATGCCCTATTTTATAGAGAACTATCTTCATATTTGAAGGGGTTTCAGAGCTTACTGTCCTGATTGAAATCACCTTTTGTTTGAAGAGCTGTCCAGGCCAAGCCTGGTTTAAAGAGAAAAAGCCAGGCCCTTGCAGCCGCCTGTCACAGCCACCATCTTCCCCACCGTGGTGAGATATTTGCATTTTATTTAAATTATAATACGCATGTCTAAATTTGCATATAACTTGGTATGTGTAAATGCTATGCAAACCAGTGCCTTCCTTTCTGCAGATGCATTTCCTCTTTCTTTGCTGATGTGCAAGTGGCCAGCATTCATCCTGCCAAGCCACCATGTCACAGTGGCACTTCCGTATGTGTTCCAAGTGAACATCTCAAAGCTTCATTGGATTTGCATATGTTCCAAGCTTAAGTAGGTAAACCTCTCTAAGGTGTCAGATAAGTGCTTGCAATCCTGTATTGTCCCTTCAGGAGCAGGACAATGAAGCGAAAGTCTTTCTGCAGTAACAGAAACCACAAACAACATCCTCTTCTCACTGGGGAGGCTGGATTACAAATACAAGCCTCTGTGGTGGGCAAAATGCTGGGTTCACCTGTGGCCACCACCTCCGCCTCCCCCTTGCTGGCCCAAGCAGAAGCTTCCTTGCTTTGGAGAAGGGGAAGTGTCCGTCACATTCTCAGCATCCAGTACGTGCTGAACCTACACAGGTGGCCTTTGCCTTCCTCTTGCAATGAGAGAAGGAAAGAGAACATTACTTGCAGATCAAGATAAAGCGGGCAGGCTGCAACCAGGGCTGTGCTCACCCCAGTCCTGCTTGTGGGCATTCAAGTTGTGTTTCTCTTTAATGAGCTTCTCCTTTTAAAAGGTCGCCACATTTCTACCAATTGATTTTCAGCTGAAAGGAAGATGACCCCTGGGCACATGGCTTGCCATTAGGGTGCTCCTCTGAAGAGGCACTGGACTGAATGCTCCATCTGAATGCACATTAGAACATTGGACTGAATGCAATTAAATTTTTGCCCCTCCATCTCCGCTCTGTAAGATGGAGATTTCACGGTTTTGTGAATGTATGTTTCTGTCCCTTATTGTTGGGAGGGACACTGAATGGAACTTCTTGTGGCCTGGAATTTCTTCGATTTCTGTGCCATTCCTGTGATATCCTGTGTACACACATATTCCCTCCACATCCCACATCACTACTAAAAGGCTGGAGTTTAACATTTTAAAGAAATTTCAAGTGTTTGATGTTGAATGATCAGTCACAGCCTCTTGAATAAGCTTCCAAACTGTACTATAGGAGAAAGACTGTTTCCTGTTGGAAACAAATTAGGCAACCAAGAAGAGCAAATGATGTTTGAATGGTGCCCTTGGATGCTCAGCTTTCTTTCTCAACCCTTCTTAAAAGTGCTTTCCATTTCTCCACTTCTTGCCTAACTTAAGAGCTGCTAGTAAAAGCACTTTTGCAGAAAGGTCTAAAAATATGCTCCAGTAGATGCTGCGTAAGTAGAAATGTAATTCATATCAGTGAAATGAAGGGACATTGTGCTAGCTGAGCTGGTGGCATGAAATAGGGTGGTATGACAACAGGAGGAGGTGCTCTCTGGTGTGGAACAGACATTCCAGGGAAGCATTATCTGTTGACCATTTTGGAATATTGCAAATGGGTTGCTGGATGTCTAAAATGAAATAGCAGTTTCACCATGCAGAAGAGGTGACTTGTGAGGATACTGACCTGACGTGTCTATTTGCCCCTTTCTAGCCTGCTTTTCAGATCAGAAGGAGCTCTTAAGGAGGCTACTAATAACTACGATAACAAACCCAATTAAAATTAATCAAATGTATCTAGCCTGCATTTCATGTGGCATAATCCTATGCATGCTAAATCTGCCAAGTTAGTATGCACAAGACTGCACTCCTGAGTGCTGTCCATTGCATCTCAAGTCATAAGCAAGTCCTGTTAAATTCGGACGATCTTTCACTGTTAAGTGTGCAGCCAACTGTTTGCATCCTTAGCTATGCAGCCCCCCTAGATCTTCCTAGCCACAAGGCAGGTGCAGGACCAACAGAGGGACTTTGTTGGCACTTGGCACAGGTGTCCACAAGCCCTTTGTCTTCCTGCAACTCATAGATGGCAGATCCCTTGCACAACTTTTTCCTCTCTTTTATATTAGCTTCTTAGTGATTTTTGCATGTGCTTCTGTGGCCGTCCTCCATTTCTCAGTAGGACTGTCGTGGAGGGGCTACGAGAACATGACTTCCCTACCAGACTTTTTTTTAAATTAGGAAATCAGAAACTAGCCCTCATGCCTCAGGTTAGGAGTGAGGCCTCTATGAAACTGTAGGCCATTGACAGGTTCTCTACCATGACCAGCCCCGTTTCCAGCCCTGAACCCATGGAATAAATGTTTTTCATGACATTTCTTACTACAAAGAGCTGGCTCTGTTGATATCTGAGGGTAGAGAGAGGGCAGGGGGAAGAAAATGTAACACATAAGGCCTTGCTTAGATGAAAGATCTCAACATGGCAGACCTCAGCATGGGGGGTATTTTACTGGAGAAGTTCTAATTAGCATGAGAGATCTTTAAATCTTATGCAAAATTCCCACAGAAATGTTTATTTTATTTTTCTCTTTAATGTATAATTTATATTTGTTCTTGGCATGTGAACACATAAAATATATAGCGGAAGGTGCATTTCATATAAGAGACATCCCAGTTGTCAGTAGGGAATTGTCTTTCTGATTCATTTGGCAACACTAGACATCCTATTTCTGCAGATATTAAACCATCCCGGTATGGACTAAACTACAAGATACCTTGAAAATGTCTTTAAGATTTTTTTCCTATAAGTATTCATTAATTTAGACCCCAAAGATGTGAAAAATCTGCTTTGCTATTCATTGTCTGCCCATTATTCTTTTTTAAATTCAGAAATAAGCATGATAAAAAAAATGACTTGCACATAAAGCATACTAAAACAGGTGGCTGAAAACTAGGTCCAAATGTTAATTTGCACAGACGGTATTTGGATGTAAAGTTTTATCCCCATAAAAGTGAATTATGGGTCAGTTTGCATAAACATATTTAATTTCTACATGCAAATGATCACTTACTGGTTAATTCTAGCAGAGTCAATTCAGCTTTGGCTCTCAGTAACCAAGTGAGGAATTGTCAAGTGCTGTATGCTACTGTGTGATTTGATCTTAGAAGGATGGGTCCCTATGACTGTTGCATGTGGGAATGGATTTCTTGTTAAAGCAGATTCATTTTTGCAGTCCACTCACATTCATGGGAAAGTCTGTGGCGCCAGTGCAAGTGGCACAGCAGCCTCCCTTCTTTGAATGCAGGGATAGAACCAGTGATCTGGAAGTTAACACAGCAGCTGCTGAATAATATGTGCAATGCAATGTCATAGCCAGGAGGAAAATTAGCCAGAATGGACATAATCAGATGAGCGAGGCATAGCCAAAGACAAGTTGGATCAGCAATGGATCACAGACCATAACTGAAGATGAGAAGTAGTCCAGTGGTGGAAACAGACAGTTCGATGATGCAGCAGCGAAAAGCCTTGGTTTGCAAGATGTGAGACAAGAAGGAACTGAGTCACATGAAGCTTGGGAATGAATGGCTCAGAAATTCTAGGGAGGCAGGAGACTGATAAGAGTGTAGAGTGGCAACCAGAGGAAGCATTTGTGAGTGTCAATGTGATATAAAGGAATGTGGCTCAGCAAATAAAGTTCTCGTTTGTCTTCTGAAGGATCCTGCCATTTGAAACCCAGAGTGCCTGATCATTTCTTTTTCTGGGCTGTGACTATTCTCAGCTTGGAGCATATTAGCATAAATGTTTCTTCAGTTAGAGGAGTGGGAGTGAATTGTTCATTCTTTGTTGTGAATTAAGAACTGTGAATTTGCCGTTGGTAGAGAAGTGCATCTGAAAAACTAACCAGCGGTGACTATGTTTCATATAACTGTAGCTGTTGCAAAGCGTTTCGCTACTAAAGATGATAAAGAGAACAGTTTTTATTCAGAGGAAGGACTGTAGGAATCCAAATGAGAATTTATGTTCTATAACCAATAGTAAGCCATTATGATATTTTGCTTCAAGTCCCTCCATTGCTTGATAATGAAGGCCAAGGGTATAAGGGCAGAGAGAAGGTTCCACAGTCATTCATGCAAAGCAAGTGACTGTGTTTCATAGAAAAGTTTTCTATAATTATCAAGTAGGGCATTGCATCAGGCCTCATTAGCTGATATAACTTCCTCAAGAGATCCTCTTCAAGGAATCGAGGCCGCATGGGCTCTAACTTATAGAACTATTTGCAAAGAGTGCCATGAAAATCTACTAGGCTGTTACATCAAGGAAGCTTGGAAGTATTTGGAACGTGCCACTGCTACACACACTGTGTTTGTTCTTGATGAACTGTTGACGAGGGTGAGAAGGGGCACTGGTCAGGTTGGTTTGCAATAGATCAGGGGTCCTCAGACTTTTTCTCCAGGGGGCCAGTTGAAAGGCGCCAGTGCCGGGCGCAGGCCGGAAAGCTGGTGCCGGCGGTGCCTGTGGGTCGGGGCGGGGGCGGGGCGTGCGGTGAGGCGAGGCAAGGCATGAGCAAGGGTAGGCACGCACCGCAAGGCGGGCGCACGAGGCAGCGGCTTGCTCGCGTGGAGATGGTTTGGTTTCTCTGAGTGAGCAAACCGCTGCCTCCCCACGCTCTGGGCGAGGTGGGCAGCAGGTCCAGATGGGCATGACGGGCCACATCTGGCCCCAGGGCCGTAGTTTGAGGACCCATGCAATAGATTAATAAAACATTTTCTAAGTGGTTTATCAGCAACAAAGCACCAACCCTCAGCGATATCACTGCAATAAAGAAAGTTTGGAGTATGCTGCAGTGGATTTTGTGTGGAAGGACTGTGTGTTTCATTGAGTGCTGATACTCAAAAACGACTTCCTGGACTCAGAACTCTTTAATTCTGAATGTATGCCTCTTGCAACAGGCTTTGTTAGGTGGATTCTGGGGTTGTAGTAAATAGCAGCTTAGGCCCTGCAAGTCTGAAGTCTGCCCACCCTGACAATAGATAATGGCCTTCACAGGACTGAGTACTCCCTGACATGCTTCTGACGGCTGTCCCCCAAAGTTCATTGCCACTGCTTCACCCCCATGACAGATCCTGCTCATTACTTCTTTCTATTCACCCTCCCAAGCTCACTGTCTTTCAGAGCACTGCATTTACCGTATATCACTTGTTCTTTCTCCTTCGGAGCTATTCATCAGGCTGGTTGATAAGGAAGGCAAAGCTGGTGGAGGGGGAGGGAAACATTTCTGATGGTGGTTTGTACAACTCCCATTTATTTCAACCATTTCCTTATTGATCTTGGAGATGAACCTGGATCATTTATAATAAGTGCAGTGGAATTTCTCTGACATTTTGTTTGCATAATAAAAGATCAGCTTGGAAGAGCTGAAAGAAAATTAGCTAGTCAATGGAGAAAATGTATTTACTTGGTGCATTACACTGACAGCACAATGATCAATGAAAAATGGAATCACATGTGACTGAAAAATCAGCTGATGAGGATGCCACCTTTTGCATGTTTAGACAGAAAAAAGTCCTACAACTCCCAGCATTCCCCAGCCACCTATGCTAGGAATTATATATTTTTCCAGCTTAAGCATGAATAGAATGGTACCCAAAATATTTACACATTTTTACAAATATAAATAACACCCTCCACCTACTATGCACTATGGGTGATATAAAATAAAATAATGTTAAAGTAGTGGTGCAACTCAATAATTTTAGACCATAGACATTGTGGCTTGGTTCGGGGATGAGGTGGGGGCTTTAGAAAGCCACGCGCATTACTTCAGTTGTATATGCACAGCTAACATTTCCATTCTCTCTCTCTCTACTCCTCTTACAACACCTACATTGTTGTTGTTGTTGTTAGTCGCGAAGTCGTGTCTGACCCATCACGACCCCATGGACAACATTCCTCCATGCCTTCCTGTCCTCCACCATCCCATGGAGTCCACCTAAGCTCACACCAACTGCCTCAGTGACTCCATCCAACCCCCTCATTCTCAGCCAATCCCTTCTTCTTTTGCCTTCAGTTGTTCCCAGCATTTGGCTCTTCTCCAGGGAGTCCGTCCTTCTCATTAGGTGGCCAAAGTATTTGAGTTTCACCTTCAGGATCTGGCCTTCTAAAGAGCAGTCAGGGTTGATCTCCTCTAGGACTGACTAGTTTGATCACCTTGCGGTCCAAGGGACTCGCAGGAGTCTCCTCCAGCACCACAACTCAAAGGCCTCAATCCTTTTGCGCTCAGCCTTCCTTATGGTCCAGCTTTCACAGCCATACATTGCAACTGGGAAAACCATAGCCTTGACTATACGCACTTTTGTTGGCAGGGTGATGTCTCCGCTTTTTAGTATGCTGTCTAGATTTGCCATAGCTTTCCTCCCCAGGAGCAAGCATCTTTTAATTTCTTGGCTGCAGTCCCTGTCTGCGGTGATCTTGGAGCCCAGGAAAATAAAATCTGTCACTACCTCCATTTCTTCCCCATCTATTTGCCAGGAAGTGAGAGGACCGGATGCCATTATCTTAGTTTTCTTAATGTTGAGTTTCAAGCCAACTTTTGCGCTGTCCTCCTTCACCCACATCAAGAGGCTCTTTAGTTCCTCTTCACTTTCTGCCATGAGAGTGGTATCATCTGCATATCTGAGGTTGTTGATATTTCTCCCAGCAATCTTAATTCCAACTGGTGATTCATTTAGGCCCGCCTTTCTCATGATGTGCTCTGCATAAAAGTTAAATAGACAGGGCGACAGTATACAACCTTGCCAAACTCCTTTTTCAATTTTGAACCAATCAGTGGTTCTCTGCCCAGTTCTCACTGTTGCTTCTTGACCCGCATATAGGTTTCTCAAGAGACAAATAAGATGGTCTGGTACTCCCATCTCTTTAAGAACTTGGCACAATTTGTTGTGATCCACACAATCAAAGGCTTTAGCATAGTCAATGAAGCAGAAGTAGATGTTTTTCTGGAACTCCCTAGCTTTCTCCTTGATCCAGCGTATGTTGGCAATTTGTTCTCTAGTTCCTCTCCCTCTTCAAAATCCTGCCTTTACTTCTGGTAGTTCTCAGTCCACATACTGCTGGAGCCTAGCTTGCAGATTTTTGAGCAAAACTTTGCTAGCATGTGAAATGAGTGCAATGGTGCAGTAGTTTGAACATTCTTTGGCATTGCCCTTCTTTGGGATCAGAATGTAAACTGACCTTTTCCAATCCTGTGGCCACTGCTGAGTTTTCCAAATTTGCTGGCATATTGAGTGTAGCACTTTTACTGCATCATCTTTTAGGATTTTGAATAGCTCAACTGGAATACTGCCGCCTCCACTAGCTTTGTTGTTGCTTAGACTTCCTAAGGCCCATTTGACCTCACATTCCAGGATGTCTGGCTCGAGGTCAATGACCACCGCATCGTGGCTGTCAGGGACGTTAAGCTCTTTCTTGTATAGTTCTCCTGTGTAATCTTGCTACCTCTTCTTAATCTCTTCTGCCTCTGTTAGGTCCCTGCCATTTTGGTCCTTTATCATGCCCATCTTTGCATGAAATGTTCCCTTCATATCTCCAATTTTCTTGAAGAGATCTCTGGTCCTCCCTATTCTATTGTTTTCTTGTATTTCCTTGCACTGTTCATTTAAGAAGGTATTCTTATCTCTTCTAGCTGTTCTCTGGAATTCTGCATTCAGTTGTTTGTATCTTTCTCTTTCTCCCTTGCCTTTCGCTTCTCTTCTTTCCTCAGCTATTTGTAAAGCTTCCTCAGACAGCCATTTTGCTTTCTTGCATTTCTTTTTCTTTGGGATGGTTTTAGTTGCTGCCTCTTGTACAGTGTTGCAAACCTCCATCCATAGTTCTTCAGGCACTCTGTCTATCAGATCTAATTCCTTAAATCTATTTGTCACCTCTACTGTATATTCATCAGGGATATGTTTTAGGTCGTACTTGAGTGGCCTAGTGCTTTTCCCTACTTTCTTCAACTTAAGCCTAAATTTTGCAACCAGAAGCTCATGATCTGAGCCACAGTCAGCTCCTGGTCTAGTTTTTACTGACTGTATAGAGCTTCTCCATCTTTGGCTGCAGAGCACATAGTCAATCTGATTTCTGTGTTGACCGTCTAGTGATGTCCATGTGTAGTGTCGTCTCTTGGATTGTTGGGAAAGAGTGATTGCTATGACCAGCATGTTCTCCTGACAAAATTCTACCAGCCTGTGCCCTGCTCCATTTTGTACTCCAAGGCCAAACTTGCCTGTTATTCCAGTTATCCTTTGGCTTCCTACTTTAGCATTCCAATCCCCCATGATGATAAGGACATCATTTTTTGGAGTTAATTCTAGAAGGTGCTGTAGGCCTTCATAGAACTGGTCAACGTCAGCCTCTTCAGTACCAGTGGTTGGGGCATAGACTTGGACTATTGTGATGCTGAATGGTTTGCCTTAGATTCGAAATGAGATCATTCTGTCATTTTGGAAATTTTATCCCAGTACTGCTTTTCCTACTCTTTTATTGACTGTGAAGGCTACTCCATTTCTTCTGAGGGATTCTTGCCCGCAGTAGTATACCTGATGGGCATCTGAATTAAATTCACCCATTCTTGTCCATTTAAGTTCAATGATTCCTAAGGTGTCGATGTTCAGTCTTGTCATCTCTTGTTTGACCACATCCAGCTTGCCTTGATTCATGGATCTTACATTCCAGGTTCCTATGGAGTATAGATCTTTGCAGCATCGGACTCTCCTTTCACCACCAGATACATCGGCAACTGAGTGTCCTTTCGGCTTTGACCCAGTTGCTTCATTCTTTCTGGTGCTACTAGGACTAGCCCTCTGCTCTTCCCCAGTAGCATATTGGACACCTTCCGACCTGAGGGGCTCATCTTCTGGCATCATATCTTTTTGCCTTTTGGTACTGTCTATGGGGTTTTCATGGCAAAGATACTGGAGTGGGTTGCCATTTCCTTCTCCAGTGGATAACGTTTTGTCAGAGTCCTCTGCTATGACCTGTCCGTCTTGGGTGACCCTGCATGGCATAGCTCATAGCTTCATTGAGCTACACAAGCCCCTTTGCCATGACAAGGCAGTGATCCATGAAGAAGACACCTACATTACTAATATGTTAAAGCAAATCCTTCTATGAAAACTGCTTGCTACCCTGCGAAAAAAGAAAAACCCCAAGCATATAAAATTTTGTTTTTTAAACTTGCATAAACTATTACTATGGCAATAAAATGGAGTTGGCTTTTGCTGCCCTGATTTATTTTGGAATTGTATTTATTCTACAATTTATTTTGTTGTAGAAAAGGAAAAACATTGTATTTTTAAAATAACAAAATGAGCCTCTGTAACCATATACATGGTTGCAGGGCTGCACCCCAGTATAAAATCTTCAAAAATATGAAGGAAAAGATGCTTCAGAAAGCAGCATCTACTCTGGTAGGCCCAGATATTAATGCTAGAGCAGAAGATCATAAGAAGAGCCCTGATGGATCAGGCCAAGGTTCCATGTTGTCCAGCATTATGTTCATATGCTGGCCAGGTGGCTTTCTATGGGAAAGCCACAAGGGTGTAACAGTAATGGCCTGACCGTGTTTCCCAACAGCTGGTGCATACAGGCACACTGCTTCTGATACTGGAGGTAGCATATAGCCTGCAGGACTAGTAGCTCCTTCTCCTCCATGAAATTGTCCAATTCCCTTTCACAAAGCTGGCCAATTTAGTGGCTATCATGACATCTTATGGAAGTGAATCCACAGTTTATGTATTGTGTGAAGAAGTACTTCTCTCTGTCCAGAGTCTCCCACCATTAAGGTTTCTTGGATGTCCCTGAGTTCTAAGTTTATGGGAAAAGGGAAAAAAATGTTACTTTCTCCATGCCATACAAAATTTTGTATGCCTCTGTCAAGTCTCCCCTTTACTTGCCTTCTATTCCAAGTTAAACAGTCCAGGATACTGTAACCCTTCTTTGTAGGAGAGTTGCTCTTGCGCCTTGATCACTTGATCATTTCAGTTGGTTTCCCCGGAACTTGCTCCTCCTCTTAGTTGCAGTGACCAGTGCTCTACACAGGATTCCAGGTGTGGTTCCACCACAAATATTTATAAAGGCACCATAATACTAGAAGTTTTACCTTCAATTTGTCTTCCTTGGAAATGCTAGGCCTGCCTGCTGCTCCTTTTGTCCTACCATCTGTTGCTCTCTCAGTGTTGGGGGACTGCTGGACCTCAACTGCATCTCTGATTTAAAACACATACACACACACAAGAAAGAGTGAGCGAGCAAGTGAGCTAGGTGCTAGTATCTGAAATAGTAAAAAGACAGCATTGAAAGGGTCTATCCCATATAGAAACATAGAAACAGAGCGAGTCAGAAAGGGTCTCCCGGGCCATCTAGTCTGACCTCTGGCACCAGCCGGCTCCGCTCATGACATGCCCACCATGTGGACGTCCAGCTTATCCTTGAACACCCGCACCAATGGGACCTCAACCACCTCCCATGGAAGCCCATTCCACACCCTTGGGGTCCTGACTGTCAGGAAGTGCTTCCTGGCATTCAAATGGAACCTTGGTTCCCTGAGCTTTGCTCCGTTGGAGCACGTCCTGCCTTCCTCTGCAGGGGAGAACAGGTCTCTGCCCATCTTCATGTAACATCCCCTCACATACCTGTGTGTCTCCAACATATCCCCTCTGAGTCTCCTCTTCTCCAGGCTGAAGAGACCCAGTTCCCTCAGTCTCGCCTCATACCCCATCCCCTGCAAACCTGCCACCAACCTTGTGGCCCTACACTGCACTGACTGCAACCTGACTATATCCTTCCTGTAATGAGGGGCCCAAAACAGAACACAATACTCCAGTTGTGGGCAAACCAAAGTCGTGTAGAGTGGTAGTAATACCTCTCTTGATCTAGAAGCCACACTTCTGGCTATGAACAAAGAACCAGAAAATCTTTCAAATAATGAACAACAAATAGGATATTGAAAGCCAAATAAGGATGAAACAACACTGAATCAATGGAAGGCCCATACACAAAGCACATAATTTGCTGACTTACATATGGCACTGTGGCATTGTGATTAAGGTGGCCATATGGGCTATTTCTGACCTGTTTCTTCCCAGCAGGTATGACATGCGCAAGTGTCTGTTTATAGGCCCTGCACTGTCCTTGAAAGCAACTAATAACGGCCAATGCTAAAATGGACTGTCAGAGTTGTTGGGCTAGTAAACTCAGTCTCTTTGCACTGGATAAGTTCTGTGACAGTGTTTTTCATCTCAGGTATTACAACCTATTGCCAGGATAGCACACTAACCAGCAGGCCCAGGGGTTGTTTATTTGATAGGATTTTAATTGCTGTAGCTGCACTAAAACTCCCTGTGCTTCAGCCTAAAGAATGCTGACTCGGCACAAGCAAAATGGTTTGATGTTATTTGCAGTAGAGGAAAAAGCTATGACTTTCCAGATTACTTGTTCAAAGTATATTGCTTTCAGAGAATTAAAAAAGAGAGAAAGCTTTCTTGAGATGGCCGAGTGTGTGGTAGATCTGTTCTGCTGCGCTTAAAAGCCTTACACCAGTACAGAACCACCTCTTTAAAAATACTATTTGATATATTAAACACCTCTTTAGGATTATTTGAGGCTGTTATTTCTAGCTTTGAATTTGGTCTCAGTCCACTTAGGGAGCTAGAATAAAATGGAGGCTGAAGAGCAGCTGTTTATTCAGAAGAAGAAGAAGAAGCCATCATCTAGACTGGGGCAGGCAGCTCATGGCCCTCTAGATGTTTTGGCTCACAGTTCCCATCAACTCCAGCCAACATGCTGGAGAGGCACAATGGGAGTTGCAGCCCAGAACATTTGGCGGGCTGTGGGTTTTTCAATTCTGATCTAGACCGTGCATGGAAATATGCTTCCCATGAGGCATTTGTGCATCGCCTCGCAGTAAAACCTGGATTTCCCATTGAATGGACATTCAGCAAAGGACCACAGCAAATCTGGAACCTTTGCTGAGTGTCCATTGCATCCATGCTAGAATTAACCCAATCAAGGTATGATGTAAACTTTCAACTGGGAGAGGGATTTGAGAGTGAATGGGATTGTAACAGAGATGGCAAGAACCATATGTTGTATATCTGTGAACTAGTACTGATGGTGACTGCTAAAAGGGAGCATTTTTGTTTTAGCCCTTATGTATATCACAATCTGCAACCCTCTCCCCCATGTATATCTCAAGCACATGCAATTTACTGTGGAGAAGGTTGCATGTTATTCTGCAGGAAAGCTCCTTTTTTGTGCTTTTTGATGCACATTCTGTTACGGTACATGTAATATGCATTTGCCATACACATAACAGGTTTAGCAGGTATAGGTATATAATACAGGCCTAATGTAAGAAACGTTTGTTGCTGCAACCTGTTCCAGCATTGAATCTGCCACAGCACAGCATGTGCAGAAATAGAATATAGAGGACAATTTGAAGTGTAAATCAGCTAGCGATTTTTGACCAAAACGTTAGTATTCATCAAATACAAATAATTAGATTACATTTCAAATATCAGTATAAATGAAGAAAACAAATGAAGCTGTATTTTGAAGGTGTGCTTGATCTTTAAAAAATCCAACCAGGAGTATTCACAGTATCGGGATTGTCCATTTGACTGCCTTTATTCCACTTGGTACATATGAACCTTATTGATTTCCTATGAAGAGAAAGCCTGGATTCATTGTACAGTGGAGATGAAGTGCCGTTGAACAAGTCCAATTCCTTGGCTGTACTGAAAAAGGCTGGAAGGATTTCTACATCTTTATCTTTCCTTTCTGCTGCTGCTACTGCTGCTGCCTGATCATTCAGATAACTTTGCGGCATGCTGTCATCTTAATGACTTGATACATTTGGTGAGAATACAGAGAAGAACATTTTGGAAGTTACAACCACAGGATAATTTATTCATACAGCAAAGACATTGTACTTGATAATGGATATATTTCATCCTCCCTTTCTGTGGCAAAAGCAAAAGAGGAGGGAGCGAGGACTGCAGCACCTAGTTTAATATTTTGACTGACGACTAGCAGCCCAATCCAGCCCAAGATCAGCTTTTAAGATGCAGGCATTCAGGTACCAACTTGTGCTGTTAGCAACACTGATATAATTGTATACACAGTGAGTAGGCAGAACCAGACTTACCGCAAACAGAAGAGCTGAGTTAGTCTTGTATGGGCCACTTGTATGGCTGCTTGTTGCTGGGCATTCTGGCTACCAGCTGCAAGAGAACTGCCACTAACTGCTTTCTCCTTCTCCAGGTATAAAGGGACCTCTGCTATAGAAGATCTCTCCCTTCAGGTGGGGGGGGGGGTGATGGAGTGGGTCCAGAGAACTCTTCTCAGAGGAAGAGTTCTCTGGAAAGCTCACCTGCCTAATCTCTTGCTCTCAGAACTTCTGCCTAAAAAGGGATAAGGTGAGCAGCCTCTGTGGAAAGGGCAACCATCTAATCTTTTGTTCAGAACCTTTCTAGGGCAAGAGATTTCATTAACAGGAGGCTGCATGTTATGCTTTTGAGTATGAGGTGGCCTTGGGCACTGTCTGTACAGAGGCCATGCTGATTTGCCAAATTTAAGGCTTGTGCTGCCTGCCACTAGTCCAAAGAAACTTTAAACAGAAACAGTACACCTCTTTTAGGAGCAAACATATAAATAGAGCTATGCACAGCGTTCATAGCCAAGCATTTTGAGAGAAGCTGTAGGGTCAATGTTCTATGAAACCAACTGGGAACTCATTAAGGGAAAGAGGAGAGAAGCATGAGTTGTCCTGCTTTGAACCCGAGAGACTTCTTTGCCTCTGAAAAGGTCAGCTGTATCATACTAAAAAGAGGAAACATTGTTTGTGGTGTTTTTCTTTCTAAAAAAGTGGGTGCTGAATCTGTAACATCACAGATTAGACCCACAGATCACATAATGGTGCAGGGATGAATCTATCAACAACAATCTATCCCAGGGTCAACATCTGGGGTGTCATAGACTTGCTGGGTCCCTACCAGGGTTGATGTTCACCACAGCATCTTTCTTTCATCTGGGTCTGAAAAATACTTTGTAGTCAAGGAGTGGCTGGCTCGGCGAGTAGCACAGAGTAGCAGAAGCAAACTCCATGTTATTCCTTAAGGTGCTGTGATTAAAGTGAATTTGAAATGTACAACTGCACTTATATATATGTTTTATCAGGACGGGCCAAGGAATTTCTGTGCTTCGGCCTTGTTTGCTCCAATGTATCAGGAATATACACGTTGTAACACATGAAATGGTAGTGAGTCAGGATGGCAGAGGAGAAGCTTGTGTTTTGAGGAGACACACAGAAAAGGAGGAATTGGTGAAAATTGTTTCCACCCTTCTGCCACTGCGACTATCCTGTGAGAGGTGCTCTGTTCACAGGAACTCTGGTTCCAACAAGATAGGATGAAGTTGAGAGCATGGAAAGCCGATGGACAAAACATCTCAGTAACTGGAAGATCAGATAAGGTTCTTAACAGGGGTTTAGAGTCAGAAGATAGAAAATAATGAATTAAAATAAATATTTGTGTGTGAGAGAGCAAGAGAGAGCAAATGAACAAACTGTATCTATTGTATTACATTTATATCCCACCTGTATTCCTCTTTCAAGGTACCTGTGGTGGCTTACATAGTCCTTGTCTTCTCCAGTTTAGCCTCACAGCAATCCTTTGAGGTAGATTGTTGCAAAGAATCCGTGAGTTGCCCAAAGTCACCCTGGGAGCTTCATGCGCAAATGAGGACAAGAACGCAGATCCCCAGCCGAACACTTACTTACTGCTTTTCTGTGCCCACCCCCCAACAGCCAAAGCTGTAGCTGCTACACTCTTATATAGCAGTAAAAGAAACCGAAGACTCTGAGATAAGGCCCAACTCATAACTACCATTTATTACCTTTAATAGAACTGTGCTGGGTGTTTGCCTGTTTGGCAGGTATGAAATGGAGTGCTCAGCTCAGGCTGAGTAATGTATTCACCAGAGTCCTTTTTATATTGTAGTCTTGTGCTTAGTGTTGTAACCTAGATCACTAGTGCCTTGGTAGACACTGCTACATGTATATATGGCAATGTGAATTCCTCCCCGCGCCACTGTCCTTGAGTTAACACTTGTCCCCAAGTGCGTGGAGGTAGTCCAGTTTGATCTGGGAGGGAAACTCTGCACAAGGACGTAGGTTGGCAGCAGCCTAGGAACCATATGGAGGGAGGCAGCTGGGGCTTTGAAATGGGCTACCCACACTTAGCACTTGGGTGCAGGCTGACAAAACACACTGGTCACCTAGTCAGTCTTCTCTATTTTGGTAAGGTAAGCTGCATTTCTACTTAAATTATAATTTTTCAGTGTGAAGTCATATATATACACCAGCATATGTATTTTCAAATGTTCTGCAGATTTGTATCTCACTTTTGTACCCTTTAAAAATGCAATTCTTTTTGACAAAACATAATGACCAATCTTTGCATGATTTCTGAAGCACTTTTCCATGTGCCTTCCTTAGTTGAAGTCCACTGTGGAAAAGGAGGTTTTTTCATGGTGACACACCATGTCAGTTATGGAATGATATTTTTCAGCACTAGGTTAAGATATTTAAACTTTTCTGTGTATTTTAATCTGAGAAATTATTTAGCTGTATGGTGTAATTGTTCATTTAATTATCATTAATTACATGGTTTTATTGTATATTTTTATATTTTATTATGATCTAGGTACTCTTCATAGCCTTAGAGTCTTAAAATAAGGGCACTATACAGATTTTCTAAATAAATAAATAGTTATGTGGATAACTGGAGTGAGTAGTACAGGATTTAGATACAATGTGAGCCTTTGGTGGGCACATCTGCTTTTTAGTGGTTGCCTTGTTTAGAGCAAAGGACAAAAATCAGACAGGGTGCTTGAAGAAAAGCAGTTCTTTACTAATTCAATCTTGTCTGTACATAATTTGATTTCTTTCTTACTTTAGGAAACATCTGAGAATGGCAGTAAAATCAATCTCTGTACTTGGAAGCCCATTTTTAAAGTTTGATATTTTCAAAAAGAAATCCACTTGGGGCAACTTACTAAAAGAGTTAGAACATAAAAGCAGCCAACAAAAGGATTGCCAACAACCCTGACTGGCTCCCAATACCTGACTGATTCCTGACTGTTATTGCTTCCGCAACAACAGGCCCTGCCAGACAAACCTTGTGGAATTCTATGACAAAGTTTCGAGATGGCTAGATGGAGGGGATGCAGTGGATGTGGTACACCTGGATTTCAGCAAGGCCTTTGACAAAAGTGCCCCATGATATCCTGGTGGACAAAATGAGGAGTTTTGGGATACACCAAAGCACTGTCCAGTGGATTAGGGCATGGTTGACTGACCGAAAGCAGAGGGTAACCATTAGTGGGGAATCGTCGGGATGGCGGCCAGTGACAAGCGGGGTCCCCCAGGGCTCTGTCCTGGGGCCGATCCTGTTTAATCTTTTCATTAACGACATGGAAGAAGGGGTGAACAGTCTGCTGATCAAATTCGCAGATGATACTAAAACCAGGGCAGTGGCCACAACTGAGGAGCAGGTACTCCAGTTCCAAAAGGATCTGGACAGACTATGGAAGTGGGCAGGAGACAACAGGGTGGCGTTCAATGAGGATAAGTGCAAGGTCTTGCACTTAGGACATAGGAATGGGTGTCATTAGGGGACAAGTGGCTGGAGAGCAGCACTTGTGAAAGGGACCTCGGGGTACTGGCTGACTGCAGGCTAAACATGAGTCAGCAGTGTGATGCGGTGGTCAAGAGGGCGAACGCCACCCTTGGTTGCATAGCCAGAAGTGTGGCTTCTAGATCGAAAGAGTTATTACTACCACTCTATATGACTCTGGCGCGCCTGCAACTGGAGTATGGTGTTCAGTTTTGGGCCCCTCATTACAGGAAGGATATAGCCAGGTTAGGGTCAGTGCAGCGTAGGGCCACAAGGTTGGTGGCTGGTTTGCAGGGGATGCCGTATGAGGCAAGACTGAGGGAACTGGGTCTCTTCCGCCTGGAGAAGAGGAGACTCCAAGGGGATCTGTTGGTGACATACAGGTATATGAGGGGGTGTCACACGAAGGTGGGTAGAGACCTGTTCTCCCCTGCAGAGTTGGGCAAGATGAGCTCCAATGGAGCAAAGCTCAGGGAACCAAGGTTCAATTTAGATGCCAGGAAGTACTTCTTGACAGTTAGGACCCCGAGGGTATGGAATGGGCTTCTACAGGAGGTGGTTGAGGCTCATTGGTGAGGGAGTTCAAAGATAGGCTAGACATGCACATGGTGGGCATGTCGTCAGCGGAGCTGGCTGGAGCTGGGGGTCAGACTAGATGGCCTAGGAGACCCGTTCTGACTTGCTTTGTTTCTATGTTTCTAAATGCTTATGTACTCTGTTCAAAGGATATAGTTTGGGGCTATGCATGTGGTCCTCATGGGCCCTTCCTGTCCTCCTATTTTAATTCTTAAGATTTTTAAAATCAAGGATTTCTGGAGATGGTATTTAACACCAGTTAAGTTAAAGGATATAGTATTTAACACCAGTTAAGTTAAATCTGACTGATGACAAATACTCTAATATATGTTGGAGATGTGGCAAAGAGATTGGAACTTATAAACATATGTGGTGGTATTGTGATAATATACAAAAGATTTGGATTATGGTATTTAAGGAAATTAGAGAAATTTTAAATGTAGTCTTAGAAATGTCACCAAGAATTGTGTTGTTACTGTTGATTGAACAACAAGATATAAATGAAGCTAAGAAAGAATTGATCTTAAGTTTGATAATGGCAGTTAGGCCAGTGATAGTTAAATATTGGAAACAGAATTGGGTTTTACAAAGGCATGAATGGTATAATGAAATATGGAATATGGTAATTAATGATAAACTGTTGACAAATAAACATTTAAAAAGGGTTAATGAAAGCAAATAAATATAATGAAATTTTGGAAGATTTTGTAAAATCTGTCAGTACTTCTATCAGTACTGATAGAAGGCAAAGGTTGTAAACCTAATCAAGACTATATGAATTTCTGGAGAGGATATGGATATAAGTGAAGTATATTATATATTATTAATTGTTATAATATGTGAATTAAGTGGAGGTAGTTTTGGTCTCTGGTGTGGTGGGAGAACTTTTGCATTTATTTTTTAATTATTAATTGAGTTTTTGTATGTTGTGATGTGTTGTATGTATGGTTCTTTTATTCTGTATTTAAAAAAATGGGATTAAAAAATCAAGCTCTCTGAGTGCTACACAGAATGGAAGTTTAAACCATAAAAAGCAAAAATGAAACTATATAACATAACATAACTTAACATGAAAAACCAGTTTAAAGCAGTCATAGAATAAAACCAATAACAGAGACCAACTACAGTGAATGTGCTATGTTAAAAAAAAAGGCAAAACAACACAATGAAGACTCAAAAAGTTTAAAAGAAAAGCCTGGGAGAATAAGAAGATTTCATTGCAGACACTGGGCAAGCCTGTCCTCATATTTTCCAACTGTATTGGAGAACAGTATTTTAACATATGACGGTTCTGAAACTGTGATGCTCCTCTCTCAAGGTGGCTTTTGGGACAGGGAGGTGATGCAGGCAGACCTAAGTACATCCTAAGAGCTCTGCCAGATCTGACCAAGACTTCACTTAGTCCAAAATCCTTGTTCCCAAAGTGGCCAACCAGATGCCTTCAAGGGTTCATAACCGGCATATTTAAAGAATACAGTGGTACCTTAGCTCACAAACCTAATCCATTCCGGGACTCTGGTTGCCACCCAAATTGGTCGTGACCCAAGTCAAATTTCCCCATAAGGTTCAATGTAAATAAGGTTAATCCATTCTGTAGCCATTTTATTAATCCCAAAAATTTGAAAAAATGTGACAAGGAACAAAGTAAGAAAGAACAACAAAGATTGTGGCCATCTCCCCCGACGGAGCACCACCGCGATTGCACCCGTCTTCCCTGCACGAGCGCACCCGTGATCACGGCGTCTCCCCCCCCCCCCAAGCATGATCATGCAGGGGAGATGGGCACAATCGCGATCATCACCCAATGTGCAGTTCGCGACCTGAGGCAAAATTTTGCCAAAATTTATGTTCATGACCCGATTTGGTCATGAACTGAGGCATTCGTGAGCTGAGGTACCACTGTAATTGACTTGCCCTTATGCACTGAAAGCATAGCTGAACAGAGATTTTTAAAAAATCTATATTTTTTATTTGATGTTTAAACCTTTTAACAAAACTGAACATCACAAAAAACCACTGAGAATAGGTGGAAAACAAGAATAAAAACACAAAACATCAGCAACATAAAGCCACACAGAAACACTCAGAGATACATTGAACTAGTCTTGAACATATTACTAAGAATACACACACATGTATGCTCACATGCACACACACAAATACTCAAAGATCCTGTTGTACATCACCAATATAGGTTAAGATAGGTTAAGATGTGTCAGAATGAGTGTTGAGGCAAAGGTTTTGTCAGTAATATATTTTCTCTTGGGATGCCAATATTGTGTGTGGTTGTGGGTTGAGGGAAATGATTTGTCTTTCCATGCCCACAGTATGAATCTCTTAGCCACCAAGAGGGCTGGTAGAGTCCACTTGCAGTAGCCAGAGGACAGCCTCCAGGATGTGGGAATGCAATACAGCAATACACTGACACCTTTAAGCAAGAATGATGTATTTAGACAAAGTTGATTGACAACTTTGGTTCAAAAGGGAGCCACCATTGGGCATTTCCATATCATGTGCTCTAATGATGCTTCTGCTGTCTGACATCACCAGCATTTATGAGAGGGTGATACTTTTTTCTGAAACAGGTGCTGTGGAGTCCAGTATGTCCAGAGAGATGTATAAGGCACAGTTTCAGGTCAGGGGACATGGACTGCATCATGGATTTAGCTATTTTCCAATGGTGTGGTTGGATTTGGGATTCTAACTCTGAATAGAGTTTTAATCCTCAGGTTCCCCACATATACGCCCACCATTATCCACTAGGCATCATGCTAAAAGATACGTTCAGTGCTGTCAAGCTTATGTTCTGAAAACCATTCTACTTTCCATTAATGCATATTGTACAAAAGGAAGGTTATTTTTGTGGTCTTTCAGTTTTTCTGAGGCTATGAGCTTTATAGAATTGTTCTCCCCCACCTTCTTTTTTAATGAAATATAGCCATTTAATCTGATATCAATGCAAACCTTAATTTCAATGTCTGCTGAACAATGTTGCCATTTAGATTAGTGTACAATATAATTATGAAAATACTTCCAAGCAAAACAGGGTACCCACATGACTGAACTGAGCACTGGGGAGTTCTGAAACTGTTATGTGTTTTAATGGAGTGTTAGTGAATTTTTCGAATGACGCCTCTGTTTTGCAGGTAGTCCTTTGGGATTAGCGAGTAATGTATCTTAAAAAGGTGACAGCTGGCATGTGGCAATTTTTCACAGTGAAAAATTTTTGCCCCCTCCCCCAACCCAGGAAATATACTGACTGCCAACATCTTCTGATAAATGATTTTTAAATTGGGCTGTAACAACTGCTTGATTTAGCTGAAAAAGCTCAGTTTGATGAAAAACTAAGCATCACTCTCTGAACACATGCACTTCCCCTACCTCAGTGTCACTAAGGATCCCATTCTGCAAGCAGTCGTGCATCGTCACCATATTAATATTACAACAGTGACTGCAAGGAATGCTGGGAAATACTTGATTTTCAGATAACTGGTTTGCTGTATCTATCTCTCTGAAAGAGACCCAGTTCCTCTTCCAGCATGCTGTTGGATTAGGTGAAGCATTACAATTGACAGAGCAAACTGGAAAATAGGAAGAAAAAGTGGGAAGGTGAAGTTTGTCACGTGCCTTGACTAACGAAGGACTGGAGAGGTAAGAATTCTTCCAGGATAGCTAGATGCTGGCAAGATTTTGCTGGGATAAAATTGGCACCATCATGTCATGGGCAACCACTAGGAATTGAACCGGAAAAATATGTTCAGTGGACATATGTAAAGAAAACTTGAAGAGAAGGAGTAGGAGTATTCCTTGGTAGAGAGCAGACCCAAAGGTCTTCTGCCCAAGAGTTTGATTCTGGCTTTCATCCTATTTAGATTAGATCCATTGCAAAAATTCCAGGACTTAATTAGTCACAATTTATTTGTTCCATTACTTTTAGTGGGTCTACTCTAGGTATGATTAAGTTTGCATCCAGCCCAAAGTGAAGAATAAAGCAAATTTTACCACTGGGATGCAACGTCAAAAGTCAAGGAGATATGCCCAGAACCAAATAAGCTAACCTGTAGAAGAAACAAAGGAAGAATCCCAGACATACCACTCAATTGTCTATCAAGGTATTAAGTTCACTTTGCTTACCCATAGTTTGTGGATATCAGCTCCTCTGTATCTGCCAGGGATTTGATATATGAGAAGGCAGTGGAAATTGAGACTCGGTTCAGGCCGCTCCTCCAGTTTGTCTAGGCTGCATCTTTCTGTTGCCCAGCATATTTAGACAGCCCCACAGTAGGAAGGGCTGCTACAGTGATGGATTACATAGCCCAATTTTAATAGGCACTCTGATAGAGATCCCACTGTATTGAAAGGGGCTTTCTTTCAACTGCGTATGTTGCCTTACTAGATCCTACAGCTTATGACATGTAAAACAGCTTGTTACCTGGGTTTACTTTGGAAGCTTTCCCACAGTCTTATTGCAAAGAGGCTATCATTCACTGGTGTGCGTGGTAAAGCCCTTACAATACCAGAAGATGGGTGTATGTGCGTGTATTGTATTAGAAATCACTTTGTTTGGAGCTAGAGACCTGATATTGAAATGCAGAATACATGCAGTTGCTTTTCTTACAGCTACAATTCAAGCAAATCACAAGAGCCATTAAATGCTACAGAATAATATTGGAAGAAATCAGCTTGTTGTCCCTGTGCTCTCCCTTTTTTGTTTGGTAACCCAAGTTCCATTTCAGCTTATGATGCAACAACCTGCTTGGTTTCAGTGGCGCTCAAGAAATAATCTCAGCAGCTTATGCAAAAGTTCCATTTCCAGACACTTTCTGCTTATTTTGAAATGGGTAGGCTAACACGACTGAATTGTAAAGGTTCATATGTATTCTATTGTTCTCTCTGAAGAGAGCACCAGTCAAAGGAATCTTGCTGTATTTTCTTTTCCCTCTTGCTTTATTTTTTCTGTCTTGACCTACTTGCCGCACAAGAAAGGTATGTAAATATTTAAAGACCTCTCCTAAGTATTTCTCCTGCATGGATTATGTGTATGAAGGGGAACAGAGTTGTAGCTGCCAATTAGAATGCAGCAATGGCAGCTCTGCTGGCCAGAGGCTGGCATTAGTCCCATTTCTTCACCAGATTAGTCCATGAAGCTTCAGTTTTGAATTCCAGAATCAACATTGTGGCTGAGTGGCTGTTGCTTGAGTTAGTTCAGTGAATCCTGGAATATTGTCAAATGCATTTTCCCTCTATTCTCAATTAAGGAATCCAAGAGGAGGCAACCTTTGTGGGCCTGTGGGTGCATTGGCAAATTTGAGAAACTCTCTTGGGAAGTACTACAAAATGGCAGCCACAGGAGAGATGGTTAGTTGAAAGGCTAGTCCCACTGGAGTGCAGAAGTATTCATAGGCAATACAGATGTTAATGGCCCTCACTTTGCTTTAAAACAAGTGGGAGAGATAGGACACCTTGGCAGGTTCCAAGAAAGGTTTCTGAAGATGCAGTGTTGCCTGTTCTGCACTAATAATCTGCTCATGCCCTGGTTCTTGAACTGTTTTTACCTTCTGAGGAACCACCCCTTCGTGCCACATTCAAACCATAATACAGCCTGGTAATCTCTGAATGTTTTAGACTGCTGCTCTCGTCGACTCTGCCATTGTCCATGCTGGCTGAGGCTGTTGGGAACTGCGACAGAGAACATCCGGAGGACATCAGGTTGGGGAAAACTGCCATAAAATGCATAAATTCAATAACATGACATTTAGTAAAACCTCACAAATTGCTACAAGAATACAGAAAAACAAAAACAAGGTATTCCCAAAGGCCTGACAAGAATGCTTCGGCATATTTTTAAAAAGGGAATAGGGAGCTGAATCTTCCGGGTTCATAGGAAAGCAGGTCCCACAAACAAAGTGTGTTCATTCCATTGGTCATCTTTGTTCATTTTTGTATCTTATCATAGTATGCTGAGATGCTTCCTTTTACCCTTTGCATTGAAAAATCTTGAATTTATATAAATTCTGAATCTTTGTAAGCACTTAAGCATGGGATAAGGGCACTTGTATATTACTTTTCACTTTTTAGGAGTATGGAAGCTTCTTAACTAACACAGCCCTCCTGAACTCTTCCCTCCTGTGTTATTCATTACACTTTTGTGTATCTGACGTGTTAAACAATATGGCAATTGTGACTATTCTGTTTTGAATGGCTTTTGAAAAACTGAAATCCAAAAGAAAATGCTATTTTGTGCCTGATTTACTTTGTACTGTACATGTTTAGGCCGAGATCTTTATGAATGCAATTGAATGACAACAACAAGCATTTGTACAGCTTTTCGCTGCAATCTCCAAAATACTTTGAGTGCATTACTTTTTTCATTCTTATAATTACTTTGTTACATGGGCCCCTTTTTCCTGGCTCCAAACCATTTCGTAGATGGGGGGTTCAAACCAGAAATGGTGGCTCGCCTTTAGTTACCAAGTGAAATCATGAGTCAGATAAGATTTGAAACTGGAAAGGAGGTTAGGCTGGCAGGGGGCAGTTTGTATAATACCACAGCCCACTGTGGGTTAATTAATTAATTAATTAATTAATTTTATTTAGACAACTTACATGCCACCCCATCGCATGAGCCTCGGGGCGGCTTACAATTTAGCCATGCTGAGCCGTGGCATGCGTCACTCACCTTTATGAACATATATGCCCTGGCTGGAGATGGCTCTGGCTTGTTCCATTATGCAACCTTGGCTAGTGGAGATTGTCTGAGAATTAAACAACCCCTGCATAAATGTAAATCAGATGTGGGTTGTGTAAGAGCTTTGTGAGAGCAAACAGCACCCAACAGCATGGTTCGCATGACCAGCACCAACTCCTGGCGGTGGCTCTCATATGCATAACAGTGCTGTGACATCCTGAGCGTTGTTTGAACCTTTACAGTCGTGACCTCATATCTGTGGAACTCAGGATACAATCAACTCCATTCCTGTTATTGTAGAAGTGGACCCTAGAAATGTCTTTATTTCAGACGGTTTTTAATTGAGAGGGTAGAATGTAGATTACATTTGTATCCATCGCCCTTGTTTCTAGACTTGTTTGTCTGAAATAGAATGAGGTTGAATGTAATAGTCTGACTTAATTTTTTTTCTGCTTATCTTTGTTCTTTCATTCAATATTGCTACCCTCGGAAAAAAGTGAATTTTTATTTTTTTAAATGTTTTTTACTGCCTAGTAACTGAAACTCTCTGCACAGTTCCCAACAATTAAAGACAATTGATAAACATAAAATATATCTAAACATAAAAGTATAAAACGTAGTATACAGATTTAAATAATTCTGAAATAAATGGCCCAATAAACCCAGGCTATGCCAACTCAAATAATAATTTTCAGATAGTCCAGGTTGTTCCGCCAGCGGAAGTATCTCTCTCATCCCTTGTACCATAACTGGCCATTAAAACTCTAAGGCTCCTCCTGCTTACAGGATCTGTCCATGTGTATCCTTTAATGGGTTGACTGGATAATAGTTTTTTCAAGTGAGATATATTTGGACAGATCTTAAACTGTATAATTATCTGCAACTGTCCAATTAAGGCTTATCTCCTTCTCAAAGGGCTGATTAATTTCACTGACCTCGGCCATCTTCTTTCCAATTAGGAATCTAAGAGAAGGCTAAACCTACTACAAAAACGTAAGCAATTCTGTTGAAATTACAGTGTGGTTTCTCATTAAGAACAGTCAATAATAAAATTATAACCTTGTTCACAATATATTCTTTTTAGGAATACTAGAAAACACTGTTGGTTAATCTAAATAAGTTTTCCAGGACCTGCTTTCCACATTTTTGGGCTTTAATTCTTATCAGTCTTGGTCAGCATAGCCAAAACACAGAGGGCACCAGGATGGGAAAGACTAATCTTAATAAAAGATGTGAAAGATGTCATCATTCCACAGCTTTCCAAAAGGAAAGGGTCAAAAAGACCCTTCAGTTATTGGGGTGCATTCAGTGAGGCACAACTGCTGTCACTGTTGGTATTGCATTAGACTAGTTGATGCTAGGCCAACATAATTTGTACTAGTGGTTACACCTCCTTGGGGATGCCTTCCTACTGCTTGTTTTGAGGTAATATATTTGCTAAAAGTTTTTAAAATATTAAATGAACAGAAGCCTCTGATTATGACTAAGCGGAGCTAAACATTAACAGTGTAGGGGTGGAAAGTGACCTTGAAGAAAGGGCATAACTACTGATAAAGGCTACTAGGAGACCAGAGGCACCTTGCTAATGATTCAAAGATGCCTTATTGACAGTGACTTTGCCATCTCATGAGTCTATATCATTCAGGTTTACATTGCTGGGAATTTGTTGTATGGAAGTACCCCATGGGAAAATTATGTACCTAAACATAGTATGTGAAAATTATGTACCTAAATGTACTATTTCAGAGTGGGACCTCTTTGTCATTTTTTTTTACCGTGAAGGCAGTAAATTTTATTCTTAAGTCACAGTTTTCCTCTCCACCATCTTCATAGGAATTTTGTTTATTAACATCAATGCAAAGAGAGGTCCACCTTCCCCAGAGAGGTCTGCCTGGCGCCATCGTTATTTGTTTTTTGGCGCCAGGCCAAGACCTTTTTATTTAAACAATATTTTAATAATTGTTAATATTATTTATTGGGTTTTGATTTCTATAGCCAGGGTAAATCTGAATTTTATATGTATTATTTATATGATTGTTTGTTTATTATGCTGGAAGCTGTCCCAAGGCTTATGCGAATGAGACGGCATACAAAAACTCCAAATAAATAAATAAATAAATAAATTAATTAAAATAAAATAAAATAAATAAAATAAAATAAAATAAAAGCTAATAAATCTGTTGGAAGCAAGCTACCTTTATGGCCAGGATGTCTCCAATTATATTGTTTTATATTGTTATTATTTATTTATTGTTGTAAGCCGCCCCGAGGCTTCGGCAAATGGGGCGGCATAGAAGCTTTCTAAATAAATAAATAAATACCTTAAATACAACAGCAAAAATACTTTATGTTCCACTGTGATTCAATAGTACCTCACATTTATTCACAGAAGGCTGTAGTTCTAGCTTTTCCTTTCCAAACAGTTACTTCAGCACTAAGTGACAGACACAGTGAAGCAATGTGAATAATATACACAAGCCTAGTCCTTATTTTCCAAGTGCATTAGCAGTCTCAGAAATGGACTCATAGCACAATGGTGGTAATGCTCAACCAGTCAGCCTTTTCAAAGTCCTTTGATAGGAAGCACTTCTCCTCTGCTTCTTCCAGGAGTAGTGCTTGCTGCTGCTGCTGCTGCTGCTTTGTAGGCCACTGTAGACATTCATAGGTAATTTTAGTTCCCATGCCACCTTGGAAGTCTTGGAGGACATGCCCGTCAAGAAGCTAGAGAAGAAATCTATTGTCTCTCTACTTGGCACTTTCTTTCCCTGTTGATTCCTGCCTCCACTTCTCTCTCCTTCCATGGTTGTTTCTCTTGCACTGAATTGCAGGTTTTAATGGGAGCAAGGACCTGTCCTTTTGTACTCTGTAAAGTGTCACGCACATTAATGGTGGTATATGTAAGAAAGCGCAGGAGTGAATAAGTAATAGAGATAGTGAATTGACCGCCACAGAATCTTCCTTGAAGTGATATTTCTAGGGTAACTTGAAACATTCAGCCCAGGTGAAACAAGGGGAAATGTGCAAGGAGAAAAGAGTTTTGATAAGACTTGCAATCTGGCAGGGAAGAGGCATTCTGCATATCTCTAATGGGTGGATAGAGTTGGCATCTAATAAATTACATTATTGTGTGTCATTTATTCCCTTTCAGTTTATACCTGTTTCTTTTATTTGGAATTTCTTTCAAGAGCATTCATCCCTTATTCTCCCTTCCAACCTTGCCATCAACAGCAATATTTTCAGTTTCACTTTTTATGCATATATTTCCCATTATTTCTTTCTTTTCTTTGATGACAACTTGTTTTGCAATACATAATTTTCATGTCTTATCCCACTAGCTAAAAGGGCTCTTAGCTGTACAAGGAAAAATTGCTTCCAATTCCATGTGGTATCAGAACTGAAATAACTGATCAGAAAGAATCCAATTTTACTGGTCTTCTAATGTCCCTGAGTTGATTTAAAAACATTTGTAAAAGTGGACTGTAAATTGGGGGAAAAAACCCTTGTAAAATGTTCCCTCTCTCTCAGATATGCATGCAGTCATTTTGATGCAGCAACTATTACAATTGCAATGGTGATGTGCATATCTCTAGAGATGTCTTCATACCACTCCTTTTTACCCCTTTCTCTTCTATTTACTTTCCAGCTCTCTCATGCTTGTCTCTGTTTTTGTGCTGAATGTTAAAAGCAAAAGACTGGGCAAGGCACAGATGACCTGTGGCTTTGTTTCTATAGAATATGGAATAATGGGCTTCCAAAGGAGGTGGTTGAGGCCCCATCAGTGAAGCTGTTCAAGGAAAGATCGAACAACCACATGTTGGAGATTACATGAGCAGAGCTGGCTGGACCCCGGGGTCAGACTAGATGGCCTGGGAGACGCCTTATGATTCACTTTGTTTCTAAGTTTCTATATATTAAGTAGATCTATTTGTCTAAGCTGCCCCTTCAAGAGGCATCCTGAGGTATGTAGAGATGCTCACAGGAGGTGCTTCAAAGTGCTGATGGCAAAACAACAAGCTGAGGGAATCACTTATACAATGTTAGCCTGTGTTGAGGAATCAGCTTGTTCTTCGTCGTGGCCTCTGTGCATCACACATGTGGGTACTGCGCCTGCGCAGTGCCTGTGGCCGGAAGATTGATAGCTAACGGTTTTGGTGGGAAAAACTCAGCTCCCCTTCCCCTAGCAGTATATATGGAGTGGAGTGTCCACCATTTTCCAGTCTTTGTGACCGCCGTTCGATGTGCCTCGTGCCGCTTCACTCTCGCTTAGATCATTACTTATCTCCTCTCACTTGTTCAATTTTCTCCTTTTCTCTTACCAAGTTAGTATTCCCTCGTTTGTATTACTCATTAGTATTTCACTTAGTTTCTTTGTTTTTTCTTTCTCTCTTGTTCCTAAAAAAACAAACAAACCAAAAATATTATCTACTCCCTCTATACTATCTTCTTCTTTTCTGCGTCTGCGATGGTGCAACGGGCGGTGTTTCGCAAGTGCGGAAAGTGTGGCTCTAAAATGCCCACTGTGGACCCACATGACCTGTGCCTCCTTTGCCTGGGGGAGGGGCACAGGACAGATAAATGCGGCCACTGTTTGGCCTTCTCCAAACAGGCGAGGAAGAATCGGGAGAACTGCCTCCGCAAACTCCTGTGGGACCAGGCTCTCCTCCAGTCGGACCAGCTGGTGGCTAAGCCTCCCACAACTTTGGCTCCACCTGAAGGCTGTCCGACTTCGGCTGATCCGCCGCAACGCCCGGCCTCTTCCTCCACTGCTCCACCCTTGCGCCCTTCCAATGAAGGTGCTCCTAGCATGGGCGACCAGCCTGTTTCCCTACCAAGGAAACAAAAGGAAAAGAGGAAGCACAGCAACCCAGAAAAGTACTCCTCCGTTCCGAGAAGGGAAGAATACCAATCTGTCAGCTACTACACAGTACTCAGAGGCTGATCTTCTCCGCCAGCTCCTCGGGATCGTTTTCACTCCACACCGAGAGACACCCCAAGGGCACCATCTAGAGAGAGTGGCAGATCGGAGTCGCCAGGAGATTCCTCCTCCAGTGTCCCACCTCCCTATTGGATGGACTCGGATGCGTCCGAGATTGACTCAACTTCACCAGATGCTGCGGTTCCTTCGCAAGGCCCCGGATCGCCTGAAGAGCCGCACATCTCTTTTGCTGAACTGATGTCCAGGCTGGTGAAGTCACTTGAGATTGAAGCCCACCACCAACCGGGACCCAGTACCGACCACTTTTATGATGTGGTCAGGGGGCGAACAATCCACCTCCATAAATGTCCTGCCATTTATAACAACCCTACGACAGGCAATGACCCAACCATGGGACCTCCCAGCTCATCCACAACTGACTTCACGAAGATATGAAGCCATGTACCGGGTTTGGGAGGGGGACATTCCATTCCTCCTCCACCACCCCAAGCCAAACTCGGTCGTGGTGGAGTCTTCTCAGGGCTGGGAGGCACGGGGACACACTGCGCCTCGTGATAAGGAGGGAAGGAAAGTCAACTCCCTCGCACGCCGGTTCTATGTGGCCTCTGGGCTCGGCTTACGAATCTCAAATAACGAGGTGGCTTTGGCGCGCTATCAGTACTTTCTCATGCAGCGCCTAGATAAAATTGCTGCCTTCATTGCCGCCTTCCCAGATAATCAAGGCGAGTTGGCGAGGGTTTTCGTAAAAGAGGCTATGCAAGTGGTGGTGCAGCAGCTCTCTACAGCCAGGCACCATGTAGATACAAACTCGAGATCTCTCGTCGGTGCCATTTCTCTCCTCAGGCACACCTGGTTGCGTAATAGCAACTTTCCAGAAGAAATGAAGTGGAGAATGGAGGAGATGCCCTTTGACGGGTCCGGTCTCTTCAATGCAAAGACCGACAGCAAATTAAAGAAAATCCACGAATCAAGGATGACGGCCCATCGTATGGAACTATAGTCCCAGCCTCGATGTAAGTGGTCATGGACCCGTCCACAATACTGCCAACAATACCAGCCTTGACAGCAACCACATCAATGCCAACAACGTCGTAGGCAGCAACCGTCCCAGCGCTTCCAGCAAAGCTGTCGTCACTTTGATGGGGATAAACGCCAGCGCTGATGGGGCGGGCAGACCCTTCCTCTCCTCCCAACCTCACCCTTCCCCCTCTCATTCGGGGACTGGCTGAAAAGTCGGCTTCCCGTTTGGGAGCCCATTACATCTGATCGTTGGGTGTTATCCATCATTCAGCACGGATATCGAATAGAATTTGACGTCATTCCTCCATCGAGTCCCATCCGGTTTACTCCCAGCTCACCGGTGTTGCTGGAAGAGGTTTGCCAACTCCTTTCCAAGGGAGCCATTCATTGCTTATCTCTAACAGAAGGACTCCACGGATTCTATTCCAGATATTTTACGGTCCCGAAACAGGACGGGGGTCTCCGACCAATATTGGACCTAAGAGATATTAACAAATTCATAACCCCAAAGAAATTTCAGATGACCACTATATCTTACCGCTGCTGAGGAGGGAGGATTGGTTCGCCTCACTGGACTTGAGGGACACCTATTTTCATATTTCGATGCATCCATGTCATAGGCGTTTCCTCTGTTTTGCTGTTGCATCTGAAATCTACGAATTCATGGTGCTTCCGTTTGGACTGGCCACTGCCCTGAGGGTTTTTACAAAGTGTATGGCACCTGTCTGCGCGCACCTACGACTTCGCAGGGTGCAGATATACCCCTACCTTGATGACTGGTTGTTGGTTTCTCAAACCAGAGAAGCACTGTGTTCCGCTATAGATGTTACCTGCTCCCTGCTACGGGATCTTGGACTTTGTATTAACCGTGAGAAATCCTCTCTTGTTCCTGCGCAGGTGATCCATTTCATCGGAGCTCATCTGGATTCTATGGTAGCGAAGGCATCCCTCCCCCGGGACAGACAAGGCACCTTGCTCGACACATCCGTCGAATTCGAAGACACAAAATTGTTCCTGCACGCTCTGTTCAAAGGCTGCTAGGGCATATGGCTGCATCCATTGCGGTCGTTCCGTATGCCAGGCTTCGGCCCCTCCAACTTTTCTTCAACAAGGTTTTTCGGCCTCAAAGGGATTTGCCCACAAGGCTGATTTGACTTCTGTCCTCAGTTCTTCAATCTCTCATATGGTGGTCAGTGTCAGACAACCTGAATATTGGGGTCCCTTTCCAACTGCGATGCCCAACGGCAACTCTCGGTACCAATGCATCTCTGCTTGTCTGGGGAGCACTATGCTCGGGCCTACGCACTCAGGGTGTCTGGAATCGACAAGAGTCCAGGAACCATATCAACTTTCTGGAACTTCTAGCAGTTTACAAGGCTCTTCAGTCCTTCGAGGATGTTCTTTGCCATCGAGTTGTTCAGATAACCTCGGACAACATCGCTACAGTCTTTTATCTGAATAAGCAAGGAGGAACGAAGTCGCCAACGTTAGCATGGCTAGCGATACAAATCTGGGAGTGGTGCATCCAGAGAGACATCTCCCCCATCGCGGTGCACCTCGCCGGTATGGACAATGTGGAAGCTGATTTCCTAAGCAGACACATGTCCACATCCCACAAATGGGAAGTGGATCGCCGGCCATGCGACCACCTTTTCCAGCGCTGGGGTTGTCCAGACATAGACCTATTCGCTACCCGGAGGAACTGGGTTTGCGAGGTTTTTTGTTCGAGAGTGGGAATCGGACAGGGGTCATCCGAAGATGCCTTTATGATCCCGTGGAACAACGTTCACTTTTACGCTTTTCCCCCGATCCCCCTCATTATGAGAGTGATTTCGAAGATAATCCATGACGCAGCCACAGGAATATTGATAACCCCATGGTGACCACGCCAAGCATGGTTTTCAACACTCCTTCACATCTCTCGAGAAGAATACCTTCACCTTCCGTCTCACATTACCAGGAGAGAAGGCACAATTTGCCACCCAGATCTGACATCAATGAGGTTGACGGCCTGGCGAATTCGATAGCGGTCCATTTCGACACGGTATTGACGTCACCCGCTGTCTCTATGAATCCTGTCCCCGAATCTGACATTCTACGCCATGCTTCGCACCCGCCTGCCTTCCCCACGTCTTTGGTTCCGATGGCCGTCTCCTCGGCTCCGACAGTTCTTCACCCGGACATCCAACACATTTTTGATTCTGCGCTGAGGCCGTCCACCCAGAAATCATACGTGGCTAAGTGGCGTAGATTCTCTATCTTTGCTGAATCACGATCGTGATTCGGCATCCATAGATCATATTCTCCAGTTCTTGTTCGAACTCCACCAGTCTAGACTTAAGCCATCCTCCATAAAAGTGTACAAGGCGGCTATTTCCTATTACCAGGGTGCTATCCAAGGTTCCTCCATTTTCTCTCAACCGCTAATAAAGAGATTCTTTAAGGGGCTACATAGCCTTTATCCGGCAGTCAGACCGCTTATGCCCACTTGGAGTCTTTCAGTGGTGTTACAAGCACTAACAAGACCTCCTTTCGAACCTTTGGCAACAATTGATCTCCGTCTCGTCTCTCGGAAAACTGCATTTCTTGTAGCAGTTACATCAGCACGGAGAGCTAGTGAGCTCTGTGCCCTTAGGGTGGACCCTCTGTATTTGAACTTTCATAAGGAGAAGGTAGTTCTGTGAATGGATCAAGCCTTTCTTCCCAAAGCGGCTACCTCCTTCCACATGGACCAGGATATCGTTTTACCTGCCTTCTTTCCATCACCGTCGAATCCGATTGAGAGGTCATTATTTTATTTATTTATTTATTTATTAAAACATTTCTATGCCGCCCCTTGCCGAGGCCTCGGGGCGGCTTACAACATCAAATAAAATACAAAATACATTAAAACAATAACAATTAAAATATATACAGTAAAATAAAATAAGCCGCCCTGGCCAAATAAAATTCAATAATATTAACATTTAAAATGCTGCTTAAATAAAAAGGTCTTTGCCTGGCGCCGAAAAACAAATAACGATGGCACCAGGCGGACCTCTCTGGGGAGCGCATTCCATAACTTAGGTGCCACCGCTGAGAAAGCCCTCCTCCAAGTAACCACCCTCCTAATTTCCTTCACTGAGGGCTCCCGGAGGAGGGCCTCTCCCGCTGATCTCAAGGGGCGGCTGGGCATATATGGACGTAAGCGCTCCTTCAGGTAACCAGGACCCAAGCCGTTTAGGGCTTTATAGGTCATCACCAACACCTTGTATTGGGCCCGGACTTCAATGGGAAGCCAGTGAAGCTGACGGAGAACTGGAGTCATGTGAGCATAACGTCCAGTTCCCGTCAGCAGCCTGGCAGCTCTATTTTGAACCAATTGAAGTATCCGGACTGTCTTCAAGGGTAGCCCCACGTAGAGCGCGTTACAGAAGTCAAGACGGGAAGTCACCAGTGCATGAGTCACTGTTGTGAGGCTGTCGTACTCCAGATTACATACCCTTGATGGTATTACATCAAGGGTATTACATACCCTTGATGGTACAGCACTGCCTTGCCTTCTATAGATCAAGGACTGAGTCTATTCAGCACTCCAACAAGCTCTTTGTGAAATATTCTGAATACAATCAGGGTTCTCCAGGCACCCCTCAGAGACTTTCTAAGTGGATAGTACAAACCATTATTCTGTCTTATCAGTTAGCTAAGTTGGACTTACCTATGATCCCGAAGGGTCATTCTACTAGAGCTGTGGCTGCTTCTTCGGCCTTCGCATCTGGAGTTCCGATTGACGCTGTCTGCAGAGCTGCTACATGGGCCACCCCATGCACATTCGCAAAGCATTATTGACCGGATGTCCATGCCAGGCAGGACTGTTCCTTTGGCAGAGCCATTCTTTCATCTATTCTTCGTTGATGACACCACCCTCCTCCATTCAGGGTAAGCTTGTGAATCTACCCACATGTGTGATGCACAGAGGCCACGACGAAGGAAAGCAGGTTGCTTACCTGTAACTGATGTTCTTCGAGTGGCCACCTGTGCAGTCACACAACCCACCCGCCAGCCCCGCTTGGTGTCATTGGGTGGTGTTTTTTTTCTGTACCATGTTATTCTTGTCCTCAGTATCTATACAGCATTTTTCGAACTTGTCGGCGGTACTGACATCGTTCTTTTTCATTAGTTCCATTTTTTCTCTAGAGAGCGAACGTCCAGTCTATCAAAGACTGGAAAATGGCAGACACTCCGCTCCATATATACTGCTAGGGGGGAGGGGAGCAGAGTTTTTCCCACCAAAACCGTTAGCTATCAATTTTGCGGCTGCAGGCACTGTGCAGACACAGTATCCACATGTGTGACTGCACAGATGGCCACTCGAAGAACATCAGTTACAGGTAAGCAACCTGCTTTTCCCGGAATGGTTTCATGCTGCAGCCATCAGAAACGAGATTTACAGTGCAAGCCTATTATCTGCTCATAAGTCAGCTCCCATGAGTTCAACAGGCCTCATTTCCCAGCGAATGCTGGAAAATGGGCATTGCAGCCTTACATAGTTCCTATGGGTTCCTGGTGTCAGTCATATTAAAAAGGAATCCTCATCAAGAGAAGAATTAGTACCACTTTAATGAAGTACTGACTTTTTTGTTATAACAACTTCTTGATGTAGAAGTCTGTGAGGGCTAAGGCAGGCAGCTACTCTAGACCAAATAACTGGTGCAAGTAGAACCCCTCAGCTACTCCCAAAACAGGCAACCTAACATTTTCATTTTAACATCAGGGCATTGTACCAAAGGGCACAAACTGTTTTATTTATTATTGATAATTTATTTATTGCATATTATTTTGCAGTGATTGGTGCATCGTATTTTATTTATTTATTACATTTCTAATTGATTCAATAGCTGAAGATTTCTGGCAGTTCACATTACTTTATTAATTGTGCTGAGCTTTAATTGTGCTTCCACAGAATATTAAAATAGTGTCCCCATTCTAGCTATTTACAATGGCTCCACACATTCAATTCCCAGTCTTTCATAATCTTGGTTTAACTATAGTGACAATGTTGTTTAATTCCGTCAGAAGCTGCCGGCAGAAAAGTATCCAGAAAAGGGGCCAAGAACTTTGGCATTATCTGGACTGACAATGCAGATACCATTCACAGGTCCTGTTTCGTACCAGGTGGGTTGGTGGCCTGTGGAAGTCTGAGGAAAATGGCTTGATTGGTACAGTGAACCAGCTGCTACAAACAGCTTTCCATAAGGAGTAGTCATGGCACTGTTGCTTGCTTATATCAAGTCCTCTGAATTTCTATTGTATTCTCATCCCATTTCTTCTGCGATCCCTTTCCTGGCTTATGTGTTCCTGTGTCTCCCTCCCCTTTGTTTGGGCTTGCTTTGGCTTAACCAGAACTAGAGCCAGCCCTGTCATTAGACAGAGTGAGGTGGCTGTCTAGACAACTGATTTTAAGCTTAATGAAACAGCAGCATATTGTTACAGTATCTGTTTGCTGTGTAATCCTAATATATCCGCTCAGAAGTAAGTCCCTCTGGGTTCAGCGGGACTTACTTCCAGTAACTTAGTGTACTTTTACTCTCTGGGAGGAACAGACACAGGAGATATTCTGCCTTGATGGGCCTTGGGTATGATGCATGTGAATTTGAGAAGGCAGTAGAATTTGCTGCTCTGTCTCAGGCAGAAAAATGCCTCGGGCTTGTCCGAAGTGGAACATGCCATGCATGGTGGCAGTGCAAAGAAATATTAAACAATTTAAAGATGTTGAGATGAGCCCCATAAGGAGAAAATCGATGCATGTTTGGACAGAAAAAAAGTTCCAGCATGCTCAAGCCTAAGTTACCGTATTGAACCTAGATTTGAGTCAATATTTGTGAATAAAAGGTCACCCCTACTTCTCATGCTCCTCAGTTTTGCTATACTTGACTGGGAGATATCACTATGGCTAAATGTCAGAGATCCCTCATGGTCATTTGAGTGGTGGTGACTTTGGAGATAGTTATACAACAAGGTAGAACTCCATAGAATTACTATAGGCCCACAAATTTACTGAATTTTCATAGGCAAAAGTTTTCTTAGTTGGAGTGAAAGCAGTTGCCAACTTCATGAATTGGTTGAAGAATCACAGCATCCTAGAATAGTTGGGTCAGAAGGGCCAAGAAGGCCAAAGTGAAGGATGCCGGTTACACCCATCCCTATCAGATAACTGTCTAATTGGTTCTTGAATGACTCTAGTGTGGCAGAGCCCACAACCTCCCTAGGCAGCTGGTTCCTCATGCCACAATAAATAGGGAAGTATTCAATGTGCCACTGGACTCTCATGTTTTTATTCAACAACTATCTAACACAGCGACTCGTCTAGTGTATAGCCACTGAACAGTGTTAATGTGTCTGTGTTTGCGTGTAAGTGAGAACAGAAAAATGACATATGGGACACAGCTAGATGTATCACCAGAGGTCCCAGATTTTAAAAAATTCATGTGCTAGAATTTGGTCATGTCCCTCATCCTATTTCCTGTATACAATTATCTGACCCTGGCACAAACTCCAGTGTCCCTAAGGGGAGACGATCTGGTAAGGCATCTGCTGTAGTATTGAAGCCTTAAAGCAAAGAACTTCCTGGCTGATAGAAGAAATGTAGCTTCTAGCAGTCTTGTGCTCTGTCTGCTTCAAGGCTTCTGCTACATTTACAGCGATTATGAAGAGTAAAAGATTTAAAAAAACAATTTTTGGAGATTTTCTTCTCAGAATAATGTGAAAATAGAACATCAGGTAGAAAAACTTATGGGCTACTGCCTACAAGTTATGTAGACAAGGAGATTCCGGCATGCACAGCTTGTCGGGCAGAAATGAGAGAAGCTGCATTCACCAAGATTCTCTGCTCAGCTATAAATTCATAAGAAACTTGTCTTCCTTTATGTGTGGTTACCTTGCTGAATGACATGGACAAGATCAGTGCTAGAGGCCACATGCTATATGTGAAAGGCTCTAACTTCACTTCTGTCCAGGAAGGACTGAAAAGATGGGTGTCTGGAATCCTAGAGAGCCATTGCCAACTGGTATAGACAATACTCCATTGGAAAGATAGACCAAGGATTTCAGTCAATCAAAAGTAACTCCCTAGGTTCTTAAGCAAAGGAAGTAGACATTTCTGCAGGCTTTGCCATGGCCAAATTGTGTTTGGTTATTCCAAGAAGAGCCTGTTTGGTCATTGCACCAGAGAAGATGCACCTTGGCAGCATTGCTCAGAAAAGCGGCATCACATGTTTCTATCACCAGTTTTATCATAGACACCAACCAATATGAGACCTGATTGGCTTTTTTTGTTTAAATTATCCTTCTTAAAGAGTCTTTCCTACCTTGCTTAATTCTATCCATGTTACAGCCAAGCATCAAGCTGATTATGGTGCCTTACCGTGCACATATTTGTATATGCCTCTTTTTCTGTAATCCCAGTACATAGTACTTAGGCTGTTCCTTTTAATCAGCATCGGCTTATGTCTTTTCTCTATTAATTGTTAGAGGATTTGAGGGATGAAGAATGGAGCGAGCACTGACTTTTCCTATTGTTTAACTTCTACAGGGGATAAATATGTAGCGATTATAATTCTTATGGGGTGTGGATTTTTATGCTTTGACCTCACATATCCATGATTCCCTAATACAGTAATAGATTGCACCATTTTAAGAACAACTGAATAGTTGCATGTATCTGGTTGATCAGCAGCTTACAGCTAGAAACAATTTTAAGGCCCCTGTTAACGTGAGGCTGCTTGTAAAGGGAGAATGGCAGTGTTTTAAGTAGTGCAACGTGTTCAGTGAGTTTGGTGCAGTGCAGCAGGCTTGTATAATATTAGTGCTTCCTTCAAGCAATGTTTGGATCTTAGCACCACTTGGAGAGATGGAAAGCATCCAGGCTTTCACAATGCTGTTAAAAACGGCATGAACTCCCAAGCCCTAAAACAATTTTTCCATTGGAAAGCCCACCGTTTCCCACACTGGGAAATAATTTTAATTTACAAAATAATATTGGAAGACTGTTTATATTGATAGAAGGGATATTTCCATATTAGGGTCAAGCATTGCAGGAATGGGTGCAGACTTATTAAGGAAAAGAAGTCTTTTGGAAAGCAACCCCAACAGTCCATCCACAGGGAAGACACTGCTGAGGATATTATATTTGATCATTTTGACTAAGATGTATATGCTTAGGAAACAGGTTTTTCCTTGGGAAAAAGGTATGTGGCTCAGAACGACTCCCTGAAAGTAAGAACCCGGTGTTAGACATGCTAGGCTTTTACAATAAACACTGGATTGGATTTTTCTCTTGTTTTGCAAGGACTTAGCTGCCTGCTGTTGCTCTTTTTGAAAGGACTTGACAATTGGACCAAACTATCTCAGGAATCTATTGAAAGACACAGAAGAGAAACGATAAATAATTCATCCAAACTGACCTTATATTAAATTAATGTATGAGGTCCTGAAACCAATTTGATTCTACATCTGGTTGGGATGTAGCATTGTACTAGCCACTGAGTCACTGTATCTTTCCACAGGGAACATATACATCAAATTGTAAAATAAACATTTCTTACACATTTCTTTCACAAATTCTCTTTCCGTTTTTAAACAACTGAACTATGGCAGCTTAAAGCTACTTGTTTTTAATCCAGGCCTGCCTTTTTGACACACAATAAGTATTCTATAATAGGATTATATACTCTTTCTATCTCCTTCATGGATCACTGCCTTGTCGTGGCGAAGGGGCTTGCATAGCTCAATGAAGCTATGAGCTATGCTGTGCAGGGTCACCAAGACGGACAGGTCATAGCAGACAGCTCTGACAAAACATGATCCACTGGAGAAGGAAATGGCAACCCACTCCAGTATCTTTGCCATGAAAATCCCATGGACAGTACCAAAAGGCAAAAAGATATGATGCTGGAAGATGAGCACCTCAGGTCGGAAGGTGTCCAATATGCTACTGGGGAAGAGCGGAGGGCTAGTACTAGTAGCACCAGAAAGAATGAAGTGACTGGGTCAAAGCCGAAAGGACACTCAGATGCTGATGTATCTGGTGGTGAAAGGAGAGTTCGATGCTGTAAAGATCTATACTCCGTAGGAACCTGGAATGTAAGATCCATGAATCAAGGCAAGCTGGATGTGGTGAAACAAGAGATGACAAGACTGAATATCGACCTCGTAGAAATCAATGAACTAAAATGGACAAGAATGGGTGAATTTAATTCAGATGACCATCAGGTATACTACTGTGGGCAAGAATCCGTCAGAAGAAATGGAGTAGCCTTCAAAGTCAATAAAAGAGTAGGAAAAGCAGTACTGGGATACAATCTCCAAAATGACAGAATGATCTCAGTTCAAATCCAAGGCAAACCATTCAACATCACAGTAGTCCAAGTCTATGCCCCAACCACAGGTGCTGAAGAGGCTGAAGTTGACTGGTTCTATGAAGGCCTACAACACCTTCTAGAATTAACACCCAAAAATGATGTCCTTATCATCATGGGGGATTGGAATGCTAAAGCAGGAAGCCAAAAGATAACCAGAATAACAGACAAGTTTGGCCTTGGAGTACAAAACAAAGCAGGGCACAGGCTGGTAGAATTTTGTCAAGAACATGCTGGTCATAGCAAACATTCTTTCCCAACAACCCAAGAGATGACTCTACACATGGACATCACCAAACGGTCAACACAGAAATCAGATTGACTATGTGCTCTGCAGCCAAAGATGGAGAAGCTCTATACAGTCAGTAAGAACTAGACCAGGAGCTGACTGTGGCTCAGATCATGAGCTTCTGGTTGCAAAATTTAGGCTTAAGTTGAAGAAAGTAGGGAAAAGCACTAGGCCACTCAGGTATGACCTAAATCATATCCCTGATGAATATACAGTATAGGCAACAAATAGATTTAAGGAATTAGATCTGATTAGATAGACAGAGTGCCTGAAGAACTATGGACGGAGGTTTGCAACATTGTACAAGAGGCAGCAACTAAAACCATCCCAAAGAAAAAGAAATGCAAGAAAGCAAAATGGCTGTCTGAGGAAGCTTTAGAAATAGCTGAGGAAAGAAGGGAAGCGAAAGGCAAGGGAGAAAGAGAAAGATACAAACAATTGAATGCAGAATTCCAGAGAAGAGCTAGAAGAGATAAGAATGCCTTCTTAAATGAACAGTGCAAAGAAACAGAAGAAAACAATAGAATAGGGAGGACCAGAGATCTCCCCAGAGATATGAAGGGAATGTTTCATGCAAAGATGGGCATTATAAAGGACCAAAATGGCAGGGATCTAACAGAGGCAAAAGAGATTAAGAAGAGGTGGCAAGATTACACAGAGGAACTATACAAGAAAGAGCTTAACGTTCCTGATAACCACAATGGGGTGGTCACTGACCTCGAGCCAGACATCCGGGAAGGTGAAGTCAAATGGGCCTTAGGAAGTCTGAGCAACAACAAAGCTAGTGGAGGTGACAGTATTCCAACTGCGCTATTCAAAATCTTAAAAGACAATGCAGTAAAAGTGCTACACTCAATATGCCAGCAAATTTGGAAAACTCAGCAGTGGCCACAGGATTGGAAAAGGTAAGTTTACATTCCAATCCCAAAGAAGGGCAATGCCAAAGAATGTTCAAACTACCGCACCATTGCACTCATTTCACATGCTGGCAAAGTGATGCTCAAAATCCTACAAGCTAGGCTCCAGCAGTATGTGGACCGAGAACTACCAGAAGTACAGACAGGATTTCGAAGAGGGAGAAGAACTAGAGATCAAATTGCCAACATACACTGGATCATGGAGAAAGCTAGGGAGTTGAAAAACCTCTACTTCTGCTTCATTGACTATGCTACAGCCTTTGATTGTGTGGATCACAACCAATTGTGGCAAGTTCTTAAAGAGATGGGAGTACCTGATCATCTTATTTGTTTCTTAAGAAACCTATATGTGGGTCAAGAAGCAACAGTGAGAACTGGGCACGGAACCACTGACTGGTTCAAAATTGAGAAAGGAGTTCAGCAAGGCTGTATACTGTCCCCCTGCCTATTTAACTTACATGCAGAGCACATCATGAGAAAGGCGGGCCTAGATGAATCACCAGTTGGAATTAAGATTGCTGGGAGAAATATCAACAACCTCAGATATGCAGATGATGCCACTCTCATGGCAGAAAATGAAGAGGAACTAAAGGGCCTCTTGATGCGGGTGAAGGAGGAGAGCGCAAAAGTTGGCTTGAAACTCAACATTAAGAAAGCTAAGATCATGGCATTCGGTTCTCTCACTTCCTGGCAAATAGATGGGGAAGGAATGGAGGTAATGACAGATTTGATTTTCCTGGGCTCCAAGATCACTGCAGATGGGGACTGCAGCCAAGAAATTAAAAGACACTTGCTCCTGGGGAGGAAAGCTATGGCAAATCTAGACAGCATACTAAAAAGCAGAGACATCACCCTGCTGACAAAAGTGCGTATAGTCAAGGCTATGGTTTTCCCAGTTGCAATGTATGGCTGTGAAAGCTGGACCATAAGGAAGGCTGAGTGCAAAAGGATTGAGGCCTTTGAATTGTGGTGCTGGAGGAGACTTCTGCGAGTCCCTTGGACTGCAAGGCGATCAAACCAGTCAGTCCTAGAGGAGATCAACCCTGACTGCTCTTTAGAAGGCCAGATCCTGAGGATGAAACTCAAATAGTTTGGCCACCTAATGAGAAGGAGGGACTCCCTAGAGAAGAGTCTAAATGCTGGGAACAATAGATGACAAAAGAAGAAGGGGACAGCAGAGGTTGAGGTGGTTAGATGGAGTCACTGAGGCAGTTGGTGTGAGCTTGAGTGGACTCTGGCGGATGGTGGAGGACAGGAAGGCCTGGAGGAATGTTGCCCATGGGGTCACGATGGGTCAGACACGACTTTGTGACTAACAACAACTCTTTCTGTATCTGGTATGCATTCATTCATTCATCTATTCATTAACAAAAATGATACATCTTAACAGATGAAGTGGCTATGGATGCAATATTTTACACATTTACCTGGGAGCTCATAGTATTATATCAGTGAGGATTTATAGCCCAATACATGTCTACTCAGACATAAGTTGTATTGATTCAAATGTATTAATTTTCTTCAGATTGTGCTCATTAATATAGACCTAAGGTAGATAGGGAGATGAATTTATCACTTATTATTCATTTATTTCATTGCTATACTGCTGGGTGGTTTGCTATAATTCATATAATACAATAAAATATAGGGTACAGTGCAAATCTCGTATTTCATAAATTGCATTGCAAAAAATAAAAAAACAAATTTAAACTACTGAAGCAGCTTAGTACAACTAGACCTGTTAAAAACCATTAACAGCCATTCAATGCCTTGGCATAGAGAGAAGTTATTAATTTATTCTATTTACATGCCATCTACTACCCTAAGGCCTTAAGGCAACCCCATCCAGAACAGGATAAACACACTACCTAAAATCAGAAGAACCACCAACTAACAGCATTGCAAAATTGTCCAGATTGAGCCTCAGTATGTTAGCCCTCACCCACTCGATGTCCTAGCCAGGTACTGAAGTAGCACAGCCACAGCTTTTCTTCCTGAGGATCTAAAGAAGATGTAGAGCTGAGTGCCATCAATGTACCGATGGCAACACACTCCAAAAGTCTAGATGACCCAACTCAGTGGTTTCATGTAGATGTTGAATAGAATGGTAGACAAAACCAATCCCTGGGGCTGAGCAATAGTCACCAAGCTCCATCTTCTGAAGCTGGCCATCCAAGCATATAATAGGCCACAGATAATCCTAAAAAGGTCTACTGGATGTCAGAGGGAAGACTGAATACAGGCAGTTAGATGTTGTTTCCTTGCCATTCTCAGCAGCCTACATACTCCAGACTATAGGCATGTAGCAGGGTTTGCATGGATCTACCAGGAGTTTCTCTCCATCCGTACCACAAGCTCTTTCCTGTTTGCTTTCATCACTCTCAGCTCTGGAGTATACTGGGTTGGTGCTTGAGTTCTGCTACAGAGAGGGTACTTAGGGATGATAATGTCAACTGCTCAAGTAAGTGTCGTGTTCCAGAGATTGCTCAGGGATTTAACAGCACCACCAGCTATACAGCTGGAACCTGCATGAGGGCCCTCAGGAAACCACCCAGATTCTGGGAATGGACCATCTTAATAGGTCCCCCACCCTTGCAAGAGGGAAAAACTGCCATAACCCAAAATTTCAGCAGGCAGTGATCTAACCACGACAAAGGAACTAATTAAAATCCCCCACTCAGATTTTCTTGCCCAGCTGAAAAAATAAATCAAGAGTTTGCTACATGTGTTGGGCCAATGACATGCTGGGACAGTTCCATGGTTGTCATGGAGTTCATGGAATCCTGGACTACCCAGATAAGGTGGCCAAAGCATGGATGTTAATGTTACCCAAGACCATCAGCCCACTAGACCACCAGCATCACAAATGAGACAGTTCAGGCAGGGAGATGGTTGGTTTACCCTGTTTAGTTTACAGAAATCAGGTACACAGTATGGAAGTCATCTAATTTAAAAGGCTATTTCTTTCAGCAGCTTTGTTTTCATTTGCTAATCCAAGCAGGATTTTAAGAATTAGACCATTTCTGTCTTCACAGAATGGTAAGGTTTACAAAAATTATAAGCAATATTCCTTACACTTTTCATTCACAAACCAGCAATATATCACACTGCATTCTCTTTTCCCTTAATAATGTGGTATTAAGGGAAGCCATTGATAGGTGAATTTCTTTTGAAGAAGAGAACACTGGAGATTTACAGTAGCGTTCTAGCAATCTGCCTATAAATGAAAGCAGTTCAGCATTCCTGTGAGGGTGCAAAGAGAAGCACACACTCATGCAGTGCTGACCTCCACAGCCCTTCAGTGTTACGAAATCTTCAAGGAGCTCATCAGTGAGTTCAAGACAGGGATCATTGTGGCTATTCTCTTCTCAGTAGTTAAGCACTGTGAAACCTTCATAGGGTTTGAGCTGCATGTATGTTTGTGCAATGGTATAACGTGCAGGTACAATACAAAGGGGCACGGTATGCCTTCCTGGGCACCTGCCAATGCCACTAATATCCATGGGGCCCCTCTGCTACTTTGGGAACTTATTGCTTCCCCAGCTCATCTTCTGTGCTGCTGCTATTACCTGCTCATCTGCCTTCTCCAGTTTTGTTGCTTGTCAGTGATCAAGGCCAGGACACGGACTGCCAGAAACGTGACTGAGATACAAGCACCAGGGCAGCAAGATTTGAAGCGAGTGTAAATGTAATGTTTAATGGCAAGTCCAATAGCAAAGTCCAAGCTGTAGTAAGCAAGCAGGCCAGGGTCAGGAAGCACAAGTAAATATCAGGGCAGAACAAGGACGTGGTCAGCAACAAGCCAAGGGTCAAAGGCCAGGAGGACACACTGACATGTAGGTACCTTGGACAGGGTTAAAGGGCAGAGCACACGGCAAGAATCAGGCAAGATGCAGGCAGGCACATAGGCAGGATAACTGGGAAAGATACATGACGAGACAAGAGGCAGGCACAAACAGGAAGACCTGTGTTGCTGGGACCAGTGCTGGAGATAGAGCTTGCTCCTGTGTAACTGAGAGCTCCAGGAGAGCCTGGGACAGACTGTGCGAGTGTGGTGGTTTGGGATCTGGGCACCTGAGCAGGCCAGATCCCGACATCACTCTTTGCATAGGTGGGGAGCTGGAGCACTTCCCCTTGGTAGTTTAGCCCCAGAGGGAACAGTTAAGTGGTCAGAGGGGCCTTCACGAGTAGGGGAGCAACTTTGGGAATCTTGCTCAAGGTTCCCTCCAAATCTAGAATGGACACTACAAGCAATATTGGAGAAGATAGTTGGTAAATGTGTACTGCAGCTGTTTTACGGAAGGCTTAGCTTCCTGGCAAGTCACAAACTACAATCATTTGGATGATGGTTCATGAACTTAAACAGTAGAACACAAACTTATGATCAATAATGCAAGTTGCTATCAAGCATTTAGAAATGATCTAGAGATTTTCAGATCACATTCATGCTACAGTGCATGAGAATCTCCCATTAGGTAGGAATAAGCAATCACTCCTAGAAGTGTCCTGCTTGTACTTATGCAATCTGGCTTCAGGACCACGTTTTCCAGTGGGATGCAGATGAGTTGGCAAGATGCATAGAGCAAAGCGATGTTGCATGTGAGCATTTTTACATGAATTGTCCTGGATTACACTTCCACGCAACTCATGGCAGTGATCTACCAATTTATTTGAGGCTTAGGAATGCCCCAGGAAGCATGCTGAGGAAGAGTGAAGGCATGGACTTTCTCTGAGGAATCAGTTATATAAATATCATCCCTGTAGATCAGCAGTTTAAGGTTGCATTTTTTCGCCCTGAGTACTTCTTTGACTTGGTTTTCTAGTACTGTGGAATCTTCCCTTTAAAATATATATGTTAATTATATAATGACTTCATTTATTTATACTACAGTCTTCAGTACAGAACTAGATGGTAAAAGGGAAATCTGTGATTTGAATCTTCCCATGTAATGTTCTTCTAAAGTAGCATGTTGCTCCTGATTTTTGGCAGGAGTTGCAACATGGAGGAAGCGGTGTGTGGGTCTAACTCTGCATCAGGGCCCTGATCCAAATCCCCCAGGAACTCCTCTTAGTAGTAGAGAGGAATTATATCTCACCTCCTGCCCTTTCAGCTGCTTTTGTGACAAGGAAATTCATTGGGGGAACTAGGCATGGATTTGTAATGCCAAATTTGACCTCAGTCTTCCTAAATATTTTAAAAGAGCCATGTAGGGAGGCAATTGTCAGTGTCCACTTAATGCAGCTAGGGTCTGCAACCATATGGAACTCAACCCAGTATAGAGTTAAATGGAAGTAAATCCCACTGATGCAATATAAGTGTGTCTGCGCAGCCCAAGTAACTTCATTCTTACTGCAAATCTTAACTATCCATGTCTTCCCAGAAGGAAGCCCTACTTTGCTCGGAGAATTCCTTCCATTGTGTGG